>NC_139032.1:61690236-62372348 GCF_964662115.1 Mustela nivalis
TCTGTTTAGCACATAATGTCCCTAACGATCAGGTTCTGACCACATCTTCATTTGTCTTTCCTGTCACCTCCCCAAAGGCACTTTTGGCTTTGGCCAGCAGAACTATTTCAAAGTATCTCTCTCGCACACACATACACATACACACGTACACTCTCTTTAAGAAAAAAAAAATAATATACCAACATCATTAATATAGTGAGAAACTAGGTGCTTTCCCTCTAGGAATAAGGTTGGAACGTCTCCTCACCATTCCTATTCAACGTTGTACTTGGAGCCCTAGCTAATACAAATATTAGACAAAAAAGAAATAAAAAGTATGCAGATGGGAAGGAAGAAACAGAATGGTTTGCTTGCAGTTGACATGATTGTTTAGGTAGAAAGTTCCAAAGAGTCAACAAATTATCTCCTCCTGGAGCTAATAAACAATTATACAGCAAGGCTGTAGGATATAGGTTAGTATACAAAAGTCACCTGTTTTCCGATATGCCAGATATGAGCAACTGGAATTTGAAATGAAAGATACAACACCATTTGCATTTTTACTAAAAGCAAAATAGAATACTTAGGTATAAATCTAGCAAAATATGTATAAGATCTATGAGAGGAAATCTATAAAACTCTGATAAAAAGAATTCAGAGAATACCTAAACAAATTAGGAGATGTTCCATATTCATGGATAGGAAGATTCAATATTGTTAAGATATCCATCCTGTTCAAATTGGTCTACAGATTCAACACAATCCCAAATAAAATCCCAGCAAGGCACTTTGTGGATATTAACAACCTGATTCTAAAGTTTATGTGGAGAGGCAAAAGACCCAGAATAGCCAATACAATATTGAAGAAGAATAAAGTTGGAAAGCGATTTGACTTCCAGACTTACTATAAACATATAGTAATCGGAACAATGTGGTATTGGCAAAAGAACAGACAAATGGTTGAATGAAATAGAATAGAGAGTCCAGAAATAGACCCATACAAATATAGTCAACTGATCTATGACAAAGACACAAAGGCAATGGAGAAAGAATAGTATTTTTGATAAATGGTGCTAGAAAAATGAGACATTCATATGCATAAAAATGAATCTAGAAAATGACCTTGTATCTTTTCACTAAAGTAACTCAAAATGGACCATAGACCTGAATGTAAAATGCAAAACTATAAAACTTCTGAAAGATAACAGGAGAAAATCTAGGTGACCTTGAGCTTGGCAATGAGTATTTAGATGCAATACTGAAAACATGCTCAATGGAAGAAAAAATATAGGTTGGACTTAATTAAGGTAAACAATTTGTGTTTTGCAAAACACCCTGTTAAAAGAATGAAAAAACAGGATACAGACTGAGAGCAAAGATTCACAAAACATATCTGATAAAAGACGGGCATCTAAAATATACAAAAAACTTTTAAAACTCAACAATAAGAAGATAGTCTCATTAAAAAGCAAGTAAAAGACCTAAACAGACACTTCGCTAAAGAAGATATGCAGGTGGCAAATAAGCACATGAAAAGATGTGCCACATAACACATCATTAAGGAAAATGTGAATAAAAATAAAAATGTGATATCACCTTGTACCTACAGAACAGCTAAAATCCAAAACACTGACACCAAATGTTGAGGATGTAGAGAAACAGAAATTCTTATCCATTGCTGATGGGAATGCAAAACGGTCCAGCCATTTTGCAAGACAGTTTGGCAGTTTCTTACAAAGCTACACATAGATTTCGCATATGAGCCAGCGATCATGCTCTTAGATGTTTACCCAAATGACCTGAAAACTTATGTCCACACAAAACCCTACATAAAAATGCTTATAGCAGCTTTATTCATGATTGCCCAAACTTGGAGGCAACCAAGATGTCCTCTGATGGGCAGATAAGTTGTGGTACATCCATACAAAGGAATATGATTCAGTGATAAAGCAATGAGTGACCATGCCATGAAAAGACATGGAGGAACCTTAAATTTGTGTTGCTAAGCTGAAGACACCCATCTGAAAGGGCTACCTACCATATGATTCCAACTACATGATATTCTGGAAAAGGCAAAACTATGATGACAACAGAAAGATCAGTGGTTGCCAGGGGCTGGCAGACTACTAAGGGCATTTAGGACAGTGAAACCCTTCTGTACGACCTGTAATGGCAGCTGCATGACTTTTGCATTTGGCAAAACCTATGGAACGTGCAACACAAAGAGTGAACCCCACCTAACCATAAATTACAGATTTTAGTAAATAATAATGAATCAATATTGGTTCAGCAATTGTAACAAATACACTCCACAGTGCGAGATGCTAATAATAGAAGAAACTGTGGGGTGTGGGGTGGGGTATATATGGGAACTCTTTGTGCTTTCTGTTAATTTTTCCTGTCAACCAAAAACTGCTCTAAGCAAAAAAGCCTATTAAGTACACATTTTAAAAATGATACATATAGTACATTGAGAATAGCGTCTGGCATGTAACAAGTGCCCTATAAATACTGTTCGCATGGAAATGAATAAGGCGCGGAGCTGGGATGTCTCTAGTAGGACCACAGAACCAGGTTTTCATTCTCTGGACACTTGCACATACTCTTGCTGGGAGAATCTCCTCCGCGGGTCCTCCCCGTTATTGGCCAACTCTTCATCCTGTTTACTTCTAACTGCTAACAGAATCGACATGATCTGAAGTGATCCTGCTTGGTCATGTGTGTGTTTACTAGCCGCCCCCAACTAGCCGGTGGGCGTCATGAGCTCAGTGGCCATGGCTCCCGTGCTTACTTCTCTCTCGCCAGTGGAAGATGTGGGCAGGGGTGCTGGCTGGGCAGTGTGTGTGTGTGGAGGTGGGGTGTCTCTGGGACGTGGCTTTGTCCTGGAGAAGCTGGCAGTCCAGTGAGGGCCGGGGCAGGAAGGCCCACAGCAGAGCTGAACAGCACGCTAAGTGTCCCGACAGAGGAGTGTTGGGAAGCCAGTCCCAGGAGTGGGGAGGAGCAGGAGCTTAAATTTGGTGGAGCCAGAGAACTCAGAGACACATCCCTGGAGAGATAACCCAGGGCCCTGGAACTGAGGTTCATCTGCTTGTCAGAGAACATTCTGGAAGGGGAAACAGCATGGGCAAAAGCCTGAAATCATGACACAGAGCAAGGGCTACGACTCGAATCCTGAGATGTTCAGAGCCTCCAGAGTGTCCAGAGCAAGGGAAGGTGTCCAAGGTCGATGGGGAGTGGGGGGGGGACGGACCACAAAGGTCTTTGATCGCTTCGCCCTCAAGCAGAGACTTTCTCTCTCACTGAGGGTCCTGGAAAAAAAACATCCCCTTGAAGGACAGTTTAGGACAGCCCACCGCCTGGCACACTGTTCGGCCACCACGCTGTGTCTGACAGAGGCAGGTCGGAGAGAAATCAACCCGCTGCCTGGTGCTATTTGGTGGGAGAACGGCAATAAGCCGACAGGGCTGCGGGTCGACGAATCAAAGGGTTCCGCTGCCATGGCAACGGAATGACAAGGCAACCCTAAAAATAAGAGGAGGAAAAGAGGAGCAGGCCAGAAAAGGTTCACAGAGACATCTCAGCCGATACCTGGAGGGAAACCGAGCTGGAGGGTGTGGGCCGAGAGCCAGGGAGTTGCTCCTTCTCCAGGCCCCACCTTGGAAAGTCTGGATGTCCCTGAGCAGGAACGCCCCCTCCCCAGACTCCGTCTCCTCATCTGTGTATGCAGTGAGGCATTTCCGGGGCCCCTCTCCCCGCTCCTCCATTTGAGACCCCTTGCTCTGGAAGGTCGCACACGGCGTAGGTTTCTCCGCATAAGCCACAGAGAGCCTCGGTACTTATTTCAGAAAGGATGGGAAGAAAGGTATGGACGGTCAGCAGCAGCGAACTGTGGCTTACTCTAATCCGACTGCACAAGGTTGATCTTCTTTAAAGGGTCCAGAGGACCGGCTTCCCGGGTCCCCTTCCTGAGTCTCCTGACTCGGGCTGACACCAGCCCTGCAGCCCCTCCATGCCACAGCCAGAGCATGGGGGAACTCCGGAGCGTACTTGGCCTCCACCTTAACCTTGAGTGGAGGACAGGTCCGGCCTCGGTCCTTCCGCCCAGCTCCGGGTCTTCTGGCCGGATCTGTCTAACTCGCTTTCTCATCCCAGATATCCTGGGTCCTCAGTCTGGCCGCTGCTCTAGCCCGAGCCCTCGCCTGCATAAAGTGAAAGCGCTTCCCTGCCTTGCCCACTGCATAGATCTGTGCCTGTGGCCAGGGTCGGCAAGAGCCCCTAAGAACCGCAGAGCCCCGCGTGTGTGCTGAAGGGTGAGGAGGGTAGCATAGCGTGTGAGAGGATAGTTAGTGGTGTTGCTGCTAACCTGCTAGGTAGCCTTGGGTAACTTTGATAATGTCTTAGGGCCTCTGTTTCCTAGTCACTAAAATGGGGCTAAGGGTAGCATGCGGGCCACAGTTACTAGGAGGCTTCAGTGAGTTCATGCACGAAGCTGGCTATCACCGTTACTGCGGTTGCCATCATTGCCATCAGGGCTTGGGATCAGCAACCCCCCAGCTCTCCCGAGCCAAGAAGCCCAGTCAGCCACGGTGGTTCTTCCTCCTGTTGACATGCTGTCTGGATTTCCAACTCCTGGCAGTGTATGGAAACCCCCCGGGGTGGAGTGGGGCGGGGGCAGGACAGCTCCTTTGCAAACTGTATACCAGGAGTGGTGACCAGGTGTCTCCTCCCCTCTGGAAGCAGCCCCAGGCACCTCCTGCCCCCTCGACCCACGGTTACAGCTCGAGTCTGGGCCCTCCTCCTCACCAGTACGGGTCGTGCCTGTCAGAAGTTCTGCTTCCTCCCAAAGTGAGGCGGGAGGCATGAGACAGAGACCCCGGCCCTAACGGAGTATAGTATGTCTGCGTGGGCAGGGAACGGCATTCTCTGCCTGGGCTCTGGCTTCCTGACTTCTCACTACGCTGAGTAAACCCTCTATCCGCTCCCCTGCAAACTAAGCTGGGCATCTTATTTGCTAGAAAACCATCTTGTCTGGAAGGGTAAAAACCTGTCTCCAGGGCATAAAACGACCATATCCACATTAGTTTAAGAATCTGAACACTACAGTCCATAAGAAGATTTCTCTAATAATGCAGAGTCTGATTCTCTCGGTAGAATTTGCTACGCCGTAAGATCAGGACGCATGGCACCCGCCATCCAAGCCCGGCCGTCTCCTACAAAGGCAAGGTTAATTGTCCTAAGAGCAAAGCAACAAAACCACAACTTCCAAAGGGTCTTGAACTTCCCTACTCTGGAGCATCCTGGGAAGACCAGAGTGAGTAGAGGGCATGGCTGAACACAAGACTGTTAAAACATATAATTTCAGGTACTTCTATGTAAGGGTCTTTATTTTAACACAACTCCTCACTTTGAAAATCTCATAGTAACCAGAAGGAGCTATCAGAATGTTTACTCCTGAGTACCATTCCTTAGGGGAACTTGCTTTAAAGAGGTTGAAACGCAATGTCATTTCTGGGCGGATGGATCCTATTAATAGGGGCTTTGACAACGTGCAGAGAACATACTCATTTAAATAATCCAACATTTCTTATTTCTGCATATATTAATATCACTAGACAATCCTTTCACCTTGTTTCCCCCAGGAATGAAGACTTTCTATCTGGCCTGTCTGGAATGTGTGTCAAATGGAAGGAAATCAGACTAAATGAGGAGTTTCTGATGGTTTCTGATGGGGAATGTGGGTCCACGTGGTGCTGTGAAGACTCCCCTGGAACGACCTTGATTTCTTCTTAAGCAGCGCACCTGGGCCGGTCGGGGCGATGTGCTGCCTGTCCCTCCCAGGGTGTCTGGGAGCAGCATCCCCGCAGGCGCCCCTCCTGCCACCATGGGCACTTACCTCCATGCTGTACCTCTCCACCGTCCTCCTCAGGGGGTCCACAGCCTGCCAGCAAATCAGGATACACAGGTCGATCAGCAGCATGCCCCCAACAATCACCAGCAGCTTCTGGTCCTTGATGATCTGCAGGGAGGGCAGGGCCAGAAGGCAGCAGATGTGAGAGAGGTTCCCCACCAGCTGAGGGGCGGGCTCAGGGGTTTTAGAACCCCCCGAGACTCTCTATCACCTGCAGGATAAATCCAGCCAGACTCCTTTGCTTGGCATTCAAGGCCCTGCATGAGCTGGGCTCGACCACGCCCAAGACACATTTATTTAGGTTTGAGGACTCCTAGTTTCTGGATCTGCTGTGACTGTCAGCGCCCCACCCCCAACTCCTACCCCCAGACCTTCTAGGTGCTGGTTCTCTTTGAGACATTCTCTTCTATCTGTTTGGCAAACTCCTAATGATCCTTGAAGGCCCAGATCTATGGTTACTTCCTCCACGAAGTCCCCTCTAACTCCCACAGCAGAATTAAGTACTCCTATAGCATGTTGATCACATACTTAGCCAGAGAAGTCACAGTTACTGCTATTAGGAGAACACAGAGAAGAATAGCTAATGTTTAGTGAGTACGTACTCTGTGCCTGCCTCTAGGCTGATGAATGGGTTACACATATTATCTCTAATAAAGGCAGATGCTACTATTATTCCCACTTAAAAAAAGAGATTTGTTTATTTTAGACACACACACACACACACACAGAGAATACGAGTGAAGAGGGCAGGAGGAGAAAGAAGATCTCAACTAGACTCCACACTGAGTGTGGGAGCCCGACACGGGGCTTGAACTCATGACCCCGAGATCATGACGTGAGCCAGAACCAAGAGTCAAATGCTCAACTGACTGAGCCACCCAGGCACCCCTAATAATTCCCATTTTATGGATGAAGACACCGAGGTTTGTGAGGGACTAAGGAACTTGCTCAGCATCATACAGCTCAGAAGATGGGAAGTCCAGATTTGAACCAAGCTCTGCCTTTCTCCAAAGTCCACACCCTCAGACACTCGAGGGCCAACCAGATGCTGTAGTGACCAGATGCTGTATTTTCTTATTCCATCCTCTTCAGGAAACTGGGGACCCCCTGACAGAAGGGAAGTCGATTTTACTTTTTTGTGCATCCGCAGTAGGGCCTGGCAAGCAGTAGGCACTTAAAAGTTTGACAGATTTGGGGCGCCTGGGTGGCTCACTGGATTAAGCCTCTGCCTTTGCTCAGGTCATGATCTCAGGGTTCTGGGATAGAGCCCCACATCAGGCTCTTTGTTCGGCTCTCTCTGCCTGCCTCTCTGCCTACTTGGGCTCTCTCTCTCTCTGTCAAATAAATAAATAAATATCTTTAAAAAAAAAGTTTGATGGATCTAATTGAGGTAGGAAAATTTTTAAAAAACAATCTAATTCTCATCCCTTTTTGCCACCGGGGATGTCTTAATTACACGGTGGAACTCCCACCCCACTGTAGGTCTGTTTTGATGGGGACTGGCCCAGGGACAAATGTTACCAGCTCTGAAGATAACCTGTATTTCATTCATTGCACGGTTATGTGCCCCCTCCCCCAACAGCTAATGTAATGAAGTTGTTCTGGAAGACCCTTTAGAAAAACAAACCAAACTGAGGCAGAAGCTTAAGAAATATCACCAGGTCTGGCTTTTAATGATGAGAGCCATTTTAAAAAGAGAAACAAACTCAAGAGGCCTCTGCATTGCTGAATTGTAAAAGAACAGGGAAGTGTCGCTGAGTTCCTGCCAAAGAGATCAAATCCACCAAAACTGCTTTATGTGGGGGCTGGGCACTGGCAAAGCTGCCTCTTTGAGATTTTCCAGAAGAACCCAGGGAACCACCGAGGCTCTGCAGAAATCCTGTTTAACCCTTGCTCTCTGGGGAATTAGGCAAACCCCTGCTAGCCTTGAGAAAGCAGGGCAAAAGAAAGACATGCCCGAGGAGCTTAGAACACAGAGGACATGCTGCAAGTCACCTCCTTTCTTAATGCTCACCCAGGGCTGCTTGAGCCCCAGGCACATGCCCACGCTGTGCCTGACCCTGGAAGGTCCTTCTCCCGACCTCCTGCTGGCACCCCCCTAATCTGACTTCAACACTGAGCCGGAGCAGCTGCTCCGCTAGGATTTCAGGCGTACCCTGCCCAGGGCACGGGCTGCAGCCATGTTCTGGTCAGAGTAGAGGCAGGGACCAACTAGTCTCCCTCCTGTGCCCCGGCGCCTAGGGCAGAGGCTGGCTCTCAGACCTTCCCAGGGAATTTTTGCGGGAATGAGTGAATGAGCCTCAGGAAGAAGCCAGGAGGAAGTGGCATCATTAAGCACAGGAGTGATGGGGAGCCCTCTGCCGCATGGAAGGGTAGAGCCGAGGCGGGGAGCCTCCGATAGGAGGCCAGGTAGGAGCTGGGAGGAGGCTTGATTCAGAGCAGTGACTATTGTGATGGTCAGGAAGATTCCGGGGCTGTAAATATCAGGCAGGTGGAGTTGCTGGCTTCAGCCTCTGAGTCCTCTCTCCCTCACCAAACCTCCCCCATCAGCAAGGGCCAGCACCTTCAGATACCCTGACACAAAAGTTCTATGACTTTTCACAGCCTGCCTTCCATGAGGCAGTGACCTTGAACGTGCTCAACACTGATTATGTCGGTGCACACTGATGTCATTACCCTGAGCTCTCTCTTTGAAACTAGGAGGTTACCAGTGCTCAATTCTCAGTGGGAGCAAAGGCATACACTAATAATGATTAAGCTCAGGTTCTAGAATAAGATTTGACTGTGAATCTTACTAGTGAGCTCTGTGGCCATGGGTAAGTTTCCTAACTCCTCTGAGCCAGTTTCCTCATCTACAAAATGCTCGCAATAACCACATAAACTGTCTTAGATTACCAAAGTCTGGCTTATTACAACTGGTCAATGGTTGTCAGCTATTATTATTAAATGTCATTTTCCACTGTTTTCTAGAGCAGGGGTCAGCAAATTATGGATTTGGCCCACTGCTTGTTTTTGTAAATAAAGTTTTATTGGAACACAGCCATACACATTCATTGACGTATTTGTCTATGACTGCTTTCATTCTCCAACTGCAGAGTTTAGTGGTTGCAACAGCAACTCTATGACCTGCAAAGTCCATATTTGGCTGTTTTTTTTACAGAAAAAGTTGTCTGATTCCTGGTTTATTTATTTCTTCAAGAGACTTTAGATATTTTGACTGATTCAGACTGGTCTTCTGCTAGGACTGACTCACTGCCTGGTTTCAGGGATGCTATTCCAGGGGAGTACAAAGTAAATTGTGCCCCTAGAATTGTGCAGTGTGTATCACTCAGACGACTGGTGCTCTCTGGTGAAGTTGCCAAAAGCTCTCTCTTGGCATTTTATTGAAGTTGAGCCCCCATGAAGGTCTGAGATGATGTCCCCATGGTTCTCTCTGCAAAAGTATCACATCATATGGGAACCTGACTTTTTGTTTTAATTTAAAAAATTTTAAAGTAATCTCTACAACCAATATGGGGTTCAAATTCACTACCCTGAGATCAAGAGTCTCCTGCTCCACTGACTGAGCCAACCAGGCACCCCTGTAGTGAACTTGCTGTGTCCTCCAAAAAATCTGCAGAAAATAAAAAAAAAGATCTCATCTCTGCTTTTGTCTCAAGGCCTCAATTTGGTCCTATTAAGAGGCAGAATGAAGACTGTAGTAAGTCTTCCAATTCAAGATTTTATAATTGAGCTTTAGAAAAAAAACCAGTAACATGCCATAAAAACACCAGATTTAGAAGCATGAAGTCACCGTATGTCAGTATGTCCTTTAATAGGCTTCTTTTCCTTTAATGTCTTTAAAATGTGGCCATATGGGGTAAAGCTTGTATATGAGTGTTTGGGAGGGCATGCCATTGTGGGTGGGGGGAGGAGGAGGCACAATCAAGGGAAGGACAAGGAGGATAAAAAGACTGTGAAAACAGTGTATACTGCATTCACCAACTTATGTAAATCTAGTAAACATGTCAGTAAAAAAATGAAAGGACCCATCTTAAAAAAAAAAAAAGCCTAAACTTAAAAAAATAATAATGAAACAAGACAACAACAATAAAAACTAACCTTGGTTCTATAAAGGGTTGGAATCATGGAGAGTTCAATCCCAGTTTTGACCTGCAGTTGCTGCAGCCCTTTTAAGACAATCTGGTTCCTGGACTTGAGCTTTTGCTCCATATAAGGTATAAATTTCTCTTCTACACCTTTAATCTCCTCTTATTTGTTGATAAGGGATGCTTGGCGGCAGCACTGCAAACCTGTTCTGGAATAACTAGAAAGCGAACAAAAAGTTTCTCCCCCTGGAATGGTGTGTTCATCTGGCCTTAGTCTTTTTTGTACCAGACAAAACTGGTGATCAGATCCTGTACTCCAAGCCCCTGGCAGTTTCTCAGACAAGCCCCTTTCCAGGGCACTTGGCCCACCATCAGCCTGAATTCCGTTGGCCCGGCCGCCCAGGGATGGAACCAGTCGCCTTGCTCTGGCCCCCCAGCAGGTGAGGCCACCCCTCAGCCCTGCCCCCCACAGAGCTCTCAGACAACTGAACTCCCCAAGTCTTCCCTGACATGTTTTGTCAATTGTTGCCAGACAATTGGAGTGTTCTTGCTCAGCGATCCATGAGTAATAGAAAATAAGGGCTGGTCTTCATTACAGATGACAATATGGATGAATCACATATTGATACAAAGGAATCAACACTGTGATTCTTCGAAGCCAGGATGGAGTTGTCATAAATGGCAGAGTAATTCTAACCACAGCCACCGTGCAGGAGGGGCCCCAGAAGTCACTTGGTCCCTTGGGGCCTTCTCAAACTTTGGCTTGCATCGGCATGGCTAGGGGAGCTGGGGAGAGAAGGCAGGACCCTGGGCTTCAATCCAGGAACCTGATTCTTGGAGTTGGGGTGGGGCTTGAGAATCTGTATTTCTCCTTTTCTCTTCTTCCTTCCTTCTTTCTTTTAATGATTTTATTTATTTATTTGACAGAGCGAGAGAGCGAGAGAGCGAGAGAGCGCGCAAGCACAAGCAGGAGGAGGGGCAGGAAGAGGGAGGAGGAGCTCCTGCTGAGCAGGGAGCCTGATTTGGGTCTCGATCTCAGGACCCTGAGATCATACCTGAGCCAAAGGCAGATGCTTAGCCAACTGAGTTGCCCAGACGCCCCTCTGCATTTCTTTTTAAGAGTAAGCTCCACGCCCAGCATGGAACCCAATGTGGGGCCCCAACTTATGTCTGTGAGATCAAGACCTGAGCTGAGATCAAGAGTAGGAGGCTCAACTGACTGAGCCAGCCATGCAGCCCAAGAATCTGCATTTCTAACAAGCTCCCAGGTGATGCCTATCGTGTTGCTGGACCAGCCCACACTCTGAGTAGCCTTGATCTAGACCCGAGGTCTTCCACTGTGGCTGTATATTAATATCACCTGGGAAAGTCATAAAACCTCCTGATGCTCAATTCTAGGCCCAGAGACGTGGTTTCAACTGGCTTGGGTTGGAAAACTTCTGGGCGTTTTCAAAAGCTCCCATTTGAATGAAATGTGCAGTCAGGATAGATGAAAGGGAGTTGTCACAAATGCTGAGGTTATGAAGGAGGGCCCTTCAGGTGAGCACAGGCAGTGTGGGTGGCAGAGACAGACTCTTTCCTTCCTCTAAAAGCAGCCTGCAGTTTCCCTAAGGTGGTCCAGGTAGGGGGCAGGGGACAGAACAAAGAGGACTGTCCTCCCTCACCCAGACAGCAGCTCCTAAAGCAGCTCTGGCAGGTGGAGGGCTGATGAGTGAGTGGTGCCACTGGGGGACCACACAGAACCACAGTCCAGGAGACAGTACCATTTCAATATGGCCCCATCTTACGGATAAGGAAACTGAGACCCTGACAGAGGATGACATCTGCTCAAAGACCCACAGCAGGTCCACTGCTCTGGGGGCAGAACAAGAGGGGCGGCTGCTGTAGTGGGATCAGCCTGCACCCCTCCAGTTTTTGTGGGCAAAGGGTGCACGCATGTCTCCAGTGCACCAGATGTGGGCCGGGGTAGATGGAGAGCTGTGTAGCCCTGTCCAAGACTTGCCAGAGGGGTGAAGTGAGCCCGGGGTCGGGGAACCAACATGTGGCCTCTCGGAAGAGTAATGCATCCATGACAAGGACACCGCAGGAGGGAACATCCTGGTCCTGGGGCTTTGAAAAATCCACCAAAGCCCCCTGGGAGAGTCTAAAGGGTCTGCTTAACCAGGCCTAGCAAGCACCATGCTAGCTCCTTCCAAGCTCCAACTCCAGAGGGTTCAGAGACCTTGGGAAGGAGATGACAGGGAAACCGCTCAGGCTGGCAAAGGAAAGAAGCGGCCCAGCACACCCCCTTTCCCAGGCCAGGTGGCGGGCATGGAAGGCCTGAGTCGGGGGAAGCTGTGCCTTTGAAGGCAGTTTTGAAATTCTGAATATTATGATGGACTCCACGTGTTAGCTGCTGACCGGAGGGCCTTCAAAGTCAGGAGACTTGCCTTTTTCTGTAGAAGTGAGGGAAGAACTGTTCCACCAGAAGAGTTAAAACAACAGCAGGGGGAGGGGAGAGAGTTTCTTTAGGACTACATCCTAAGAGCCAAGCCGAGTCAACATGCTAGTTGCACGTAACCATGTGGTTGGCGAATGTTCTCCACCCACAGGGAGGCCGAGCTCCTGTCCTCTAAGGGCCTCGGTGAAAATCCAAGCGTTACATTTGGTCTGTGTCCTGTTTCACAGGCTCCTCACTGCCCACAAGGTGAAGTTCAGATTCCCTACCGTGGCTAGTCTCGCACCCTGTCCCTGCAAACACCATGTCCTGGCTCTGGGAACATACACCCCCCTCCCCAGGGCGCCATGCATGCAGTTCCCTCTTCAGGCCTCTGGCTAGCTAACACCCCCACTCACCTTCTGGGTCTCAGCATCTGGGTCACTTCCTACAGGAAGACTTCCCTGAGTGCTTGTACCCCCGTTGCCCCTAGACATCCCCAGCCAGACCTTATTGCCATGTGTTGTAAATGCTTTGTTAGCTGTTTGATCTCCCTAGGAGGCTGAAGGTGGTGGGGATGGGCATTGTGTGTAGCTTGAATCCCCAGCCAATAGCCCAGTGCTAAGCACACCGTAGGCGCCTAATTATATTTGCTAAGTAAAGGCTAAGGAAACATCGCAAACATCTTGGAATGGCTAAGGAAACATCGCAAACATCTTGGAATGGGAGCGATTACCTTCTTCTTCATTTTCACATTTTTGAAGATGGCGTGGACCCTCCATGTCTTTGCAAACATTGCCCCAAAGGCGGTTGTGTAGCCCACGGTGAGAATCCAGGTCCTGACCTAGAGGTCGTGAGAAAACAGAGACGTTAATATCTCCTAGGTGGACCAACCTCACCATTTATGAGAACATCAGTAGGGGGTTCTAGGTGATGGGGACAAATGCTCTGTTTTACACAGTGTGGAGTTCTACAGTAATCAAGGGTCCTTCAATCACGTCTCAATCTGACAGACATTTAGTTCTGTCAGCCGCTCCCTAGACCCAGGGCACGGGGCATAGGTACCTGTGAACTTCCAAATCTGCCTCCTATGGGCCCACAACCCAGAGGGAACCAGTCCCAGACAGAGGCACAGAGGCTCTCAGGACCATGGAGGGATCACTAAGTGGCAACAGACCAGCCTTCTGGTTTCTCCTTCCTTAGAGCCTTCTATGTGATTCTAAGGGAGGAGACACACCTGAGGAGGTGAATATAATTGCCCACTTCCTGTCTCCTCACCCGAGTGAGTAGGTGAGCAGATGGCCCTGGGAACCTCTTCTATGGGACCTCCAGCTCCCAGGTTGTGGGTGCCGGGGAACAGGGGGGCACTGAGCCACAGGAGCTGAGACCAAGCAGGACCCCCAGCCTGCCACGGCCCATCTCCAGGGCTCAGCAAACCCATGACTCTGGCGGAGCTGGGCAGGACTCAGCCAGAGCTGGCCCCAGGGACACCTCGTCGGCAGCCACAGACAGGTCAGCTCCAAGCCATGGCAGAGGCTGTTCAGCTGGGGAGGAAGGCTGGAGGAGAAGTGCCATGAGCTTCCTGCTCCCACTAGGGGCCTGTCTCCTCAGGCCTTTGGAGAGAAGCAAATGTTGCCTGGGTCCTACCATCTAGCCCCATCTGTCATGGTCGCTGTGTGGTTCCCGCTGTACTGTACAACCCCAGAGTCTGGATACACAGCACCAGGCCAGCCTGGCCCCTAAGCCCATCCTTGGACCTAAGGTTTCTGCTCAGGACTAAGGCCCTATCTGGCTTTCACCACGATTAAATGTCTCCTGATCACCAGCCCTGGGCTGGTGACTGTCAGGCTGGACCCCTGTGGGCTGGGATGGCTGCCACCATCTGTTAGGTCATGGGGGCATCCTGGATGCGGATTCCCTACCTGCACTGCCATCAGGGCCAGCCCCCACCCTCTCCAGATTCTGTCCTCACCTGCTGACCTGGACACTCTCCCAAACTGAGGAGACTCGCCCAGCTCCAGGCTGAGTGGCGCTGAGTCCTAGGGCCTCCCGCTCACTGGGGTGAGAAAACCATGTGGCTGTGAACTTCTGTTCTGGGCTTTGGTCTTTGCTCTGCTCTCCCTCAGCTCTGCGGCGCTAAGTTCACTTGGAAAAATCCCCACCTGTCCCAGCTGAACCCAGCCAGAAGGTGAATGGTATAGGAAAAAGAGGGAGATACCCACACAGGTGGGGCCCTTCGTGTCCAGAGGAATCGGACACAGCAGGCCCTTCCAGCCCAGGGTGCCTCAGCCTGTGTAGGAAGTTTCCAGAAATGCTCCCAGCTGAATTCTTGCGTGGAGAACCTTCACTCTGCCCTTCTAGCAACTTAGTTCTCTAGCCTCCGGTTTGCAGAGGCAGAACATGTCCCCTTTCCATTTGATCTGTGGAAGCGGGATCTGGCTGAGAAGGTGGCGAGGCTGGGCCCCTGAGGAAGGACAACAGCATCATCAGTTCCGAGCGACTGCTCAGAAACCGGGACGTGCCAGGTCTGAATGCAGACAGCGGGACAGGTGGACGTCACCTTTTCCTTCCGTTCTTTCTTTCTTTCTTTTTTTTTTTTTTTTTTAAGATTTCAAAAGTGAGGCTAAATTACACAGGCAAGAATGAATCACAGTATTTTGGAGAAGGCATCAGAGGGCCCCATTATTACCCACATTATAATCTAATAACGCGAGGCAAGTGAACAGAACAGGCGCGGGAGGAATAATAATGCCCAGTTATTGGGAATTTAGACCTGAGCTTAATCAGTGACCAGATCACAAATCCCTAGTCCATCAGAGTTGCATAGGACCTTACAGATCGCTCATTCATTCATTCATTCATTCACTCATTCATCTGTTTGCTCGATAAGTGTTATTAGGCGCGAGATTAAGTTTACAAAGATAAAAACAACAAATAAAACAACAACAAAACAGACTTTTTTGTAGCCACCAGTTGAGTGAGAAAAGCACTTAGCAGATGAAGAAGCTCAGAGACTCAGCGCATTTAAGACATTTCTCTGAACCATGGCACATAGCCACAGAGCTGCCTGGAACCCGACACCTTGTGCACCTCCCCAGAGCTCCCTGCCCCTGCTGCCTCCTCAGATAAAGGTTCCTACTTCGAAGCTGGTTCATCCGCACCATGAGGTCAGCTGTCAAAGGGACAGGACACACGATGGCGAGGTAGGAGGGGCAGCTGATAGCCCGAGAACTCTCTCCTGGGCCATCTCTGCACAGTCTTAGTGCTAACAGGTTGGCAGGACTGGTAAGACAATGGCCTCCAAGTGTTTTGACCATATTCTCCTATCAGAAAAATAACTTGAAACAGGAACATAAGGCCAACGTGGATATTTGAAGAAGGAGGGTGGGGATGAAATCATCTCATTTGATTTTTATGTGGCCGACAGAGCTCTCTGATCTTGGGTAGAAGTGTCATTCCTTAGTGTTCTTGGAGTTGACTTGTTTTCTTTGAAGTAATCATTTTTGGGCCACTTGCCTGTTTCTGTAAGGCTAAGTTCATTAAGACTCAGTACTATAGGGGCACCTGGGTGGCTCAGTGGGATAAGCCTCTGCCTTCAGCTCAGGTCATGATCTCAGAGTCCTGGGATCGAGCCCAGCATCAGGCTCTCTGCTCAGCAGGGAGCCTGCTTCCTTCTCTCTCTCTCTGCCTGCCTCTCTGCCTACTTGTGATCTCTGTCTGTCAAATAAATAAAATCTTAAAAAAAAAAAAGACTCAATACTATAAATTAGGTACACCTCAATAATACAAATCTAACCTGGAATCTGGAAATAGTGACATGTTGCCATAAGTGGAAAGCGGAGAATGGCTGAGGGGGGCTGGGTGGGAAAGGGTTAACGGACCAGGATCCCGACCCTGTCCATAGAAGGGCCTGCTGGACAGACTGACCCTCGGCCGGTGTCTGGGAACTTGGGTTTGGGGACAGTTCCTGCTGTTCCCTCAGTGATAAGAGTGACTCTAGGCCTGAGCTGTTTGGGCCAACACCGTGGTTTACGTTGCACGCCTGCTTTCCTTCCGCGACCCTGGAATTTGGGTACATAATGAGCAAGGAGGCCCTGATGACCTGCCCCCAACAAAAATCCTGGACTCAAGAGTATGCAGTGAGCCTCCCTAGCGGATGGCGTTTCATACACCTTGTCACCACTCACTACTGGGGGATCCAGGGTGTCCCGTGGGATCCGCCGGCAGCGGTGCGTGGCCGGCAGCGGTGCGTGGCCGGCAGCGGTGCGTGGAAGCTCGAGCCTGGGTTCCTGCGGACTCTGCCTCCAGGGCCTTTACCCTCTGCAGATTCTGCTCTACGTGTTTTTCTCTGTAATGAATCACTGCTGTGAGTACGAGCATGGGCTGAGACCTCCTAACGAATCGCTGAGCTGGGGGTTGTCTTGGGGACCCTTGGCACAATGCCCCCTTGCCATCCCGTGCCATGGATTGACCAACCACGTGGCTGTCTGGAGAGTTCCTGCATCTGTCACTGGGCATTGCACCAGGGCTCCAGGGCCAGGCCAAGTACTACACCTGAGTAAAGCTGAATTTCTTTCTATTTTTTCTACATAAAAACCAAAAATAAATACGCGGATTCTTCCGCAAGATGATCCCAGTGGGTCACCTTGCCCACGGTGGTGTTCACATGCCATTTAAAGACAGCCCCGTGGACCAGGATGAAACAACACTGGAGGAAAGATGCCGAAAGCAGCACAACGGGACCCCCACCGGCAGAGCTGCCCGCCACCGGCTGGCTCGGCCCAGTGAGCGAGCGAGGCCTCTGCCAAAGGGATGCTACTCTCTTCCCACTCCTCCACTATCTCTTTAAGCTGGAAATGAACCCTCTTTGCCTCTAAGGGCTCTCCCTGGATTATTATCCCCACTCTCAGGCGTCAACCACTTTCTCTTTGTTGACAAGTCCCTTACATCTTTCCCAGCTTCTGTCTCTTTCCTGAGCTCCAAACCTGCATATGCCACTGTCACCAGAGACCTAGGGGACACCTAGCTGTGCCATGAGACTTCATACTCCACAGCCAAAGCTGAGCCCACGGGCTCTTCCTCTGAACTGCTCCATTTCCTCCAGACTCAGGGAGTGGTGCCATTATCCACGGCATCCACTGTCACCCCAGTTAGGGACTGGGCGGTCCCCCTGGGGAATCCTCCCCACCATCACTCTCCTTTTGAACCCCCAAGTCCGGCTTCTGCCGCAATTTCTGCCCAGGACCACGCTTTGCCCTTCCTTATGTCTGGGAGGCGAGGCCCCACGCCTGCACCTCCTGGGCTTTCTTGCCCTCCGGCTTTTGGCAGGACTTGGAAGCTTCCAGCAGGAGACTGGAGGGTGCCAGGAGAGAGGAGATGGAGCGTGTGCTTCTTGCTGCCCGTTGCTTCAGAGCTGTATGTCTGGCTGGGTCTGTTCACATGGCTCAGGCTCTCTCTGGGTTCCGGAAAACACTCCTCTCTAGCCCTTCCTGCCTACGAGTAAAAGGGCTTCCTGTGGTTGCTAGTCCCCAGGTGTCTTGACCCCCGTTGTCTGCTTCCTTAACCTTCTTGTACCCCAGGAGCTACTCCCTTCACTAGAGCCTCTCTGTGTGACCCATGGTGGCAAGCTCTGTGTCCTGCCAGGCTATGCCTGATGACCACTTTACTCCGTGTCTCCTGCTGGTTCATCCCCTCCTCTGTGTATTCCTGCTGCCATCCAGGTCAGACATGATGGGCAGAGGCTCTGGAGTCAGACAGACAAGGCTTTGAGTCCTGGCTTTGTCCCTTACTATCGACCCAAACCCGGGCAGGTCATGTAACTCTTTGAGCCTTCATTTCCTCATCTGTGAAATGGGAACAGTGATGCATCTTTCTTCATAGAATGGCTGCAAGGATTAGTTGCAAGAAGGTGTGTGAGGGGCTGAGGTTCTTAATCAATGTCTGATTCTTGTTCCTGTGTTCCTTACCACCACTCGCTGGACCTGGGGAACCCCAGTTGCTCCTCTTACCTCGATCCTCACCTCCTGCTCATCCATCCAACCCCACCCCTGGCCACCTGGGGCTGTGCTCTAACGCAAACATAAGCAAGTCTCCTGGGTTTAAACCCTTCATTGGCCCCACTGAACAATCAGGTTAGACTCGGATTCTTGGCAGGTGAAGCCCCTTTCCCGCCACCCCCATGGGGCGTTTCACACCCAAGTGACCCCACCCATGCCGCTGAATGCCCCCCATCCCTACTGCTCTGGCTCGTGCTCTGGGCCTGCCACCAGCTGTTCCCTCTACTCTGAATGCTGTTCCTCTCTCTGATCTCCTTCACAAATTCTCATTCTTAGTTGTCCTCTGAAATCCAAACTCATGAGCCCCCTCCTCTGAGAAGCCCTCCCAGACCTCAAAGGGAGATCAAGGCCGCCTACTCCTTGAGACTTGTACCCTCGTGCACATTTCTGCTATGCTGGCCAGCCTGAGATGACGTCTATCTGATGACCTGGCCACCTCTCCCACCAGATGGTGCTGCGGGGAGGGAGGGCCTACAGTGCTTGCCTTTCAGTCTCTGGGGCCAGCCCTTTGTAGGGAGGGAGATGACCCACCTTAGGAGGTAATGAGCTCTTTATCACCAGAAATGTACCTGAGCCAAGCACAGGAAAGGAAGACCACAGAGGGAACTGGAGCATTTGATGTCAAAAAAGGTTGAGTTCATGGCATCTGTGGTCTCTTCTACACAAACAAAGTATGCTGTTGGGTAGTGAGATCCCCATCACTCCACATATTCAAACAGAGTTTCCCTGTAGGGGCAACTCCTGCACCGAGCCATTTCCTATACTTCCTTGGTGATGCCGTGGGTAACTCCCTTCTTTGTGTCTCTATGAGGCCGAAGAAACCAGAAGGTTCTGAGAGGCTCTAGGGTTCTGTTTCCACTATGTCACCCCTAATACAAGTCTCTTCTGATTCATCAATACAAGACAAACAGCTACTTCGCTTTTTCTCCCAAAGTCTTAAACGATTTACTCTTCTGACGGTAAGGTCTTTCTTTCCTCCCCTCAGGGGCCACCCCCTCTGCACACTGCCTTGAACACAGACATCCGTGAGGCGGGGAGAACTTGAGGCAGGCGATGCCCATATCAGTCTCAGCTATGAAAACGGCAACAACAATTAGACACTTCTCTAAATGGAAAGGAAAATCTACGCCCAGAACAATTCTGCTCAGCTGCTTATTCAGCTGATTTCGGGAAGGTCTGCCTGGCAGAGGGACGAGATTTCATTGCTCTCTGGGGACCGGTGGGCAAATGGACATGTAGGTTCTGAGAGACAACTGGGACTCTTGCTCTGGGCCTCCTGTCATAGCAGAGGCCTCTGGGCCCCAGGCTGGGAAGGCAGATGGCGGGGAAGCTCTTGGGGGGGGGGGGGTTGGACATTGGGGAGCAAGATGATTTTCTATAGTCCAGAGAGGTTCTAAAAATTTTGTGTTTCACTCTGACCATTCATGCCAGGCGATCAATAGTGAAAAAGTAGGGAAAGAAGTCTCAGACTGTCCAAAAGCAAGACCTGTACATCTGTACATCTGTACATCTTCCTGGGGCAAGGGGTGAGATGTGGCCTGGGTCCTGAGGCAATAAGCATTTGAAGAACATGTTCTATAAACTGCCCTAGAAGACCCTCACTCCTTCCCCAGACCTCCTCCGTCAAGGCATTCAATATCCCTAATGGGAGTTATTTGTTTACCTGCATCTTCCCATCTACACTGCCAGCTTCCTGGGGGCAGAGGTCTGTGCAGTCCAGCCAGGTGCCCGCAGGGCCGTGCTATATCCTAAGTGCCTGGGTGGTGCCACAGCCTCTCCAAGACTCTAGATGGCTCCAGCAGGCCCTGGCAGCTCAGCTCCAGTGTCTATGGCTGCCTCCCTCCTCTGGTCTGAACCTGCCAGGGGAGGCTACCCTCAGACACTGTGGGCATCCCGTGACCCAGCCTTCCAGCCACCTTCTGAAATCACAAAGCATTCTACCATGGCCAGATGCAAAAGCACAGGATCGCAGGCCGAGACAGCCCCTCAACCACATTATCTTATCAGGTTATCTCTCAACTGCCTCCAGAAGAAATCCCCAAGCAAGAAACATCAGAGACATTTATGGCCTTTTAACTCAAAGCCATCACTCATTCTTCCTAGACTTGAACTTCCTGGGAGGCCAGGTGGGTGATCCCAGGTTGCCTTTGCCTTTTGAGTCAGAGTCAGAAAATCCTCGAATTCCGGGAGGGCTAGAAGAGGGCGTCCTGCCCCTCAGTCCCGGGCCTGTTTCCTCACTGCCCCATCCTTCCCAACCACTGCCCATCCTGAGATCATTCATAAACCTCTTGTGGGCAGCGTGGATGGCTGGGAGCACACTTCGGGGCTGGGAGCTCACTTCGGGACCCAGAGTTCAACCTTGCCTCCTGTGATGGGGCTGCTCTGCTTCCAGACGTTCCGGGGGAGGGGTGGTGGTGGCAGGAGCCCCTTTCCCCCGCTACTTGATCCTCAAAGGACAAGGTCTCTGATGCTTCCATTTCTCTTCCGTAACCAGTCTCCAAGGGACAAACACAGAAATAAAGCAGGGTTCTGACCTTGACCTTTGTACTCTACTTGTGGTCTGGGGGTTTGTTCGAGAGGCAACAACCGGAGCTCCTGAGTCAGAATCCACATTCACTGTGCTCCCGCCCTCCCAAAGGTGATTCACGTGCACATGGCGGGGCACGATGGGTGCAGGTAGAAGACAGGGTGGTGGTTATCCTTTAGGGGGGTGTGGATGGCAACGGAGGAGGACAGGTAGCATTTCTGGGATGCTAGCAATGGTTTGTTTCCTGATCAGGATGCTGGATTCACAGCTGAGTTCGGTTCGGGAAAATTCACTGAGCTTAACACTTCTCATATGTGTGTGAATGAGGAAGTGTGTATACTTTAATAAAAAGTTAAAAAAAAAAAAAGGAATCAGGGTTGTTAGTGAGTAGAGGCAGCTGGGAGCTGTACAGCTAAGCCACGCTCCTCTGAGCTGCCGGGAGGGCTGCCAACGCCTGCGGACTTGCGTGGGAGTGCCCTGAGTCCCACCTGCCTTGCTCTTACCTTGCCTGCCTGCCCGCCCGAGGAACCCTTTCAGCATGGAGGGCGACTGAGGGACAGCAACTTGACTTTGACTTCGGGCCGAGTTTGTACCCACCTCAGTTCTAGTGGAGCAAGGCCACATAAGGCCAGAAGTTGCCACGAACGTACCTCCCTCCAATCAACCGGCATCAAGACCACTTTCCAGGCTCTTCTTCATCCCAAGTTCACAAGAGACACTTTATCAGCGTCTCTCTGAGCAGTGTCCACAGGGGAACACCAGAATCCAGACATAATCCCATCATTCATAATGATAACGGCTAACATTCACTGAATCTCATTGGGAGGCAGGCACTAAATGCTTTGTGTAGACGATGCTACTGAATCCTTATGTCCATTTTACAGAGGAGTAAACTAAAGGTCAGAGGCATTAAGTAACCTGAAGTCACACAGCAGAGAAATAGGGTACCTTGGGATTTGAACACGAAACAGTCTGACTGTAATTTTCTTATATGCTAGGTATTCTGAAGTGTTTGGGGGCACATCAAAAACGAATGAATAAATTTATGAAAACCAGTGAATTATGCACCTTGAAAGGGTGAATTTTATGGTATGTGAATGATATCTCAAGTTTTAAAAATATGAATGGACAAATTTGGGGGATAAATGTTGACCACGTCCCTAAGAATTTGGTGGACCTGTTTCTTTTGTACAAACCACGAACAACAAATATATATATATATATATATATATGTGTGTGTGTGTATACACACACACACACACACATGTGTGTGTATATATATATATATATATATATATATATTTCTTTTTAAAGAATATGTTATTTATTTATTTGACAGAGAGAGAGAGATCACAAGTAGGCAGAGGGGAAGGCAGAGAGAGAGGGGGGGAAGCAGGCTCCCCGCTGAGCAGAGAGCCCAAGGTGGGGCTCGATCCCAGGGCCCTGGGATCATGACCTGAGCCAAAGGCAAAGGCTTAACCCACCGAGCCACCCAGGCGCCCCTATATGTATATTTCTTAAAAAACAAAACGTCTCAGACACCTCTGTAGTCCAACAGGCCTAGTCCCAAGCTTCAGTCCTGCCGCCTAGCCACATGTGGCAGAGTTTTGGTTTTCTCTCATGTCACGTGGGGACGGTGAACCTTGCCTTGTCAGGATTGTGGGGATGAGAAGGGACATGTGCACGGGGCAGCAGGGTTAGCCTTGTGAATCGGAGCAGAAAACACTGAGTTTCAGGAGGGCACAGGCTTGGGGAGTCACCATGGGGCTGCTGACGGCCTCCACCCCCAGTGAGGCTCCGAGAGTCCCCGAAGCTGTTGGAACCTTGGTTGGGATCTGAGGCCCACCTGGGTCTCCCCCTCCCCACAGAGCCCCTTCTCACCACCCCCACGCTCATGCTGGGGGTACTCCCTAGGCTTCTACAAGGAACACAAGCGCCTTTTCTCTCCCCCACCAACCTTACTCCCTTCTCTGGGCTGCCAGGAGCTGGGATTCCTGAGCCAGGTCAGCGAGCCCGTTTTGAGCTGGCCCTCCCACACCCAGCCCCCTCTGGGCACGGGGGCTCGGGCCGGGCCCAGCACTGTCCTTGCAGGCAGCTCCCTGCCCACAGGGGCCACGTTGCTATGGTGATTCCACTACCCACACAGCGTCCAGGGAGACAGCACTGTATAACTGGAGCTGTTTGCAAGACTTGCTGACACCGGCTGGGAGGATTCCTGAAAGGGTCAGAGGGAGTGGGGGGATGGGAACTAAGCCGTGTGCGTGCACGCGCGTGTGCACTCTCACGCCTGCGAGTGAGTGCACGCACGGGTAGCCACCCCCGTCCAAGTTATGACGGCCCTCCCCAGCAGAGCTATAGCCCCTAGGGAGGCATAATCTCATGACGGTCATAGGTTTCTTCCCCACGTGGCAATCACGGTTTAACACTGTGTTTCATTTCCATATTGAAATGAAAAGTTGAGCATTGACAGAGCAGCAGGACAGACCGAACTGTGATTTCTATCGCTCCACACCAGAAGCCGGCTCCACGTTTTCTGCCTGGCCCTTTGTCCTATGAAAAGTGCCTCTGGAACACAGAGCAGGGAACCTCGCTAGTAACTGCAACCAGGAGAGAGCTGCCTACCCACTGTGCCCCGTGCTCCCGGCGCCTGACCGCCAGCCTCTCAGCACACACCACCGCTGTGCATGGGGCTTGTTAGGCTCGTTTCACAGATGGAAAAACCGAGCCTTGGAGAAGCTAAGTCACGGCTCACAGTCAGGGGCCAATACATGTAGGGGTGGGAGTCCCTGTGGAAGACCTGTGTCCGCTGAACCAACAGGCCCTTCTTCCTTCTCCTTCTCCCAGCAACGTGGCTGCTTACCAGTGGGCGGCTCGTTTGACCCAGAGAGACCAGGACCTGAAAAGCACCAGGTCAGCTAAAGGAGCCAAGCCCTCTTGGTTAGCAGGGGGAACACAACCCAAACTGCCCTCACTGGGGACTGGCATTTAGGCTCTAAATTCAGGTGCATTCCCATTCCCTTCCTGAGCGATATGGGGAATTATTAACCAGATGACCCCAGTCCTAGCCCACGTGCACATTTGTGCTGACCCAGTTCAGTCCAGAGGAGTCCATCCGTGCCTCTCCCCCACAGTCATGAATGTGGGTTCCCCTCGGCAGAGCCTGCGAAATAGCGCTGACTGCCAATAAATGAATCCTCAGGGACGGTGAGAACCGGGGCCTAACATCTCCCGAGCCCTCGTGTTCGGAGCTAATGCTGATTTGTAAAGTGCTTTATGATTTATTCATACCGCCTTGCCAGGCTCAGGCTTCCCAGGACAACCTTCCCCTCACACAAATGAGCACGACTCCCAGAACAGAATGTCAGGCTTCATTAAAGGAAAAAAACCCGGGTGTGGGGGATGTCCCCCCGCCTTTTTTTTTTTTTTTTTTGCTCCCTAGCTTACGTCACCCAGCGTTTGCAGGACTTGGGTCCACGTCGAGAAGTCACCTGTGCAGGAATGGCCTCTGGCCCCTGAGCAGGGTAAGAGATCAGCACCTTCTTCCTGGGAGGAAGAGACCCTCTGTGCGCTGAAACTCAGGCCAGTGGAGGCGCTGCAGCAGGCGACTGAAGCTGGGGAGAGAGGCGCCCCAGGAGCGGCCGGGGTGGGGCTCTGCTCCCTGATTCTTGGCTGGGAGATTGAGGGGGACCCCTCAGCTCTCAGGGGGTGCCACTGAGGCATCAGAGCTGTGTAAAGTACAATTCACCCCACTGGCCCCTGATACCATTTTCATTATTGGTTTAATCACGGTCTCCTCAAACTTGGGTGGGAGAGGTGTCCCCAGGCACAGAGGGAAGAAGGAAATCCCCGCTCTCCTCACTGAGCTTCTTCTGGGGGCGTCAGGAGCAGCCCCTTCCTGTGGCCTCACCCCTGCCCAGGAAAATTGCCCTTAAACACACCAGCATCCATGAAATTACAAGGGCACAAAAATCAAAATTCATGCTGAGCAGAAATGCAGGGGACTTGAATGTGAGGGACCTAAAGGTCCTAAGGGACCTTCACGGCATCCCTAAAATGAGCAAGCCTCCCACAACCCACGGTCGTCATCTTTGTGCCAATGGGTCACACACCTGCGAGGGAACTAAGCCACACCCACAGGGACTTTGGAACAGCGCCGTGTGCGTC
Organism: Mustela nivalis; assembly: GCF_964662115.1. Classification (NCBI taxonomy): domain Eukaryota; kingdom Metazoa; phylum Chordata; class Mammalia; order Carnivora; family Mustelidae; genus Mustela; species Mustela nivalis. Next base: position 61,715,375 of record NC_139032.1, read on the forward strand.
TTCGACGCTCCCTGTCCTCTAGGGGATCGGGGCTCAACCACCCACTTCTCAAATGGAACCTTTCAGACAGAGAAACAGTCTGTGGTCATCTCACTTGCTAGGCAACTCACAATGACGTTACTGGTAACTCGAACAATTTCTCGATGCTGTGTGAGCGACAGTCCGATTGAATTATCTGCAGGACTCAGGTGGGGGCACTGTCACATACAGTATCAGATTCGGGGAGCTCCCATTCCTTCCACATGCTGTCTCAAGGCGCAGGGACCAGATGAGGAAGAAAGAGGTCCTCCCCTCTGTATGCTCCCTGGCTGCCAGTTTGCAACCTGTGAGTGTCCAGTAGTGGGCGACACTGAGACACTGAGACCAAGTATGCTCTAAAACAGACTATGCGGGGGGGAAAAAGGGCCCACAGAGCTCTCAACGCCTTACAAGGAAACACAGAACAACAAAAGAGTCGCTTTCGATTAATCTGGCCGACGCGGATCCTTTGGCCGTCCCTTCTAGCTCTGGTCCTCCAGGCTGGGACTCGGATGAATAATCACTTTGGGGACAATACAGAGACCCAAATGGCTAACCCAGTTTTGAGAGATCACAGTAGTCAAAGTCCAGAGATAAATCCCAACTGCTCATTCTCCTCTGAAATAGCGAGCCAACGATACATTCCACTGGGAGTGAGTTCCACACCATTGTAAACGGCTACTGCACGAACTCTTGTAGGAAAAACCACTGCCGCCACCGCCACCGAGGAGGCAGCGAATGTCTAGAACATGGTAATTAATTTTCAAAATAGGATTTCTAAAATATAGTTAATAAATTATACTGTTCTGGGCTTCCTTAAGTACATGTATTCTCAGTGGGGGAGGGGTGGATATAGTTCCCAAGGGGGCAAACATTGTTTTTTTAAATGGGAAAATATTACTCTTTCATGTATAAACTATAAGATTTACATACAGTATATAAACAAATGTACAGTATATCTTCGGTATTAAATTTGCATGAGGAGATAATTATTAAAGTCTAAAAAGGCTTCTTAGGGGGGCAATAAGGAAAAAGATGGGTTGAGAAGCACTGCTTAAATAGAAAAGAGTAGCTCTGATTTTTTCTATTTGACTCAAAGTCGCACGCACAGACACCTCTTACCCTATTCTGTAATAGTTCTTAAGGTACACAGGCAGATTTATTCCTCCTTAAGCGACCCTGACCCTGACCCCAGGTATGGATCCTTTTCTGGTTGGTAGTTTCCCACTCTCGCTTTTACAGGCTACCCGGCCATTTCTCTGGGGGCTGTCTTCTAGCAGTGGCCTCTTACATAAATCCATTATCTTAATTTTATAGGCAATAGTGAGGTCCATCCCGGTCTGAAAGCAACAATATACTGTGCTGTTGGAACTGCATGAATGGACTGTCTTTTGCCAGTTCACATATTTTCATTCATTTCTGGGTTTGTATCTGTGTTTTTGAGGATGGGAAACCAAGAAAACCTTATATCTTATACCCTGGGAAGATGCAGAATGACTTACGGTGCAACAATATACTGTGCTGTTGGAACTGCATGAATGGACTGTCTTTTGCCAGTTCACATATTTTCATTCATTTCTGGGTTTGTACCTGTGTTTTTGAGGATGAGAAACCAAGAAAACCTTATATCTTATACCCTGGGAAGATGCAGAATGACTTACGGTGCAAAGTGTTTCGAAGGTCTTTTCAGACACAAAGGATCCATCAAGGCCAAAGAGAAATATCGATGCATAGGAGAGCATCCCTCCGAGGATAATGAGGTTGTTCATGTACGGACTGGACATCTTTATCAGTCTGCCAAGAGAAGGATGACCGTTAACAGAACTGTTAATGCTGTTATTCCTCCAGCAAACATTCCCTGAATGCCTCCTAGGTGTACAGTGTTGCCGCGGCTGGAGGAGAGAGAAACGCAAGCCCGAGTTTCCTCCACTTCCCACCACTGCTGTCCCAGGCTGTGCGCCTGCTAGGGGCTGCTTCCCCCACTCAGAAGGACCCTGGAAGCTATCTGATGCTACTGGTGGATTTTTCCTCTATCGAGTTCATCTGTCATTTCCCTAGGGGGCAGCTCGTAGCCCCAGCTTTTTCAACCATTCATTTTCAGTTTACACAAACACATTATTAAGGCAACGGGTCTTTCTTTCCTCTGGGGCTGAGAAGAGAGGCTAAATCTAGAGACTTCTACACTTAAGCTCAGCAGCCTTAAGGGAGGAGGGAGAGAAGGAGGAGAAGGCCACACCACTCTCCGCCTTGCCACGTGGGGCCAGCCCAGGAGGTCTACAGGGCTGCTGAGGAAGTGTGGTCACCAAAGCGTAGGTGAGCATTTGCTTTGGCTGTCCGAAGCGGCCACGGTCTTGTGCGCCAAGGGGTCACACACCTAGTCTTTAGGTGATAAAAATGGACAACGGAGTCTATCCACTCCCCAGGAGTGGGGAGTCCCCACCCCCACCCCTGTCTTCACCAGGCTGCTGGGGGCAATCTTTACACTCCCACACTCCACATGCTTGTCTCTGGCCTCCTGCAGGAATTCCTCTTTGGCTCCCAGCTGCCCCGCAAGCCAGGCCTGGCTGAGACCGGTGCCCAGCTGGAATTCAGCACAATCCGATACAGGGTCTATCTTGGGTTTTGAGGCACCCCGCAGCCCCCCAGTCCAGATGCTTTTTTGCAGATCGTAATTATGGTCAATGGTTCCCTGAACATTTTCTTTGACACTCTGCCATTTTACGAAATCCTTTCACATTTAAAAAATGCAATGTGTCCTAGTGGAAGAGAGATTAAAAAGCCTGGTGTAAATTATGGATCACACGCAGCCTTTGAGCAGGGAGCATGAGTTGGGGCCTCTCCCCAGAGGTGCACCCCTGGCTGCTCACTGGGCCCAGAGGAGTCTCCTCATGAGTAAAATGGGAGCACAGACCACACTGCCCAGGGCACGTGGGCAGCTCGCACAAGGCTGGATTCCTGGAGGTCCTTTTGTGTACCACAGACTGCTAAGGCCCCTTCATCCTTATTACCATGGGAAGCTGGGGAAGGGGGAGGGCCAGGAGGCGGGGTGGTTACTGGAGGAAAAGGACCTTAACAAATGGGTAGAATTTAGGGACATAAAAGTGAGGGGAACCTGGAACTCCTGTGACATTTCCTATTTCTTTCAGATTTTTTAATCTGCAAAGCCAGTCAAAAAATTCACATAGCTGCCAGTCTCCTGGAAGAGTAACAGTAATTTTCCACAGGAGGCCAGAACAGTGTAATTAAAGAATTAAAGGAGTTTAGTCTTACCAGAGGGGCAACTTGCTGTTAAGATAGGTATTTTGGAAGCTTGTAGAAAGGGAGTCTAATATTAATTGGGAACTGATTCTGGGCCCAGGCCTTGCGCCAAATGCTAAGGGGCATGGTCATGAGCTAAGGTTTGTAGAGAGTAGGCAAAACTTTCTTGAATTTTTTTGTGGCAGCGTATGTGTTACTAATGTATAGAAAATAAACAGGTGAATAAAACTCCTTTTTTCCTTCGGGAAATAGGTTTGACTAATCAAAATAAAAAACAACAAAGAAATAGAGAGCCTCCAAGTTCTTTCTTTGCAAGCAGGACGAGAAAAAAAGAAAACAACCCCGTTCTCTGTGAAATCAGACTTGCTCCTGGCAGCCAAGAAGGTCACACAGTGTGGCTTCTGGGCTCGATGTCACCGAGGCTGTGCCTCTCTCTGAGCCCCTGCTCAGTGGCTCCCCAGCAATCCAGGGAGCCGGGTCCAGGGGTTTGCTCTGGGAACCACAGAAGCTGGTCGTGCTCAGTGAACACCACCGCCTGTGCGGTGGCCTGTTCTACCCACGACCGACCAGAATAACTCAGGCTGTGAGCTGCTCTCCTCCAGAGAGTGAAGAGCGTGTGTGGTAAAAAAGAAATCAAAGCCAGAAACCCAGGGGACAGGTTCAGCCACACACAGCAGTGTGGCCTCGGAGAGCGGTCCTCCCCCTGTCACTGGGCTTCTGTACTCTCTTCTGTAAATCAGGGGGAGTTGTTTGAGGGTCCCAGCAAGAATGATGTGAGGGAGGAGCTTCTCGGGCTGTAAATATGGCCCAGGGCCAGGGAGGGGGGGTGCCCCTTCCTGAACTCAGTGACTACCTCAGGCACTGCTTCCCACTGTGGGAGGAGCTACTCCCACTGTGGGAGGAGCCAAGACTCTGGGGGAGTCCCGCTTCTGTATTTTATCTCCTGGACAGGTAGAAAGTGCGGGAGCATAGCCAAAGTTCTGAGGAGGCCAGCGACTCAGACCCTTGGAGTTTATTTAACCCATCCCTCCTGAGCAACCTGTAGCCCTGCCTGCGTGTGTGTGTGTGTGTGTGTGTGTGGGCACGTGTGTTTGTGCATGGCTATGCACCTATGTACATTCCATAGAACATCTAATCACATCCCAGGGACCGAACAATCACTTTAGAAAATTGCCCCGAAAACATCTCCCGTGCCCCTGGTGCATCGATCACGTGATGCCCCTACACTTGATCCACGAGGTTTGTGGATCAGAATGCATCATCCAAGAGGAGGGTGTGAGTGGCTTACTTCTTTTTTTTTTTTTTTTTTTTTTTTTAAGATTTTATTCATTTATTTGACAGAGAGAAATCACAAGTAGATGGAGAGGCAGGCAGAGAGAGAGAGAAGCAGGCTCCCTGCTGAGCAGAGAGCCCGATGCGGGACTCGATCCCAGGACCCTGAGATCATGACCTGAGCCGAAGGCAGCAGCCTAAACCACTGAGCCACCCAGGCGCCCGTGAGTGGCTTACTTCTGATTCCGATTCTTGATGTTGAAGAAGAGGAAAGCGCTGGCCATGATCATCCCCAGGATGGTGAGGGCAGAGAGGATGCTGTAGAGAGGTAGGGAGATCTTTCGGAGCTGCTCCAGGATGATGGTCTTGTCTTTTGGTGGTTCGGATCCTAGAATGTCGAGAAACAGACATCAGTGGAGCCTGGTGCACGGTCAGGAGAACATCTCGGCCGGCAGGTCTTGCCATCTGACACCTGTGCACAACCTCCAAGCAGGACACAGCTACTGGGTAAGAGAGCCCCAGTGGCTGGCCAGTCTACCGGCAGGAAGCCTCAGCTAGGACTTACTTCTTTCTCTAAATAGAATCAATAAGGAATTTGTGATGCATTTAATAGCCATTAAAAGACTAGAATTTGATTTGGTCTAATTACCCTGTTGAAAAACCATTCCCATTTGTCCCCAAAGGTAACAGCAGCTCAGAAAGCACATGGCTGGACGCTGTGAGTGGGACCCACTGGGTGCCACTGGGGGTGAGGAGCCTGGCTTGGGCTCTCAAGGTCTCTGCTCTGACACATGATAATGACCACCCTCAATAGGGCAGATGCCTTGCCTGTCAGTTTCACGGAGACGTAGATGTCTCCGGGCGTGGGTTTTCTGCCTCAAGGTCATTATGTTACAAAAGCTCTTTCTGGCTTTCCATTTTCATAAGCCTCACTAACTGTGGGAGGCAGAAGCTACTGGCATACCTCTCCCTCCCTGTCTTGCCAGGACTGGACAAGAACTGTGGGATTCCATTTCTCTATGTGATTGCAGAGCTGTCCCTGCTCATTCTCCAAGGGCACCGGGAACCTAGGGGAGCCCTGAGGGCCTCAGAGAAAACTCATCTTGCTGGTCACTGGCAAAACTGTATCCAGGCTGGCTTGGGAGGAGGGCTGTAGGCACTCGTCCCACCTCGCCCCACTTCTTCTAAATCCCTTTCCTCTCAGCTGCTATTTCAAGTCAGGCTTCTGCTGTGGAACTGTGGAACACTGGGGCTTTTTTTCTCTAGTAGGGAAAGTGGGGAGCCCGGGGAGCCCCAGGCAGGGATCATGGAGACCCACCATAGCTATGCCCTGGGGCCAGCCTTGGCCACACCTCCGTTCCCAGGAGACAAGCAGAGGATGGGCAGGTTAGACAGCAGGGATGGAGATCCCCCTCCCTGAACATCTATGTTTCAAAAACTCTCCTAGCAAGTTCAGATGTGTTTGGAAATATTCAGGGGATAAGAAGAGTTTGAACCATCAAAGTAGGGAAGTTGCCGGGTTCGAAAACAGCTGGGAACCTGCTGGCATGGTTAAATGTAAAAGTTTCAAGCAATTCCATGTAAAGGAATATTTTTAAGGAGTGGCTTCAAGGGCTGAAAGTCAGGGCAAACGCAGACACAAGGTGGATGAAGTAATACCATTTCTTGCTTCTAGAAGTGACAGCTCCTCATGTGACTCCTTCTTCCTCCATTCTTCCATTTTCCTCCCCACCGGTCCCCCTCACCCCCAAGAGAACCTCTGGCTGCATCAGGTTAGCTCAAGTGTCTTCTGGTTCCCAAACACTGTTTGGGAACTGGCTGGGAACAAGCCCCTCTCTGGGCATTGAGAAAATGGCTGAGGGTTGGACCAATGGGTCCACGACAAGTATGACCACTCCCTGTTCACGTAGAAACAACATCAGGAAACTAACCACATCTCCTCTTCCGTACTCTACCCCTCCCCCCCCAAATGGTGCCATCGCACAAAATGCACCTTAACTAAGATGTTTCGGAAGCCACTTGGTCATGACTTATCAGAAGCATCCGAAGTGATCATCTTGAGTTTTCTTTCCTGCTCCTCACCCTGCCCATTCACTCGTTACTTGTCTGTTCTGCACTATTCCGTCATCCATCACTATACCTTCATTCGTCATCACTAACAATGACCAGTCATCCTTAATGATCACTTTCTACCTGTCATGTCTGGTGTTGGGCACCAGTGATTCAAAGTCAACCAAGACACAGCCCCTGTCCTCAAGGAACTTACACACTAGACATGTAAAAAGAAAAAGGCAATAAGAAGCAATCTCATGTTTACTGAATGCTTATGATGGGTTAAGCCCTTTATAGAGAGTTTCTCATTTGATTCATCCAACAGCCTCACAGGTAGAGAAGATTATTCCCATTTTACAGACAGGCAACCACTTTCTAAGAGCTAAGTGACTTTTATGGCTAGTAAGTGGCAAAGCTGGCAGGATTTGAACCCAGACCTGCCTAACTGAGCCCTGTGCTCTAACGATCGCGCAAACTGCCTCCAAAGGCAGGGTCCAGGTGGCTGATAACATCAGGCACAGGGACGCCTGAGCCTGAAGCGGACAGAAGAGTGCAGTTCTCCCTGACGGAGTCTGGAAAGGCTACAGACGGGAGAGCTGGTCCTCAGAAGATGAACAATTGGCTGGTCACAAGGAAGCCAAGGAGGAAAAGGCATTTGGGGCAGAGGGCCCATCAGGGGCAAAGGCACGGTGGTGTCCTCGCCTATTTAAGGAACTGTAATCAGTTTGGCTGGGGAGATCTGAAAGAAGAGGCAGAGAAATGGGAAGGTCCTGAGCTGATTCCGTGGAGTGAGGCCTGCAGCTGAGCAATGGGGACGGGCAGGGCCCTGAGCAGAGGTGGAGAATCTTCAGCTTAGTGTGACGGGCAGGGCACCTTGGCTGCTGAGGGCAGAATGCGCTTGCAGGAATTAAGATGGGTTCAACTCATCCACCACCCACCCATCCGTCCATCCGTCCATCTGTCCACCCACCCACCCACCCTCCCCTATTTTATTGACTCATAGGCACCCCCGTTCATTCATTTATTCACGCACCCAGTCATCCCCTTGATCAGTCACGTGTTTTGTTTCTCATCAAATATGAACCTTGAACATGTGTCAGACCCTGGTTGGTATCAGGGGTTTAAAGTCAGGGAGCTCGTGGTCAAATGACCTAGAAATTGCCAGACAAGAGACAGTGACTATGGGGAAGGCAGAGACAAACACTGTGAAAGTTAGGCAGTGAACCATGAGCTCAGCTGGGGGCAAACAGGGAAGGCTGGACAGAAGAGGTGTCATTTGATCTCGTTCTAGACGTTAAGGAGGGTTTCTTCAGCAGAAGAGGAGGGAATGATCTTCAGGAAGAGCAGCAGGTGGACAGGATTTATTACGAACCCAAACAAGTCACTTCTCACAGGAGCAGACAGAGCTAGACTACCTGCGTCACATTTAAACAGAGTTACTCCTGGCCAGGGACTGGTTTACATGCAGATGCCTGGCTGGGTAAGAGACAACACTCCATGCAAATTTCAGTGACCCACCCCAGGAGCTGGAACCCAGTTCCCATGTGAGTGATGGGGACTCTGTGCTCAGTGAGTATGTATGTTGAGACAAAAGGCGGTTCCCTCTTCCCTAGGAAGCAAAGGACTCTGAGCTCATCCCCAACCCTCAGACAGTATCTGACCTTGGGAGCAACAAAGCAGGCCCCCTCCTATGAGAAGCCCACCTGTCTTACCTTGGAACCTGATAGTGTCGTTGATGATCTCCAGTGTGTCGGCCACAGCGTTGTACTCTCCCACCTTCACCTCCCTGCTGTCTGTGGGGAGCAAGAGACAGTGGCTGGAATTCATTGTTTATGTACCACATCCTGTGCATCATGCAATACATGCCCTCCATAATACCCACCACTATAAATAAAAGTTTAAAAAAAAAAGGAAAAAAAAAGAAGAAAAAAAAAAGAGAGAGACAGTTGCTGGTTAGATGGAGTCCCACGCCTGTGGGTGGCTGCTCCTGTCCCAGCTCTTGCGCTGGCTATGTTCTCACACACTTTCCTTTGCCCCAGGGCCTTTTCCAGGTAGAATCGGAAAACCTGCGATGGATCTGGGGTGGGACAGATGCCCTCCTAAACCATCTCATCCACTGATTACCGCCCTCTTTGCTGTGTACCTCGTGGATGGGGGCCCACTCCCCTCATAACTGGACTTTCTGTCTGTTACCAAGTCCTTCCTGGTCATTGAGCTGAATGGTCTCTTTGTAACTTTCCCCTGGTATCTGGCTCTTATCATCTAGGGCCACACAAATAGCTTCTGCTCCCTCTGCTCCAAGACAGTCCTAGAGACTTGAAGACATAGATCATTCCCTGGTGCCAGACCCCAACCTCCTCTTACAGGATATCATTTCTATTCTGCCCCCTCCAGGTCTCTTCTTGGGCCGCATCATACAAAGTCATTGTGTCTGAGAGAGTGTAGGGTCAAGGGCTGACCAACATATTTCTTTAGGCAGGACCTTGGCCAGCAGCGAGTACAAGGGATTATCCCCTCCTTCATTTTGCACATTATATTCCTATTAATGCATTCCGAGGTGGAGTTAGCATTAGCTAAGCCTGACGTACTCATGGGTCATGAGGATGGAGATGTCCTTGGGTATCCAGACAGGGGAGAGGTCTGGGCTGGGAAGAGACCTGGGGCCATCAGCATATAAACTGGGAGTTGGAGCAGGGGGCAGGAAGGAGATCTCTTGGGACAGTGTCAAGGAGGGGAGAGGACCCAGGGCAGAATCCTGGGGAGTGCCAACCTCTCCTGGGGGTGGGGGTTGAGTGGGGCAAGGATGCTGCAGGGAGACTAGAAGGACTGGCCAGGAGCAGGATGGAAGGAGAGAGTGGGCATCAAAGGAGCCAAGGAAAGGGACAATTTCACAATGGAGCTGGCCAGCTGTGTCAGACGTCACTAAGAGACTAGAAAAACAAGCCCCTTGAGCAAGAGGTCAGTGGATTTGGTATGTGGGGGGACTAGTGACCACAGACAAAGCAGGTTTGGGGAAACAGGACCAAAGGTAAGGGGTGTGAAATTAGAGGGTAAAGCCACCAGGGCCAAACAGGCTTCAACAGGGCTGGAGAGGGGGCGGGGAGAACCACCGATTCTTGACAGTGTGCCTGGATCTGTGCTATGAACTTTCTGTGCCTTTTCTTGTTCAGTTCTCACCGCTGTGGCTGGTGGTTTCAGTGCCACTGTACAGACGAGGAAACTGAGGTCAGGAAACTGGGTCAGCCGCCGGCCGCCCCACCGATTTTAAGAGCAGAGCCTGGCCTCAAACCCGGGATGTCTCCCGTAGCCCATGCTCCTCACCGACGTGGGGCTGCCTCAAATGGGATTGCTGAGCAGTGACAGTCCCTTCCAAGCTGCCGCCTCCGCAGGCCAAGGGTGCCTCCTGTGTGTTAACAGAGTGGCCTGCCCATGTGCCCACCCACAGGGCAAGCGGGTCCCCAGAGCTGCAGATGCTGGGCCTGCAAATGCCCAGAGGTTATCCAGTGACACAGCTGCAGGATTCCAAACGTGCCCCCAGAGGAACCGCTGGCTGGCTGGGGCTCCTGCTCTAAGTGAGTTTCTTTCCAGAAATGCAGATGCGCCGCTGATCCCTTATCAACATTCAGGAAGCAGCACAGGGAATCCCATAGGCCACACTTCTGCCTGTGTTCCTTGGATGGTGGGGTGGAAAACAGGACTGTAAAAGTCACTTCCTTCTTCCCTCCTCCCCACCATGATGGTCTCCCTGCCCCCGTGCAGGTGGTGTCGCTTGCCTGGGTCACAGCTCCTAAATGTCAAATTAGCAGACTCTGCTGGGAGCGCCAGCATCCTTGCTCTGGCCTTTTGAAGTCCTCAGCCCCAGTCAGCTCCTGCCACTCAGAGGAGGAAGCCGTGATTTATTTATCTGGCATGGGGAGGCAGCTCATGAAATATGCAGGCTGATTGGAACAAATCACCAGGAACCGGGAAGTGATGTGGCTGGCACCCCACTGTGCCCTCAGCCCCACAGCCTGTCCCCCTGACTCATCCACCCTGATGGACTGTCCCGTGGCACCGGCACTGCCGACTGGCTGGGGCGCACATCCTCGGCTTCTCAAGACAGCTGTCATCACCAGAGTCCCTCCCTGGGGGTGCTCGCAGGTGCTACCCATGTTCTTGCATTGAAGGTTTTGGCAAACCGTGAACTGGGCATAACTGGCCCCCGTCTGTAGATGAGGGAGGAGCCTCACGGCAGTTGAGCAAACACTCAGAGCCATGTGCAGACAGCGGCCAAGTGGGCTCCCGAACTGGGCTCTGAACTCAGCCCACTTTCACCACCCATGCTGAACAGCTCTGCTCGGCCCACATTTATGGAGTGCCTACTGCATGCCCTGCCCAGCCCCAGGTACTTCCCCATAAAGAATCCCTCAAAAGCAGCAGTGTGGGTGGTGGAAGATGAGGTTCTGTTCTCATCCTTGACCAAGGTGGCCTTGGACATCTGGGCGCTGAGGAATGCTGCTACTACATCCCTTCTCTCTCACTCACTCATTCATTCATTCAACAAACATTGACTGGGTGCCTATTAATCTGCCAGGCTCCGGGCTGGAGATACAAAGATCCAAAAAAAAAAAAAAATAATAATAATCATTAATTTCTGACATTGTAGTTTAGAGACTCTCCCAGCCCCCACCAGGTAGATAAAATTATTCTCATTTGCAGGTACTTTTTCCCTTCAGCCTGCCCTTTGTTAGCAGGTGGCTGTAGCTGGAAAATAGGAAGTTTCTAAGTGGCCATGAGGATTAAAGAGGGGAATACAGGCAGTTTCTGGCTTACAGACTAACTAACAGTAAGTGTTCGATAAATTGTAGTTGGCCTCATGATAAAAGCAACTGAGCTATGCGCTAGGTCCCCAAATACTCCCTAGGTTTTGTTTGTTTGTTTGTTTGTTTTTTACTGCCATGGTTTCCCCATAACAGTCCCTCTGCTTGGAAAGTGGCTTTCCCCTCCCTCTACCAACATGGCCCAACCCTACACCTACCTCTTCCAGGAAGCCTTCCCTGAGTACTGCTCCCCTCTGAGCCCCTCAGTTGCTGTGGGCTGAGGGCTGGGTAACAGCTCCTGGTGCTGGAGCTGTGTCATACATGTGCCCAGGCCTTATGATTCTTACCAGACATTAGTTCCTACGTGGGACCTGAAGGCTTGCCTCTGGTGTCCCTAGGTAGCATCGAGTCTTGTCCCCCATCCTCTATCTGTATCTGAAAGTAGAAGGATGGGGTCCTCTGTGTTCTTCCATGGCCCAGCCGGTGGTGACCATGATAGGCACCCAACACTCACTGCTTAACTCTTGGGTTCCTTGTTAACTCGCAAACAACGTTAACCACCCAATGGATATGGACTGGGCCTTGCAGACTATGGGCCAGGGGACAGACTAGAAAGACCCACCAGAGGGTGGGGGTGGATGAAAAACTTGAGCGGAGGGCTGCTTCCCTGCCCCTCAATTCTGGGGCAGCTTGCCACTCACTGTCTGGTCCCGGACAGACCACCCCTTTCTCTGAGCCTCAGTTTCTCCAACGGCAAACTGCACAGAAGGGCTTCCAGAGAGTCTCAGCCCTGGCAGGCATTAGTATCACCTGGGAACTGCTGGAAAATTCATATGTCGGAGTCCTAATATGGACCCATTCTATTTGAACCTCTGGGGGGTTGAGGGGTAGGTTCTGGGCAATATTTTCAAAAGTGCCCTAAGGCCCAAGTTGATGAACAGCCAGGGTTGAGGACCGCTAGATTTGACTGAAGGCCCTTCAGTGCTGACAGTTTCTGTGCTAAGAGGCTAAAAATAGTGTGGAACAGAGAGCCCCTCTCCCGCAGAACAATATGCTGCTTCCTCGTTGTGGGGCAAAAAGAAGGGTTCTCTTTCAAAAGCGCATTCTTTATTTCAAGTTTTAGATTTGGATGATACGTAAAGGAAATAGGTCCTATTGGTGAAAATTAGGCTGCCAAAAAAAGTCCAGTCTGAAAATATTCACTGGCGGTGGGCCTGAGAGCATCCACGAGACGGCTGGGAAATCGCTTCCGTCAGTGATTCTGTCTCCTTCTGGGCCTGCAATCCCGGCGGGGGCTGGGGGTGGGGTGGGGCGGCGAGCCAGTGACAGGGTCACCGACCTCCTGCACTAGTGGGGTGCCCATAGCCTGCTACATGGGTTCTATTCCCCTCACCGCTAACTGTCCATTTTTCCTCAGCTAGCTCTAGATCAGAACAGAGGTAGGTATATGTGGTCTTTAAAGTTTAATGGTTACAAATAGATAGACCCCACGTGTGACTCTGAGGTATAACACACAGCATGGTCTTGACCCAACAAAAATACAAAGTGCTGAGCAGTCACTCCACTCTAGACCCCCCAACAAAATCCCAAAGTCGTGGAGAAGGAAGAGCTCTGGCTGGTAGACAGGACCTTTGGAGCTCGCCTCGGCTTTGCTGTCACCTCAGTGAGGAGCCCCCAGGAAGCCCCGGCGTCTGCCTGGGCCTTGCTAAAGCAAGTGGCCTGGACAGGGAGATCTCTGTGGCCTCCTCCTCTCATTTGACGATTCTGCAAGTGCTTTGAAAACCTGCCTCAGGGGTCCTGCATGTGCCTGGGGGCTGCAAACCACATGGATGCCCACTCCTGGTGGTCGTCCAGTGGGAATGTGGCAGTCACGGGCTTTGATTCTGCTCTTCTCCGGGTCGCCAGCCCTTCCTCAGGAGTGATCCCCGGTCTGGTCACTGCCTGTGGGCAGGCCCCATAGGGTGACTCTCCTGTCACCGGGTGAGGAGCAGAGCTGAGCAGCACTCCTGGGCCTGAATCCCGCACATGCTCTTCTCTGTCTCCATAAACAATATGTCACTGTCACGTTTGTAACAAATTAACATCATTGACCTTTGTTTGGGAATTTTTAACAGGCCAGGTGGACACTGGCCAGAGGGCTTGGGAATATAATAACCTTGCTAAGGGTAGATTTGTCTATTGACTTAGGTGAACCGGGCCAGAAGCAAAATCTGAGTATCTGGGGGTACGCAGGACACATATAAATACAACAGATTATTTGCATCTAGAGCGTCTTTTGTCTCTTCCTCTTGGCTAACTTCCCACTGGCCCTTCAGAATCCCAAACGCAGGAATAGGAAAGAAAACTCAGATGCTGCCTCTCCTGGGTAGCCTTCCTAGAAACTGCCAGGCGGAACTAAGTGTCTCTCCTCTGAATGCCCATATCATGTGTCTCACCCACTCAGGGTCCTGTGTCTTTTCCCCCCGGACCAGGAGCTCTCTGGGGGAAGGGGCTGCATCTTACCCAGCCCAGCACCCTCGGTGCCCCATCAGGCCCTGGCATGCAGGTGCCAGGAAATAACTCTTAAGAAACTTCAAAAGCCCAAAGCATGGGGGGGGGAGGAAAAGAGGAATTTATCCACATTGAAATTAAGAACTTCTGTTCAACAAGGATTTTAAGTCTATAGACAAGCGACTGAGTGGGAGAAGGTATTTGCAAAGCCTAAAGGTAAAAGGAGACGACTGTTTGGAGTACATAAGGAGGATCGCTTCTTGGCCTTTTGGCTAAGATCAAGTGTGGAGTACATAAGGAACTCTAGCAAATCAACAAGGAGAAGACAGTACCCTCAAAATAAAAGTGGTCAAATGATCAGAAAGATCAACAAATAGCAGACAAGCACAGGAAAAAATACCCAAACCTTGTTAGTAATCAGAGAAATGATATTTAAGACTACCGATCCTACTTTATACCTTTAGACTGGCAAACAATGAGCAAGCCGGGGTCTGAAGTATTGGTGGGAGAAGGGACATGGGAATCCCCATGCTGGTGGTGGTGGAGACAGGTGTGGGCTTTGAAAGAGCCACCTGGCAGGTCACAGGCATGTGCAGTGTTCACACACCTTCCCGTCCAATGGTTCTGCTCCCGGGCATTTGTCCTAAAGAAATGCTCAGCTGAGTTCATAAGGGACAAGTACAAGGACACTCATTATTTCTATAGGTAGGGAGTTGAAGGCGGCCTGGGTATCTGTCACTGGGAGAGTGGGTGGGTAAAGCATGATCAGTGCAAGGCATGGCTCAGATGTATACACAGGAACATGGAAGGATCTCGAAAAAAACAAAGCACTGGGTTGGGGTGGGGAGAGAAAGAAATAGAAGAAGATACACAATCCAGCTGCACTGACAGAAATCAAAATATATGCATACGAAACAGCAATCCACCTTCTGTAAGGACAAACCAACACAATACATGCCTTAAACGCTTAGAGTGTTGGCCTTTCTCTGCAGGATGAGAGCAAATGCTTGCGAGAGGGCACAGACAATCAAAAGGGGCTTTCCTGGGCCAGTGGTGACAGGGTCTCATGAAATGAGGAGAGTGAAATGTATCCTAAGGAAGTAAGGTGGTACTTCTCTCAAGAAGTTCTGGTGGGGAGGGTGCGGATTGGGGGTCATGATCATGAGTGACCAGGAGAGGAACAGGAAGCCCACGGTTGCCATGCCCTTCTCTGTGCTAGTCACTGAACCATTTGTAGCTTCATGTCATGGAATTCTCACTATCCCTCAAGGCAAAGAAAGTGATCCCCTTTAATTTTACTATTTTAAAACTGAATGCTGAAATGGTGGTCTTAGAGAGGTCTTAGAGAGCCACAGTGCCTAGCTAGTAAGGAAGAGACATGCCCACTTCAAAGCTCATATACTTCAAAGCTCATTTACATGCAAGAAGATGAGTTCCCCGTCACTGGAGGCATTCAAGGAGAGGTAATCTTTCAAAAGAGAGTCATGGCTCCCTTCAACATGGAGATTCTATGGCTCAATGAAACACAAGGTCTGCTAGCTAATTCTGTCATTCAGGCTACTTTCCTTGGGCTCTCTGAAACATAAGCCCTTGATCATGAAGGCTGGGAATTGTCGGGGTCAGAATCCCAGCCTCAAAGAGCCCACGTACACCTGCATCCTTCCATTCCTGCTGAACCACAACCCTGCCAGGGTTTCCCGCAGTTCAGTGGCCTGTCTCCTCTCTTAATTACATCAAGTCACAAGGCCGTTGGGCTACCTGGCTTTTCCAGACCTATGGCCAGGTGAAGGGAGCAACAAAACACCCCTTGACCTCAACAGAAAGAAAAGGACATTAAAAACCGGCCTCAAGCATCTCAAACTAGGGTCAGACTAGCTCCGAAAGTTTTCTAGTCGGTTCTGGGAAATCATCTTCCTGCTTTTATAGACCCTGGCACTTGGCCAGAGAAATTATGAGGCCCCGGGAGGGCAGGGACTGTATCTTATTCAACTTGGCTTCCCTCAGAGGACTTGGTAGAGCGCCTGGCAGATGCTCAGGAAATGTGCACTGAATAGAACCGTATCTGTTACCCCAAAGACCAAACGGTAATTAATGTCTGCAAACGGTGGGGAGTGGGGGAGACAAGCCCACAGCTCACTAGGTACCTGCTGAATGGCAATCGTGCCGTTGGAGCGACGGAAGACCCCGTGCCTTCCAGTCAGGTGCTGGAATAGAAAAGTCCGAAGTCTGAGCCCTCTCTGTGGCACAGAAGCCATGCGGAACGCAAGCACATTATCGCTCGCCGAGATGCTGACAAACAGGCCTAATGAAGGCAGGGCCGGCGAGCGGGTGAGCGCGCAGATGCTGAGAGCTCCAGAAGCGCAGCACAAACAAGGCTCTAATCATGGCTTCGCTCAACTTCCTTCCCTGCTGCAAATTCTGAACCGTGTTTAGACTTCAGCAGGAACATGGATTCTTTCTTCTCTTGAAGGGAAGAAAAGAAGCCAATTCCCTGGCATTCATGCTCACGGACACGTGGTTTAATGGGAATCAGTGCTGGCAGGGGTGGAGGGGTGAGGGGAGCTGAAGGTGGAGTCGGGAGCAGTTTAGGCCTTGGCCCTATTTCGCCCTAGGTGTGTGGCCAACAGGATTCGAATGCCTGCTTCTGACCACAGGTGGGTCACTCAGAATTGCACCCGAGACAAGAGTAGGAGGGCACGGAACTGATTTGGGAGCTGGTCTTGGGGCCCCCTGAAGAGGTGTGGGGAGGTGAGACAGGGAAAAGAAGGGAGCCAGTACCAGGGTATTCATGAGCAGGTTTCTGGGTAGGTAACTGAGGCACAATCCTACTGGGGACTCCCGGAAGCAGAGTAGAACACCTTGCAGTTGTCCCACCCAAGAGGGAAGGCTGATGGGTGGTTTATCCTCTGCTTCTCTCTCCTCCCTGGCACAAGGTTGTCCCTGGAAGCACCAACTCTCTTGGACATATGGCCTACTCCTTGCACAGGGTGAGGGGTACTGGTGCTTTCTATGAAGAATTTGTTCTGGAATTGTGGATGCTTGGGAAGTATGGATGTGTCACAGACAGCGTCCGCCACCTATCTACATTGTCCTGTTGGGAGTTAAAAGCTTTGGGAACCCTTGAAAACGAAGTAAATGGAGGGAAGCTGGGCATGAGGAAGGTCATTCTTAGGGTTCTGAAGCCCTCCCTGGATTAAAAATGCCTCAGTCTCAAGAGGGGCCAAGGGGCTAACCCTGGCACATCATTTTAGAATAGTTCTGTTCATCCAGCACTCCTAAGTTTACGAGATAGGCAGTTTCTCCAGCCTGAAACGACAATGGCCGCCATCTTGTTGTCAAGGCCAACTGCTGTTTGCCAGACGTCACTGGAAACCACAAATAAATGAAGCCGTTCTTAAATTTCTGCAAGTGCTATCACCAGTGAACCCAGTAAGCATCACCAAGAGCTGGCCAAGAGCCAAGCATCATGCCATAATGTGATGAGCTTCCCACCACTTGAGAGGTTATGGGGCTAAATCTCATTTGGTCTTTTCCCCAGCCCCAGGATCTGGGCAGGGTTGGCATTAGTACCATCCCATTCTCCAGAGGATTAAGCTGCAGCTTAGGGAGATGAAGTAACTAGCCCAGGGTGACATTGCTGCTGAGTTTCAGAGCCAGGACTTGAACCCAGGTCTTCTGCCTCCAGATTAAATCAATAAACTTGTCCCGGAGGCCAGCTGGGTGCCAGGTATTCATGCTACCCTACAGTCTTGGAGTCAAAAAGGGCAGGACCAGGCTTCTTGGCTCCCTTTTTAGTCTTCTAAAACCTCTGTTTCCAACTCATTTGTTTTAGTTCTGCAAAGGAATTAACAGAGCCTCCGAGGAGATGTTTCCTATACGGTAGATAAGATTTCAGAAGGCCCCGAGAACTCTGCACCAATGAGGACAGATCAGGTTAGTGAGCTTTGAGACAGCTTGGGTGCAAATCTCGGAGCAGCCCCCCGCAAAGGAAGCCCCCGCTGCTGGCCGGGGCTGGCTGTCTGCGAGCCAGCTGTGCTGTGAGCCCTGCTATTCCCCGTCCCCTCTAAAGATGGGGCAGGAGGTGAGGAAGAGAGAAACCGACAGGGAGAGAGATGGGGTGGAGGACATGCCAGAAAACAACATGGCCGTTCTATTTAGAGGTCTTTTGGAAAAGCCAATGGTATGAGGCAATTCTTTTTTTTTTTTTTTTTTTTTTTTTTTTTTTGGTATGAGGCAATTCTTGGGGTAAATCCTGGAAAAGACCCAGGAAACAGAGTCTGGACCAGCCCAGGGAAACATGGGCCCAGAGAAGAGATGGAATGAACGCGCCACTCCATGGTGAGTCAGGGTCTCCCCGACAGCAAGTCCTTTCCCCCGTCTGGGCCTCAGTTTCCTCTCTGTGAAATGAGATGATAACCAGGCACCCTTCAGGCTGGTCAGCCTGTTCGATAATTCAATGCCACTCCATGCTGGCAGGCCCGCACCTCTGAGATCCTCTACATTTAGAAAACTAACTTTTGTGAGGACATGGACACGCCCCCAGCACTCTAGTGGCTTTCGAACCGAAAACACACAGAATCCTTCTGTGAACAGGATCAATGTTTGTTTTGAAAAACATACAAAGAGGAGCATGTGCAGGCCCAGCTCTGATGTCCACTAAAAACTGGGCACGGATGTGGTGAGGGAAAACACCCAGGTCAGTTGTGCATGAGAGCACAAGTGAGGAGCTGAGGTCCTGGCTCAGCTCTGCCATTAACCAGCTTGGGTCCCAGGGCGGAACCCCTCCCTCCCTCCCCTGGGCCCCAGTTTCCCCTTTACACCAGGAAGCGGTGGAACATGTTCATCTCTGAGACCCTGGCGTGTCTGATATCCAACATATGGCTAAGTGTGGGGAGAAGCTATAAAGGGCAGGCAGACATAAAGGCACCTGGGGGGTTTCAACACACCGAGAAAATCTGGATTTGCTTCAGCAAAGTGTCATAATTTTGGACACGGTGCTAATCATAAGTGCCGCTACTTGCTGAGCCAGAAATACATGCACATATTTCTATGTGTTCTCAAGTTCTTTCCACATTCCAAGAAGGTAGGTAGGATTATATTTCTGTTCTACAGATGAGGACTTCACACAGGCGAAGTTACTTACCTAATGTGCTATATACTGACTTGAGCTAAGGTAGGTCAGACCCACCTACCTCTGAGCTACTATTTGGTCCATTGCTTTCCTTATAAATGCCTAAAACTAGTTATTGGAGTTGGTGTCTAATCCTAACATATGAAGAAAAAAGGCAATAAAATTGGCACGCACTTGTAAGCTGGGATTGGCCAATCAATATTTTATAAAATATTCTCCTAGAATGATATAATTTCAGAACTGGAAATGTGACAAGAGAATTTAGTTACAATCACTCAAAAAAAAAAAAAAGTAAGTATCTTTGCCAAGATGCTTACTTGGTTCAACCAATGAAGAAGCAAGACTTAACAAATGGGAAAATAATTACATTTGCCGAAAATTACATCTTTTGTGCATGCCAGAAAGCTGACATGCGTTTCAATTACCTGCCACAGGAAGACGAATGGGTAAATGTACAAGATTGCATTATGGCGCCACAGTACCGAACACCTCTCCTCATTGATCTAAATCCGGTGGGATTTGTCTGAATGAACCCGAATAACTCGATTTCATTTCTTGCTTTTTCCCCTGGATGACTTTGGGATCTGACGCAAAGGCACTGCTCTTGTTTCTGGATTTTCCAGAAACCTCCAGATGCTGAAAAATGCTTCAGTGAAGAAGGATGCATCTAGTGGTTTTGGCTAACAACCTGGCTGATGACCCTACGGGCTGCATGGGGCTGTCTACCCTGGGGGAAAGTCCAGCCCCACTCCTCACAGATGCCCTGTGTACTCTGACAAGCCCCCACCCCCTTCCTGGGCCTCTACTTCCACCTTGTCACTGGAGAAACGTGGTCTGGAAGGTTTCTGAGTCCCCGACAACACAAACAACAGAAAAGCCCAACAAGCGACCTGGTTTCTTAAAAAAAAAAAAAAATCAAGGACCTGTTACAAGCACGTGTTCGGGATGATAATGGGTTAAAAGAGATTAAACAGAAATAGCAACCAGACGTTGTGTGGATTTTCCCACAAACTGTAAGGACATTTTGCAAATAATCAGAGGATCAACATAGACTAGAAGTGAAAGGATATAAAGAAACATTGTTAAATGTTTAAGGTAGGGTAATAGTAGCATGGTTATGTTTTGAAAAGTCCTTGTCTAGAAGGAATGCATACTGCAGTATTTAGAGATTGAAATGAGATAATGTCTGGGAGCTGCTTTAAACATTACAGCAAAAAAGGGGGGGGCAGTGGGTAAGTAAAGATAAAGCAAGAGTAGCAAAATGTTGATGATGGTTGAAGCCAGGTGATGGGTACACGGGGTTCATTACGTGGTTCTCTCGACGTTAGGGTCTGTTTGAAAATTTCTATCATCAAAATCAAGAATAATACAAGCTTTCTCAGAATATTGGAGGGGGCTGAACTCCCACATTCCCATGCTTTCGCAAGCCTCTCGGAGTCATGTGGGGAGACTGGATAGCCTGCAAAGTCATGCAATGGAGAAATATATTCTAAATAAGTTGAAATTGAAGTTCTCACAGAGCTGTGTTTTCTATGGACTCTGCTTTCTCTTATTGGAACATGCTACTTTCATTTCTTTGGATGTATTTTATTGCAGAAACACGACATTCCCGCATATAGAACTCATCAACTAGAAAGAAGAAGCATCAGAAAGCCTACCTTGAAATTGAGTAAATTTAATGGTCCCCATTCTCTCCCCATTCCGGAACACAACTTGACCCTAAAAACAAAACAAAACAGACAAGAACAAAAGAGAAATGCCATATTAGCTCAAACACCACTGGTCTCAGCTGCGATTCATAAATGGTACAGTGTGATTATTAATATTGGAAAAAACCCAGATTCCCATGAGCCTGCAGATGCAAAATTAAACTAACTGTTTTAAAACTGGCTGTGACTTTGGTTAATCGGAAGAGCACAAAATCAATAATGGAACCAACACATGTGAATTACAGCATTACAGCTGAGCTAGACGTCATCATTATCATCACGATTATCCATGAAACCCCCACGTGTCCTGTGTTATGCTGGGACAAGGTCTTCCAGGGTGCTGGCGCCTGGCCCTGACTCTGCTCCTGGGTCCCACCCATTACAATGTGTGGCTCTGCTGAGGCTGTTTGGTGTGAGGACCAGAAGGGGACTGGAGGTCAGTTAGTATTTTTATTAAGGACAGAGAATATTTTGGTAAGTTCTTCCTGAGTGTTGACATCAGTCCCAATTATAAATGGGCTACGGGGCAGCACAAAATGAAGCTTCTTGAGCCAGTGAGATGTGCCTAGGGTCATAGGCAGATGAGCACCCCTCATTAGGGGCACCAGGGCCTCCAGACAGCATCATCTCCTGCATCTGCCTTGCTGGCTGATACTGGGCTTCCATAGGCTGGGCTAAATAAATCGGGAACATAAAGAGGGGGTGCGGCTTCTCCTTGTTAATTCAGGACCCATCAAAATTCTGTAACAGTGCAACAAAATCGACACATTGTATCAATGAATCTTTTTGACAAGCTCGGGTGGAAAGGGGTATGATTCGCATTTTACGGATCAAGAAATTGAGACTGAGAGAGGTGATGTGCTCTGTTTTAGGTCACTGTGAGGCTGCTGGGAGTCCACTCCAAGTTTGATTTTAATGCCCCATGCCCTTTCACGACAGCATCTTGCTCACCCAGAAATAAATTCCTTCCCGTCTTTCCATTAACGTACAATTAGGAAAAGCAATGGTCTTAGAAAGACCCTGCTTTACCCTCACTACGCTCTCGCATCAACAGGTCATAGTGCATCCCATTCAGTTCTTGGAACAAAACGCCAAGACACATCATCCCTCGGTGGAAACCCAAAGTCCGAGGCCCTGCAGCTTTTCGAACAAAGAGAATCACTCAACCTGTTCTCAGAAGGAGAAACACCTTCTAAGGCCCCTTTGACACCTTTCTGAAATCCTGTAGACAGCTGCACGTAGTATCAGTTTGAAACCAATGCCCACCGAATTCCATATTCAGGTGACGGCAGGCAATTCCCAGGAGTGTGAAAACACCTCAGCGTAAGGTGAGATGGGAGCTGTGATTTTATTTCTAGGGATGATTGAAAAACACAGAACAGCTTGCAAAAGTCTCACTTTTATGCAAATAGAGCACTCTGCAAAGCTGGGAAAGATACAGACACGGTGGACAAGGAGGACACTTCTTGGTTTGATAAAGGTGGGGGGGGGATCTAATTTGCCCATCTCCTGCCAAGCTCTGAGGAACTCCAAAGACTTCTAGATATAAAATGTGGATGAATTCTGCAGAATTGTCATTAGTTAATGAAAAAGTATAGGAAATGGTCTTCAAAGCTTGGAGTGAAGGACACTGGCTTGGAGTATGAGGTGGGGATGAGAACCTCCGTTTAGGTTGTAAACAAAAGCAATTAGTCCATCTTTGAAGTGAGAGCTGTCACGTTTTATTTTCCTGATAGCTGCTTTTCCTAACGGTAGCTCCTTAAGCATCTCAGGTAATGCAGGGGAAGGAGGCCAGTGTCCAAGGATCCCAAACCTGGCTTAGTGCTCCCTCAGGCACGTTCCTGCGCACCCAGCAGAGCTCCCGACCTACAACGGGCACCCAGTAAATGGCAGTAGTCATTTTTATTTTAAAATGTTTAATAGCAGAGAGCTGAAATTAAAACAAAACAGAACAAAACATTTTAAGCTCCAGGAAGCTTTCCAACCCTTGGGAGGAGATTTTCTATATCACATGGTATCATTCGGCAAAGGGATAAACTGTTGAGTCTTTGTCCAAGGTGTCCTCACCTTGGAAACATCAGCCCCCAAGTGACTGAGTTCTTAAACCACGTGAGCCACCATGGGTTTCACCGTCGGGTAATGAAGGAGGCACAGATGAGTAATTGGGCTAACAGGGGGTCTGAGCAGAGAAGCAGCCAAGAAGCTCTAGGAAGCCCCCTTCTGAGGAAGATGTGTCATCTGATTGCTCCCATCGGGTCTGACCGCTAACGCTGGTTCTGCTCCCCTGCCCACGGCTGTCCGGACGGGGACTGCTATCCCAACCAAGTCCACGTCAACAAGGAAGCCCACACGGCAGTCTGATGATTTTCATGAAATTCTGCCCTTCCACAAATATTTGCCTATTCTGGGCCACGTACTTAATTTCTAGGTGCTGATTCCTGCTCTCCGAGTGCTTTGTATTTGATGTGGACGGACCAATGAAACAAGTTGGCCAATAAGTGAACAAGATGACTTTACTTTGTGCAGAGCGCCCCAAAGAAAGTAAGAGGGAGGGGGTCTGTCACACAGTCAGGAAAGAGCTCAGTGAAGGGCGGACAGAAGAGGCACAAGCCGCAAGGCAGGAGGGAGGCACTCCAGGCACGGTGTGAATCAGGGCAGGAATAGAAAGACTGCGGGGTGAGGCACGGGGAGGCGAGGGAGCAGGCAGGTGGGCAGGGCTAGGTCACAGCCAGCCAGGAGGCCAGACAGGGCTGTGGAGGGGATCTTAAGCACAGCGCAGAGCCCGGGATTGGAGAGGTTGAGCAAAGCAGTACTATAATCTGCATCCAAAGGTCACGAAGGGACATAGTTTTACCCCCGGCCTCAATTCACGACAACCGTGAAGGACCGTGGGATCCAGGGGTCCCTGGGATGACCAAGGCCATGGTTACAGTGGCTATGTTTCACTCGTCCCTTTGCCACATCCTGCTTCCCTCCCTCCCAGGTCTTGTCTCTGAGACCCCTTCCCCATCAGCTTTCTGTGTGCAAATCTTTGTCTCAGAGTCTGTCTCCAGGGCAACCTCACCCAAGACCCCTGCCATCAAAGGTCCCTGGGAAGGTCCCTGGGCCTCTGTCTTTCTTGCCGCCTGCAGGAGCCCAAGTGATAATGCAGTGAGAACAGAGGCAATGGATTCTGCGTGAAGCCCGTGCTTCAGCCTCCCCGCGTGGCCTGGCATTTCAGCCAAGGAAGCCAGGCTGGCTTCGCCTTCTTAAACCCCAGCTCGAGTGGGGTTTGTTTGGTCCTTCTCCCCACACACGTATTCTTTATGTCTATATAAATGCCATGACGCTCCTCAAGCTTTTGCCACGTGACATCCAGGCCTGTGACTGAGGCTCAGCGGATGCCCTTGACCCCAGCCATAGGGTGCACTGAATTCTGAGGCAGGGGAGTTTGGTGGCTCTGGCCAGCATGGTGGCTGAGTTCTGTGGGCCGGCTTACAGCCCACACTTGCTCTTCTGCACCCTCCTCTGTGTTGCAGGGGCCCAAAGTCCAGAATCCACATTTCACCATCCACATTTCTCACCACCATGGAAACCACCATGGTTTCCATTTAGATTTTACTCATGAGAAGTATTCAAGGGAGATTTAGAAAGTACATATAAGGGGCACCTGGGTGCCTCAGTGGGTTAAAGCCTCTGCCTTTGGCTTAGGTCATGGTCCCAGGGTCCTGGGATCGAGCCCCGCATCGGGCTCTCTACTCAGCAGGGAGCCTGCTTCCCTTCCTCTCTCTGCCTGCCTCTCTTTCTACTTATAATCACTGTATGTCAAATAAATAAATAAAATCTTTTTTTTAAAAAAAGGAAGTACGCATAAGGGAAAAGCTATTTTTTTTTCCTGCTTTGGCTATAGAAGCAGGAGCTCTGAGTGCCTGCAGGTGTCTGTGGGTCCCAACAGCCCCCCAACTGTCAGTGTGGGGGGCTTTGAGCTGACTGCTCAGTGGCTTGTGGGGGGGAGGCCCCAGAGCAGCATAAACAGTGGCTGCAGGAGCCTCAGAGACCTGTGCCCTTGGGTCCCCATTATTTTATTTGCATTCCTAATCGGCTCTGGGGTCATTTTTATAAACGCCTTGGAAGTTAGAATCCATTATCAATCAGCACGCTGTGGAGAAGAGATACCACTTCGTGCATTTTGTTCATTTCCAAGGCAGTGGCCACACCGTTTCCCCTTTTATTCCTGCAGCCCAAGGGGCTTGGTCATTTCTGCAAATACTTATCTCCGAGGACAGCACCTTCTTGTTTCGCTCCTCCACCCTTTGCAACCCAAAGGGTGGTTGACCCTGGACATGACCTGGTTACCCCAAGCTGTAACCAGTTCCTTGTATTAAATCTCCTTCTGAAATGCCTGAAGGGGTTGTCTGTTTTTTTGACAGCATGCTGATTGATAATGGATTCTAACTTCTGAGGAGCTTATAAAGAATCATCACAGAGCAGATCTGGAATGCAAATAAAATAATGGAAGTAAAGCCACCAAATGGATAATTTCTAAGGAACTTCTTTTTTCCCCCTGAAAGAGATGTCACTAATGCCAAAGAAGACAGTCTGTTTCATAAAAGTCAATCCAAGTGAATGGTTCAGGTTGAATCGGGGGCAAGAAAGCTGTATTTCTTTGTCGGGGAAATCTTCAGAATTCAAAAATGTGACACGTGGGAAAAAAACTCCAGTTTTAGCATTCACCAGACAAGAGTCAACACTGCCTGTAGCGTGACCCCGGATAGTCACGGAGCATTTCTGAGTGTCCATTCTCCTCTTTGAAAAATAGGAAGCTCGATCCCCACTTGTCAGGATTGTTTGTGAGCATTAAAGGAGGCATTTATGAAAAAGGCATAATGCAGAGCTGCCTCGAATAAAGGGTGACTCATAATTCCTCCAGGTAATCCTAGTTAGCAGAATTTCACCTGGTGTCAGCTCAGAATCCGCAGGAAAACCAGTGGAGAGTGAAATGTACACTAAAGATTCCAGCAGCCTGCTCTCAGAAAAATTAATTGTTCCCATTGTTCATTTGTAATGTTTCACTACTAAGCACAAGTAAGATCTATGCCAATAGCAGTTCATGAATTGTATGGGTCAAACCCTATGTTGGAATTTTTTTGGGGGGGGGGGCTCTTTCAATTTCATGGTGGAAGGCAGGGATGCCCAGCCCCGGACATGACCTGATGTTGGGCTGGAGCTGAAGGC
The DNA here is from genome assembly GCF_964662115.1 of Mustela nivalis. Classification (NCBI taxonomy): domain Eukaryota; kingdom Metazoa; phylum Chordata; class Mammalia; order Carnivora; family Mustelidae; genus Mustela; species Mustela nivalis. Next base: position 61,741,318 of record NC_139032.1, read on the forward strand.
TCCAGCCCAATTGAGTGGGGCCCTCGCCCACTGAGGGACACAGTGTCTCAGATCATGGCATCTTTAGGGAAGGATTTCTGTCTTTAATATGTCCCTAAGCGCACTCTTGTCTCCGGCAGTTGCGTTCATCTCTGGGAGGTGTGAGCACGCACGCTCATCTGAGGGCTCGGTCTGTGCTGTGGGGAAACACGATCTGCCCTGACATGTCTCACTGCTATTTGTGTAGATGATCCAAACCCACCTTGGACAGTTCTGCTGCCAGCCCTCCAACCGGGACCATGCTGGTCTCAAATAAATAATGAGGACTTGGAGTAAACACCAGGGTTTGAATGCGGGTTGGGTTTTCCCCTCAAGGGTAAAGGCCCTCATCATGTAAGCTTGAAGAGGAAGTTGTCTTCTGTTTTCCAAGGGATGGCAGGACTTAAAAGAGAATATCAAACAATTGTGTAGGTCCACCCACATGTTCTACAAAGGTGAAAAAAAAATATATATATATATATATATTTTTTTTTTGCCTGTGCCTTAGTCTAAAATAACTCATATTTTGCAGACTATTTAAAATATTTTCTTAAATGAAGTGCTTCGAAAAGGCCCAAGCCTGGAGAAAAAAGTTTGATGCATTCATTGAGTTTTGAGTCATGGGTTTGTAGGGAATTAAGAGGAGAGGAAGGATGGGAGGTGTGGCAAGCCCCAAAACCACCCTGCTGCTGGTATGTAGTAAATGGAGGGGCATCCTTCTGAGGGACCGTGTTCAGATGGCCCAAAGGGTTCCAGTGGTCACCAGCCACAGAGTGAATGGTGGTCTAAGGTAGGGCTAGGTGCAATGGAGGGGAGAGAGATGAAGAAAAGATGGCGGGGTAGAGGGGCCAAGAGGGGTGGGACCAACTCCTCTTTCCTTCTAGTCAAAATACAAGAGTCCAGCTTGTTTAGAATAGCAAAATACCAGACACGGAAGAAATGTCCACGATATAGGGCAATAGCCACATAAACAGATAGACACATGATAATATTATGATACAAGCTTTCAACCAATCAGCACTGAGAGGCAGCTAACATGGGTTGGGCACGCGCAGGGCAGGCACCAGATAAAGGGTGAGCAAAGTCAATATGGTTCTAAATTGCGTGGCGTGTGTAGTCTCCATGTTTACCGTTTAATGCAGTATTTAATGGCTGCATTAAACAGTAAATATACCGATAAATATATAATTACAAACTACAATAAGTGATACTACAATCACTTAATACACACACAATAAGTGGTCACTACAGTAAGTGACACAAAGGAGAAGAATAGGGAGCTATGATTGAGAGCTACAACACGAACTTAATGTAGATTGTGGGCCAAGGAGGGCTTTTCTGGGGAGGTGGCATTTCCACCAAGATCAGAAGGAGTTAGCTAAGAGCATGGGAGAGATGGTCCTGGGAAGAGGGATTATATGTGCAAAGTTCCCAAGTCAAAGAGAGATTGGGAAACCAGAGGAGCTGAAAGATCCCCGCGAAGCTGTAAGAGGTCATCGAGGAGGAGATAAGCATGAGATAGGATCGGCAAGGTGGAGATGTGTGAGGTCATGTGGAACCTTACAGGCTGTATCAAGAATGCTGACTCTAACTCCAAATGTAAGGAAAGTGACCAAAGGGTTTTAACCAAGGGGTGACTTGATCTAAGTTCTACATCCTTGAGCATTTTATTATAAAAATTACAAAAGACTGGAAAAAGTGATTTCTGACTGTTCCAGACACTGGTTAGCTGTTCACCAAATCCAGTTCCTTTTCCCCTTGGGCACATGGTTAAACTGCATTTTCTAACCACCTTTACTGTTAGGTGTGGCCATGTGGCAGTTCCAGACAAAGAAATGTGGGGAGAAGTGGCATATGATACGCCAGATCTGGCCATGAAAACCTCCTACAAGACCCTTCACTCTCCTTCACTTCCCCCATCTGTCAACTAGATTCAAAGCATCTTTCAGTGAACTCTGAGGCCCTAGGATCAGAGGGGACCCGAGATGGAAGAGCCTGGGTCCATGAATCATCACGTGGAAAGAATTTCCACCAACCAGAAACATCCACTTTGGACTCATATGAGAAACACCAAGTTTTACTGCGTTGATCCTCGAAGATTCTGAGACATCTTTGTTACAGCAGCGAGTGGTACTTATCCTAACTAATCACTTTAGTAAAAAAGCGTAAAAATTATATTTACAGTACATGCACAATGATGCGAAAATCACTCCCACCAAATAAAAATGTTAATGCTTGTTGGTTATTAGGTTGTGTGATTATGGCTTTTTCTTCTTTTGACTTTTGGATATTTTCCAATATCCTATAATGAATATGTATTATTTTCCTAAGAGAAAAACTTGATTAAAAACTTTTTTTGAAAAGATGTTATAAGAAGGCATGTTTTTTACAGGCAAAAATAGCAACATCATCACCAACAAAATAATACTCTCTCTTGGAATAGATTAATTTTTACTGACAGCTTCAAGTTTTTGTGAGTAAGAGCCAGAGATCCATGCAAATATAAGTACATCTCCTCTCCACTTAGAAGAAGGGGAAAAGCCATGAGCAAGGGGTCTGAAGACACAGATGGAGGCTGTGTTCTGCCGTTTTCTAGGAAGGGTATCTGGGATGAGCTCTTTCTGGACTCTTTTCTCCGGTTTCCTACTGCAGAACGCACAGAGATAACACTCTTCATGTTATTTTTAGCTCTGTTGAAACATTTGTGTACATTATCCGAGATATTTTTTTCTCGGGAGTTGTTCTTCATGAATCAATTCTCAACAGCAACCCCAAGGCAGTGCACTGTGGGTTATCATTATCTCTGTTTTACAGATGAAGAAACGGGAGGCAGTGCGAGAAGACATTTGCCTGGGGTCATGTGACCAGTGGGCAGCACCGGGATTCATTCCAGACAAGGAGGACTTCAAGCTTATGCCTCTAACCACATGCTCCCCTGCCTCCTTATAGAAGAACCAGTCACTGATGGGAGAATGAGCTCTTTGCAGGGGATCAGAGTGAGACCTCAGTAGCCTTGGTGGAGGGGAGGGATCTAGTCAGGGATGTGTTGATTAATGTTTAACAATAGGCTCTTGGTGGGGGCAGGGTAGGAAGCCCTGATTTGTATGGGGATTTCTACAGTGTAAATACTCGCACCAAGCAGACTTCCAGCTATCTACCATTTCACACCTGGCTCATCGATTCTGCATCATTTAACAAGTAGCTCTTGGCTCTCTTGGGAGCCAATAGGATCCAGCTCCAGCACACTGGTGGCCAAGTCAGTCCCCTTGGGCTTCCAGAGTAAAAAATGTGAGGAAGAAAAGCTTAGTAAAAACTAAAACTTAGTAAAAACTAAAAACTTGGTAAAAAAAAAAAAAAAAAAGCGGGTAAAAACCCGCACCAAGAGGTGGGTGAGAATCTCTTCTCAGGAATGGGGAAAGGGACTTCCTATCAGAGCGTGAAGAGCTGCAGAGAAAGGGCTCATGCGGGTTACCTATCTATTATCTCAGTTCCCCAAATTGCCTGCTCTACTCTGCTCTGGACCCAGAGAGACAAAGAGGCCAAAACAGACGAGCTGGTCATCATGAAGACCCAAAGGTGATCACAGGTTGAGAGATCAGAAAACCCTGCAAGATGTTGGTGCTGGGGTCTGTGTCCCCAGGAGCTGAATGATGTTGGCTGAGACTGTTTCTATGCAATTAAGCCAGAAGGGGTTCTGGGCTTAGAGTGTGAGGTTCAGGGCTCTAGTTCAAGTCTTGTTACGAACACCTGTGTGCCCCTAGTTATGCTCCTTCCTCTATCTGGGCCTCAGTTTTCTCATAGAAAGTGAGAAGACAGGGGTGCCTGGGTGGCTCAGTGGGTTAAGCCTCTGCCTTTGGCTCAGGTCATGATCTCAGGGTCCTGTGGTCAAGTCCCGCATTGGGCTCTCTGCTCAGTGGGGAGCCTGCTTCCCACTCTCTCTCAGCCTGCTTCTCTGCCTACTTGTGATCTCCCTCTGTCAAATAAATAAAAAAAATCTTAAAAAAAGAAAGTGAGGAGACAGGTGTCATATGCTGTGTTTGTTGAGTGGTTACTCTGGGACACAGTATGCCCTTGCTAGACCCTGGGGAAACTCAATGATTAAGCCAAAGTCCTAGTCTTCGAGAAGCTCCCAGGCTAAGGAAGGTGACCAGCAAAAAAAAAAAAAAAAAAAAAGATAGTTACAAGGCAGTGTGATAGTTGGTAGGAGAGGGTGGATACAGAGGTATGAGGATGAAAGGAAGGGCACTCTCTCAAGGAAGGGCTTGGAGGGGACAGGAAAGAGTGTCAGTTAGGCAGGCAAAGAGAATGAGAGAGGAATGTTCTAGGTGGAGGGAAAAGCATATGCAAAGGCCTGGAGGCAAGAGAGAGCTTGGCTCTTTGAAGGACCAGAAGGAAGGGCAAGGCAGCTGGTGGGGATATGAAAGTGGTAGGGGAGGTTAATGGAAGGAAGGAAGGCAAGAACCGAAACAGGGAGAGCTTTGGACCTCATGTTGTAAACGGGGGCCGTAGAAGGGTTATTATAAACCAAGAGGTAACACGTCCAACATTTTCTTTAAAAGGAAGGAAACTGGGGCGCCTGGGTGGCTCAGTTGGTTGGACGACTGCCTTCGGCTCAGGTCATGATCCCGGAGTTCCCGGACCGAGTCCCGCATTGGGCTCCCAGCATCGCGCTCCAGCTCCACAGGGAGTCAGCTTCTCCCTCTGACCTCCTCCTCTCTCCTGCTCGCTCTCATTGTCTCTTTCTCAAATAAATAAATAAAATCTTTAACAACAACAAAAAAAGGAAGGAAATTCTGTCAATTGTGACAACACAGATGGACCTGGAGGACATTATGCTACGTGAAATAAGAAGGACACAGAAAGACAAATACTGCATCGTATCACTTATGTGTAGGATCTACAACAGTCAGACTCCTAGAAGCAGAGAGTAGAATGGTGACTGCTGGGAGCTGGAGGGAGGGAGAAATGGGGAGATGATGGTCAAAGGGTCCCTACTTTCAGTTACACAGAATGAATAAGTTCTGGGGAAGCTAATGGACAGCATGGGGACTGCAGGTAGTAGTATTATGCTGTAAACTTGCAAAGTGCTAAGAGGGTAAATCTTAAGGGTTCTCACTATAGAGAAAGAAAGCAAGAAAGAGAGAGAGAATGGAAAACTGTAGGGGATGGCTATGATGGCTACATTAATTAGCTTGATGTTTGCGATCATGTCACAGTGTATCAAATCATCAAAGAGTACCCCTTAAATAGATATAAATCCTATTTATTAAGCATGCCTCAATAAAGCTGAAGAAAAAAAAAAGCTGCTCTGGTGCTTGTGGAAAATGGATAGGCACAAGGAGGAGACTGGGTGCAAGGAAGCCAGTTGGAAGCAATTGTGGAGTCCAAGTGAGATAGGAGGACATGGCTGGAGAAGACTCCATAATTCCCAAGATGGGAACGAGGTGGAACCCATAGGGTTTAGAGTTGTCCAGTGTGAAGGCTGTGGAAGCCAAAGAAGGGAAGAACGGTTTTCTGGTTTGGCAGACAGATGGTCCACGCCTTACTTGCCCAGTCAGCAGCGAGGACCTGCCATGATCAGTGAGTGGGGTCTTTGCCCAGCTTCCGGGGTGGCCAGCTGGGCTCTGTCTCCCTAAAGCCATACACCATGAGACCCTCCTCCAGGATTCTTGCCCCTACCCCCAACCCCTCTTCGAGTTTCCTGGTCAATTACAGATGCCAGCATCCCCATGTTTAGAAATATTTAATTTTGCTTTACTGTAGGTTCTATTTTTGTTAAATAGATTAGTCTCCACCAGGAAAACCAAATTGCTGACCGGTCGACCTGAAAGTCTGAGACAGGCAATTTGCAATCTGTTGGAATCTTCACTTCAAGCCAGAGTGGGCTGCAGGCTGGCCTGGGGTGGGGGGCCTGGGGGGCAGGGCTCAAACAAAGCAGCTGGCACCACAGCAGTCCAGGTATGCCTGAGGCCAGAGGGCTCGGCTGCAGGGTGACCAGGGAAAGCGAGAGAAAGGTGCCCAGCAGAGGAATGGTACAGGAAAAATGGGCAGGGCTATGGAGCTCAGGGACAGGGGGTTCAGGAAGGGCCCTGTGCTGGGAGGTGGGCCGCCTGGACTCTAGCTCAGGGCCCCCTTGTCCCTTGGGTGGCAGTCTCCTAGTGTGTAAGAAGATCAAGTTTGTATTATCTGAAAGCTGGGTCCAGAATTTCTCCTAAGAGGAAATGATCTTGGTGTAGGAGGGAACCTTGATTAGTCTCCTGGGTGGAAGGTAAGAAGAAGGGAGAAGAGGAAGGAGCTATCCTCTGCAGAGAAGGAGGGGTGGGAGGCCTAGTGAGACCACGACAGGGAAAGTGGTCCCTAAGACGGGGGGGGGGGGAGGGGGGTGAGTGGCAGAGCATGAACCAGATCAGGAATAAGGTCCAACTTGAAGTCATTCAAATGACATTCTATGGTACAAACCCCCTCCCCCTAACCCCCAAATATTCCCTGGAACCCCTCACAAGTCCTCATAAAAGGGGATGGCTTTCAGGTCTGTTCGTTTTTGTTTTGTGTGACTGTCCTAATGGAGGAGGGGTCTGCATTCCAGGCATGGATTCATGGGGCCCAGAGCTGAGGGAAAACAAACAAACAAACAAAACCTCAGGGATCTGGGATGGTCCAAATTCTGAATGAATTCAGCACAAGCAGGACCGTGAGAGGGCAAGCCCGCAGGAATGTGTAGAAATCTTGAGGTTGGTTTTGGTCATCCCTAAACTGAGAGATGGGGCTTCCTGAGAACCTTTCCAAGCCCCAATGGCTGACATCAGGTTACACATCGAGGCTAGCGTTGGGCAGGAAGCTCTCTCAATCTTGACTGTGTCTTGGTTTCTCCATCTGTACAACAGTCTGGGTGTGAGCTTTCATCTGCCAAAGCATGGATATGTCTAAGTGTGTACACGCATGAGGGCATACGTATGAGGCAGGCCAAGGGCAAGGAGTACCGATGTGACAGTCTCCCAGGCTCTTCCCAGCCCCAGCGGTCCCCAGCTCTCTGGCCTGATGAGTCACCAGTTTCACCTTGGAAACAGCGGGCTGGGCTGGCAGCAAGGTGTCCCTGGTGTGCCTGATTGAGAACCTGTTCTCCCTCTTGGCTCAGCTCCCCTATTTGAAACCCAGATGGCTCCATATGGGGACTGGGGACTATTCAGTTGGCTTCATGGGCTAAGTCTAAAAACCTTCCATCAATTAAAAAAATCTTCCACTAATTCTCCTGCGAAGGATAGAGACAGGAGTCAGCAGGGGGAAAACCAGAAAGGAAAGGAAGGGCAGTGTTGGCAGCCCCACCTACTGAGGCGGCCTCGAGCTGCGGAGGGTCAGGAGGCTCCTTCTAGCAGCAGAAACCAGAACGACGGCTGAGAAATGCAGGGCTTGGACCAGGAACAAACGCGGTGGGTGTCCGAGGCTGTTTTCAGGGCTGGAGTGAGGCCCGCTGAAGCTTGGAGAGAAAAATCGAAGAACCTTTTTGCTTAAGATGGGTTGTCTCCTCCCTCCCACCTCGGGCCTGGGCTTGTGAGGGTCTTTATTCCCAACCACAGGGGCTCTTCTAAGACCCCTGCCCAACGGATGGGTCCAGCTAGTGAAGTCCCTGTATTGATAGGACTGGCATCTGGTGTATGGCCGTCAAACACTGTGCAGCGGACATTTCTTTTCTTGCTCACCAGCTGGTCCCCCTTTGAATGATCATAGTACCCTGATTTTAATTTAGAGATGATGTTGGTCAGGGCTGTGAGAGCCACTCTCTAAGATGGCCCCAGTGACTCTCACCTACAGATACTGACAACCTGTACAGTCCCCTCCCACACTGAATAGGGCTGCTGTCTGTAACCAGTAGGCTACTACAGAAATGGCAGAGAGTGACTTCCAAAGTTAGGCCGCACAAAGACACTGACGCTCCAGCCTTGCTTTCTTTTGGATCACTGATGCTGGTGGAAGCCGGCCACTGTGTGATAAGGACATCCAAGCAGCCCTATGGAGAGAGGTCCACGTGGTGAAAACCCAAGTCCTTTTGCCAACAGCCACCACTAATTTGCCAGCCATGTTCGTGAGCCACCTTGGAAACAAGTCTCCTACCCCAAGAGGCCCTAGGATGACTGTAGTCCCACCTTGCCTGCAATTACAAATATTAAAGCCCCTAAGCCAGAACCTTGCAGCTAAGTCACCCCTGAATTCCTGACTCACAGAAACTACATGAGATAATAAATCTTGACTGTTGCTTGCAGCTACTACACTTTGGGATAATTTGCTATGAAGCAACAGATAACAAATACGGGGGTCACAGGAAGTAAGAGAATTCACCCTGAATGGTTCAAAGGAAGACCCTTAATTAAGGACTACCACAGTGTGGGGGAACAGATCATGAGGGCAGCCAAAAGACAGTGTTGTGCCCATGGACTAGTAATGGCAGGAGCTGTTATATAACTCAGAGCAGAGGAGCTAGGGAAGAAATCGTGTCCTCAGAGCTTCACAGGAGTGGGAGACACAGAGGAGGAGTAGCCTTGGAGGAAGGGCATATTTATTTCAAGAGATAGAGCACCAAAGGCAGGCTGAGGGCTGCACCCTGACCTCTCTCTCTCTCCTCTTGGCCTCCAATCTCTTGCCTGTACTCCCCACTGGCTAAAGCCAACCAGAAGCTGAGCACAAGGGACCCTGAGTAATGCTGACCATGGGAACTGCTTCCTAGGGCACAGAGAAGGGGAGAGAATGGAGCCGTTGGAAGAGAGGCAGAGAAAAGAGAAATGCCCCCTCTGAGATTCCTCTGGCCTCACTCTACCTTCAAGTTCTATGAAACTTTCTTTATGTGCGAACCACATGTATAAAGTCAAGAGTCACATGACTTAAACTAAGCCAATCAGTGTGGTCCCCTGGCAATAGTGATTGGTTTAGGCAAGTGCACGTGACCCAAACCAGCCAATCAAAGCTAAGGGGATTGACTTTCAGGGATTCTGTTGGCACTAATGGGGAAAATGAGCTCCCTCTTTTGCTGGACTCGGTGGAGTGACAGTGGGATCCGGAAGTAACTGTGCAGAGGCTAAGGGTGGAGCTGGCACAGAAGGAAGCAGTCCCAGCGATGGAGAGACGGAGAGGCCTCGTCCTGGACTTCACTGTTATCTTTGGGTAAGGACGGTTTTCTATTACTTGCACCAGAAGAGTCCTAAAGACACATTCCCATTTAGACAGCCTTGGTGATCCTCATAGTGGCTCTCTGGGGTAGCATTAACCCCATTTTACAGGTGGAGAAAACAAGGTCCTGTTCTCTTTATCATTTGGCAGCGAGTTCATTTAAACTCATCGTTAAGTCCACTCTACCAGCCTAGGTTTTCAGAATGTATTTCATCTTCACATTGCATGATTTTAGATTTTTGACTTCTGTTTCAGTGGCCTCGCTGTATATAAGCCTGTTACTGAAAGCTGCTTCAAACCCCCTTTAGAAGTAGGTGGCATGCCATTATTAATTTTCATCAAACAAGCAAACAAGTCATGGTGGTTAGGAAGATTTTCCAAAGTCACACATCTTTCAGGGGCACAGTCTCAGACTGGAAGGCAGGACTGAAGCAAGTCCCCTGGCCCTTTCTCATCCCAAATGGGAAATACCCTTTTTTTAGTACTTTTCTTACCCCTCTCTCCCATACTTTCCCTTCTTCCTGCTTCTGCATTGAGCCGATCCTCCCGGGAGGACAGTGGGAAGGCTGGTAGTGGCAGATGTGTGCTCAAGGCTACCCTGATAAGGTAGGGCAATCACTCCATGGTCCCCAGCAAGTTTAGAAAAAAAAGCAGGAGCACCCTTTGGTCTGGTAAGGGAGGTAAGAAAGAAAGCATCTTCTCCTGATTGCTGAGTTAGCCAAAGACCTTGCAGGGCTTGCCAGGACCCGTGAAATCTGGCCTCTGATTTCTCTGATGGTGTCTCCCTTCACTGACTCCGTCCCAGCTACACTGGCCTCCTTGCACTTCCCACACACTCCAGCTTCTTTGCCTGCTCGGTTATTTTTGATGAGAAATCAGACACACCCTGGGTGCTAGATATTTTTGAATATTCCTTTAAATATGTTTAAGCTTTGTCTGGGGCATGATTAAGTTACTTGAAATGAGTTTGACCCCTTCGAGCTTTGCTTCTAGGCTTTCTTGGGTGGGCCCAGAGCCATCTTTAATCTAGGGTTGACTACTGGGACTACAGCCTCCTGAGTATCTCCCTTTCTGAAATTTTTCACCCTGGTTGATACGAACACAAACGATTCCTGGCCTTGCATGAGCTCTGAGGATCCCCCTGCATGTTGATTTCGGCTGGTACTTTCCCTGGTCTCGGGTGGTTTCCTCACTACATCAGCACATGCTGACGAGTCCGCAGCTGAAGACCTGAGGTGGCCCCTCGGAGCTGTCTGCTGCCCTGTCTCTCTTCCCTCCGCTATTCTGCCTGCAAATTCTAGCCTCCTTGGTCTCTCTTAATTCAAAATTTCAACTGTCTCAATTCATGTTGTCAAGTTGGTGGACTGCAGGGCTGTGTCTGGGCAATCCTAAGGCTCATGTTCTTTGTGTCCCTTTGCTCAGGGGTCATTCTCCTCTGCTGTCTGTAGTCCGGAGTTGGAAAACTGTTGTTTCCCATGATTTGACTGGTGTTTTTTAGTTGCTTAAGGCAAGAGCGTAAAGCCAGTCCCTGTTACTCCTCCATCTTGGCCGGAAGTAGAAGCTTCCCTTAACCCCAAGTCCTGGAGACACTGTCAACCGAGGCTTTCACGCTGGCTGTCCCCCGGCCTGGATCACTTCTCCCCTAGTCACAACACGGACCTTCTCACCCCTTCTTCAAGTCTTTTCTCATGTACCACCTTCCCAGAGAGGCCTCCTCTGGCCGTGCTGTTTAAAACTTCTCCCTGCTCCCTCTCCACTGGCGCCATTTCCAATTCTCCTTCCCTTCCTGCACATTTCTTTCTTTTTTTCTTCTTAAATAGCACGGCTGCCTTCTCACATACTACATAATTTACTTACTTAATATGCCCATCACTGACTCTCTCTTTGCACTGGGCTGTAAACCCTTTGAAGGAAAGGATTTCTGTTTGTTTGGTTCATGCTGTATTCCCAGCTTCCAGTACGATGCTTGGCCCATTAGTAAGTTCTCAACAATTACTTGTTGAATAAAGGCACGGTTGAGAAGATGATAGTGAAAAAAACATCAACAAAAACACACAACAGCCCATAAGCACAGCTGTGAATGTTGAAAATGTGAGGTGTGTGTGGGAGAGTAGCTAATATCCCTTCTGTGTGAACAGCAGCCTGAGAGGAAATAGCCTGTACACAGTGATGGCTGGTGGTGAGCTCCCAAGATGGCAGGCTCTATTCTGTAGGCAGTACGGAGCCATGGAAGGCGATTAATAAGGAACAATGTGGTCAGAGATTATTTAGGAAGAATAATCCGGTGAGTGTAGATGTGAGACTCAGAAGAGATGAGGGGCAGAGGAGAGAGAGGAGACACTTGGGAGTTCACAGAGTCAGCAGAGCTCAGCAGGTGAAGAGAGGAGTGGAGATGATACCTGTATAGATTTTTCTGTGGCAACATGGCTGGTGTGACAGAGCAAACTGAGGTTCCAAAGGATTCCACCGAGAGTGGTCGGGGAGTAGACAAGAGTGTAAAATGAACATGGGCATTAGAGGTGGTTGATGTTGGGCCCGAAATCTGGACTCTGCCCTTCTCTGGGCACAGCTGTCACTTCCCACCTTGTGAACCTGGGCACAGTTGTCACTTCCCATCGCATGAGCCTGGGAACAGTCGTTACTTCCCACGTCGTGAACCTGGACACAGCTGTTAGTTTGCACTTTGTGAGCCTGGGCACAGTCGTCACTTCCTACCTTGTGAGCCTAGACACAGTCTTCACTTCCCCTGTTGTGAACCTGGACACAGTTGTCACTTCCCACCTTGTAAACCTGGGAACAGTTGTCACTTCCCATCGCATGAGCCTGGGAACAGTCGTCACTTCCCACGTTGTGAACCTGGGCACAGCTGTCCCTTCCCACCTAGTGAGCCTGGACACAGTCATCACTTCCCACCTGTTGAGCCTGGGCACAGTTGTCACTTCCCACCTTGTGAGCCTGCACACAGTCATCAATTCCCACGTTGTGAACTTGGACACAGTTGTCACTTCCCAGCTTGTGAACCTGGACACAGTTGTCACTTCCTACCTCATGAACCTCGGCGCTGTCGTCACCTCCCAGCCCGTGAGCCAGGGCATGCGGTATGGCCTCCTGAACTGGCTTCTTCTCCATAAAATGGTACTAAGCACGTCTGCTCCATAAGCAGGGCTTGCGCCTAGGGAAATTCTATACTTTGGGTGCTTAGTAAATATTGGTTCCCATCTTGAAAAACTTTTCTCTTTCGTTACTTCAGAGTCACAAGAGACGTCAGAGATCGGCGAGCCCCTGCTCTGACCATGCCAGCCAACATCCTCATCATCCTCCAGGTGAACCGAGGCATGGAGCTCAGCCCCAGCTGAGGCCCACGACTGTCCCTTGGGGGAGCCACGTGATAAATCCCACTTCTTGTGACGGTCACTACTTCTCACACAAGCTGGGCTGAGGAGAATGCGCCCCAGGAGAAGACACCAAGCTGTGCATCTCCACAGCCCTTGCTGGGGGGAAATGGGACATGTTGCTCTTACATAGGAGTTTAGAACCTCAGAATACTCTGTTCACAAGAGACTTTAATTCCTAAGACAGCTGTCCAGTGGCTAAGGTCATTAAACTCAGATTACTGAGGCAGTTCCCTATAAGCCAGTTGAAAGAATTACTCGATTTGAGGATGAACAGGGAATTTTTCTGGTACATTTCGGAAAGTACTCTGAAGCTCATACACACCCAGGGACCCTGCCAGATTGTTGAAGGGGAATTGACAGTGGTTCTCTGGATTAACTACCACTACGTAGGGCCTATTAAAGACGCTGTGTGCCTAAGGGAGAATCTGGGTCACTGTTTCATCACATACTATGGGCTTGTAAAAACACTCGTGCCCATGTATTACGTATGTAGGTCATACATGGAGAAGCATATACAAAATTCTTCTTTCTTCAAGTTATCACACTAAGGGTCTACTAGAGCCACAGTCTAAAGCTGACCTGTCACAAGTCGTTCACTGTACGTACCGTAAGGTCTCAGACCTCAAGAATTTTTCCGGCTGGCCTATACCCTCTGCGTTTTTTTCCTGCCTACTCAGATGAAATGACATAACATGCCCTCAGTTAACTGGGCCCCAACTAGTGGGGACCCAACCTGCTAGAGTTTGGCATTGAGGACAAAGGAGTTCCTCCAGGCTCAGAAAATTGAGGCTCACAGGAGAGCAGGACGGGTTCAAGGCCTCTGAGGTTTACTTCCATTTTTTTCTCCCTTCCCTGCTCTGTTCACTTCTAAGTGAGAATCAGGATCCATCTAAGATAGAAGGGACAGAAAGGAGAAGAGTATTAATAATGGCTGAGAGCCTACAGGTGCTGGGAACCGTGCCAGGTAGGCATGTGTCCCTTAGTCCTCATGACAACGTTGTGAGCCAAGTATTTGTACTGATGGGAAAAGTGAGTCCAAGAGCTTATTAGCCAAAGTCCCTTGGCTAGTAAGGGCCAAGACTGGAATAAAGTCAGGTCTTTTAAAGTTAATATGTTTTTTAAGTCTTTCTTTAAAAAAAAAACAACAAATACAAAACCAAAATGAGACCTAAAGTAATATATATCCACTGTAGAAAATTTGGAAAGGAAAAATAAGCAAAGAGAAAGAATTCTACCCAGAGACACCACGGCTGACTCTTTGGAGTACATTCTTCTGATCTTTATGTATTTAAACATATGCTATCAAAAGTGAGGATTTGGCATGAAGATCTTTGCAATCTGCCTCCTTTTCACTAAACAATATATTACAAACAATTTTCTATGTCATTATATAGTTCTCTGTAACAACTATTTCTAATGGCTGCCAATAATTCTACTGTATAGATGCACCAAAATTTGTTTAGCTCAGTCCAAGCACTGGATGTTTTGGTTATTTCTAGTTTTTCCCCTGCCCGCACCAAGACAAACCATGTTTCCATGAGTGCTCTAATAGGGTCCAAGTCTTGGCTTATAATCACCACTGCGTCTTGAGGAAAACTTCTTAGAGGTATAGCTTTTTTAGGTCAAAACTGATGTCCTACTCCTCTTAGAGGGCAGGGTCCGAATGCTCATTTCTATGAAACATTCTCCTTTCTGCTCCCCCTGTCTCTGATTTCCCAAACCTTTTCTGTCTTTTGAGGTCCAGCCCAACTGACTTGACTGGAAGTCTGTACCACTGGGCCAGGAGCAACTTCCAAGGTTAAACCGTGGTGATCAATAGACACGAACCACACGTCATTTTAAATAACCCAGCAACCATATTTAAAAAGTTAAAAAGAAATGCACAGAATTAATGTCAACGATAAACTTTTTAACCTAATGTACCCACAGTAATATCATTTCAATGGTAATCAATATAAAAATTATTAATGAGATACTTTACATTTTGGGGGGTACTAGGTCTTTGAAATTGGTCTTCTGCACCTGCCACATCTTCAATGCTCTTGAATGAGGCTAGGGGTGACCCCACGGAGCAGTGCAGGTGTAGAATAAATATGCCTTACTCTTTACCATAATCCCATGAACACAGGGCCTGCTATGAGTGAGTTGATCACTGAAGGAATGAGTGCCGCTCCTCCTAATGGTTCCATGCTATTTCCAGCAGGGAGGGATTCTCTCTACTGTGACCCTCTAGAACCTTGGAATATTCCTCTTAGTGTCTCTCCAAAGTATAAGGGTGCCTGGGTGGCTCAATCGGTTGAGTGTCCTGCTCTTTGTGTTGGCTCAGGTCATGATCTCAGGGTCATGAGGTCGAGCCCCGCATAGGGCTCCATGCTCTGTACAGAGTCTGCTCAGGATTCTCTCTCTTGCCTTCTCCCTCTACCCCTCCCTCAACTGGTGCCTGTGCTTGCCCTCTCTCTATCTCACAAAATAAATAAATCTTTAAAAACAAAAACCACACAGTCATCAAAAGAAATTAAATCTTGCCATTTGTCACGACGTGGATGGAACTAGAGGGTATTATGCTGGGCAAAATAAGTCAATCAGAGAAAGACAATTATCATATGATCTTTCCGATATGAAGAATTTGAGAGGTAACATGTGGAGTTTTGGGGGTAGGGAAGGAAAAAATCGAACAAGATGGGATTGGAGGGGGAGACAAATCATAAGAGACTCTTACTCTCACAAAACAAACAGAAGGTTGCTGGGGGTAGGGGGTTAGGGAGAGGGTGGCTGGGTTATGGACATTGGGAAGGGTATGAGCTATGGTGAGTGCTGTGAAGTGTGTAAACCTGGAGATTCACAGACCTGTACCCCTGAGGCTAATAATACATTGTATGTTAATAAAAAATAAAAATAAATAAATAAAAGACAATTAAAAAAAAACCAACACCAAAGTATATCCAGTCTCCTCTAACACGCAGCTATGTAATGACAGGGGTCCCTACTATGATTCAAAGCCAGGACTCAGAGCCCACCCCTGCCGGATGCTTGTAAGGGCCACAGTCCCCAGACTGTGAGATGTTTAACGTACTGGTACTTGGGTGTGTTAGTTAGGGAATGGGAGCTGAGGGGACCATGTTGTCACTGTCTCCAAGTCTGCCCACAGGGATTGAACCCTGTAGGAAGCTAGGGGGCTTTATTCACAGGGAAACTTGTGGGGCTTAGGACACCACTGCTGAGCTCTGGGCCTCGTTGGTGGTGTGCTGGGAAATGCTCACCTACAAGCTCTCTGATGGGGAGGTGGAGAAATCCTGATGTGTAGCATTCAAGGATTACTGTGGTGTAGATACTCCGGTCATGGCCAATTTCACACTACTAATGTGACATCACAGAACAGGAAGCCGGGAAGACATGCACACAGATGGCTAACCAGCCGAGACAAGTCAGCTCCCACATAGCACTGAGCCCCGCTGAGCAAGGGGCAGAGCGGCCTTCTTCCCCAGTGAAGACTGAGGCCATGACGGCCCGTGGGGGCCCCAAGGAACAAAGATCTGGCAATAATGTGGTGAGAGGCCTCCACAAGTGGCTTGCAGGCACTGGATGTCGCCAAGGAGCTGTGGCACTGGGCCAAGCAAGGAACAATTTGTGAAGACAGTGAGATGCCCCCAGGGACACAGGCGTTAGACTGGAGGAATGGTGGGCAGTGCTGGGACTTGAGGTCACGCTGTTCAGCAGGTAGGAGCAACTCACCAGGGAGGTTTCCCTGGCAGTGGTATAACCTCATTTGTAGACAGACCCAAGTGGGTTCTGGCCACTTACATTATGTCTGCTTCCCCATGAACTGTGAGCACCTAAAGGCTCAGATCTGATGTGTCCTGCCCACTTGCACACCTTTGGGGTCCTGATCTCTGCATGCATGGAATATTTTTCTGCAGGATCAGGAAGGGTAACTGCAGCATCCAGTCTCCTTGAACCATCATGAAACCATCATGAAAAATTTCAGATTATCCAGATGTTACACTGGGTGGAATACTGTAGAGTCTACGGATGCATTTCTATCATTTACTGTCATAATATTTACAACGTACATAACTTAAGAGCCATTCAAGATGAGAGTCATTCAAAATGAAAAGTAACTACATTGGAAGGACATCCTTGATCACCCCCTCCTTTCTATAATGATTGGCATTTTTTCCTCCTGAAATATGCCCTGACTCCACCTGCTTCTCTCCCTCCCCGCTCACTATAGGTTTGTACCAGTGTTCTGCAGGTGCTCATGCTTCTTTCTAATCTGTTCTCTCCACTGCAGCCAGGAGAACCTTCTTGAAAATAGCAATCAGTTCACTCCCTTGCCGGACACCCTTCCACAGGGTCCCACTGGTCCCACTGGTTGCACCCATAGGTGCAACGTGATCTGGCTTCCACCCAATCCCTCTGGCCCACTCCCCAGGCTCATCCTGTCCCACTCTGTTCCAGCCACATTGGATTTCTTTTGCTTTCTCAAAGGTTCCACACCTCCTCTCACCCCAGGGCCTTTGCATTTGCTCTTGCCTTTTCCAGGAATGCCCTTCTGACCCTCTTTGCCTAGTTAGCTATGATTCATTCTTCACTCTGAACTCAAAGGCATCTCAGGGAAGTCTGGTCTTTTTTCTTTTTTTTCTTTTCTTTTTACAGAGAAGTTTTCTGATCCCCAGCCTTGGTCAGGCCTCTATTTCTAAGTTCTTAAGACACCCTGTGGCTTTCCTCAGAGCACTTTCCACAATCTATATTCAAATAGTTATCCAGATGAGTAGCTGCTTACGATCTGTCTCCCCCGGCCCAAGGACCACATTGGCCTTGCTCAGCACTGTGTCTGTATTGTCTGTATCACCCCTTCCCCATGCCTCTCACACTGTCACTGGTAGGAAATATTTACAGAGGGAATGAACGAGCAAAGGGAAACACCCACTTTCTGGTGGTGATGCCAGGTTTTTACACCATGGTGTCATCCCTGATATTAAAAATCCCACGGCCCAGAAGGGGCTATACAGTTAAATTGAACATACAGTTAAATTTTTCACTATATATCTGATTTCTCCTCTTGTTTAAGCAAAATAATAATAATAATAACAATAACAAAGTGATACAAGCCGCCACCATGACGCTCATGAAAAAGGTTGGAGTGAGGGGGGCAAAAAACAGAAGCACATTCTGAAGTTGACCTCTGACCCCTCCTCCTCCTCCCCCAACCCTGGTAGAAGATGGATTCATGGCTGTGGCCCAATTTGAGCCATTTCTTTAAAAAGAAAATTCAAGTGAACGGCAAACCTGGGAATCTTGGTGGAGGGGTTGTAGCCATTGAAAGGAGTGACAGCAAGATTACTGTAACTTCTGAGGTGACTTTTTCCAAAAAGGATTTGAAATATCTCACCAAAAACATCTGAAGAAGAAGAATCTGTGTGCTTGGTTGTGTGGAGTGGCGAATAGCAAAGAGAACTTTGTTATTTCCAGATTAACTAGAATGAGGAGGAGGATGATGAAGATTAAAATTCATTTATCTGGGGACACCTGGGTGGCTCAGTTAGTTAAGCATCTGCCTCTGGCTCAGGTCTTGATTTCGGCATCCTGGTGTCGAGCCTCACTTGAGGCTCCCTGCTCAGTGGGGAGCCTGCTTCTCCATCTTGCTCTGCCTTTCCCCACTGCTGGTGCTCTCATTCTCTCTCTCTCTCAAATAAATAAAAATCTTTAAAAAAATTCATTTATCAGGAATATTTAGTATGTTCTAGAATAAAACTGGGGAACCAAAATAAATAAATCAATGATTATATAAGTGAGTTATGGCTTGCTTTCTTCCTCTCCTGGGGACCCCTCAATCCCACACTGCATTTCAGACTTTGTAACACACCTTCCTTAATTCATCTCCAGAGCAACCTGGTAAGGCGTTCTTGGTCACTGGTCGCATTCTGCAGCAGAGAATGCAAAGACTGGAGACTTCCCCAAGGTCACCACTACTAAGACGGAGAGGACAGCATGCTAACAACCTAGGTCTGCAGACTCCATGTTCAGTGCTCTTTCTGCCACACTGGGCTGCCTCTCCCAGGAAGGTAAACGAGCCACCCAAATGAGATGGTGTCACTTCAGTTTTGCCCGGCATGTTTCACCAATGCTTTCAGAATCATTTTTGCAACCGGAACATTTCTTAAAGGAAGAAAACTAGTTCATCACAGTAATCAAGTCTGTCATAGAGGATGTGTGATGATGTTTGAAAATATAATCCTATGAACATCAGAACTGACAACTCTGAAACATCTCTAGGCTAAATCTGCTAATAACAGTCTTTAGCATTCAGGCTGGCTCTCCCATCAGTTGGTGTGATACATTTCACAGCAGAAATGCCCTAACAAGGAACTTCCTCAAAGAGGAACCAGGGAGAGGACAGATTTTAATGAGACCCGATTCCTGAATAGGTGAAGTGTGAGTGGAGAATAATAGCATGACATGAAACATGTATTTCCATGAATCAGACAAGATGGGGTCTCCCATCAGAAAATGCAGCAAACACTTTCTAGAGGCCAGGACTTGTATGGAAGAGAAGTCAAGACACCAGGGCCGTCACCTCTGTAGATCCTCCCTGAGAAAATATACTTTGATTAGAATGAAGCCAACACATATGAATTGCAATGACCTCTTCTGGGCCTGCTGATCACCCACTCATTCCTTCTTACCCTTCTATCTACCCACCTGCTCACCTGCACAAAGATGACTTTGTGTGACCACTGACCTGCCCATTCTACCCACCTGCCATCTCTCTATCTATCCATCCATCCATCCACCCACATACTCACCCATTCATCCAACCACCTATCCGTGTATATACCTATCTCTCTATCATCCATTCTGGTATCCATCCACCTACCCACACACCCATCCATCTCTTCACCCATCCACGCAACCTTCCAACTGTCTACTTGCCCGTCACCCCTCCACCCATCCACTCCACCCATCCAACCAGCTAACTAGTCTTTCCTATATGTCTACTATGTATAAAGCCCTGAGGAAATGTCGAGGAAGTGGGGGACAGGCGGTGATAAAAATCTCGGACATATTTGCTCACTGCCCATGAGATCATGACCATGGAGACTCCAGTAGAGGTCAGACTGTGAGCTGGCAACTGAGAACTCCCTCAAGGAGGGGGCAGTAGAAGGCTCCATGTAAAGCTAACCAAGTACTAGGAGTCAAGATGATGGCACAACCAGGACAAGGGCAGGGATTTCCCCAGGGTGCTGCCTGGGCCCCAGGGCCAAGTTCCAATATCTGCCATAGGCAGACCCAAAGCAGCCTGGCTCTTGTCTGTTTAATAGACACCCATCCCCTTGGCCAAACACCACTGGTTTGTTTTTGTTTTTAATGAAGAACACACAGAATGTGGTGAAAGGGCATGAAACAAAAAGGCTATTAGTCTTCCTCCAAAAATCTCAAGTGTAAAAGTACAGTATTATTTGTTGCTTTGGTGACTAGATGGGCCGTCCAAGATGACCACTGTTCTGCTGTTGGTTTCTCTCTCTCTCCTACTCTTTTGGGGTTCATTTTTTCACCTTTGAAGAAGACAACCAAAGTGCCTTTCCAGGTAAAGCCAAAGCAGGAAGAAACCCCCATGATATGTGTATCACCTCAGTGATTTTGGCAGCCTCTGTGTACCATCTGTGTTTTTCTTTACTAAATACCTGCCTCTTACAAAACCCAAAAAAGAAACCCTGTCTTGCTACCTCAAGTGCTAGTTATATTTTTATTGTACACATTAAAATCAAACACGGCTATTAAAATAAAGATTGTAGGTCTGGGTCCCAGCTCAGATTGTGCCCTCTCCTACCTCTGGGGCGCTGTGCTTGGACCTGCCATCATGGCTGCACTCCTCCCTCCCCGCCTGCCTGCGGTGGGACTGACCTGGTGGGGCTGACCTGAGGCCCAGGCTAGCTTCCCTGTTAGGGCTTTGCTTCATCTTGGTTCCTGCAGAAATCTATTTGCTTATTTTTTTAATAAACGAGGAGGGTTAATAGAGAAGTCTTTGAAGGAGCAAGGTTTTTTTTTTTTTTTTTTTTGAAAGGGAGAGAGAGA
The DNA here is from genome assembly GCF_964662115.1 of Mustela nivalis. Classification (NCBI taxonomy): domain Eukaryota; kingdom Metazoa; phylum Chordata; class Mammalia; order Carnivora; family Mustelidae; genus Mustela; species Mustela nivalis. Next base: position 61,761,966 of record NC_139032.1, read on the forward strand.
GAGTGCTGGAGAGCCAGTGGGGGAGGGGCAGAGAGAGAATCTCAAGCAGGCTCCACACTCAGCGCGAAGCCCGAAGCCCAAAGCCCAAGATCATGAGCTGCGCTGAAATCAAAAGCCTGATGCTTAATGACTGGGCCACCCAGAGGCCCCCCTCCAAGGAATAAATTTGAAAGAAAAAAAGTAATATTAAATGTAATCTTAATGTTAATACAAATGTTAACTGAGAAGCCACAATTTGGGGCTTCTCTGTAAAATCTCTTCTGGAAAACAAGTTGGAAAACCAGTGGAATAGATTGATAAATGGCTTTGTACGCGAAGACTATGAACACCCATAAATCACAGAGTTAGTTGTGTGTGTGTGTGTGTGTGTGTGTGTGAAGTCCGTGTGAAAGCATTTGCTTGTGAGCATAGGACTGTGAGAATGGGAATTCCCAAAGATGGTGAGCACTGCCAGAATGTAGCCGGAGCAGTGATGTGGGGACCCACCAACCCCCTGTACCTCCCATAAAGTGTATCACAGGTATTTGGGGGTCTAGAGGACTGTGTGCAGCTAGTATCTGGACACACCCTTCCTTATTATTCCTGTGCTAATTTAGCTTCCCCTCCAGTCCCCCACCCTACATGCATAAACCTCTTTAATCCTCACAACCCTCTGCAGTAGACCCTGTTGTAATCTGGAGGGTATCCCAGGGGAGCTCTGATCAACTCTCTGCTTCAAGGCAGAAGCAACACCCTCTAGCTCCCGGGAATATTGGCGATGGAGGGTCCCAGCTAGGACTTCTGGGGATTACCTTCCACCATGGGGAACCTCACTGCCCATGGAGGCACCCCTCCCATGGCCAGTCATTGGCAGATGGGAAGATAAAAAGGCCCGGGCTCCACGCCTCGCTGTGGATACCTGGAGGTCCATCCCAGTTCCACTGCACTCCCAGCATCCACTGTAGCCTCAGTTGCAACCATATTTTGGATCAGCTTCTTGCTCTGCCCCAAGCTGCCGCCTTCATTCCCTTACAGTGCATTTCCCGGGTCCATCCTCCCCTATACCTGCCACACCCAGCGTTCTGGCTCAGAGCCTATTTACAGGGAGCCCAATCTAAGGCATTATCCCCATTTTACAGACAGGAAAACTGAGGTGCAAAGATAATGAGCACTTGCCCAGGTTTATCTGACTAGCAAGTGGAGCCAAGATGTGAACCAAGGAAGTCTGTCTCCAGAGTCGGTGATCCTAAGCATTTCACACTATTGATGGCAAAGGTGGGCATACCCACTCCCCACTCCACACCCCCTTCCACAGTTTATAGTGCCCTGACCAGACTCCAGGCCTAGCAACTGAGTAACTTGCTAATTACTGTTTATTAATTGAAGATTTATTTATTTATTTGAGAGAAAGAGAGCATGTGCATGTACATGAGCAGGGAGATGGGGAGAGGGAGAGAGAAACTTAAGCAGGCTCCATGCCCAGTATGGAGCCCAATGTAGGGCTCCATCTCAGGACCCTAAGATCATGATCTGAGCTGAAACCAAGAGTCAGCTGCTCAACTGACCGCACCACCCAGGCAATTTAAATAATTATGATTTAAATAATTCTTGTTTAAACCAGAATTCTAGGAAGCTTGAATTTCTTTGAGAAAGAAAGGGGGTGCTGGGGGTTGCAATTCCAGGAGAAGATGGATCTTCCCAGCTCCCTCTGCCCCCTGACATGGGGCTGGCCTCACACAAGGTCATATCCACGTGTGTATGAGTCATCGCTGCTCCCGCACACACGGACGAGGCTGGCATCCATCAGCGTTTAAAGCTGTGTGTCTTGTCAGCTGAGATTTCTGTCAGCTGTCCTCCCCTGATGGCAGAAGACTTCCCTCCCCCTTAGCAAGTGCACAGGCTAACATACCTTGACACACACTCAGGGGGCAGGGGAGGGGGTGGTACTCTGGCCTCATGCAAGGAGAAACGCATGGGATGTGCTATGGGGCTCTCCAGAGTACTTTTCACACAGTGTCTTGGTCTATCTTTATCCGAGTGTTTTCCCTGGTAGCGGGGATGTCACTCCTATTTAACTGTATTGTAGTTTAAACTTTAATTGTTCACTTTAAAAATTCTTCTCTCTGTATTCTCACCATCTTAAAATGTACGTTCTTAAATTTATGTATGAGACTCTTGCTAGGCTAATGACTATTTGGTTAGCAGGAGCTTGCAAATAATTTTCCTCTAAAATTAATTAGCAGACTACTTCTATCTTTACAAATACTTTTCGATACAAATAATAAATAAATAAAAACAGCTTTCCCATAATAAATAAAAGTTCTAAAAGAACTGCACTGGAGTGCCCAGGTGCCTCACTCAGCAAAGCCTCTGATTCTTGCTTTCAGCTCAGGGGGTGACCTCGTGGTCATGAGATCAAGCTTCACGTTGGGCTCCACGCTCTGCATGGGATCTACTTCCGAGTCTCTCTCCCACTTGCTCTCTCTCTCATGTCAATAAATAAATAAAATCTTTAAAAAAACACGATTGCCCCTAATGGGGGTTTAGTGTTTAATGGGTACAGACATTCAGTCTGGGAAGACAAGCAAGCTGTGGAGATGGCCGCACAGAAGGTGACTGCTTCGGGCCCCTGGGCTCTGCACTGGAGAGTGGTTAAAATGGTAAGTTGTATGTAGATTTTGGCATAATAAAAAAAGAAAGATGGGGTTAAAATGCTGAGGACCAATGTCATAGGAAAAGCTTTAGAATGTGAGGGAGCAAAACAAATAGCTGTAAAAGAATTAAAAAAAAAAAAAAAAAGATCCCAGCCGAGTGTGAAGGTGGGTCTGAATGATGACGTTCCAGGTGACTTTGATTTTTCTTTTTGGGGCTTGTCTGTACTTTTTACATTTTATTTCTGATCATGCATTATTTTTGTAATCTGAAAAGGAAACGTCAGGTCATTTTTGAACACGTGAATGAGAAGAAGATGGGGTTGCACCATGGATTTACAACATGGGGTTGCAAATTCCCTCGCTCCCCCAGTCAGGGAAGAAGTGAGTAAAATGGAAAGAGCTGCTTCTGGCACTGGCTGGCCACACTGAGAGGGACAGAACTTCCCCCCAGGAGCAGCTTCCTGCCTAGGGATGAAGGGACAGGGGCCTGGTTCCAGCCTTGCCTCGAGCTGGGACCACAGACTCCTCACCTGGACGGTGGGAGGTGAGACGTGCTGGTCTCCCTTTAGCTCTGTCCTTCTCCGGCAGGAATTCTTTTGCCCCCTAATGGAGGATGGCTCATCTAGGTGTAGGATAGGGGTTAATTGCCGAGGGTCAAAAATTCGCTAGCCTATGTCTTGTGTCCAACCTTTGGTAAATTCTTTAACCTCTGGGTTTTCTCACCTGCCAAATGTTGGTAAAACAGTCTCCATTCTGTGGGGTTGTATTTGTTTGCTAGGGGCTACCTTAACAAATTATCACAAACTGGGTGGTTTAAACAAGCCAACTGTAATGTCTCACAGCTCTGGAGGCTGAAAGTCCAAGATCAAGGTGTCGGCAGGGCTGGTTCCTTCTGAGGGCTGCGGGGGAGAGTCAGTTCCTTCCTCTCTTCCCAGCTTCTGGGTGGCTGGTAATCATTGGTGTTCCTCGGCTTGTAGAAGCAGCACCCTCTCCCTGCCTTCATCTGCACGTGGGGTTCTCCCTGTGTGCGGGTCTGTCTCCAACTTTCCTCTTTTTATAAGGCCACTAGTTAAACTGGATTACCCTATTCCAGTAGGACCTCATCTTAACTAATTACATCTGCAATGACCCTATTTCCAAATAAGCTCACATTCCAAGGCTCTTCCGGTTAGGAGTTCAAATATGGACTTTTGGAGGGAAACATTTCAACCCATCTCTGGAGTTATAAGTATCAGATGAGATAATACATTTAAGAGCATAGCACCCAGCATGTAGTGAGCGTTCAAAACTACAGCCATTCCCAGGTTCATGACGCTTGCCATTAGAGTAACTGTTACCATAACCACCTTGCCACCGGCTCCTTCCTTTGTTTCTCACAGAGACCTGGACGGTATCTTGTACCGAGGGCTTCTGTTGAAGCTCTTATGAGACAAAACACGCCCCCACACGGCTTTTCATAAGGAAACAGCGATTTTTTTTCCTGACTCGAGAAAGTCGAACTTGCAAGCTTTGGAAGGCTAGGCATCAATTGAAACAAATTGCTAAACCACATTATTTTGATCTTTCAAATTTATCTGACAGCAGAAGGAGTAGGTTTCTTTCCTGTGCCGTACGTTATCTGCAGTCATTTGTAATTGTGTTTAAAGAAACAGGGGGGAGGGCCGCCAAGCGGTGCCTAGGAACACAAGATTTGGAGACACCTGCCTTTAGAATCAGAAGAACTAGGATGTGATTCTGAACGAGGCTCACTAGTAACACCACGGGGAGCCCAGCTAAGCCGCTCTGCCGCACTGATCTATAATTTCTTCATTCATTCAATCAACAAACCTGTGTTTCAAGGACTAAGAGCCAGTATTACACATGGCACCAGAGGTACAGAGAGAACTATGGGCCCCTGTCCCAGTCAAGGGGCTCCGAGGCCCACTGTCCGCTGGGAAGGGGCAGATGGACATATATATAACCCAGGCCAGGCAGGGAGCCCACAGCATCCTCCGCTGTGAACCTGGGGGGAGTGGTTCCCGCTTCCCTCCCACATATCGCACGAGGTGGTTTGGAGAGTGAATTCCTCGGGAGCAGACCTTCCACATTGCTCCTCCTGCTTGGCCCAGCCCTGGCTTACAGAAGTCACTGGCAATGCTGGCAGAATGAAGGGAGCACCTAAATGGTGAAGAACATGGGCTTCTGAGTTAGCCAGATCCGGCAGTTCTGAATAAACTCACTTGCTGCCTGTAGGAGCCTGGGCACATCATTCATCTTTGCTCAGCCTGCTTAAAAAAAATAAATAAATCTATGACATGGTCGTTAATTATCAAAATCCTTCATTCATTAAACGAAGATTGATCAGGTACCTAGCAGGTCCCCCCGGCACCCAGCTCTATGTCTTAGGGGAGGCACCGTGGTGGGGTAAATGTGGCGAGGCAGAATGAGGGGGTGGGAGCTGGGATTTGAAATAGGGTGCGGGCGAGGCCTCCCTGACAAGGAGACATATGGGCAGGTTGGGACGGAGGTAAGAGGGCCGGACACAGCTCACTGACGGAGGCTTCAGGGCACGTGGAATGACCCATCCCCCACGTGGTGGCTGTTGGAAGCACCACATTGAACAACAACCGTACAGCACTTAGGGTGCAGACGGGGAGGCAGTGGGAGCTCACTGATTGAGAGCTATTCTTACTTAGTGTTATGTTAATAAATGGAACTGCATGGAACAATAAAGGAGACAGAGACTATAAATGTCCTCTGTGCCCAAGGGCTGTCACACGGTGAATATTATTATTATTATTATAATAGTTGTTTGTTGCCAGCAATTACCTCTAGGAAATATTCCTGACATTCTGACATCACAGAGGACCCATCAGCAACCCCCTTGCATCCTCAGGTCCTACCTAGGACTTGAGCCCCAGAGAGACAGGGATGGGAGAGATGAGGGAGCCGGAGAGAGGGTGGGTTTCTCTCCTGCTTCTCTCCTGCCTCAGGAGCCCGGGTCCCCAGCCCCACACTCGCACGCTGGGGAGATTCCCACACCCTGTGTGAAACACTGATGCCAGCCATCACAGCAAGAACTGGGGGATCATTATTAGCAGATTCAACGACTATAGATCCTGTTAATACTTCTCTTGTCAGTTCTGATTATTTATTGGGCAGAGAAAGTCTTTTTAGTTTCTAGAAGCCCGGAAGGCAGCAGAGTGGGAGAGTGTGACTGGATTTCTCAATCATGTGTGGATTCTATCCAACAAAGTTAACTCAAGGTTACCAGTGGCGAAGAGCTTCTACAAGCTGTAAAGTGTTGGGTGCAGAACTGTGTGACCAGAGGCACGAAGAGCTGTGGTCCCTGTAAATCTGGGAGCTGCTAATTCATCAGAGGAGCCAAGCATGGCTCTCCCACTGGCTGACAGCAGCAGGCAGGAACAGGAGCAAAACACCACTGAGTATACTCAGGGAGAAGAGTCCAGAACCCTCTCCCCAGTGTGAAGGAGGCAATGCGGGAGGGTTGCTGTTAAACTGAGATGCAGAGATGACAATTAGGTTTTAGGAAAAATTCCCTCTTGAGAATGTTTACATTTCCCATAAAGATACCTGGGTGTGAGTTGGGTCCCCCAGAAGCTCTAGAAGCCCAGGACAAGGAATTGTGTACAAGTGATTTTCTAAAAGATGTGTTCTCAGGAGAAACATGTAAGGCAGAGGGGAGTGAGAAAAGGCCAAGATGTGGTTTCAAGGGAGGGCCAGCCTCAGCCTAGTCCTACGGGGAGTTCTGGAGCATGAGTAGCACTGGTGTCATAGGACCCCACCAACCAAGGTCGCTGCGGGCCTCTGGGCTCAGGTGTAGGTCCCAGGCACCTCCAATCGCCCAAGGAGTGAGCCATCCACAGGGACACCTGCACGGCTAGGGGCTGGGCAGACCTGACCAAAGTCCTGAAAGAGATCCCAGGAGATCCCGCTGGGACACGACAGCATCTGCTGTAGCTAGCTTTTGCTTGTAATGCCTAGTGCTAATTTTCGGGGCAGTGGGAGTTTGAGCCAGACTAAAGGGAAGAACAGAAGGGGGGTGGTCTGTGAGCAAAAGCCTTCCACTTCTAAGGTAAGTGTCAAATCCCCACGTGAATGGCAGCAGGGGGAAAAATGGAACATGTTCTGGCTTAGAGGCAAGGTTGACTCTGTTCTGTTTTCATATTAAACCGCTACAATCTTAATACAAGTTAATGGATTTATTATTCAGACAATTAAATGAGATAGCATATGTGAAAGAGACTGGCGCTCAGTAGGTTTAGAATGACTGTCCTGCTGGACTGGATTCTGAAGATGGCTTGATTAGACCCACATACATAAACTCTGTTCTTTGGAAAGTCACCATGGTGAAAGGGGTAGTAATAAAAACAGAAATAATGATGATGCAGTTTGGGGACCTAAACACCATCACTGCTAACTGTCTCAACCCTATGAAGGAGGTTACATTTCCCTCCATAGAGGAGAGGTAGTCTCCCAGAGGTCACACAGCTCTAAGGGGTGGACTGTGGCCTCCTTTTGTCCAACTTTACAAATTTGCATTTCCTGTTGTGATTCATCACTACCACGCCCCAGGCCATGATACATTTTATCTGAGTTGGGGGGAGGGGGTATTCGCCAAGTTCTCAAATCAGCTCCTCAGTCAAGTTTGTGTCTGATGTAATTCCCCTGGAAATCCCAGAGTCTGGGATGGAGCAGAGACAGGAGGGATGCAGAGGAAGCCTGGGGCGGGCCGGCTGTGGCTCCTGGGAATGGCCAAGAGAGGCTCATGAAAGGAAGGCTCTAAAATAGGAAGCTTGAGTGGCATCAGGGAACTAGCGCGAGGTCACTGGGACAAGTCCCACTTTCTAGGACGCCTAGTAGACGCATCACAGTCAGACTGTCGCAGAGCTTCTGACAAGTTCCTAGTGATGGCCTCGAGTAAAAAATTGAGAAACAGCCAGAATCCTGAAAGTCCAGGGGATGGTGGAATGACCAGTCCCCAAAGGGGTCAGATCTAGGACTTGGCGAGTTCTCTCTACTCCTGGCTAGACTTCCTAGTGCTCTGTTTCTTATCTCACTCAAATTCAACCTGAAATGCTGATACCAGATATAAATCACAAATGGGTGGCTGGTGTAAAGCCTGCAGGTTAACATGTCTTAGAGAATAAGACCAGGAGCCCGAAAGATCAGACAGGCAGGTTCTAGCAAGATGATGTTTAAGTAATTCGTGTGAGTGTGTATGTGTACGTGCGGTATGAAGTTTCCTAATTGGATAAAAAAAAAAAATCCACCACACAACTTCAGCATCCTGGTAGGATGAGGCAGCAGGGTGTGTGACATAAAAGGGGGGTTCATCTAACACCTCCCAGGCACGAGGATCGCACTGGCTTCCCCTAACGACCTACAGTCATGGGAATTCCAACCAAACTGAGTTTACTCTATGACACCGTCTTTTCAAGTAAGACATGGGCAGGGGGAGCAACCCTGACAGCATTTGAGTCTTAGTGGAGAGATTTTTTTTTTTTTTTAAACAAATCTTGGGCAACAACTTGAAGTTTGAGAGACACACCAGCAAAGACTGGATTACCGTTCACCAGCAGCAAAGCCAAAGAGATCAATAAACCCAGCAAATCACCATCTGCTGTTTTTCGTCACCTCCTTGGGGTGATCAGTTAGAGAAACTGCCATTAGAGGTGATAGGGCCCGAAGCTGAGATGGCTGGTCTCCCCCGACACAAGCTACACTGCGATGTCCACACTCACAGCCGGTTGAGAGGCTGGGCAGACGGTGAAGAGTGGGGCTATTATTTGGAGTCATTTCTACAATAGGTTTGTCCCTGGAGAGTGAGGAAGCAATCCCAGGAAATGCTGTAGAAAGAACGGGCCCTTTTCTTATAATCAAAGATATTCCTCTTTCAAGTTCTCCATGTGCCGAATGCTCTTGGAAGCCTCATAGCCCCCATGCAAATCTCGTGCAGACCCTCAGTAGTTTTCCAGGATAAATGCTGCACGTATTATGTTTTCATAATAGGGTACAGTGAGACTATATTAATTTAGTTTCCATCCTAGGCACCATGAAGTAAATACGGTGTCATTTTAAGAGACAAATCAGAAGGAACATTTACTAAAGGGGGTATACTGTGAATGAGAGCCATCATATATTAGGGTGACAAGTCTCAAGAATTTGTCCACTTGAGATCTGGTATGTCATCCGTGTTTTAGGAGACTGGAAAAAATTAAAAACTGATCACCTGGGGCGTCTGGGCAGCTCATTTGGTTAAGCATCTGCCTTTGACTCAGGTCATGATCTCAGGGTCCTGGGATTGAGCCCCGTGTTGGGCTCCCTGCTCAGTGGGAAGTCTGCTTCTCTGTCTGCCCCTTCCCATGATCATGCTCTCTCTCTCTTTCTCTCTTTCAAATAAATAAATAAAATCTTTAAGAAAATGATCACCCAAAGAAAATGAAGGTTTTGATTTTTACTTGGATACTTAGCACATGTTCCCAAGCATGTCTTAAAACATTATGGGTATAAGCCGGTCAATGAACTCAGTGAATCCTTGGTAGAAACACCTAATTAGAGCGAGTCTGTTCAATCTCAGTACATCACCGTCAGTCCTGGGCATGCACGGAGGGGCCTGGCTTTGCACCCTCACTACCCAACACGTGGCACACGTTGAGAACACACAGCACGGGCACCTAGTAATTATCCATACACAGACTTTGACTACTGAACTGCAGGGAAATTGAGGGCAGCCTTCTGGTCTTTACTCCCATAAGCTGAATGGAACCCTCCCTCCAAGGGCCTTGGATAGACCTTGGCTAGTGACCAGCAATTATTCATCTACTTGTCTATATTCCACACTGGGCTGGACGTTTGTAAGGAAGAGGCCACACCGTAGTCCTTTCCATGCTTCCAGCTCCCAGCACCCAGCCCAGGGGCTGCAAAAGGAGTGAATAAACGTAGGAACAAATACATCTCTGATAGGTTAAAAATCAAAAAGTGTAAAAAAAAAAAGTCAAAATTGTGCACAGACGCATGCGTAGTGGCGGGGGTGGGGGGTGGGGAGGGTTGCAGGGAGGGGGTTGGGGAGCACATCTATCATAGCTCCAAGCAATTCTCAGGGTTACTATCTGAGAATCACCAGGACGATGTGTCAATAATGTGAATTCCTTGGTCCTACCACAAAGCCATTGGATCAGAAGTTCTGGGCGGGGCTGGGGAATCAGAACTTTGAACGCAGTGCCCTGGGAGCTTCTCATACATCTAGAAGGTTAGGAATGTTGCCCTAGAGAAACGTTCTGGGATTGTTTCTGGGATGAGCTGGGATTGTTAGAATGCCCAGGGATTTTGATGCTTAAATAGCCAACTCCAGCCTGAGTTTCTGTGTACACATCTGGCAGAAGAGGGGTTTTCATGTGGGGAAGTGTTCTGAGATTTGCCGACCATAGAGAGGTAGGAGGTAATAATAACAGGGCCAAAGCTCAGAACAGCACACTCAGGGAATCAGAGGCAGACAGGATCCCCCAGGCCTTCAGGGTACAGGTGGGAAACAAAATCCCCCTCCCAGTGTTTCTGAGAAGGGTAGCTGGAGGAGAGCTCCTAAGAAGGTAAAACAGAGCTGGGCCCCGAGCTAATGCCAGTGTCCCAATCTAGGATGCACGAAAGAAATGGAAGAAACCTCTTCTTTAGCATGCCAACCGGGAACCACAGGCCCAGCTCCCAGACCAGAGTGTGCACATGGAATCAATTGAAATTGAGTCACGGATATAATTAATTTAATGTGTTTAAACGATTTTCCGTATAGTAAACACGCTGAATGAGGGTGACCCAGAATAAAGTGCTTGCCTGAGAGTGGAAAAATGGACACGGTGTGCGCTGTATAATGAAAACCCTTCAGCAAATAGAAAATGCGGCAATTTATTTCCACCTCCCATTCCTTTCCTTTCCAACTCTTTATTTATGGCTGAACTTGGCCTTCTGTGGTCTCCTTGGACCACAGAGACACTTTTTATTTTGTCAGAAGATGTCCTTTCTTCTCTGATCAGAAGACCATTTTAATGAAACCTGTCTGCAGCCCAGTGACAAGCACATATTAATATGTGACAAAGGGGATCAGTGGGAAGGGGAAAGAAGTACAGAAATGTTTCACTGCTGTAATCCCTTTCTCCAGGAAAGGGGAACGGGCATGATGAGAAGGGAAGGAAGGTGATATGGGGTGTGGTGGGGACAAGCACGCAGCGGAACCACCCTCCTGGCTCTGCCCAAAGTCCCTCCAGGGGACTTTGCACGCTCTCTCTCTGGACCTCACATACTCATCTACAACTGGAGGGGGTTAAACCTGAGGATTTTAACCAACTGAGCCACCCAGGCGTCCCGCTAAACCTGAGGATTTTAAAGAGCGCTTCCAATCATGACGTTCGCAGGGTTATGAATTACAAACTGGAGCGGGCAATACATACATGTCAAGCAATTTCTCATTAAAAAGAAACTCATCTTCAAGTTGTGCCAAGTGTTCACGTGGTCTTATCTAATTGCTCATTGAGTGTGGATTCGGTATTATTTGGCTTAGATGAAAGGGAGCCCTTGGAAGTGGTTATAAATGATCTCCCACTATTAGAAACATGGGGCATCTGGGCAAAATGCCGACTGCTGGGATGAGGAGGGCCGCAGAATGCGTCCTAGACTCTGTAGCTCTCTATCCAGAGATCTGGCTGAAGATACTATGGATTCCTTCCATTAGATAAGACACAAAGCGTGGCAAGATGACCCGGAGAGGTGTACCCACTTTTTCGGACAGCTCTGCCACTGTGGTCCTGGGGTAGAACAGGTGAGTCCCACCGTCCCTGAGGCTCAGTCTATGTTTATACCAGAAGAGAGAGGAGCTCTGGGGTGCCCATGGGGCCATGGTGGGGGTGGGGGTGGGGGTGAGGTCTCAGGGATTGCTGGAAAGGAGGCCAAACAAACAAGGCCCTGGGCTCCTCCTCTTTCCCACTGAGAGGTTTCTCTCTAATCTGTATTACATACCAGCACCACATGAGATTTTATAGGAGTTTCTGAGGATAAACACTTTTTTTTTTTTTTGAAATCACATTCTCAAAAGCTGTTCAAGTTCACCGTCTGAATGCAGGCTGTGCTATAAACAAGGCTATTGCCCGTAACTATTCAGAGCCTTGATGTCTGAACTGTGGGAGCAGAGCCCAAGAGTTGTCGGGTCAAGAGTGGCTCTAGTCCGGGGTGTTGGTAGCTGCCTCCCCACCCCAGAAGCATTGCTCAAACTGCAGTGCCCATCAGCACCCCCTGGAGGTTCTGTTAAACCACAGGGGCCGGGCCCTTACCACAGACTGATTCAGTGCTTCTGGCGTTGGGCTGGAGAAAGTGCATTTCTTTTTTTTTTTTTTTTTTTAAATTAAAGATTTTATTTATTTCCTTGAGAGAGAGCGAGAGAAAGAGAGAGAGAGCATGAGAAGTGAGAGGGTCAGAGGGAGAAGCAGACTCCCCGCTGAGCAGGGACCCTGATGTGAAACTCAGGAACTGAGCTGCTTAACCAACTGCTGCCAACTGAGCCACCTAGGAGTCCCGAGAAAGTGTATTTCTACTGGTGCCCAGGGTACTGCCAGTCAAGGTGAGAATTTGTAGCCTATAAGATGAAGGCCAGCCTCCTCAGCTTGTTCCTTCAAAAGTGGGCCCCAGCTTACCTTCCCAGACACATCCTCCTCCTTTCCAATTATCCCCACAAAGTCATTGTCCCTGCACACACTCACGCATCTCTCCTTCGCTCACCACGCTCCATCTGGCCAGACTACCGGCCCCCTCTCTGTGTGGCTAAGGCACAGCACCACACTTTTCCTCCAGAGAACTCCCTGACTTGTTCATCCATGGTCGCAGAAACCCCTCTGGGCTCACATGCTTTCTCCCAGGGTGCTGAGCCCTTTAAATTCTCATTACCATTCATGTCCAACTCTCGTACCTGCATTCGGACCACGGGCTCTGGGACAGGGAGCCCATCGTGTCCACCTCAGCATCCATGTCACTGTCTACACCCTCAGCTCCCGCACCCCATGGCCTACAAGAACCACCACCGGCAAGCCTGAGTGCGCACACTCAGGAGTATGAACATTTAAGGAATACACCTATTAGCTTGTCTTGTGTACTCTTCTTAATACCCCAAGACAGACTGATTCTCTAAATGACTCTTTACATTAGAACACAAGACAGGACTTGAGCCATTTCAACCTTTTCTTTTGGCAAATTTTCCCTATTTTCTGAGCACAGAGTTAGTGAGAAACACACCATCATGAGACGCGATGAAATGCCACTGATGTCCACTACCCGAAGGTAGGATAATACAGCAACTAGGAGCTAGACCCAGGTTTGAATCCCAGTTCTCCTTCTGACTGGCAGTAAAACGTAAATGCTCTGCGGTCCAGGCTCCTCACCTCTAATGGTGATAACAACAGCATCGACTTCCTCTGGATGGCACACAGAGGCAATGAGATCATTATTAACGCTGACAACCCTCGCACGGGCCTAGCGTTGGGCAGACATTATTACATCTAACCTACAGGAAGTGCTTAGTGAAGTATGTGGCCCAGCATAAACATTAAAGGGATGTTAGCAATTATCATCATTGTTTATTTTACCAACTTCTGTGCAAGACGTAGATTATTATCCCCAACTCCCAGACAAGAAACTTGAGGATCCCAGCAAGCAGCCTGCTCAAAAAACATGAGCAGTTTTCACTTTGCGATGGTTCATCTTTACACCTACCTCATAAGGTAGGTCCTATTTCCATCTCAGGAAGGAAAATTCTACGGTTTGGAGATGGTACCTCGAAAGACCCAGGCCTGGAGCCTGACTTTGGGTCAGGAGCTCTTGCTGCCCCCACCATCCCCCCACCTGGTGAATTTCAACTGCGCTGTGTTCAACCTGCTCACAGCGCCCTTTGTAATCCGCGACCTATAGAGAAGCATCTTTCCAGCCTGTCAGAGAGCGTCACCGAACCTGTCCCTCATGGCAGCAGCTCTGCAATCCTGTAACCCACAGGAAGTTACTTCAGTGATCAGATCAGGGACCGCGTCTCAAAGGGCACGTGACTCAGCCCCCTCTTGCCTTGTACATCTCCAAGGAGCACTAAGGAAAGCAGAGGCTGGGGTGTGGGACTGACCGTGACCCCGAAGAAGTTGGTCTCGTTCATGGCATTGAGGATGATCCTGCCCAGTGTGTGGTCCGTGTAGTTGAAATCCTGGATCCGCTGGTGCCGGCTGCTGGCGTGCAACGTCTCCATGGCCCTCTGCAGTGTCTTGGCAATAACCCAGATGCCGTCATAAGCGTACCCGTGGAACTTGCTAGGCCCCACGCCTGACCGCTTGTTGTTGTACTCTCTCTCATACTGCTGCGGGGTCTGTAAAACAGGGAGGTGGGGGGAGGCAGGTTACAGCTGGCAGGGACATCAGGCACAAATGCTTACTGTGAGCCATGCACGGTGCCAGGCCCTTCCTGGACATTATCTCATTTAATCTGCTCAACAACCTTATACAGTGGGGACTATTATTGTCCCCGTTTTACAGATGAGAGAACAGATTCAGGGAAGTTGACTTGCCCAGGACCACGCTGCCTATGAGTGGCAAGGCTGAGACCCTGGCTGTCTAGCAAGGCTACTGTGAAGAAACAATGTCCCCTAACCAGGCATCCCTGTCATATTTGCAGGGCCTGGAGCTACAGTCCCAATGGAAGATCACATTCCATGTGTCTAAATATTTAGGTTACAGACTAGCAAGTAAACCACTTGATAAAATATTTTCTATCTCTCCGTCATAATTAATATACCTTCCTAATGATCTGGAATGGCAAATTTGAGTTCAGAATTCTGGGGCTCCTTCAAGCTTCAAGTGGGACACAGAGACACCGGGGGAGCTGGCCTTGCTGTGGGGCCCACCCCTGCCATCAGTCCACACGTCCTCCCCTCCTAGCATCAGAGACCTTTAACCACCCCAGAGGTACAGCCCAGCCTCAAGAGGGCCAACCCCAGCAAGAGGCTCCCTGGCTCTGGAAGGGGCTCCAGTGGCTTGTGTAGGGAATTCAGGATGTGATGTAGGAGGGAGGGAGTGCAGGCTTGGGGGTAGGAGGTATGTTCTAGTGGGTTGCAGATTCTGAGCCCCCGGGGCCCAAGTAAGGCCTGCCTAGAGCATGGGGCCTAGGGCTGGTCCCCGGTGTCCAGATGTAAGGGCTGTTCAGACCCTACACTGTGCCCCTCCTCTTTCCTCTTCTGTAATACAGCAAGGTCTGTGAATAATTCAGCATTCTGTAAAAAAGAATTTTTTTCTCCCATTGAACAGAATGTCATAGAAGAATTTCATTGGTGATATTAACATTCTGATTGTGGCCACAAAGTAATGAAAACCTTTTTACTCTAGTTGCTGAGGCTTACACATCTAAATGGACACCACTCCAGGGAAACCCATCACCCTCAACCTTTCCATGGGCCTCTCGAGTCACTTCTAAATTCCTCTGCCAGAAATGTCATCGGAGCACACAGCTTAGTCTTTAGAAAAAACCTTCCTGGGGACAAATCACATATAGAAACCATTGACTCATTATCAGGTTATACTGGGAAGGGTTCGTAGAGATGGTCACACATTCTCCCTCCACTTGAAGCCTGAGGCACAGAGAGGTCCAGAGACTTGCCCAAGGTCACACAGTGTATGTGCATGTATGTGTGTGTGTGTGTGTGCGCGTGTGCGTGTGCACGCACGTGTGTGAGTGTGTGTGTGCATGTGCGTGTAGTTACACTGGTTCCATTCCCTCTCTGCTACTTCTTTCTCATTATTGACTTTTGAGAGCAGAATTGTTTTTTTGCAAACGACCCCAAGTTGTCTGGGGCCAGGTCTAGTTGGTCTAGTTAGGCCAGGTCAAGTTGTCTAGGCCTGTGGAGGGTGGTGAGGCTAGGCCCTCAGGGGCTGGGTCTCGTAGATGGAGCCCAAGTGAGTCTCTTGCCCTTGGTTCACTCAAACGTGCCTGGGGACAGCCAAACACCTCCAACTGTGGACCCTGTAGGTGAGGAATTCTGCCTGACCAAACGGGAACGCTGGCGTCCCAGCAACAGCTCCCCCTCCTTTTTTGCTTCAGCTCCCACTGGATGACTCAGGTCTTAGGCCCGTTGACAGTTTTCCTTGGAAATGCATCAGGTCCAGCCATCACATTTGTTCGTCACTCAAAACACACAGCAGAAGCTCCTGAATCCGAGGATTCCTCAAGGAGCCAGCACTGTCTCTGTCTCCAGCCTCACTCAGGGTCCTGAGCCACTCCTCACTGTCCCTCACCCCCTCCCCTCTGCCCCCTCATGCATTCCCACAGGGCCGGCTTTCAGCTCTCCCCCTCCTCTCTCCTCCCGGAGGGGAGCACGTGGGCTCCCTCATGAGGCACACTCTGTCCCTTAGACCTCTTGCGTCCTTTGCTCACATCAAGTTTGTTCGCACCTCAGGGCTTTTGCACCAGCTGTTTCCTCTACCAGAAAGCTTCTCCAGCTTGTTGCATGATATTCTCCGCATTCAAATGTCAACACTTGTCGCTTCTCAGGGGTGGCTTCCCTGATCCACCCTTCCTAAAAACCCCTCACCGCAGGCATTCTCTACCCACTGGTTTACTGCACTTTTCACTACCTGCATCTCTCCTACTTATTGTTTTATTGCATATTGTCTGTTGTTCTAGTCCTCCCTCCCCCTCTCCTCCCCAGCCCCCACAACTAGAATTAAGCTCCATGGGGTCAGGATGTTTTCTATCTTGATCACTGAGGTATCACCAGAACCTACAGCAGTACCTACAGAGACCCTTCCCAACCCTCAATTTCTCCATCTGAAAAATGAGGAGGTGGGATCATGTGATCTGGAAGTTTCCTCTTGGCAACATAGGTAGGAGCCTGGCACAGTGATAAGGACGGAGGATTTGGAAGCAGGCAGGCCTGCCCTCCAGCTCTGGCTCTGCAGTTTGCTAACTATGACCTGGAGAGCCTTCACGTCTCTGTGTCTTCCCTTGCTGGGTGCCCATTAGGATTCAGTGACATGAAGCCTGTAGAGTGTCCAGCCCAATGTCCTGGACATGCTGGTATTCTACCAATGCCACCCACTGTTACTAACAGTAAAGGTGGCTTACCGGACCTTTACGCAGCTGGAGCAGCTGCTAACCTAGGATGCCCCAAGGAGCCAAGGTGGCGCTGACATCTGTGCCGACAGAGGCCAACGGTCTGCCAGTGCAAGCATGCTCTGCTTTACTCCCATAACCAGTCTCCAATCATTGGACCTTTAGGCTGTTTTGAATTTGTTCCAATTATAGGACTACAAAAAGCATCCTTGGATCTAAATTTTCTGAACACATACTCGTACTTATTTTTTCAGAATAAATTCCCAGAAGTATAATTGCTGAGGCAAAGAGTAGAACAAACTTAAACATGATCCATCCATATTTGGGCCAAGACATTCTCCCCCAAATGCGAGAAATTAAAATCTCCTGGGTATGAAAGTACCCATTTTCCTGCACCCTTGACAATTATAATAATTACAAAGTTAAGAATCGTCTGTTTGTTAAATTAAGGGAAAAAAGTTCATCCCCCTTTTAATTTGCATCTCTCTAATGATTAAAGTGAGCTCCTTTCCAATACTGATAGGCAATTTTTATTTCTTGGGTGCTTCTCTTCTTCCTTCCAAATTGCTATGTGAGAATCATACCTTTTAATGTTTTGTTTAAATGCATTCTCATAGTTTTTCTATCTTTTACTATTTGACTATATTTTCTTTGATTTTTAAATATGATTTGGGTCTATTTCTGGTTATTAATTTCACTATTGGCTATGTTAAAAGTATTATAAATTACTTGAATTTGTTTTTCTCTATTTGCTTTAAGTATACAAGTTCTGCGGCCCCTTGGACTTCTTCTCTCTTGGATTTTGCTCCTGTGAGCTTTCTCTGATGTATACAAAAGCATTGAGGGCTGCTGGTGTCTGTATTTGAGTCCTGTTTGTTCGACCTAATAATTATATTCCATGATGTTTCCAGACCTCTTCCCTACTCAGAACACTGCCACTGGGTCATCCTTTCTATTACCCTTTTATAGTCAGGGGGCCAGACCTGAGGCAAACTCTCAGTGCAGTCTCACCAAGGGATAAATGAGTATAATTTTTTAACTTCCTTAATGTCGTTTACTGGGGTCATTTTTTGTGGAGACAGGAGGGGGAACAAAGTCCTATCATTTCTTTAGTATGACCTTGGAGCAAACACAAGCCTCTGTGTATACTTTTTACATGTGTACTTGTAAATCCACATCTTTCTAGCTCATAACACTGTTCTTCATCCAGTGGGTGAGGGGCAGGAGGTAGGGGGAGCACAATGGAAATATGGCGTTGACCTCATTTCTGTGGGAAGAGTCCTTGGAAAGGGACAGGTGTAGCTAAGCCCGGAAAGGTGACCTCATTCTCACTGTCTTAGCAAGCTCTGAGTTGAAGTCATTGCCACCACATTATATCCCAAGCCATTCATCACTTCCCAGGTGATGCCAGCACCAATCTCCCTTGGGCAAAACAATGACAGCAGGAAGAAACACTCTCACAATTGTCTGAGAAAAAGTGGTAGTTGTTCTTCGAGCGGGCCTCCGATAATTCGGGGCAGAAGAATTTCTTCCATTGTACAGCTGACACAGAAGGCTGATTAATTACTCATTCTCTGAGGTCAGGTTTATCATGAGATGCTAAAAGTTTCTGAGAAAATAACTTTATATAGATAGTCCCAATTACTGACAGGTTGTGCTCCAGCATATTTTTGAAAGGCAGTTGTTGGAACTTGGAACATATTTTTCCACAGAAACTATGTTATAAATAGTGGTTAGGCTCCCAGGCTAGCCCACACAAGCTTGCTAACCCACAATGTGAC
This sequence comes from Mustela nivalis, assembly GCF_964662115.1. Taxonomy (NCBI): domain Eukaryota; kingdom Metazoa; phylum Chordata; class Mammalia; order Carnivora; family Mustelidae; genus Mustela; species Mustela nivalis. The sequence continues at coordinate 61,780,498 of NC_139032.1, forward strand.
TAAACCTTATGGGTCTGTCATTCCAACAGAACCAAGCAGAGTCCTGCTTTCAGAGAGAGGGGCCTCATGGACAGAAGACAGCAGAAGGTGAAGAACCCACCCCCTTCCACATCTCCAGCTGCCATCCCCAGACTGGCAAAACTGGCAGAGTTTCTCTCTAGCATTCCCTGTGGGATTTCAGGATTACAGAGTCTTTTTTGGGAGGTACACTTGGGGGGGGGGCTTATTTAGTCTCTCTGTTCCTATACCCCAGTTTGTAGATCATCTGGGGCCTTTGTTAAATGCAGATGCCACAGTCTTCCATTTTGTTTCGGTATGTCCATGGGATAATTTCAGAATCTGTATTTCTATCAAGCTTCCAAGATCTCAAGAATATACAAATTGGTTATCACTGATTGAGTCCCTCCTACAATCTGAATAATGGGTCTTCTCAATAGCAACTTCCAGATGTTTGCTGAGCTCCATCTTAGACTCCTCCAGTGTTGAGATGCTCAGTCTCTCTTCAGAAGACCTTCTGCTTAGGAGTGCTCGCCATCTATGAGATTCGTGTTCTGGATTCAGCACCTGCAGCACCTCCCTATGACCTATATTCTGCAAGCAGTGTCTCCTTGTGGAGCTTTGGTAAGAACATCTTTTCCCTCTTATGTACAACAGCTCCTCAAAGAGCTGAAGGCAGTGGCATGCTACCTTCTCCCCAGGGTGCTATTTTCTACCTTCGAAGCAAAATCGTCTCAGTTCACACTTCCACTCTGACTGTGATGAAATGGCTTATATCAAACCAGAGCTCCCATGAAGGACATTCAGAAAAGCAGAATAAAACATAAAAATAGCTATTCAAAGGCATCATAGAGCAACCAGGACATCTAGGACTTGAGAAACAAGATGCTAGGAAGAAGAGAATGCTTTGGGAAGAGTCCACCAATCTTTGCTGCTTCCCCTGGAGGCATGTGGTGTTTTGTAGGGAGGAAAGCTAATTGCAGGAAAACAAAGCATTGGGTCAGAGTTTCCAGCAGTCCCACAGGGAGGGGAAGACAAAAAAACCTATAGTTCAGGGTTATCAGGATAGCAATGCTTGTAGGACCAACGTGTTAGGAGGAAAATGAAACACAGAAAAGTGAGCCCAGTATTCAGACTGGCCTTTGACTTGAAATATTTCGTGATAGCTAAGCTGCATAAAGCAAGAGGCTGGAAAGCAAAGAAAAAGCTGTGGCTAATGGGTTTAGAAATGAAGAACTGTTTGGAGTCTCATAGTATTAGGGAAGACAAAAGTTGAACTCCAGGGCCAGTAGACACCCCAGGATTTCAGCTGATAACAATGAAGAACAAATACTAGGAATAAGAGCAAGCCAAAATAGACCAGGTCTATAAAAACCAAGACCAAGCCTGAAATCATCTCACTTTTTGATTGGATTAGGTGATCTTCCCCTAGTCTAGCTACCTTCTTAAAGAGAAATAAACACCATCTGTAGTCTCTATATTTTTTTCATCTCCAACTATATTAATAAAATGTTATAAGTACACCAGGAAATAGGACCAAATAATAAAAAGAGAGAAAGAAGGCAGACAGGCAGGCAGGCAGGCAAAAAGTGAGGAAGGGAATAAGGAAGGAAAGAATAAAGGAAAGGAGATAAATAGATGATAGAAACAGACCCACAGATGATCCAAATCTTGAAGTTATTGGACATGACTTTAAAAGAGGAACATTTATGTGTTCAAGAAAATAGATGAAAGATACAGAATATAACCAAAGAACTGGAAGCTATGAAAGAAAAAAAAAGGGAATAAAATGAAGAATCTAAAAATGAAAAATACAACAACTGAAATTAATTCAATAGATGAATGAAGTAGCATATTAAACATAGCAGAAAGGAGGTTAGTGAACTAGAAGAAAGGGTAGTAGCGGTAAACAGTAATAAATACTCAGACTATAACACAGACAGGAACAAAGGGTAGAAAATAAGAATGGAACATAAGATATGTGGAATGTGTTGAAAATGTCTGGTGTATGTGTAATTGTTGTCTTAGAATGTGAGGAAAGTGGGGCGTCTGGGTAGCTCAGCGGATTAGGCCTCTGCCTTCAGCTCAGGTCATGATCTCAGGGTTCTGAGATGGAGCCCCACATCGGGCTCTCTGCTCAGCAGAGAGTCTGCTTCCACCTCTCTCTGCCTGGCTCTCTGCCTACTCGTGATCTCTCTCTCTGTCAAATAAATAAATAAAAATCTTAAAAAAAAAAAAAGAATGTGAGGAAAGAGAATAGGCAGAAACAATATTTAAAGGAATATTACACTAGAATCTCTCCAAACATGTATCAATGCACAAATTCATGAAGTCATATGAACTCTGTGAACTACAATCAAGATAATCCCAAAGAATACCTCATTTCAGTACAACATAGTAAAACTGCTGAAGACCAAAACAAAGACAAGATCTTAAAAGCAGTTGGAGAAAAGAAGATGCATTACTTTCAAAAGAGCAATAATAAGTCAAGCAGTTGACTTAACAGAAACCATAGAAACCAGAAGACAAATAATGGACTAGCTAGAATTCTATATCTCAAAATTAAAGGTGAAAGAGAGAAAATTTCAGACAACCAGAAACTGAGAGAATTTGTCTCTAGCCAACCTGCAGTAAAAGAAAGACTAAGAAGAGTTCTTCAGGCAGAATGAAAGTGGTCATAAATAGAACAGAAATGCAGAGAGGAATGAGAAGTAATAGAAAGTGTAAATACATGAGTAGATCTAAATGAAAAATGACATCAGGGCCAGGAACATCCAGGAAAGTCTTAAAGAAGAAGAACAAAGTTGTAAGATTACATGACTAAGTATCAGGTCTTATAATAAAGTTTTAGTTACTAAGACAGTCATACTGGCTAATGGATTTGGAAATGAACCAATGGAAGAGAATGGAAAGTTCAGAAACAGATCCACATTGTCTATAATCATTCATTTATGACAAAGTTGGCACTATAGCATGGTGGGGGGTGGTGCTGGGAGGATGATGGACTTTTAAATAAATGATCCTGAATCAACTGGTTATCCATATGGCCAGAAAAAGAGTCTTGATCTTACCTCACACCATACATAAAATCAATTTCATGTAGATTTTATATCTAAATGTGAAAGGGAAAAAATACTAAAAGATAAGATAGGAAAGTATTTTCATGAGTGTGGGTGGGCAAAGATAGTTAAATAGAATGCAGATACACTAATCATAAAGAAGATGAATAATCTGGACTACATTAAAATTAAGAATTTCAGCTCACCAAAATACATCATTAAGCAAGTGAATGTGTAAGTTCAAGAATGGGAGAAGATATAAATAATACACACAACCACCCAAGGATTTGTATGCAGAATTTAAAAAGAACTACAAATCAATAAGAAACAGGCATAGAATCCAAGTAGAAGAATGGGCAAAAGACTTGAACAGGAAATTTGTAAAAGGGGGGTATCAAAATGGCCAGTAAAGATATGGAAAGATACTCAACTTCATTAGTCATCAGAGAAATGTAAATTAAAACTCAAATGAAATACCACTACACACCCACTAGATTGGCTAAAATTAAAAAGCCGACAGTACCAAATGTTGGTGAGCATGGGAACCAACTGGAGCTCTCAATCATGGCTGGTGGGTGTGTAAATTGGTACAACCACTTTAGAAATCTGTTTGGCAGGGTCTACTAAAGCTGAACATATGCATACCTTGTGACTCAGAAATTCTACCCCTACGTATGCACCCAATAGTAATTTGCACATATATTCACCAAAATACCTCAGATACCTAGAAATAAACCACCGTATGTGCAAGAATTCCATACAGAAAATTACAAAACATTTCTGAGAGAAATTAAAAATGACCTTGGTAAATGCAGGGATACACAAAACTCATGTTCATATATTACTAAGTCAATTTTTCCTCTATCAACCTACAAATTAAGTAAAATCCCAATAACAAGCCAGAGCAGATTTGTGTATACGTGTGTGTAAACTCACTCACTACTCCTTTCTCTAGCTCTGAGGCTGCTGGTTTAAAGAAGAAACAGAACCACAATACATCAAGTATCTATTGTGTGTTTTGGCACTCAGCACACTACTTTTCTCTGCTTTACTTTATCTAATCCTTACAAATCTTATACAAGATATTATTACCACAATACTATAGATAAGAAACGATTTCAGAAAGACTTGCCCAATGTCATTGCGTCACTATCACTATATCACCCAGTTCAGCTATAGAGAACAACAAAAAAAAATTATCAGTGACTTAGAGATCGTTTATTTTTCTCTCACAGTACAGCTGTCCATGTGTCAGCAGAGGACAGCTGCTATAGCAGCTCTATAGTGTAATCAGGGACCCAGCTCCTATCTGCATGCAACACTGCCCTAGAATGAGGTTTCCTTTTCACAGTCACTTCTTGATCCAAGATGGCTGCTAGAACTCTAGCCATCCCATCTATATTCCAGCCAACACAAAAAGGAGAAGGGAAAAGAAAGGCAAGCTCTCCTTTAACGGAGACTTCCAGAAGTCCAATTTAACACTCCTATTTATATTCCTTGGCCAGACTTAGAATCCTGGCCATATCTAGCTACATGCGAAGCTGGGAACTGTCCTCTTTCAGCTCAGTGGCAACATACCTACTTAAAAACTAGAGTTGTGTTACTGAAGTCGACCGGGAGGCTATGGATATTGGTATGGACAACGAGCCATCTTTCAGAGTCTCCTAGCTGGGAAGTGGTGGGGCCCAAATTCAAATCTAACCAGTGCCCTTATTCATTATGACCCTCCACAGGCTACCTCACCCTTCCTCTGGAGCCCATGTTCTTCTGCTATGCCACCTGTTTCCCATAGAAGTGAATCCCTAGGGAAGCAAAAGGAACAGGAGCTTCATGGGGAAGGTGGGAGTGGCAGTGACATTGTGAAGGATGGCCTCAGGGAGACTGCCTATTTTTCTATGGCTCCTTCCTTTCCTCCTCTCCAGAGCCCAGAGCTTCCCAGAAGTCCCGTGTTCAGGAAGCTCACATGGCAGTGACAATGAGATGGGTACAGCTTTTCCTGGCTCTTCACTGAGGACTCACTTGATTTGTATTTCCTCTGTTTCTGCCATATTGAATCAAAAGCCACGGTGGTTGCAGAAGCCTCTTGCCAGAAAACATTACAAAACTCTTCCAAAGAATGAGCCTGTGCATTTGATGGGGGATTGGGGCCACCGCTGATGTCCCCAGTGATTCCAGGGCTCTGTGAACATCTCCATCTGGTGTCTTGGTCCAGCTCTGTGCCTCAGCAGGAAAATGGGGAAAATGTCCAGGGAAGCTAAGCCATCACCAGAGAAACCTGGCCAGAGTTGTAAAGGCTCACAATGGAAACAAGCCTAATGGGACTTTGGAAAGGGAAAGCTGATGGTGGAAGTCACCCATGTCAAAGAGTTCCTATGGGGGACCAGACTGGTAATGGGGAATCTCAGTGAGAATGAACCAGATGGTAAATTCCCAGAGGCTGTCCTTATGAGGTTCCAGAAGACTGAGCTCTGGGTGTGCTCAGGAAGTCCAAAGGTCTACATTTGCTTCATCATTGGAAATTCCAATAGGAAGAGACTGATGAGGATGCTCTGGAGGCCCGTGATCTTCTTATTCCTCCTACCAGAACTCTCCTGGGTGCCAATGAGAGAATCAGGGATGGCCTGACTGGCAACAAGTATATGGGAGGGAGAGCCTCAGAGAGCACATTCCAAGAGTGGCCACTGTTCTGCCTGATTCTGCAACCTTCTCTACCAGGAGTCACCTTTATCCCAGGGATTTCAAAATTTAATGTGATGACCATGTCACACAATGCGCTGTGAGAACCCAGTACCATATTTACACAGAGCCAGAGAACTTAGCTATGAAATGACCCCAGGAGTTACCTGGCCCATATCTCTCATTTTCAGTTGGGAAACTAAGGCTGGAGTGGAGGAGGTGGAGGGGATGACGAGGTGTTGGAGGCAGATTAATTGGTGGGAATGCCAGGATTTGTGCCAGAGCTCTTGATCACCAGAACCACGCTTTTCTGTTATGCCACCTACCAGTACCACTACCACTAGTGGCCCGCTGAGACAGAAAGGGCTGATTTGGGTGCATTCCTTTCTAAGCCTGTCACAAGTCTTGGGCGGAGAGCATAGCAGAGGGGAAGGGGCTCAGGGTAGGGAATGAGCAGTCCTGGCGTCAGGTCCTGGGGTTGTTCCTCACTTGCCGGCTGACTGTATCAGTGTCTTGGGGTTGCCACGGCAAATTTCCACAAACAGGATGGCTTGAAACAACATTAGTTTATTCTCTCCCAGGACTGGAGGCCAGGAGTACAAAACCCAGGTGTTGGCAGGGTTGGTTCCCTCTGGAGGCTCTGAGGGAGGATCCAGACCATGCTTCTCTCCCAGCTCCTGGTGGCTGCCGGTTATCCTTGGCGTTCTTTTTCTTGTGGAAGAACCACTCTGGTTTCTGCCAGTGCCGTCACATGACCACCTCAGTGCGGGAAACCTCCCTCTGCCTTTCTCTTACAAGGACCCTCGCCATCGCATGTAGGGTTTCCCCGGATAGTCTAGGACGATCTCAAGATCCCTAAATGAATTACATCTGCAAAGATGCTTTTTCCAAATATGGTCATGTTCACGCATTCCAAGGATTAGGACATCTTTTTAGGGGCCACTATTCAAATCACTACAAGGATCTTGGGTATGTCCCTTTCCATTTCTGCTGCTTAGTTTCCTTAATGAGGATGGCAAAAACTCACCGTCTTGCTTCTACAAGTGCCTGTTTAACTTCTTGGGCACCGATGGACCCCAAAATGTAAGCCTCAGCTCAGCAGCCTGCATCCCCAGCAGTCATGTATAACAGAAGTTCAAATTCAAGAACCATTTCCCACCTCTCTAGACCTTCCTTTGACCATAGACTCTTGGAGATGAATGGGGGAATTTGGCTGTGGTCAGACCACAAATAAGAATGCTTTATTCAACCACAGGCCCCACGCCCCAGGGAGAGAGCAGCCACAAGAGCAAGCACAGAGGATGGGCCGTGTGTGAACCGAGCTTGACACACACACAACGTGTTCAGGGCCAGGACCAGAGTGAGGCGAGCAAGGGGTGGAAATGAAGAGGGAGCCAAATACCTCAGTAATCAAGCAAAAGACACTTGAAGGCAGTATTTTTAAAAAATCAAAATGAATACAAAATCTGTGATGAACAAAACATCAACATTTTAAATTAAGACAAGATCCAGTCTTGCAATTGTGTGACTTAAATCACTTAGCTCTCTCTAATCCCAGTCCTGGGAACCTTACCTTTGTTTAAAATGATGTTTTGTTCATCACAGATTTTTTTTTTTTTTTGGCGTTTGTTAATTTTGAATTTAAAAAAATACTGCATTATAATACTTTTCATCTTGATTACTGAGGTTTTTAGCATCGCCTTAAATTTTGCCATTAGGCTCTGCATGGGGCATGTGAATTACAAATAGAGGGACTGGGGCTGTTTAGTTTTGACAAGGGACATCTCCGGGGATATGGTCGCCATCCATATCCCCATGTGGACCCTGAGGGACAAGTGGGGGAAATTCAGGGGAAAGTAGAGAGTCTTCTGCTTCTAGATGGGTCTGAGAATCTGATGGGAGGTTGGTCGAGATAACCCATAGGAGAGCCCTAAAACTCTCTGATTTCAAGAGGCAGATGCCCTAGATTTTCCTGCATAACTTCAATCAGCTTGTAACCTCAGGATAATGTAAGAAATGCTGTCTCTTGCTTCAAACACCTCAGAGACGGGAACTGGGTGTCCTGGAATTTTGGAAGCTGCCCCACGCAGGGCCCTGGCTCTGCTCTAATGGCACAGCTCCATTCTGGGAGGCCAGTGAGTAGGTCACATACACTGTGGGGTGAAGTGAACAGCCCAGGAATACCTACAAAGCGTTTCATTCCCAGGCACAGAGTTATGGGGGATGAGGTCAGCTTCAGCACCAGTCCCAAATAAAAACCATTAGAATGAAAAAAATTAATAAGATGAAAGTCGGTGACCTGGGAGATGTTGTTATAAAGTCAGAGCACTTCCTCTAACAGATACTGTGAACCAAAAAAAAAAAACCAAAAAAAAAAAAAAACGATCTTCCCAAAACGCATTTCTGTGTACGGCTCGCATCTGTGCATGGCTCACCCACCCAGTAACATCCATGAACCTCAGAACAACATTCAGGGGCTTTCTCTGGAATCTTTGACCATTATGCCCCTCAGCTTTACAGAGCTTGCATGTAATCATTTCTGTCTTTGGTCTCCTAAAGTCCTCAGTTCAGTTATGCTGTCTGCTTGCATGGAATGTTTTTCTCTTAGTTTTTCTAATTTTCTTCAAATTTTATATTATTTTGAGATTAGAGTCCAGGCTGTCCCTGGACTCAAGTTTTTGTTAATAAATTACAAACTTTGATGCCCTTAAAAATAACACTGAAATAAAATGGGTTCTTTCCATACATTATTCAGCATCTCAGAAAACTTTCTACATGCTCATTGATTTTTGTGTGAAAATATTTCTTCCAACATTTTCTAGCTGGAGTGTTTTCCCAACATCCCTCAGGTGCCAGCGTGATCTAAAGAGTTGTTTACAAAATGTGTCCCCATGATTGGCCATTTTTTTGGAGAAATCAATAAATCATTCTTACAGAGCTGGCTCTGATTGAGATTAGCTAATGGGGAAAAATTATATAAAAATTTTATATAGCTTTGTCATGAAGTTTAAGTCCTTCAGTAGAACTGGGGTTGGGTGGAGAAAGGAACCATTTGAGCTCAGAGAAGACAGAAGAGAATTGTGTGCCCTGCTATCCTCGATTCTGGCTGGTGGAGACACCAGTGCTGCAGTCCCCTGATTCTTGATAACACACTGATAGGTAACAGTGTGCTTCTGAAATACTTTCACCCATGCCACAGGATGCCACCTGGCCATGTATGACACCTGGCCTCTTGCACTCTTCTGGTTAAGTTGGCGGGGCGGGGGAGGGGGGGACTGGGGTAGTAATGCCCATGGAAACATGTGCAGCCCCCTGTCCAAGGTCCTGCTCTCAGCAATGACAGCACTGAGGGGCCAGGCATCATGCCAGCCACAATGCACAATCTGCCATGAGAGGAGGGTATTTCTACCTCTATTATACAGGTGAAGAATCCGTGGCTTGGACAACTCAAGGTCAAGGTCGCACAGCTGCAAGTGGTAAAACTGGGGTTCAAGCCAGTCTGGCTGGTCTATATAGCACATGTTTCCTAGAAGACAGAGGGGAGTCTGTCCTCTCCTCTAGGCTGATGGGCGCATTGGAGAGCCAGAGAAAGGACATTCCAGGTCAGAGGTACATGGAGTGAAAGCCTGACAAAGTCTGAAACCCCAGTGTGTAGTGCGTGTGGCAAAATCATGATTCCGTCACTTACCTGGACATTGTGTTTAGTGCTTACAAAGCACCCTTATCTCATCTGATTCTCAAGTTCCTTAGAGGGGCATGCAGTGGAGGTCTGTATATCCCCATTGAACAGGCTCAGAGAGGTCCAATGATTTGCTCAAAGTCACACAGCAAAGGCCAGAAGAAGATATCGGCACTTTGTGCCAACATCATCAGACAGGGTGATCAAAAGAGATGGGCCTAGGGTTTGAAGTGGGCAGACCATGATACTGACCTTTCCTGAGATGGTCTTGATCTGCTTGGAGCTCAGGGGCTCAAAGTCTACGCCGATGTAGCCTTCCATAGCAGCAAGGAGATTCTTCCGGAGACAACGGGATGAGTTGGCTTCTGTGTGCACCTGCTCCCACCAGGAAGGCTCGTACCAGCCCGGAATGATCCACTGGTATTTGCTACCATACATGTTCTCCTCATATGCCTGCAACAAATGGGTTGACCATGAATGTACCAAGAGTTAAACATTTGTTCAAGGCTTTGTGCCCTATGAGACACAAGGAGGAGGCTCATGCCTCCTCTTAACAGAGGGTTTGTTAATTTTCCTATTATTTGCTTTGTAATCTCTCCTCATTATGCCCCAAGGTAGTTTATTGGAAACATATAGAATAAAATAATAAACACTGAATACAAATTGAAACACCAGGGCCTGACCAAGCCAGATAAGGACACTACAAGAAAGGAAAACTATGGACAGACATCTCTGATGAATATAGTGGCAAAAATTCTGAACAACATATTGGCAAACTGAATTCAAGAACACATTGGAAAGGTTATACACTATGACCAACTGGCATTTATCCCTGGGATGCAAGGATGGTTCAACATACACAAATGGATGAATGTAATACATCACATTAGTGGAATTAAAGATAAAAATCCCATAGTCATTGCAACAGATGCTCTCTGTGTACTGTGATGAATGTTGCACATTTTAAAACATGAAACTTAATATCTTGCAGTTCATTCCTGGAAAGCCACAAACACACCGGGAAACAATTCACGCCACACCCCTGTGCTCCTTGGGCTGTAACAGAGACAGCACAAAGGCCAGGAGGGTGTGGCAGGGAGCCTTCAAGATTGCTCTGGACTCTGGGAAGCTTTTGGCTACCCTCCACGGAGGTAGGCCCTGGGATGCTAAGCCAGGCTCTGCCCTAAGCAGGATGGGTCAGAGACCCTAATGGTGTCTGTGCATTAGAGAAAAGTTACCGTCAAGTCTAGACTGGAGGGGAGAGCTCCCCCCACCATTCCTACATCTGGGGGGGGGGGGCAACTCTTCTAGAATTCTCTCAACACCGAAGAAAGCCCATCCTGCAGTGTGAATTGTCTCATTGGGATAAATGAGAATTAAACGTTTATTTATTATTAAATGTGAGTTAAATGTTTATTTCTTAACTTAAGGTCAGATACCACCTCCACACTCTCTGCTCATTGGTTCAGTGAAGCCGCTGGAGACTAAACTGAAATTATTTAATGTAAGAGCCCTTCAACTACTTCAAGGCAGTGATCGCATTGCCTTTTCTCTAGACTCCTCTGATGATACAGGACTTTCACCTCCCCAGTTCTAGATTATATACTTCTCATAATGCAGCCTCAGATCATAGTCATTTTTCCAGCAGCTACATTATAATGTGCCCCATCACAATTATTGTAGAAAAGACATCCCTCATACCTCAATGACAGGGTAAAATCCCAATTAAACAAAGGCAAGCAATCTCCTGATCTTCCCTCTAATAAATGGGGTTTAGACCAAAGACACTTTCTTTTGAAGACATCTGCCTGGGGGCTAGCTTTTTGAACAAAAGGCTCATCCCAGTGATCCCAGGTCACTGGCAGAACCTTTGACACTTTACAACTCTCATAATTTATTAAAAGGGAGGAACTCACATATCTTGAGCCTCTATCATGTGCTTGGCCAGTTACACACATTATCTTATTTTACCCTCACAACAACCTGATGAGGTACATATTATTTCTATCTTATAAATAAAGAAATTGAGGCTCACTTGAGATGGAGGGATTAGCTCAAACACATACAGCTAAGTCAGGGGGACAAGATTCAAAGTCCGTTTTTGGAGGGTCCCCTCTTTTCTTAGCAAAATGAATGAAACTTTTGGGGAGCTTTCTCAATCTTAAAAGTTAGAGGCAAGAAGAGACCTGCATTATTAGGAATGTATGTTAAGGAGGAGTCAATAGCTAGAGAGTGAGGACAGGAGGCCTTCCAATCAGACACACAGGCAGATCTGTACCACTCTCTGAGCACGAGGACCTTGTGATAATTTAGAGACAGCCCAGAGCAGGAAGTCAGAAGCCTTCCAGGGATCTGCTCTGACAGCTCTTTGACCTGCTTTTGTCCCATTAGGAGCTGTTCCTTGAATTCTGGAATTTTCCAGAAAATAGAAGCATAGTCTGTTCGAATGACAACAGATTTTGTTTAGAACGCTATTCAGTTTTGAAGAAGATAAACATTTTCCTACTGACCTTCTGGAACAAACAAAAAAGGAGGTTACAGTCAAGTAGGACCAGACTCTCTGGGTAACTCTAGTGCACAACTCCTTGGGTCTTGCTTTTCCCATCTAAAGCCTGTGGAAAGCAAAGCCTGTCTTCCTGGGTGGGTGTTAGACTTTAAGGAGATGACACGTGAGCCACGCCTGGCCAACACTACATCCAGGCACATTTTAGCAGCTCCTCTTCCTCCCTTCTCCTCTCTGTAAATAAATCACGGTTTTATTCTGAATACCAGTCACTGTTGTGGGCTGTGCACAGTAATGCTGGTGGGTCTGGGTGTCACTTTTTGCTGCCATCGCATCCCTGTCTTCTCTAAATTTGCTTCTTTTGAACTGCTATGGCTCAGAAAGCAGGGCGCTTGGGTGGTTAAATATATGTGCAAAGCAAAAGTAAATAGGCTTCAAGTGAGGTTCTAGGTGGGAGGCTTCCCTGCAAGGTAGGCGAAGTGGTTTTAAATACACCATCCACGGTCTAAAGCACGGAGGGGAAGGCTCTGGTCCTCTATTCTGCTCTTCCCATGTTCAGATAAGCTGAGGTTGTTACACATGTGAGCTGGGAGGGGCTGCTGGAATTCTGTCTGTCTCCTTTCCCGGAGGGGGAGTTTTGTCGTGTGGGGTCCGCTCTTCCGTGGATCCCTCATGCTCAACACAGTGCCTGGTGTGCCCACCGCACCTGAGAAGTGGCTGCGCAGTGACTGAACGCATTTCCAGTTCCCTTGGTCTCCTCAGTTTTCATTTTCTCTGCCTCTGGTGGGAATGTGACCTCAGGACCTCTGGCCACCCGTGGGCCCAGGCAGCCACGTGGCGACGAGCAGTCCTGAGCTCACCCTCTTCAGTCTTGGCGACCACTTTGGGTCTTATTTGCAGGTAACCATGACGTGAATTATTTTTTTAAAAAATCCAGTTTCCTCTTTTTATTACATTTCCTTTCGCCTCCTCTCCTTCCCATGCAAGAAGGACATTTTGCTTTTCCTAATATGGTCACACCAGTGATGGTAGTAAATCCTCACATCAGGAAGGCAGTTCACCGTTGGGATGATGGTCTCCTTCTGTGGCCTTACTTAAGCCTCTTGCCAACCCCGTGAGGCTGATGGGGCGAGGACTGCTGCTTCCATTTTAGAGGTGAGGCAGCTGGAGACCAGAGGTGTAAGATGCCCTGCCTGAGGTCACACAGCTGGTGGAACTAAACCCGGAACCCAGGCCAGACTGCTTGAGAATTTAGAATAGACCCCCGAGGCGGGAGGAGAAGACAAAGCAATGGAGACACATTCATCCTGTGCTGCAGCCCAAATGAACATTTTGCTACAGGGCTATAAATAGGCCTTGCATTTGCTGGAGTCTGCTCTTCCATGGGGTGGCGGTTCCAGTCTCAAGAACACAGCAACATGCTGCAAAGTTGATCCCGTGGCATCTGGACGGCAAAGATATGGCTGCTTCTACCGGAACTGCACTCTGACCTCTGACCCCAACGCATCTGCGCTCTGACCACTGACCCGGACACGGGCAGGAAGGCTCCTTCACAGGGGTCTCTTGCTCTGAGCAGCCCCTCCCTCTGTCACACACCAGTCCTGATCCCATAGGAAGACATGGAGCAGCCCCTCCTCAGGATCTTCCAGACCTGCCAGAAGAATTTCTGGTAAGACGCCGAGTCCCACAGGGCAGATTGCTTCTGGGGGTCTGACACTTGGAATAAACACCCGCCCCCTCAAAAATCCCGGCAAGGAATTTCTCAACAACCAAAGCTACCTGCAGACTCTAAGAGGAAGCCCGTTGCAAAATGCCCGCCGTCCAACAAGAGGAAAGCAGGCTGAGAAGATGGATGGTGTCCCAGGCCATGTGGAAGGGAGGCAGCCTGGAGCTGTGGGTCGAGAAGAAGACAGCCACACCGTCTGTTCTGAAGCAGAAACCATGGCTGGAAACGCCACTTGGAAAATAATCCTAGTGCATGGCACGGAGTGAAATCACAGCCACGCCTCCACTTGGGTTCGGCTCAGGGCAGAACACGAGGTCTGGAAAAGGGAGACAGCCAGCGACCAGCGTGGTGCCTTCATAGATCATGTTTCTTAATGTATTTCTCCTGGAGTTATGACCCACCATGTGCCAGCTGCTTGCCAAAGCCTTGGGGATACACGGTGAAGGGTGGAGAGGAGGGAGGGATAAAACTCGGTTTATGGGATTCCATGGCAGTGGTCCATTCTATCCTCCCTGACCTGAGACTTTTCGTAAATGAAAAAAGACCATGGACCTTTTCTGAGGACTCACTATCCATCAGGCACCGTGCAGTGTTTCTGTTCATGTCAATCTCCAGAACAATCCTAGGAGACCGGTGCTGATATCATTGTCATTTTACAGATGAGAAAACCGAGGCTCCAGAAGTGTCAACAAGCCCAAATTCATCAACTAAGCAGCAGACTGGCTCCTGAGCTCCCAGCTCCATCCAGGGTCCCCAGTAAATCAAGAGATGATCAGGCAGTTCTCGTTTTGTTCTTGCGCCTTCAGGATAAAAGAGCCCCGTGTGACTGTGGCTTCCGGTCACCATTCTGTCCTCACTCCTGGTGTGATTTGAGTTTCTGCATCTCTCCAGAAATGGGTAGCAGGGGATGAGAAGTGTAACCCAGGCAGTGTCTCTCCAGCGGACAGCAGAGGGACCACGTTCCCTGGGTGCAGACGTGCAGCCGGAGGTCCCCTTGGCTCCTGGGAGGGACGCTTACCTTGGTGACCCATGGCAACCTTGAAGTCAACCACATCCCCAAAGTTTCTTCTGTTCTAAAGGCACAGTCCTCCTCAGCTTATGCTTCTACCACCTTGGACACAGGCAGCTTGATTTGTTCTAATGTAACCTAGTAGGGCTATGAGATTGAATTTTATCAGCTTCTTAGGGTTCTTTGCAACCTTGGATCTGTTTCCAATATATTTCACAACTTCCAAATTTCCTACAAGTCTGCTTTTTATAATCTCATCCAAGTCACTAACAAGAGATCAGAGAGAACAGAGGCCCATGGCCCATCACTAGAGACTACATCTAGAATAAGCTCACTCAACGGGAAGGAGCTTACTGGGGAGACAGTGACTCCTGCTGTGACTGGGCTCTCATTCTGTTGATCTTCTCCTGACCTGGGGTTGGGGAGAGAGAGCCAGGGCGTCAGAATGGAAAGACTCTTACAAGTACTTAGGTAGAACATCATTTGGAAGATGATGGGGTTGGGAATCAGGCGTAGGGGCTGGAGCCTTGGCTCAGGACAAGCCGGGCCTCTATTTCCTTATCTGAGAAATGGGATAAGGACAGTTGCTTCACTCAGCTTACTGAAAAGATGAAATGAAGTGAGGTGTGAAAATGTACTTTGTTACCTATCACCAGATAATTGTAAAGAACTCAGAGACAGATAGGAAAGGTTGAGAGACTGTTCTAAAGTTGAGACTCTGAGCCCTGCTCCAGGGCTGGGTGGGGGGGGGGGTGGCACTGAGGCACCTTGGCCTTGCCCCTCCTTCTCTGCCCTGCACACTGCAGGCCTCCATCAAACATGGCTGAATAGGCGAGCAGAGCATTAGCCGGCAGGGCTCAGACAGTGCGCTGGAGGGGAGGTTTGGTCAGCTGAGGTCCTTAGCTCCTCCCATGACTGCACTGTCCTGAGCCCTGGGGGTTTAGCTCCCTGCAAAGAGGAAAGAGCAGTGACCATAACACTTCTGCTTCCTGCAACCCAGACTCCGGGTTGGTCCTATACTCCGCGGGTCCTATATTCCTCTCAGACCAGGCAGTTAGAATGAATCTGAGAAACAGCTTCGTGAGACACAGTGACAGGACTGAAGTTTTACTTACACAACAGAACACTTTTGCTGCCATAGTCTGGTCAAACTGGCCGAGGATGATCCTCACGTCATTGCCCTGTGGACAGAAGGACACATACGTGAAGGAGAGTGGATGACAGTCACACTCGAGGGCTTGAGGCCATGGCAGAGAACAGTCGTGTACCCCGAGCTCCCCAGCCAAGAGCTCTGCCCTCTCCTCCCAGCCCTGCCTGGATGCTCCCGCCCTCCTGGGGGCCAGCTTTCCCTCAGCTCCTCCTGCCCTCCCTGGTCTCAGGGACATGCCCCGGGACAAGTCTGCACATGCTGGAGGCTTCAGAAAGCCAGTGGCTCTCAATGGTCCCGGCGGCATCCCTAACTCCTCCAACAAGGGCAGGCCAACCCTACAGGGCACTGAGACAGCATCTTGTTTTCTTCCTCACTTGACACACAGGGAAACTGAAGCCAGAGGAGAGGAAGGAGCTTCCAAACTCCCCGGGGAGTTGGTGGCAGCAATAAGACTGCAGCGCCCCAACCCTCCCTGCCAGGATTCTAGACTATTCTATACCTTCGACAAAGCTTCCCAATTTAGAAGTTTCAGAGTCTTTGAGTTCTGAGCTCTGTTTAAATCTCAGCTCCACCCGCAAGCCTCAGGACACCTCAGGCCGTTCCTTTATCCTTCTTGGCCTCCATTTCCTCACTCGTCCAATGTGGAAAACGGAAGAACTTACCTTCCACAAGGACTAAATGAGAGAGGATCTGCATAAACTACTTAGCACGGTTCCTGGCACACAGTTGGATGCCCACTGAGTGCTAGAGCTAGTATTCGGGTTTTATAACCTCCTCCCAACCCATTTTTAACTCTGAGAAAAACTTATATTTGAAAACTCTATAAATAGGACTGTATTCATTATCTCCACGCGTGCCTTGCACAACAGCTCTTGTGACTCACTTATTCATTCAACAAACACTTACTGGGGATTTGCCCAAAGCTCCCTCCTGGGTCAGTTAAGGGGTCTTTGGTGGCTCTCCAGGGGACAGGGATCCAGGTGGGGGCCTGCCCCATAGAGAAGATAGGGCATAGAGAATATGCCCAGGCTCTGGCCCACGGCGCTGCTCCCCACCCCAGTAACTTCCTGCCCTCCTCAGGGTGGTACCACTTTCCTGCCATCCGTCCCTGTCCTCTCCAGCGAGCCTCAAGGCCCTTTGATGCATAAAGAAGAGAAACATGCCTTTAAAGATCAGTTTTTAGCATCCTTCAAAATTGGAAAGTGCTGACTGGGAGGCCATTTTACTCATCATGTACTTTAGCAAAATAAAAAAGGCTTGGATTCTAAAATCATCCTTCGTTTGCAAGCAAGAATGGAAAGAAGAGGGGGGGAAAAACCTTGCTCTGAAAGGACTTTAAAAGATCGTTAACAGAGCAGTTGAAGGAAGGCAAGCCTTTGTCATCGCCATGTCTGCAAGGCTATAAAAAGTTCTAAGCTGCTTCCGTTCTGTGGACAATGCTCTCAGGCACACTCCAGGGTTTTTTCTGCTTGTTTGTTGAAATCTTTTAGCCTTCTTTGCGGCTAAGAGTATCCAGCCAGCCGGCCAGCCACCACTAACTGAGCATCTACTTTGTGCCACGCTCCGTGTTGCTAAACATGGTATAGCAGAAAAAGCTTATTGGGTTTTAGAGTTAGGGAGACCCCAGTTCAAATCCCAGCTCTATCACTGACCAGCTGTGTGACCCTGAGTCTTAAACCCCAGAAGCGTCAATGTTCTCATCATTGAAAAAGGGATAATCCAACCAGCCTTGCCAGGGGGCTGTAGCATTCATGCTCATGAAACCCAACCATTGGCTTCCATGATGCTTCCTCCTGGCTCTTTCCTACCTCCTGGTCCCTCCTGCTCAGACTCTGAGTCAGCTCATCACCTTTCTGCCCACCCCTAAATGCTGGTATTCTACATAGTTCTGCCCTTAGCTCTGTGCCCTCACTGTCCTAGGCAGCTTCATTCAAGTTCCTAGCCACACTCCCCCATCCTGTGTTGTCCATCTCTGAGAGTGGTGTCCAGAAACTCCCACCCACCCACCCACGTTCACTCACCTCCCTCCAAGCCCTAACCAGGACTCATCCACTGGCTCCGTCTGTCCGCCAGTGTCCAATCACCCCCAGCCCTGCAGCCTCCCCACCCTGGGTACAGCCACCATCATTCCCTCCTTGATGAACTACATCTGCCTCCCGGCTGGACCCCTACCTTTAGTACTGCTCCATCCATCCTGGCCTCCACGGAGCAGGTAAAGAATCATTCCAAGACTCAAATGGGGTTGTGTACAGTCTTTCCATGGCTCCCTGAGCTTTCCAGGTCAACTGAGCTCCGAGGAGAACATTCGAAATGCCGTACCAGCAGACTCCTGCTCAGTCCTCTCCAATCTTGCAGGGCCTGACAATGAGCTACCTGCCGTTCTCCAAGATGGGTCTGCCATTCATGCACTCCCTCCCTGGCTCATTCCCCCACCTGCTCCCTCTTGCTTTCTGCAAGCTCACCCATCTCAAATGTCCTTCCCTCTCACCCCACTCCTCTGCCTGGAGAGCTGCCACTCACCCTTCATGCTTTAGCTCAGGAACCCCTACTCTGAGAAGCCATCTGTGTCCTCTTAGGTGCTCCTTTCCTCCTCTGTGGGCCCAGAGAGCTCTGTGCCTCCCTCTATCACAACACGAGTCCACCTGCTTGCCTGTCTTCTCCACTGGACTTGATTCCTCTCTGGGTCCCCAGGTCAGGGGGACAGGGCATGACATATCTATCAACCATAGGCACTGAATGCACAATTAAGGGAGCAAATGCTCTTGGAGGTAGTGACTGGCCTGCATTCCTTATTCAGTAACTGGTAGCTATGATCACCACAGCACTGATATCCTGCCAGCCCAGGGCCTCGGCACTCATTTGCTTCACCATGTCCGGTTCTTAAATGCACTGAGGAGCCCACGTCTTCGTGGCTGACCACCTGACCACCTGCAGACAGATAAGTAACCGGCTCAAACACTTGTGGTCTTTGTTGCCATGACAACCAAGTTGCATGGACCACTTGGTGCTGCGTTCCCAGACTGTTAGAATTGGATGGAACCCAAGAGATCACGGATCTAGTAAACCCTGTCCTAAAGAGGCAAAGCCTTCCCCAAGACTGCCCAGCAGCTCAGAACAAGTGCTTTCAGCTTGGTGGCCCTCTGACCGTCAGAGGACTCTGGAAAAAGATCCTGGCCAGAGCCAGGTTATGCCTGTGGCAATGAGCGACTCACTCCCACTCTGGTTCTAGCCAGTAAGAGGCACCTAGATGCTGCAGTGTCTGGGCGGGAAAAGTCAGGCCCCAGTGCAGCTGGAACCTGGAATCCTGGCATGTGGAGTGGACAAAGGGAGATGGAACTGGCCTGGGATCCTTAGCAGGAGCCTTGAAAGCAGTAGAAAGAGGTAGAAGGGCTTCTCAAAATGGGATGTGTCCTCCTGGAACATGAGTTTTCCTGTGAGTATGAAAAGCATGGGTATACCTCGCTCTTCTTTCCAGAGTAGCAATTTATTGGAAGATTCAGGGGGTGAGGAAAGGTTTTGGGTTTAGGGAGTTTTTTTTTTCTTTTTAAATAGAAATTACTTCTTTATTTATGCGCGCGCACGAGAGAGCATGCAGTGGGGAGGGTCCAAAATTTTTTTTTAATATTTATTTATTTATAGGCAGTAACCTCTTTGACATCAGCCACAGCAACTTCTTTCAAGACATGTCTCCAAAGGCAAGAGAAACAAACGTGAAAATGAACTTTTGGGACTTCATCAAGATCAACAGCTTCTGCACAGCAAAGGAAACAGTCAACAAAACAAAGAGGCAATCCATGGAATGGGAGAAGATATCTGCAAATGACACTCCAGATAAAGGTCTAGTATCCAAGATTTATAGAGAATTTCTCAAACTCAACACCCAAAAAACAACTAATCAAGCCAAAAAATGGGCAGAAGACATGAACAGACACTTCTCCAAAGAAGACATACAAATGGCTAACAGACACATGAAAAAATTTCAACATTATTAGCCATCAGGGATATATGCAAATCAAAATCACACTGAGATACCACCTTATACCAGTTAGAATGACCAAATCAACAAGACAGGAAACAAGTGTTGGAGAGGGTGCAGAGAAAGGGGAACCCTCTTACACTGTTGGTGGGAATGCAAGCTGGTGCAGCCACTCTGGAAAATAGTGTGAAGATTCCTCAAAAAGTTAAACACAGAGCTCCTCTATGACCCAGCAATTGCACCACTGGGTATTTACCCCAAAGATACAAATGCAGTGAGAAGAAGGGACACCTGCACCCCAATGTTCATAGCAGCAATGTCCACAATTGCCAGACTGGAAGGAGCTGAGATGCTCTTCAACAGATGAATGGATAAAGAAGATGTGGTCCATATATACAATGGAATATGACTCAGCCATAAGAAAGGATGAATATCCACCATTTGCATCAACATGGATTGACCTGGAGGGAATTGTGTTGAGTGAAATAAGTCAAGCAGAGAAAGACAATTATCATAGGGTTTCACTTATGGGTGGAACATAAGGAATAGCATGGAGGACATTAGGAGAAGGAACGGAAAAATGAAGGTGGGGGGATTCAGAGGGAGAGAAGAACCATAAAAGACTATGGACTCCAGGAAACAAACTGAGGGTTTTAGAAGAAGGGAGAGTGAGGGAATGGGTGAGCCCAGTGGTGGGTATTAAGGAGGGCACGGATTGCATGGAGCACTGGGTGTTATATGCAAACCATGCATCATAGAACACTACATCAAAAGTTAATGATGTACTGTATGGTGACTAACATAACATAATAAAAAAAGTATAAAAAATGATGTGTTAATTTATTTGCAAGAGAGAAAGAGAGCAAGCAGGGGGGGAGAGAGAATCTCAGGCAGACTTTGTGCTGAGCACAGAGCCGGACTCAGGGCTCAATCTCACAGCTCTGAGATCATGACCTGAGCTAAAACCAAAAGTCAGATATTCAGCTGACTGAGCACACCCCCCTCTCCGTTGCCCCTGCATTTCCAGAATCTTAAAGTTTTTAACACTTGCGAGCTCTCACAAAAGTTCCAGAATCACGCTGTTCAGTGTTACGTAACTTGTATCTTTTCCTGAAAATCTGTAAAGTGGAAAGAGAAATTTTGTCTTGGCAGTGGTTCTTGCTTCTGGCCACACCTCCCCTGTCCCTGCCAGGGGTTTGAGCGCATTCTCCTTTGCGGTGGAAAGGACTCTGGGGCAGTGTGAGGAGTACTGGGGGAGGAACGTCCCAGAGGCTGAGAGTGAGAACAGAGTTGTGATGGTACAGAGAACCCGGAATGTGGCAGAGGGCAGGGTCTGAAAATCCTGTGCCCTTCCACAGTCTCTTAATTCTGCAGGGGGCTCCCTGGAGCGAAAGATGGGACAACGGACACCTTGTACTCACATGGCTAGAGCTCAGTTGTAGACCACACAGGGGCCCATGTTCACCCAAGACGCCCCACCTACAGAGAAGGGGCAAACATGGGAGGAAACAGCGATGGGTTGGGAGGTACAACCCTGGAGGGCGCTCCTTTCCTCCTTCCTGGTTTTCTCATCTCTTGTCTAGAGTCTCTTTGTCTCTGGGACACTTAACGTGAGCTACGATGACACACACACAAAAGTGACCCTTCAGAAGCATAACCCAATTGAGGATTTTGTGTGTAACTCCCAGTGAGCAGGGGATCCTAGCAAATAAAAAGCAGAGACAATTCCTGAGCGCTTTCCAGCGGTGGTACTGACGAGTCCATCAGCCCCACCCAAGGTGAGAGGTGTAATTATTATGTCCATCCCGGTTTTCACGAGCGACTTTTAAGAGCGAGCTGAGCCCCAAAGAATGAAGAAGTTTCTGCAAGTGCAGCAGACACCATGGGCCCTGCTGGTTCCCTCACTCAGGACGGCTGCCTCCATTCCTGGGTGGTGATGGTGGGTGGCTTCCAGCGTGCTCTCCTCTCTAGAGAACTGCCCCCAGCTAAGGGACTTCCTGGTCCAAAAGGCTACGCTGTGCCCCACGTCCTGCCACAGCCAGTGACCCTGACTCCCTGAAAGGTGGGGCCAGCTCTGCAGGGCAGACTTTGCTCCAGGCAACCTGGCCGTGGGATATGCTAGACCCGCCTCGCCTCTGGCCAAGACAGCATTTCGGCCCAGCTCCCCTCTTGCCTTACCCTGCCCCCCTCTCTCCCTTCTCCGGAGTGTGCTCTCAATAAATCACTTTCACCACACTCTCAGGGGATGTTTCTAGGGAGTTGAACCTAAGACACCAGGTTGCACAAGTAGGAAGTGGCGGTGCTGGCCCCAGAGCCCTCACTCCTCTCTATTGCCTCCCCGACAGAGAAAACATCCAGTTTGCAGCAACAGTTCCTGGAGAAAAGTCAGGTAGCCTTGAACATGGAAGCATTGCAGCAGCAGATGTGACCCGGAGACATCGGGAGAGCTGGCGGACATTAGAAAGAGCAGGCGAGCAGAGGCCATCCCTGCAGCTGGAGCGTGGGGTCCTGCTGGAAGGGAAGGTCACCCGGACCCTGACCTCTGTATTACCCAGCCTCGCCAGCCTTCGGTGCATCTGTCTTGGTCCACATGCCATTGCTTCCTGTGTCCCACGTGCCCAGCATTGCAGACCCCCTGGGCTGCTGGAAAATCAGAGAAAACTGTGCGTGATGCTGTAGGAAGGGAAGAGGAGCTAGCAGCCCTAGGGCAGCCCAAGCTTTTAGAGGCTGGCGGCATTGGGGTGGGGGTGGGGGATTGAGGGGAACTGACCTGGGCCAGTGGGGACTGGGGAAGGGGTCTTTAGCCCAGGCCCATTCCTGCCCCCTGACTCTGGCTGTAAGGCCTGGGGTAAATCCAGCATGGTTAGCCTAGAGGTTTCCCCAAGACCCTCCTGGCCCTGACAACCTGTTCCACACCCAGAATGAGTACTTTTATTTAGTTAGGGTTGGTTTTTCTTAGACATTTTCTTTTCCTCACCAGAAATATACCTAAAGGCAGAGAAGCAGGAGACATATATACTTTTGTTGCTGTTATTACAATAATCTTTTCATCCTGATTAACCCTCCCATTTACTCTTCATTTTTATCTGTGTCTGCCTGTCTGTCTGTTTACTGGAGTGTGGTTGACATAAAACATTACGTTAGTTTGAGATGTACTACATAGTGATTAGACAAGTCGATACTGTAAGGAGACATATATTCTTTTTTTAACTTATTTTTATATGTTTTAAGATTTATTTATTTGTCAGAGAGAGAGAGAGAGCACGAGCGGGGGAGCAGCAGGCAGAGGAAGAAGCAGGCTCCCTGCCGAGCGTGGAGCCCGACATAGGGCTGGAACCCAGGACCCTGGGATCATGACCTGAGCCAAAGGCAGACACTTAACTGACTGAGCCACCCAGGCATCCCAAGAAGACGTATATTCTTTTTTTTTTTTTTTTTTAAGATTTTATTTATTTATTTGACAGAGAGAGATCACAAGTAGGCAGAGAGGCAGGCAGAGAGAGAGGAGGAAGCAGGCTCCCTGCTGAGCAGAGAGCCCGATGTGGGGCTCAATCCCCACATCATGACCCTCAGATCATGACCTGAGCCAAAGGCAGCCGCTTAACCCACTGAGCCACCCAGGCGCCATGAAGACGTATATTCTTAAAGAAGGAAGTAAAGAAGGAATAGCCCAGAGCATCCCACTGGGAAAGCATGCAACTTCTGTAAAGCTTATTATTTTATCTTGAAAATCATGTATATTTAGCATTCCAATAACGTTATCTATGTTTATCTTAAGATAAAAATAATGCTTTTCTTCCCATGTTTCTGAGCAAAAACGGTCCCGCTGGGAAGATGTACCTGTTTGTTCTGTAGCTTGGCATCCCCCTGGGGTGCCTGTGTGAACTGTAGTTTCTGCAGTCAAGCAGGCTCCTGAAGCAAAGGGGTCAGCCATCCACCTGAAGACCTATTTTTGTGGCCTTCCTATGAGAGGCAGACTAATGCCCCCCCACCCCCAAATGTCCTCTTTCCTAATCTCCAGGAATGTGCTCCGTGACACGGCCAGGGGGAATGAACGGTACAGACGGAATTAAGGTTGCTCATCGGCTGGTTTATAAATTAGGGATATTTTCCTGGAATCTGAATCCTGAATGGTGGGTTGGGGGGCTGCTCCAGGGAAGACAGACAAAGCAAATAAAATGAACAGAGCATCTGAAGTCTGGCACTCTCCCCCACAGGGCCCAGGGCTTCAGAGTAGGCACCCTGGAAATAGCCAGGGGCAGCCTCCACCGCCCGCGCTGCCCCTGCTTCCCCCGCCCAGCCTAGCAACAGTTCACTTTCAAGCCCCCATGTTTGGAACAGGCCTGGGAAGAGCTTAAAAGCCGCGGGTCTTCAGCGCAGAGATGGTTTTATTTCTTGACTTCCTTTGGGCGAACTTTGGTACATATCTGCTAAATCAGACTGATGAATTTCATGATTTGGTTCCTCTGTGCTCTTGCTTATTTCCGCCTGGGTGATCTGTCCAAGACCGGGAGTGTTATGGCTCCCAGTGCTATTGTGTTTCTGTCAATTCTCCTTTGTATTTTAACAGGCTTTTCTTTATATATTTCAATGAGAGGTAATTTACAGCAATAATGGTCCATGAGTGTGTTATTCTCATGGTGAATGGTCCCCCTGTCTACAGAGAATGACTCTCCTTCATCACGGTGGGTACCCTGAATTCCCTTTGGTCTCATATGAACATTGGGGGTTCTTGCTTGGTTGGGTTTGCTTGATCTACCTGTGCCCGACCTCTTACCTATGACCTTTCTGGGTCGCTTCCTCTGTTGTCAATAGCGGTAGTCAGTTCTGCAAAAACCCAATTCTCAAAGTCTTTGCCTTTTAATAGGGAGGCTGACCCACTTGAATTAATGGTCAGAATGGCTCTTTTGGTCTGCAATTATATGTTAGGCTTTCTGGTTTTCAATATGTGGACTAGATTTTTCCCCGCTTCTACCTTCTCTGCCAAAAGCTTTGGGTTCTGTTTGCATGATGGTATATTTACCATCAAGTTATTCAAAGCCTTCTTTAGCTTGTAGGTTTATTTAGGAAACTCATGAGCAAGGTGGGCTCTGCTGAGTCCCTTTTACTTAAGAACAGAGTAGCTACCACCCATGTTTTATTCACCCATTTTTTTGGGCTCTGTGACTGGAATTTGGATTTTTCTAATGGAATTTGGATTTTTCCATCTCATTTATTATTACTAAAGTATCTATATTTGCACACTATGTATATGGACATTGGCTTTCAAAACGGACTTCTGCATCTGTGTACAGTTTTGAACAATGACTTATTTTTTTTTTAAAGATTTTATTTATTTATTTGAGAGACAGAGATCACAAGTAGGCAGAGAGGCAGGCAGAGAGAGAGGAAGGGAAGCAGTCTCCCTGCTGAGCAGAGAGCCCGATGTGGGGTTCGATCCCAGAACTCTGGGATCATGACCGGAACTGAAGGCAGAGGCTTTAACCCACTGAGGCACCCAGGTACCCCTGTAACAATGATTTAGACTGAGCTGTCTGTCCACTGGTCTCTGCAGCCCCTACTCAGCCGTCACCGCCACGACTTGCTCTCAAGTTCGCCATTGTTCTTGGCTGGCTAAGCTGACCTCGGACTTCAAGGATGAACTCCGAGAAGGGCACCTGGCTAGGAGACCTTGAACCGCATGCATGTAAGGATGCTTTCCAGCGGCTCCATGGTCTCTGGGCCTGAGTGCTGCAGACGAGTGGAGGTGGCCTGATTTTTGCACCTTTGTGGGAAATTTGCTTTTTTCTGGCCTAGATTCTTAGAGATTTTTCCCTTTATGTTTGTACTTCAAAGCTTTTGCCAAAATGCATCTTGGTATGACTCTCCTTTCACCATTCTGCTAGAACGTGGAAAGGCCAGCTGGACCAGGCACTCACAGGAGGCACATTTCCTTTATGAAATTGTTGATGCTGTAGTTCAAAAATGGTTGAATGTTAGCCATTCTGTCGGTCCGAACCAGCAGCACTCTCTTGAGCCCACTTAAGTGTGTCTCCTTTTTTTAAAAATAAATTTCTTATTCGAGATTAGTTTTTAGATTTACAGAAAAATGACAGAGATAGGAAGTTCCCCTGTGTTCCTCACCCAGCCTTCCCTATTATTAATATTTTAGGTTATTGTGGTACATTTAATATAATTAATGAATCAATATTGATTATTCTTAGCTAAAGTCCATACTTCATTCAGATTTCCTTTTTTTTTTCTCTCTCTCTAATGTCCTTGCTCTATTCCTGGATCACAACCAGAGTACCATACTATATTTCATTGTCATATCTCCGTAGGCTCCTTTTGGCTTCAGATGTTCCTTATTTTTGAAGACCTAGACCGTTTTGAGGAGTATCCGGAAAATGGGCTTCAACTAGAATTTGCCTGACATTTTCTTTCTGCTTAGGCTTGGGGTGTGGGTTTTGGGAAGGAAGACCACAGAGGGAAATTGGCTTTTGCCTCTTCTCATACCAAGAGTGCATCTTATCCATGTGACTTATAACTGTTGACCTTGACATTGGTCTCCTGGCTGAGGCTGTGTGTGTCTGATTTTTCCAGCATCAAGCTACTTTTCTCCCCCGTTTCCATAGTGTAAGAAGTGGTTCCTTCTGGGGGCGCCTGGGTGGCTCACTGGGTTAAGCCTCTGCCTTCAGCTCAGGTCATGATCTTGGGGTCCTGGGAGGGAGCCCCACATTGGGCTCTCTGCTCAGTGGGGAGCCTGCTTCCTGCCCCTCTCTGCCTGCCTCTCTGCCTGCTTGGGATCTCTCGCTCTCTCTCTGTCAAATAAATAAATAAAATCTATAAAAACAAAACAAAAACAAAAAAAGAAGTGGTTCCCTCTGCTCTCACCTCTGTGAGCTTGAGATATCTATACAAATTATTTGGAATTCTTCTGTATAGGAGATTTGTCTGTTCTTTGCCATGTATTTATCCAAAACAGCACAGACACACGGATATTTATTTTTAAGATTTAAAAAAAAAATTATTAAAAAGTCTGAAAATCGGCCATCTCTCCAAGGAATTCTGGATCCTTTTTGTGGAGTACGGTATTAGAAACCAAGATCTGGATGTGAGGTGTATGTGTTGCTACTGTGGTGCCTACTGTGTTTTGATTTTGGTTCCATTTCATCTGTTCTCATTTTCCCTCCGGAGCTCCCTTCTCCAGTGTCCCTAACTGTTAGCTCCTCCCTCATCAGACTCACCACTTTCACCATCTCCTCTGAATTCTGGGAAATATCTCAAGTTTGTCCTTCACACTATTGATTTTTATTTTTCTTGGCATTAACTTTGCTCTCTAATACCTCCAAAGCAGATTTTAATTCGGCGCTTCAGTATTTAATTTTCTTCCACGTCCTCCGTACCTCCTTCTCTGTCCTACCCCACAGTAAACCAGAGATTTGTTTTTTCCTCTGAGCTTTCCAGAAGTTACTTTTATTCCTGAGTATTTAGTCCTTGTGTTCTCCATTGGCTTTGTCTGTCCAGACTTGGTATTTCCTTCACACACACTCACATTAATTTGATTCCAGGTGACGGGGAATGACCCAGTGAGCACAGCAGACCGAAGCTGCTGCCTCCTGGAGCTTATGTTCCAGTGGGAGGAGACAGATGATGAAACAACCAGACAAAACAGATAGTAGGTCGGATGCTGTGAAGGGCTGAATGGTGTCCTCTAGAGATAGGTTGAATCTCCAGGACCTTAGAATGTGACTTTATTTGAAAACAAGGTCACTACAGATGTAATTAGTGAAGATGAGCTCATACTGGAGTAGGGTAGCCTTGTAATCCAACACGGCCAGTGTCCTAACAAGAAGACAATGTGAAGAGAAAGAGGAGAATCGCTCTACGAAGTAGGAACAGGAGTTACGCAAATTGTTGGCAATGGCAGAAGCAAAGAGAAGGGCATGGGAAAACCCCAGAGCCTCCAGAGACCATGGCCTTGGCGACACCTTGACCTTGGACTTCCAGCCTCCAGAACATGAAAGAATACATATCTGTTGCCTTTAGTCACATAGTGTGTGGTACACTATGTTACAGCAGCCCTCGGAAACGAATACAGACATCCATCAGTGTAATGGACAAAATCAGCAGAAAATGGACAAGGATTTAACTTTCTTTCTTTCTAAAAAATATTTT
The DNA here is from genome assembly GCF_964662115.1 of Mustela nivalis. Taxonomy (NCBI): domain Eukaryota; kingdom Metazoa; phylum Chordata; class Mammalia; order Carnivora; family Mustelidae; genus Mustela; species Mustela nivalis. Next base: position 61,808,430 of record NC_139032.1, read on the forward strand.
ATTTATTTATTTGACAGAGAAAGAGAGAGAGAGCATACACAGAGGGGGAACAGCAGAGGAAGAGGGAGAAGCTGGCTCCCCACCAAGCAGGGAACCCTATGCAGGGTTCAATCCCAGGACCCTGAGATCATGACCTGAGCTGAAGTCAGATGCTTAATGAGCCACCCGGGCACCCCTACTATTTAACTTTTACATGAAGCACTCAGGAAAGGCCTCTGGAAAAAGCGAACAACTGAGCAAGGAGGAAAAGAAGGGTGGAGAAGGCGCTGTGCAGGCCTCTGGGGAAAACTGCTTCCCCACAAGGACTCCTTTGCCAACACACTGGGCTCTGCTCCCTCCAGCTTATGTGATGTTGGAATCCTTTCTGGGCACCTGCAGCCGTGCGGGGCGGTGGAGGGACCTGAGCTGCCCTGTCACCCAGATCCAGGCTTGAATCCGGCCCACCACATCCCAGCTGCGTGACTCGGGGCGATGCTTAACCTCTTTTTTGAGTCTCACATTCCCCATCTGTGACACAGGGATGCAATATCACAGGCAGTCTGAGGGCTCTGGGGAGGACTGAATGAGCCAGCGAAGGTCAAGGCTCTGCATCAGGGTCTGGCTCTGGGTCAGGGCACCGGCCACTTTGGCTGCTATCTCCATCATCAGTCAGGTCACTCCTACCTCTTGTTGGAGCTAGACTGTTGAAGAGCAGAGCACCCAGGTCCCACTCTAATTTCCTGCAGACTTTCAGCCAGTGCTTCTGCTTCACACACAAAGGCTCTTTAAGCCTGAAAGCTCACAGAACTTCATGGGGCCTCTGAGGGGCAGGAAGAAGCTATTTCAAGTGCCCACCCTGGGGAGACGCTGCCCTGTGTGGCAGGAGGATGTTGGCACAGCATGGAGCTCCTCTCTCCACCACGCCCCCGCCCTCGCCCCCGCCCCCGCCCAGCTGATCCCTGCAGAGCAGGCCCTCCACGGCTCCAGGTCCTCCAGACCCCATGGACCGCCTGGACGCTCAGGACACACAGCCTGTGGGGAAACAGTGTGGGCACATCCGGCCGCAGCGACCTGGCCAGCTACCCTCCCCAGCTATGGTTTCCTTCTCTGCACAGGCTCTTGGGACTAAAATGTCACGTACAAGCATGGTGTCTGCTCCTGAGACCAGGGGACAAACCGCGGGTGCTCTGCTTCCCTTGTTCCTGGCGCTGCGCCTCGGTCTTCCTGTCTTTGAGCTGAGGACTTTGGAAGACAAGGATTCTAAATGGCCACCTGCTCTGACTGGTGTAACCCGGAACCTGCCCAAGATGGAAGGGGCATATCAGCATTTGGCATCTGGGGTCTCCATACCCAACAACCCTAAATGTGGGCATAAGGGAATGGAAGAGACAGAGAGGGAAAGGGGACCGCTCTAACTATGTTTGCACCTGCTTATAAACCCCTAGCACCTCCCACTGCCCCCTGGATTAAAGACCAAACTCCTTAGCTCGGCATTCAAGGTTTGTGGAACCTGGCTCCAAATTCTTTTTTCAGCCGCGACACTCCTCCCTGGAATTCCTGCTGGTCCCCAGTGCGTGGTGAGCACGGGTACTCTGCCTTCTTATCTTCAGCCCTCCTTTCCTGCTGGGCACCTGCAGGCCCAGGTCCCTGGCCAGCTGCAGATGCTCCCCTGGAGCTCTGTGTGAACCCTCTCCCCAGGTGGGATGAGTCACTTCCTCCCTTTGTTCCCAGGCCCCTCCTGTTCCTGATCCCAGAGAGGTAACCAGCTTCTTCACCAGCTGTGAGCAACCCGATGGCTGACAGAGTCTGTGGGATGAGCAGACAAATGACAGACCGAGACCACTCGCAGCGGAGCAAACTCCTAGATGGCCCTTTCCGTTCCTGGGGTGTCGCGAGAGCGGTCAGGAGCCCAAGCTTCCAGTCCCAACAACTGTACTTCCTCGTCGTGCCTTGGGCCAAGATAGTCCCTCTAGCTCAGCCTTTTCACAACAAAGGAGGTAATGACTCACGCTCTGCTTGCCTCTTAGGTCCTGCTGAGAGGAAGCTCCATGGGGCTCTACTCTCAGCACCCAGGCCTTGGGCCACGGCTGGCTAAGCCAGGACAAAGCCAAGGGAAGCCAGCGCCTGGGAGCCTCTCCCCACGTGCAAAATGCCAGGATGAGATGAAACAGCCGAAACTCGTGGCTATTTCAGAGTCAGGGATGTGGGGAAGCCCAGGGCATAGCGTCCGTCTGTCCTCCAGGCTGTGGCCAGCCGCACCTACCTTAAGCTTTTTGACACTGGTGCAGGGGTCGTTGGAGAAGCTCTCGGTGTCCGAAATCTCAATGTCCTCACCATACAGGACCCCAGTCAGGTCGTTCCTCACCTGTTACAAAGAGAAAGCAGTGGATGGGTGTGCTGGCGGCCACAGGAAGGACGGGAAGTGTTGTTCAGAGGGGTCGGCCTGGGGAAGCAGCTCAACCGGGCTGGTTTTCTCCACCACCAATGCAAAATGATTTTCCCCCTTTATTATAAACTAGACGACCCTGGGAGACCCAGGAGATGCACCCATCCCACCAGGCAGACGACACACAAGTGGCAAGGACAGCGGACTGGGACCATGCAGGGGTTTCCCGGGAGAGTCAAGACAGGCAACCGAATCTCTGGCCTTTCGTGCTGGTGTTTCTCTGCCTTATCACGCGGTTTCCAAGTCAGACTGTTCACATATACCTCTATTTACATTTTGCATTACTTGTTTGCAATATTTCACTTCCAGGGTGACGACAGAGTAAGACACTCAGACAGTGCAGAATAGAGGAAGGAGCGAGGGGTCTGGAACCAGCCCGGGCTGCTACACGTAACTTCCTATCCACCGACACGCAGACGGCTAACATCTGTGTGTTTAGAGGGCAGAGGTCTTCAAACTCCGGGGTTCGCCGGGTCCAGCCAGTGTGTGAAGCAGTCTGTGTGGAAGGATGTCAGGGAGTGGTGGTGACAGTGGCAAACGGGTGACCCCACGTCCCATCTAAGGTGGCAGCTGTGCCATTCATGCCATGCCAGAATGCCAGTTTGGGGTCAGTAGACCTTCTGATTTTGGGGGAAGAACTCCAAAATCTAGGTTTTTAAAAATACAAGATCTTTTCATATCTTAAAATGTTGACATGATTTTGAATTATTCACACACACACACACACAGACACACACACACACACAGACACACATATATACACAGCAGAGTAAGGACCAAACCAAAGAAATACGAAGTTTGTATCCAACCTGTGGCTATGGCTGAGCGCCTGCTGAGAGAAAGCAATGGAAACTGAAGGGCGTGTTTCAGTAAAAACAACCTGGGTCGGGGAATTAGGGCCCCAGGTTCTAGGTTCTGCTCTGTCACTAACTTGCTTGTGACCTTGGTTTCTTCTTCCTTAGAAGATCCTTACAAGCCCTTCTTGTTCACATGTTCACATGGCTATTATAAAAAAAACAGGAGACAGCAAGCATTGACGGAGTCGTAGAGGAATGGAACCCTCAGGGCACAAAATGGTGCAGCCCCTGTGGAGAACAGTAACGTCAGCCCCCCCCCCAACAGGAAACGTAGAACACTCTGTGAGCCAGCACCCTGCTTCTGTGTATATTCGCAAAAGAACTGAAAACAGGGTCTTCAAGACATATGTGTATGCGCACATCCGTAGCAGCATTATTCACAAAAGCCAAAAGACGGAAGTGACCCAAAAGCCTATCGGTGGATGAAAGGATAAACCCGTGTGGTGTCTACAGGCCATAGAACGTTATTCAGCCTTACGACGGAATGAGGGTCTGACCCAGGCTACCATGTGGACCAGATGAAGACATTATGTTAAGTGAAAGGAGCCAGACCCAAGGGACAAATCCTGTAGGATTCCACTTAGAGGAGGTACCTAGAGGAGTTGAATTCATAGAGACAGAAAGTAGACCGGTGGCTGTGTGGGTTTGGGGAGGAGGGATGGGTAGTTAGTGTTTGAGATTTATGGGGACTGTTTGGGAGGATGACAAAGGTCTGGGGACAATGGCGGTGCTGCTTGCACAACAGGATGAATGTACTTAATGTCATGGAACTGGACACTTAAAAATGGTTAAAATGGATGGGGGTGTCTGGGTGGTGCCGTCAGTTAAGCGTCTGACTCTTGGTTTTGGCTCAAGTCATGATCTCAGGGTCATGGGACTGAGACCTATGTAGGGCGCGCTTAGTGTAGAGTCTGCTTGGGATTCTTTCTCCCTCTCCCTCTGCCTCTACCCACTCTCTCTAAAAATAAATCAATCAATCTTTTAAAAATGGTTAAAATGGTTGCCTGGGTGGCTCCATCAGTTCAGCATCTGCCTCCGGCTTAGGTCATGATCCTGGGGTCCCGGGATCGAGCCCTGCATCAGGCTCCCTGCTCAGCGGGAAGCCTGCTTCTCCCTCTCCCGCTCCCCCATGCTTGTGTTCTCTCTCTCGCTGTGGCTCTTTCTGCCAAATAAATAAATAAAATATTTTTTAAAAAAAGGTTGAAATGAAAATTTCATGTTACATATATATTATCACAGCAAAAAAATAAAAATGCACTTCTTCTTTCAACAATTGGTAGAGTCTTCTAATGTATATATCAAAGTGGAATAATTTGGCCCTAAACATTACAGGATGGTCCCTAGGAAGCCACACGGTGGAAGGGGAACTAAGGGGTTTCAGTGGGAACTGCTGTGTTTTATTTCTTTAAGACAAATATGATATAAATAGGACAAAATATGAACATCTGTTAATTCTGGGTAACGAATCCATGGGTGTTTGCTATTCTGTGTTTCCTGAACGCTTGAAATACTCTGTGATAAATGTTTTGCACTGAGAACGAAGCTGCCACAATCAGGGTGAACCTTGCCCATCCTTAGATTTTACCTCTATTTTGACAGAAGACTGGGAACTAGTTATTGGACTGAAAAAGGTGACTTTGGCATTACACTCCATTTCTGCTGCCACAAATCCTTCGTGGATGCAGGTGGAGCCCCACTGTTCGTTTTGCATGTTGGGGGGCATTATGAGGCAACAACAATCATTAGACACAGAAAATGTGCAAAGTCACCCATGCAAGAGCCAGTGCAGCTGACGCACGCTCTACCCAGCATGCACAGTGGCCCTCAGCTTGCTCACCGCACGCACTCACGGGAACTGTTAAAGCTCTCTTGGGCCTCAGTCTTTGCACCTCTGAAGTGGGCGCAATACAGTGTGTAATTTACAGGGTTGTTTCGGTGCCCAGTAAAAACACTGAGGATGTGCAATGGCTTTGTAAACTCTCAAGTTCTTTATGTGGCTTAAAAGCTGGAACAATCACATCCAGGGTTAAGGCAAGCCATCCAGGCTGTCAGTGGCTTGGAGTATCTCTCTGTGAATAAGAATGAACATGGGGGGGGGCGCCTGGGTGGCTCAGTGGGTTAAGCCGCTGCCTTCGGCTCAGGTCATGATCTCAGGGTCCTGGGATCGAGTCCCGCATCGAGCTCTCTGCTCAGCAGGGAGCCTGCTTCCTCCTCTCTCTCTCTCTGCCTGCCTCTCTGCCTACTTGTGATCTTGTGATCTCTCTCTGTCAAATAAATAAATAAAATCTTTAAAAAAAAAAAAAAAGAATGAACATGGGGTATCTTGGTGCCTCAGTGGGTTAGGCCTCTGCCTTCGGCTTGGGTCGTGATCCCAGGGTCCTGGGATCAAGCCCCACATCGGGCTCTCTGCTCAGCAGGGAGCCTGCTTCTCCTCATCTCTCTCTCTGTCTGTCTCTCTGCCTACTTGTGATCTCTGTCTGTCAAATAAATAAATAAAATCTTAAAAAAAAAAAAAGAATGAACATGAACGCTGTATATGATTAGGGCAAATAAACCATCCTTTTAGGCAGTCAGAACTCAAAACAAAAAAACTAAAACACCCTGGAGGTCATCTCACTCTGGCCCTAATTTCACAAATGAGGAAACTCAAGTGTCCCTCTCAGTTCTGTGCTCTCCCCATGCTCCCAGCCAGGCTCTTCTGGATCCTGCCAGCTGTGGACAGTTCTGGAAGCCTGATGAGCCAGAACAGGTCAGAACAGATGGCGGTACGATTAGCCACCATAATTTTAGCACCACGAAGTCTGAGCTCAGCTCAAGTATTTATTCTGATGGACCTCTTTAGAGGAAGCCAATGGAGGAATTCAGTAATAAATGGTATTTTTAAGAAACCAAAGTATGGAAAAGAAACAATGGAATTGATGTAACTCCTGAGGAAAGGGACCCATAATGTCACATGTGGGATCGGAGACCGTTCAGTCCACTGCCTGAAGATGTAGGACAAGAATTTGTAAACGCCTATTTTTCCTTCTGGAATTGCAGGTTCTCTTGTTTAATGGGGCCCTTATCTTGCTATAAACTGCGTTTCTGCACTGTGCATTTCTGCACAGTGAATCCTAGGTTTTCATCACCTCTGCTATAAAAGCAGAAATATGTTCTTCTGGGAAAAGAATAATTTAATTTCCAAGAAAATAAAACACACACACACACACACACACACACACACACACACACATACTCTCTCTCTCTCTCTCTCTCTCTCTCTCTCTCCAGTACAGTTAGGGTCCCACTGGGGGACCTAATCTGCATGGATGGGACAGAGGGGAAGGTCACCCCATTACCTGGAAGGAAAGAGCCAGGACTGCCAGAGGAGTGAGCTGGGTCATGGGTGGGGTCCCCAGTGTGCTAGAAGAAGAGTCAGGATGGGTTGAGTCCTTCAAGGCTGGGGCCCTGGGGCCAGTTCCCAGGGCTGAGGTCACCTGAGGGGAGAGCTCTCCCTGCTTCCGGACCAGTGGGTCCGAGCCCAGGTTGCAGGAGGACCTCCCAGGAGCCCAATTCACTTAATGCCACAGAGAAGAACCAGGGAGTCAGAGCGCCAGGAATACATAATCTGGGATAGGCTTGGAAGCAACAGCAGCTGATTCCACCTCCTCCCCTCGCCCTCGGCCCAAGAACTGGTATGGACTAGATATGAAGTTGTGCCAGATAGCATGTCCCTAAAGCAATGGTTCTCAGATGTGGCCGCTGGACAGTAACATCGTTATCGCCTGGGACCTTGTTAGAAATGCAAATTCTCAGGGATCCTAAAGGAAGCAGGACAGTTTTCCAAGAACCATTGATCACAGTGTGAACAAATGTTTCCAAGGGCTTGGATATTTTCCCCCTTGATTAGAAAACCAGAATGTGTTAAATGAGTGAGGCCACTGCCAAAAGGGTGAGCAGGACTGGGAGCCACATTTAAAAGGCGTCGCATCTAGAATGAAAGAGGGGGCAGGCTCCCTCTGGTCTGTCCTCTGTCCATGTCGGCTCACACCTGGCAAGCTGGGCTCAGTTCTGGTTGCCTTTAGGAGGGAGCGTGAAAAAGAGGATGAGGCTCAGAGGAGAGAGGTGTGCCGTGTGCCTAGGACAGGGACGAAGGACCCTTTAGGGATGCCAGGGACACGGGGAGCTGGATTATAAAGGTTATAAGGAGGACAACAACCTCTCCTAAGGGGTTCTAGGCAGCCTTCGGAATCCAAGATCCAAATCCAAGAATTTTAACATTTAAGCTCTTTTAATCTCTAGGAAAGTACAACATCTTCAAAGAAGTCAAGAGCCAGGCAGAGTCAGCAGCTCTGGGGGAAAGGCCAGGGTCACAGTGACAGTCCTGCTCAGCGCAAGCAGGCAGAAAACCCCGTCAGGTCAGATCAGCCGTCTGAACAGCGGGCCCAGTAGGTAAGCACACAGTCTCCCTCCCAGCTAGGTCACGGGCCTGAGGGGGAAGGGGTAATGGGAACTTGTCACTCCAATGAAGCCATCACACTGGCCTCACTCGTCCAAAAGACTGAGGCGTCGGGGACACAGCCAGTCTGTAGGGGGAGAAGCAGAGAGGTTGGAGGACGGAAAGGAGACCAGAGGAACAGGTACGTCAGCTGGCTAGAGGTCTTCCTAGACCTCAGGCTCTTAGCGGGGCTCCTGCTTCATTCCTGGGGCTGGAATTCCTTCTGACGCTCCGTCACTGCCAAGGGGTTTGACTCTCTTTCTGGACAGTTACCTAGTGCTCTGGTTATTCTAGATTGAAGACCTATTTGTTCTTGCCAGTCTCTCTCATTGATTTTCTCATTCTCCCACTCATTTTTTCACTCTTTCACTCATTGGTGATATTGACATCTCTTCTATTCCGCATACCATGTGGGTCTCTATCAGTGGGGGTGAGGGCCATTCAGATGACCTCCCTGGTACCTACCAAAACAAGGGAGGACTCTCAAGTTCAGGAGTATGCTCTGGGAGACACTGTGATGGAGGAGCTGGACCCAGGCCAGGAGGAAAGGCGGGAGAAGGACTCCAGGCCGAGGAGCCCTGCAGGCGAAGGTCCCACAGGGAGAGAGCAGTAGGGAAGCTGGAAGAGCCAGACTGGGCTAAAGCAGAGCATGGGCCAGGGATGGGGGAGGGAAGGTTTTGGGCACAAAACGAAGAGTAGGCCACAAGGGCCTCAATGCTTACACCAAGAATGGTCTTAAGCCTAGGCACAGTGGGAAGTCAGTACGATGTTTCAAGTTGGGGTGACATAACTAGAACCGTGCCTTAGGCTGCTGTGGGCCAGTGAAGGGAAGAGACAGGAAGGGTACAGGAAGGCCCAGGAAGTGGCCCCAACAACCCTCCAAGTGAGAGATTCTGGAAGCCCTGCTGGAGATGCAAGAAGTGACCCACTTAGGGGTAGCTTCGGGACAACTAACAATCTGCACTCGTCCTTCACGGCTGTGTAACAAAATTTCCCCAAACTCTGTGGCTTCAAACAAGATATATTTATCATCTCACATAGTTTCCATGGGTCAGGAATGTGGGAGCAACTTAGCTGGGTGGTCCTGGCTCAGAGGATTTCATGAGGTTGTGGTCAAGGTATCGGCTGGGGCTGTAGTCACCTGGAACTTTCTAGATTGCATATCAGAACCGCCTAGGGAGTTGTATAAAATACTGATGCCCCGGCCACATCCTAGAGCAATGTGAATTCCTGGGCACCAGCCTTTTCAGAGCTCCCCAGGCGACTCTCACGTGCAGCTAAAGATGGGAACCGCATGTTTTAGGAGTAAAAGCTACAGGCCTGCCAGACTCACAGTGGGGTTGTCAGCCTGCCCGAAACTCCCCATAGCACTGTCCCCACTTTCCCCAGGTCTGGGGCACCAATCTTCCTTTATGAAAGCTTTCTTCACCCCTCCCCGACCTCTCCTACCGCATCTCATGGTTATGTCTCCTCTTTTGTCCCTGCCATTCCTGGCCCTGATCCTGCCATTCCTGGCCCCAGCGTGAGGAGCAGGTCTTGACCACGTCAGAAGCAAGAACAGAAAGAATGAAAGGAGCAAGAAGGTGTAAGAGACAGTAAGAAAGGCAGAAGAGGAAAGCAGAGCGTTGGGACAGCTCTAAGTGATCACTGTCCGACCACGCGTTCTGGGCAACAAAGGCTCTCACGGAGGACATGAAGGGCAAGGGGGAGTCCACAGGGAGACCCTGGGACACTTGGCTCCTGTGGCCAGGAGTTCCCTGGGCCACGAGGCTGCTGCACCAGCTGGGGAACCATCTAGAAAGGCAGAGATGCAGGTAAAGGTGGGGAGAACCAGATCTGTGCCACATGCACTTTACAACTCTTCGAAAATTCTAATTAGGTTACGAAATGAACTTGAGAGCAAAGCGAATTCCCAGCTCTCCTATGGAAGTGGAGGTAACCTACTTTGTCATTCAAATGCACTAGCTATATATAGCCCTGGATGGTGCCAAAATGTCACTCCTCTTACCTGACTAAAGCATATAATTATAGATTTACTTCTATTCATTCATGAAATGTGTCTTCACTTGATTAAACAGTTCATTCAAGTAAAATCCATTAAACTATGGAACATGCTAAAATGTGGCTCGTTAGAGGCAGAGGGCACCGCTGTCGTTAAGATGCTAATTAGGATAAACAGGCATTTGAAACACTCAAATCTTTGAATAATTCAGGTCACTTTTACTGGGGCTGGAGTTCCCCAGGAACCACCATTAATTTAAGCTAATTAAAAAATAAGCCTGCAGAAGAGAAGACTAAGGCAGGAAGTGATGGCCAGGTTCAAACTCTGAAGGACTCTCCCATGGAGGAGAGGGCACCTGGTCCTGGGCACCCCCGTGGCAGAGGAGGGACTAACAGGTAAATGGTTCAGGAAAGCAAACTTCAGCCCAAAGCCAAAAGTACTTTTTAATGATGGAGAAGACTGCTTTGGTAGGTAGTGAGCTCCCTGTCATCAGAGGTGTGCAAGGAGAAGCTGGGTGGGATGCAAGAGAAGGGAGTTTTCTCTCATCACCAATGCGTGTGGTTCCAAGGAAATTAGTGTTTCAAAATTCCACCTGTCCCTGCTCTGCCTTTTTGAAGTACCCCTCTGCAACTTTGAAGTCTTTCAGACATTTGGGGCATGCACTTAAATCCCCTGTTCCATGTGGCTGTATTTCCACTTTTCTAAACCTAATGAACATTCACTGAAGAAAACATTTTTTTAAATATTTTATTTATTTATTTGACACAGAGAAATCACAAGTAGGCAGAGAGGCAGGCAGAGAGAGAGGAGGAAGCAGGCTCCCTGCTGAGCAGAGAGCCCGATGCAGGGCTCGATCCCAGGACCCTGAGACCATGACCTGAGCCAAAGGCAGAGGCTCAACCCACTGAGCCACCCAGGCCCCCCAAGAAAACATTCTTTTTTAAAAAACAGAGCTATCCAGCTTTCAGATTTCTGTAAATGTAAGCTCTTAATAAGCTGTAACCAGAGGTGAACACAACTGAAAGTTTTTCACGAGGGTAAGTCCACAAGCGAACGTGTATGAGGTCTACCGCACCCATCGCACAGGATAACTAACACCTGTGGGCATCTATGCAGCTGTGTCCACATGAAGGCCATGTGCGCGTGGGGGATACCTGTGTGTTCACACGGCAGAGCCAACTGTGACCCCTGCAGGGGTATGTCCAAGTCCCAACCATCAGAATCTGTGAATGTGACTTGATTTGGAAAAAGTACCTTCGTAGATGACAAAAGGAAGGGCGGACTCAGGACACACAGACATGAGGGACGAGGTCCGTGATGACAGAGGCAGACTCGGGAGAGATGCAGCTATGAGCCAAGGAGCATGTGGAGCCATCAGGGCCCGGAAGAGGCCAGTAAGGACCCTGTCAGGGAGCGTTCATAGGGAGCAGGGCCCTGCTGACCCTGGCCTGCAGACCTTCAGCTCCAGAACGCGAAGAGAATGAATTTCTGTTGCTTTAAGGCACCAGCTGCCGGTGATTTGTCATGGCAGCCATGGAAACAAATACATGTGGGGCCTCCCAGGACCCAGCCCCTTGCTGGTCCAAACCATGACCCCTGGAGCAGCGGGCCTTCGGTCCTGCCTCCACCTCACATCACAGGGAAGGCTGCCCTCTACTTGACAGCCACTGGTCTGTCCCAAAGAAATGGCAGTTTCTTCTTGCTTCCCCAGCATTACCAAAAGCAGGACAGCAAGTGCAGGACCAGGAGCTGCCAGGTCTTGAGGCATGGGGGGCCCAGGTGGGAGCTGGGGAGAGCTGCCGTGAGAACTGGGGCTCTCACATGCACTCCCCAGCTAACACAGCAGCCCTGCGAGGGAAGGGCTGTTTGACTTCCTGGATCCGGCACCGGTCCTGCATGGCGTAGGTGCTCAAATCTATGGGGCAGATGAGAGAAGGAAGGGGTGCACACAGGAGGCAGCACTCACATGGGGGCTTAGAGGCAGAGGGTAAAGTCCGAGTCTGCAAGGGTTCATGCTGAGACCATCTGAGAAGGTCTTGCAAGGCTGAGCCAATGCCCAGCAGCCTGCCTGCGGGCCTCAGCCTGAAAACACGGCCCGCTTGCACAGGGACTGGCCTGTGGCTGCCCCTGGGAGAGTCATGTGGCAGTTCCCTGCTGTCCTCACTATGGCCCAGGGTGTGGGGGACCTGTGACCTGAGCCTGCCGAACCACTCACATCAGACCCTTAGGACAGCTCTTACCTGCCAGTGGACCTCTGGCCAACCCGCACCGTGGCTGCAAACAGGGAGCCCAAGTGGCAGAGCTGGCCAGTGACAGTCTCCTGTACCCAGGATCCACCAAAGACATCTCCGTCCTGCCTTGCAGTCACCGCCACCTCCCCCGCTGCAGCAGTCCTCAGAGGTAGGGGAGAGCCTGCAGGCCACGCTCCTTGGCCCTGGTGCCCCACAAGCTTCTCAAGGGCCTGTCTCCCAGAATGATATCTTGTAGGGTGACAATTGCCCTAGACTAACCTGCACGCGTTAGTGCAGGGACAAATGACTCCAGGGAACCAGGGTCCCTCTTCCCATCATCCAGCCTTGCAGAGTTTTAGAAATTCTAAAGAATTAGTGTGATTGACAGAAGAAGATCCCCTCCCCAAAGAGGCGCATATCCTCGTTCCTGGAATCCTTTACTTTACGGGACTTTTGAAGGGCACTTTGCAGGTGGGATTAAGTGAAGGGTCTTCAAGCGCAGACTGTCCTAGATTATCTGGGTGGACCTGGTGTAATCCCAGGGGTCTTCAGAAGGGAAAGAGGGAGGTGGTCCCCAAAGGAGACCTGACAACAGCAGGGATCTGAGAGAGACACGTGTGACAAAACCACACCATAGGCTCTGATGGTGGTGGATGGCACCACCAGCCAAGCAATGAGGCGGGCCTCCAGCAGCTGGAAAAGCGAGGGAACCGATTCTCTCCTAGAGCCTCCATAACACACTTGTCTGGCCCACACCTTGATTTTGGTCTAGTGAGGCTGATTTTGAACTTCTGAGCATTGTTACTATAACATAACAAGTTGTTCGTGTTGATTTGTTACAGCAAAATAGGAAACTCATAAATCAGCTCTGACTTTAAAATCCCACACAGCCCCAAACACCTCCTCCTACAGGAAGCCTTCCCTCATTCCCAAGCTGGGAATGGGGATTTCCTCATTCCCCTTCTCTAAACAGCACAGTCCTGGGCTCAAGGCCACTCTCTCCAGTGAACCAGAGACTGTCCTGAGGGTCCACACACCCTCCCTCCAGGAGGCCCGGCACCCAGCCCCGAGCCCCGGGCTTCCTGAGGAAGCGGGAGCAGGTCCCAGTCCCCTTCTTGGATATGCACACACCCCCAGCCAGCTGTCCTCCTTTGGCCTGCCACTTGGGCTGCTCCATTAGCTCCGTGAAGTCAGACCACGCTGACTGAGCTGCAGGGCAAAGAAATCAGCCATTGGAGCCCGACCACTCCCATGTGACAAAGCGCCCGTCACTTTAACGGCAGCAGGCTTGTGAGACCCAGACCAACAGTTACAGAAATATTCAGATATTAATAAAACAGGGATATCATCCAGCTAAGAGGAGGGACATTAGAGAAACCTCACCGGAGAGCACGGGAGGAAGCGGAATGCAGAGTCACCCCCTGGCCTGCAGAGCTCCTCCCCTGCTCTCTGGCACCTGGGGAGCTGTAGAGGGCACAGGGAAGCGGGCACGTGGCCAGCAAGCTCCGCCTGCATACCCCAAGGGGCTGTCACCAAGACTAGGGGACCAGTGTGGCTCTTGGGCCTCTGGGGGCTGGCCAGGACCAGTGTGGGAAGCCACCAGGAACTGGCTTTCTGCTCTCTCAGGGGCAGAACTTTCTAACGAGGATGGAAGGAACTTCTGTGGCAGGAGAGTGAGCTTCCCATCCCTGATGGTATGCAAGCAGAGGAGAGGTTGCTCTAGTGGGTACTTGGGCCTCCGATGGAGGGGCAGAAGACACAGCTGGGCCTCTGAGGAATGTCTCAAGTTCTTGAGCCTCCACTCCAGTTACGAGGGCGCAGAAGTAAAGGGCAGCCCCCCGGTGCACAGTCTCACCCTGCAGAAACAGACAGCTCCAGGCAGCTTGGGAAGCTGGCTTAGCCGTGGACCCTCATCCACCCCCTCCCTGCAAGGTGGAGCTGAAGGACTCCTCAGAGCCTTCGGGCATCGCTGCCCTTCTCACGTGCAGTTTTCTTGCCAGTCCTATAGTCCAAAGTGGGTTCTTTGTCCTCCACACAGTAATCTTCCAGGACGTCCTACGGCTCTGGCATTTGAAACCCCCCTCCTTTGTCTACATGGTCTCCCTCCTCCTCTCGGACTGCAGATTGGCAGTGTGGACGGGGGAGGAAGAGAAGGCATTAGTGCCCACTGCACCCAGAGCCCACCCCTCTGCCTTCCTGCTCTTGCCCCTCACTCCCAGCCCTTGGGGAACAGGAAGGTTTGGGGGCTCGGCAGGACAACTCTGGAGTGCACTGCATCCTCCCACCAACCTTAGAAAGCAGACATCATTTCTATAGATGGGGGACCTGACAGGTGAGGTGGCTTCACAGTCAGTAAGCTGCAGGGCCGAGATTCAAACTCCTGTTTGTCTGCTCCCCAAATCCAGGAGGATAGGCAGAGGGAAAAGAGAGGAGCAGTTGGAGGCAGCACCCTTCAGGGCAGTTCCCACAGCGACAGGACCAAAGAAGGGCTCATTCCCTTGAGTTTCCCTCCCCAGGCTGGGAGGCGTGAAGGCTGGGACTGTGCAGGGGCCTCTCCATGCATCTGTCTGGGACCCAATGCGAGCAATCAGGAGAGCATTCAGGAGAGAGAAGGCAGAGCTGGCCACATCCAAGGGATGGGGCATCAAGACCAGAAGGTGACAAGGAGGAGGGGTGATGCCTGAGATGTACTTCACCTTCTGGCCCCAATGTCACAGCAAAGGGACGCCTCTGTCCCTTTGGGGTGGGGTTGGCCTGGTCACCCTCAGGCCCACTCCCCACATCCCTGACACACTCCCCCACCATCCCTCCTTGGACATCAGGGGAAACTGAGGTCCGGAGAGGGACAGGGCCTTGTCCCAAGTCACACAGCCGTCAAGGGGCAGAGCTGGATTCAAACCCGGCTTCCTGTGTCCCGCATTGGGGCTGCCCAAAGCCGTGTCGTTTGCAGCACCAACCAAACAGCAGCCCCAGGAGCCACCAGCCACAGCCCTTCCAGGTCCCTTTCCTGAAGCAGCGCCCAGTCTGGTTCCTTGAGGTTCCAGCGCCTAGCACAGGGCCGGGCGCAGAGCAGCTGCTTGGCAAACGCCATAAGGGCTGGAAATCTCACAGCAACCACACTGGGTTCAGAGTCTTTAACAGCACTGGCTCCAGCCTGCTCGCGCCTTGCCCGGAGCTTTGCAGAAACACAGATTCCCAGGTCCCACCCAAGACCCTCTAACTCTGGGAGAAGAGGAGGGGAGAGAGAGAGCAGTGTGTGTAGAAAGCACCCTGGGTCCTCTCCTACGGAGCCACATCCGGGGACCACTAGCCAAGTGATGCCCTTTCAGCTTTCCTGGTCTTAGCGGGCCCACTAGTCTAGACTACTTCATTCCCAAGGGCTCGATAACAGATACTATGCTGTTTTGCCAGAACCTTCCATCCTCCCTGCTGCTGGGAGTGTTGACTCCTGACAGCTGTGTGTCTCTCTCAGGGATTTGCCCTTGACTAAAACGGGCGGCCTTGTCCAAGTCCACACCGGTCCCCAGGGCAGCCCACACCAGTGACTGGGATATCCCCGAAGGGCCGTCTTAGCTCCAGAGCTCCCCCTGGGCTCTGCCACAAGGGCGTTTTGTGTCCGCAGCTCTCCCTCCTGAGGGCGTTCCCAGTAAACTTCCCGCTGGTCTCGGTCTCCAGTCCCTTTCCTGGGGAACCTAACCCGGGTCAGGCTCGCCCACGTGTGTGCTGACTCAGCCCAGACCAGCACTAGGTCCCCCCAGCTTAGGTGACCAGCCTCCAGTGCTGAGAGCTCACAGCTGCTGGAGAAACACAGCTGCCTGCTTTGGGTTCTTCAGTGGCCACATCCTCGTGCTGGCTCAGACCAGAGTTCCTTCCCACTCAAACACGTTAAACTTCCCAAAGTGATTTCTAAACTTCACCTCAACTCTGAGAAAAGGCCAGTGAGCTACAACTACCCATATTCCCAACAGGCAAGCCTGTCTCTGCTATTCGGTTTCTGGAATGTGACTTCTGTAGACTCAGACTCTCATCTCTTGAGCTCCCTTGTCTTCGGACATCCAGGTGGGCTGGGCCAAGAAGAGGCCTCAGCAGTAGTCAGGGTGGGGAAGAAAGAACACCAGCCTTGGGCAAGTGGCCCCCGCTTCTTGCCACCAGTGACCACGCCCTCCCCTTCTCCACCAGGGCACATGGGGAGTCTTTGCATTAGCCCCAATCGGTTCCTCTGGTCTCTCCCAAAGCACTTCCTCTAAAGTAAACTTTCCTCACCTCAGTCCTTTGAATATGCCCTCTGTTTCCCTCTATTTCCCCCTCTGTTTCCTGTACCTTAACTGGTACAATGGGTCTTTTTGGTAGAAGTCACCAGAATGTCAACAATTTTATATCCTCATTTTTTTCACCTCACATTTTATCCTATACCTTTATAATTCACTTTTCCCCCAAGAACATACACTAGTCACTTTAAGTTCCTGATCTCTGCTCTCCTCTGTCAAAGTCCTGGTGGCTGCTTTAAAGCCCCATTGCAAACGGCCCTTCCTCCATGAAGTCCTTCTGGATTTCCTGATGAGCTTCCCCTAAATGCTCTTCCCTCTCTGGTCCATGTTTTCTTGGCCCTGTTGTAGTCAAGAAACTGGGAAGCTTTTCTGGATCATCAATACCCCCAAAACAGCACACAGCAGGAGGCTCCTTTGACCAAGTACAGGTGGCTAGGGGAGAATGTCAGCCTCACAGAGTGATGGAAAATAGCTAAGATCAACATCTCCTCCAAGGTCAGGAAGGACAGTCTGCCCTGCCCTGGCCCAGAGCTGGTGGAGCCAGCGCCAGCCTGGAGAGGTGCTGAGTGTGTGTCCTGGGAGGGAGCTGGGGGTCAGGTGAGCCGACCACGTCCTGGGGTGGACACTGAATCAAAGTGCTGAGCAGGCCAAAAGCCCGGGATGGGAGCTTGAACTTGATGCTGTGCGAAGCTAAGCAGTTTTTACAATGTGTCTTCCTAAGAGCATATCCAGTGGCTCCGGGGAAGAGGAATCCACTGTGCACCGTGCAAGGGGAATTTTCCAAAGGGGACCAGAATGTGGAGGCATGCGGACTGTGCTTATCGTCATGGCTTACTAACCTGTCCCTCTGCCCCTGGGCTGAGAGCTCTAGGAGAGGCCCTGTCCAAGCGCCTGTCAGGCTCCAGGACAGTGGCCTGGCTCAGTCAACACTGGCTGAATGAATGAACAAGACCAACAGTGCCCTGTCCCCGTTCGTTGGCTAGAGGTGAGCATCACCAACACCTTCCTGTGGAAGCTTGAGAAGCTTCTGTGTTTCATCTGTATCACAGGGTATCTGAAAAGGTGAAGGGTTCTTAGACAAAAATGCTAGACTGTTCCAGAAAGGAAGCCACAGAGCAAAGGTAGAGACTGTTGTACTTCCAGGATCGCGAGAAAGGTAACAATGACAGCTCCTGAGCATCCCTCCTAAGCAGAGCCCACAACACATGTCATTCCATTCCTCCTGACTGCTTGGTATAAAAGGTATCATTTAGACCAGTTAATAGGTAACTGAAATGAGATTCAAAGATGTTGAGTCACTTGCCCGGGGTCACACAGCTAAGAAGTAGAGAACTAGGGATTTAACTGTAGATCTCTTTCCACAGCCTGGGCCATAAGCCGAGGTCAGCAAACTTTGTCTATAAAGGGCCAGACAATAAATATTTTAGGTTCTAGCAGGCCAAACAGTCTCTCTCACAACTATTCAAGTCTGTCTTTACATCACAGAAGCAACCCCAGACAGTGTGCAAAGGAATGACTATGGCTGTGTTCCAAAACTTTAATAAACAGAGAGGGGCGCTTGGGGGCTCAGATGGTTAGGCATCTGCCTTCGCCTCAGGTCATGATCTCAGGGTCCTGGGATTGAGCCTCATCAGATTCCCTGCTCAGCCTGCTTCTCCCTCTCTCACTCTCCCTGCTTGTATTCCCTCTTTTGCCATTTCTCTCTCTGTCAGATAAATAAAATCTTTAAAAAACAAACAAACAAAAACTCACAGAGCTAGATTTGGCCCATGGGCCCACCATGGCAGATGCCCACTCTAAGCCTATAAGAAGGAGCCCGTGGTTCCCTTTTCCCCCATAGAAAGGCAGTGGGAGAGAACAGGAGCCCACACCAGAGTCTGGAGCCCACACCAGAGTCTGGCTCTGCCTGAACTGGCTGGCCCACCTGTAGGGAGCTAGGAAACTCTGAAAGCTTCTCTTTCCTATAAAAGGGGCGTAACCACTACTTCTCTTAACACCCCAAGGCAGATTACAAGAAGCGAATGCATGCTACAGGCCCAGCACAGCTGAGGTTCTGGGAACGGGTTGTCCTTATTACCAGTCTGGAGGGGGAGGTGGCAGAAACGTGATGCAAAGCTAAGCTAACCTCCAGGGGCGTGTACCCTCCCGAAGGCTGGTCGCGGGCTTTCTGCAGGAGAAGGCTCCTCCGTGTCCCATGAAACCCCAAAGGGAATTCACAGACGTCGCAAGGGGAGGAATCTTCTCACCAGCCCCGGAAGGAGCAGATGTGGGGTGCTTGGTGACTCCCCACGAAGGGTAGAGAGGCAGCTGTTCACAGACTTGATATGGCAAATTGTGTGATGTGCTGTCTTCCTGGGGCGGGCAGCCAAGCAGTGATGGGGTGGAGGGGCTCTGCAACCCTGTCCCCCCGCCGCCGGCAGCCCACGTCTGCTGATTCACATGGGAGGGCCTGAATGTGCCAGAAGAAATCTGAAATAGGCTCTCTAGTGAAATGCAAGGCTTCGGAAGAAGACTGTAGACTTGGGGCCAGAGGGACGGTTTCTTCTCTGTTTCCACTTGAAGGTCATCACTTTGGCAGAGAAAGGAGGATGCGGGGAAATTCCATCAATATTGCTAAAAGCCAGGATGTGGCTGACAATGCCAGATGCTGAGCCCCTGGCAAGGAGCGGTGCTCACTGCCCCAAGTCTGGCAATACCACGTCTGACAGAATTCCTCGTCTGATTGAGAGGATGCTACCGACATTTGAGAGGGAGAGGAAAAGTGCCCGGGAGAAACTACGGTGATGAGGGCCGGGATACAGGAAGAATTCAAAAGGGGGCCAGAGAAAAGGAGAGGCTCAGGAACTGTCTTGTATCTGTATGCCAAAGTACAAAGTACGGGGAATGATGTTAACTATGAAACTTTCGGGAAAGATGTAAAGCTGAGCACAGATGTCCAACTCCCACCTAAGCTACCTCCTTCTGAAAGTGACAGAAAGGACCAAGGGAGTATAAAAATAGGGGGGAATCTGCTTCAGCATTGGAGAACAGGAATGAGTGCCATCAATGTGCCACCAACTTTGAGGAATTTCTGCTAGGCACAGTGCCAGAGGAACCAGATTGAAGTTTGACTCATAGCTTTCCTTCCTGAGAGAGCAGCGTGGTGCTGCAGGGAGGGTGGCAGTGCTCACAGGGCCGACCTCCCGGCCTCTGAGGGCGAGTGAGTGAGTGCTGGTGGACAGTCTGGGTCACAGGAGGGGTGCGGAGCCTGTCCCGGGGAGCCCATCTCTCACGCACAGCCCAAGGGCCTTCTCGAGTAGTTGGTCCAAGAACAAGCAAAGCCCATTCAAGCCTGCTTTCCCCATGACAGGCCTGAGCTTCTCCCAGATGAAGCCGGCAGGAGAACAGGGGAGAAGCCAGGAGGATCTCCACACACCTGGTGCACTGTGCCAACAAACTAGAGAAGGAACACATGCAGCACAGAATGCCCCCCTCCGGGCCCCACTCCCGACTGCTGGTCCCTGGCTGGTACTATGAAATTTCGCCATCCAGTCTTCCAGATTAGTATCTGAGGTGAAGAATCTAATAGCATCTAAGTCACATGATAAAGGGGTCCAGCTATAAACAAATACTGGATCCAGGGAAGACCTAAAATGCACATGGAACCCATGGACACTTCCCGAAACAGAATGGAAACAAAGAACGCATGCACAAGAAGAACGTCGCCTCCAGCAAGATTTGCTCCAGGAGCCAGAAGTAAATGGTAGCATTGGTCTTGTACTTCAAGGAGACTATTAAGACCTGGGTTCTAAGATATAAGAAGTGGGATAAAAGAGAGAGAAAAACCAAAAGAAAGCTGGCAGAGTTAAGAACTGATGGGGGATGAATCAGGTTAGGAGAATTTTAAGAAGAATCTGAAGCAGGAAAGAGCAGAACCCCACTGGAGAACACGAATGGTGCTACAGAGGGCAGCAAGCGTGAGGTGCCGTCTCAGAATGGAGGCAGCAAGGACTCAGGTAAAAATGACCAGCGAGAACATAATAATGGGGAATAAGTGACAGAGATTCACGTGTGAATTACTGGTTTCTGTAAAAAGATACCAGAACCGAAGAGCAATAATTAAAGATATAACAGAAGAAAACTTCTGCAACCTAAGTACTCAATTCTTCAGATAAAAATAGTAATCATATGTTAGACAAAATAGGCCAACATTGGACATGTGCTTTGTTTTCTTTTTTAATTTCAGGGATTGGGAAAAAATCCTATAAGCATCCAGGATAGAGCGAAGAAAAAAAAAAGACTTATCTACAAAAGAATCAAACCAGATTGCTTCAGACGTCATCACAACATTGATGTAATGTCTAGAGAAGTTTGAGGAAGAAGATTATGATCATAAAAAAAATGTGTATTTCCTAGCAGAAGCACCAGGGAGAAACTGAGATCCACAAAATAACATAGAAGGTATAAAGCCCATATCACCTTCTTGACAAAGAGGACTTAAAGTTGTATTTATGCCATGGAGACACAAATCAAAACATACAACTCGTGAAAGATCTGTCGATAGAGACTAGAGCCATATAAGCATGGATCTGAATCTTAAAATCATAGTTATTATAACACAGTTTTAAAATAAAATCAATAGCTCAAATAACCACTGAAAAAGAATACCCACAATGTAAAGAATAAAGTCAAATAAAAACTCAACTTATAACAACACAAAATTAGTAATGAAGCAGTAAATGAAAGTAATAATTTCTGTAGCTAACAATATATATTGCATCATTATGTTTCATCTTACATTTTATGTACTTACAGAAGTAGAAACCTAATATTTTATTTTATTTTAAAGATTTTATTTATTTATTTGACAGAGAGAGAAATCACAAGTAGGCAGAGAGGAGGCAGGCAGAGAGAGTGGGGGAAGCAGGCTCTCTGCCGAACAGAGAGCCCGATGTGGGGCTCAATTCCAGGACCCTGAGATCATGACCAGAGCTGAAGGCAGAGGCTCAACCCACTGAGCCACCCAGGTGCCCCAAAACCTAATATTTTAAATGGAAAATACAATTATAGACAGTCTCATTATAATGAAAATGGCATACCGCTTAGCTAAATGTATAGAATTTGGCCAAAGCTGTAATCAAAGACCAATTTATTGGCTCAGAAGAGTAAAAAATAAGTGTGCGAATCAAGAAGCTAAAAAGGACGGCAAAACAAGCAAACATAAAGTAGAAAGGTATGCATAAGGATAAAAGCAGTAACAAATAAATTAGAGAGCAGGTAAATAGAAGCAAGCCAATAAAAAATCCAGATTATGGTTCCTTGGGTTAAAAAACACACACACACACACAAGGTAACAGGATCTTCTCACTAAAGATTTAATTTGTGTTTTTTGCACTAGGTTCTTTAGTGAGAGAGAGATCTGAAATACTTGCTTATGTCTGGTAGGAGGATTACTCTTTAAAGGGGAGGTGAATGGATCCTTCAGAATTAACCAAGGCGTCTGCTCCAAGGAGGACGGCCTCTACTCTACTTCAAAAGACAAGAGGATCATTTAGGGGCAGGTTTCTATAAGAGATGCTCTCGGACTCTTGGGGAAGCTGCTATCGGAGAAGAAAAAGCCAACAGAGGTTCTGGATCCATGCGAGCAAAATGAGCAGATCACTCCTGGCAAAGTGTTCCCGCATCCCGGGAGGGGCTCCATAGGGAACTGAAAAAGCAGTGGGTGGAAAGTTGCAGGCTGGGGACCCAGCAAGGAGCTTGAGGATGCCCAGAAGTTTGTCCAGGGATCCAGATCCATGGCAGTCACCGGTTTGACCAGTGTCAACTTCAAGTGGTGCGAGGCAGCCAGGGCAGCAGGACACGGGCTCGCCCAGCTTGGTGACCAGAAAGCTGGTGACCACCAGCGCTACCAGCTGTGTTGGAGGAGGGAGATGCTGTGAGAGGCGAGACGCTGACCCCAGTGAATCTGGTGGCAGATGGCATAAGTGATTCAGGTTTAATTTAATTTGGAAAAAGAAGAAACGGGACCGTTTTTTGCATGCTGAATTGAAGATGGCAATATCAGTTAAATCAATAAAAAAAAGCCAACGAGCCAGTTTAATCAAGGGGAAAAGTGGGGAAACATTTCTGTAATGAGAGAGAACATACAACAAAAGACACAGAAATGAAAAATAATGCTACTCAAATATATGCTAATCGATTTGGACATCTCAAGGAAATGGACTCTTTTCTGGAAAATATAAGTTACTAAAATCCACACAAGAAGTGTAAAATTGATCAAGAAGCTCAGCAAAGCCAGAGAGATGACTTGTGAAAGGGATAAGGTGGGGGTTGGAGAATCCTGGATGGTTTCGCAGATTCATCTTTCGATTTTCAAGGAGCAGCTGATTTGTAGATTCTATAAACTATTCCAGGGCTTCTAAAGAGATGGGAAGCTTTCTAATTCACACTGTGAAACCAGAATAACTCCATCAGCTACACTGATCAGAGGTGGCAAGATCAGAGTAAAATATAAGCTATTATCACATGCACTTACAGAAAAAAACTGAAATAATTAAATTGTTTAAAAGAATAATGTAGCACAACAAAGACAGGTTTATTTCAGGAATACTAACATGGTTTAGTGTAACTGTGAATTCCACATCCATTTATCCAACTACCTAGTCAATTTTTCCATCCAGTAGGCATATCTAAACTAAATATTGAGTTCCCTCCCTAAAACTTGCTCCTCCACATTCTACCCCAGGTTCCTAAGTAGTAATTCAACCCTTCTAGTTGCTCATATGGAAAATGTGGCACCACTCTCCGCGCCTCACTTTTTTCACATCACAAATACATTCCATCAAGAAATCTATTTCGTCAGTTCTATCGTCAAAAATGACTCAGAATCTGATTGGTGTTCATTATCTTGTCTATGTCACCACCTTCCACTCAGCAGCCAGGGTGATCGTCTTAAAATATAAGAGTTCAAATCTTTCTTTTTAAAAATTCTCCAGTAGGGGCACCTGGGTGGTTTAGCGGGTTAAGGGTCTGCCTCCGGCTCAGGTCATGATCCCAGGGTCCTGGGATGGAGCCCCACATCGGGCTCCCTGCTCAGCGGGAAGCCTGTTTCTCCCTCTCCCATTCCCCCTGCCTGGGTTCCCTCTCTTGCTGTGTCTCTCTGTCAAATAAATAAATAAAATCTTTAAAAAAATAAATAAAAACTCTCCAGTAGTCCACAGATAAATCCATACTACTATGACCAACTGATTACCAGTAAAGAGGCCAAGCCCGCTGAATGGAGAAGTAATAGTCTCTTCAACAAACAGTGCTACAATAACTAGATAGCCTCATACAAAACAATGCAGGTGGACCCCTACCTCACACCATATACAAAAATTAACTCAAAATGGACCAAAGACCTAAATGTAAGAGCTTAAACTATTAACACTCTTAGAAGAAAAGATAGCTTTAAGTCTTCATGACCTTGGATCAGACAATGGTTTCTTAAATATGACACCAAAGCACAAGAAACAAAAGGATAAAAACCGATAAATGGGACTTCACCCAAAAATGGATGCAAACAACCCAGTAAGAAAGTGCAAAGACACCCCAAAGGATGGGAGAAACTATCTGCAAATCATATCTGATGGGTTTAGTATCCAGAATATATAAAGAACCCTTATAACTCAATAGCAAAAGAACAAATAATGCAGTTGAAAATGGGACAAAAGATTTAATAGGCATTCCTTCTAACTTATTTGAACATATACAAATAAGTTAGACACAAAATGCCACATATTTTGATTCTTTTTTTAGTCTTATTGAGATACAACAGATTTATTGACTTCTACACCTGACATTGTAGAAGTTTAACATATACAACAGAATGATTTGACATATGTGTACTTTGCAAAATGATCACCACTGCAAGTTCATCTCATATAGTTATAATTTTTTGCTTTGTGGTGAGAATTTCAAAGACCTACTCTCTTTAGCAACTTTCAAACATACAATACGGTATTGTTAACTGTAGTCACCAGGCTGTACATTATATCTCCAGAATTCATTTATCTTTTAACTGGAAGTTTTTGCCCTTTTATCATTTTCACCCATTTCCTCTACCTCCCACCCCCAGGATCCCATTTCTATGCAATGTCTCTTATAGGCCAATCCTAGATCTAAAAAGCAGATATGCGGCTGTTGGGCTGGGACAAGGGGGAAACGAATGTTAATGGATATGGGATTTCATTGGGAATTATACAAGAGTTACAGTTCACGTCATTGTGTACATACCAAAAACCGTTTAATTTTACATTTTAAAATGGTTAAAATGGTGGATTTTATGTTATGTGAAATTTTCCACAATAAATGCTAAACAAAACAAAATACCCAGCAGATTCTCAACTGACTCAAAGTATAAGCCAAAGTCCTCACAAATGTCTGGTATGGGCTGGCAATCAGCTTCCTCTTCCTGCAAAACCCAGCTCAACACCCTCTCACCCAATTTGTCCCAGCCATAATGGTTTCTGTGATGTGGCTCCAGCACCACTAGCAACAGGACCTTTGCATATGCTGTTCTTTCTGTCTGGAATGCTCGTCTCACAGGTATCCTATGACTTGCTGTTCAGAGCCTTCAGGGGTTTGCTCTAATGTCATCTGATCTTTGAGTATCCCCTTGGCCTCACTCCACTCCACCTAGTATATTCTAGTATATCCTACCCCCTTTACCCTCCATTTTTCTCCCTAGCACTTATAATTACCTAACATATTATGGATTTATTTGCTTATTGTTTCTATCATCTGTCTCCCCACACTAGAATACAAGCTCCTTGAGGGTAAAGATTTTGTTTCATTTGCCAATGTGTCACAGTGCCTGGAACAGTACCCAGCACATGGCAGGCACTCCATAAATGTATGTCACATGAATGAATGCATTACAGAATGAACACAAGGCAACTGGGGACTCTAAACTTGTCACACTAATAGAGAAAAGAAAAAAAATGCATAGCTATTGATAGAGATTCTAAAAAGATATCTGATTTCCTCAGCATGTATATCTGGTCAAACACTAAATAAATAGAACTAAAAAATCCTTTAACGTGATGAGGGATGTCTGTTCTCCTAAAAGACGTCATCCTTTAAGAACAACATTCTCAGGTACCTGGGTGGCTCAGTGAGTTAAGCCTCTGCCTTTGGCTTAGGTCATGATCCCAGGGTCCTGGGATCGAGCCCCGCAATGGGCTCTCTGTTCAGTGGGGATCCTGTTTCCCCTTCTCTCTCTGCCTGCCTCTCTGCCTACTTGTGATCTCTGTCAAACAAATAAATAAAATCTTAAAAAAAAAAAAGAACAACATTCTCATTAAAGTCAAGAACAAGACAAGAATATCCACTATCATCACTGTTTTTAAATATAACTCTAAGATGTTCAGTGAATAAGGCAATAATAATAACAATA
Organism: Mustela nivalis; assembly: GCF_964662115.1. NCBI lineage: Eukaryota > Metazoa > Chordata > Mammalia > Carnivora > Mustelidae > Mustela > Mustela nivalis. The sequence continues at coordinate 61,834,105 of NC_139032.1, forward strand.
GTAATAGCTAATATATATTGGGTGCTTTTGCAGTCACTGCTCCAAGTCCTAAGTACTTTATATGTATTAATTATTTTACTACAACAGCCCAGGTCATATGAGTATGGCGCCATTATGAGGCACAAGGAAAAGTTACATGTTGTGCCCAAGGTCACACAGTTGGAAAGGAGCCCAGCTAGAATCAGAGATTCCTGATTCTGGCAGTCATTCTGTTCTAGACACTCTGTGGTACCACATCAATAAAAAATCATGAAGATGCAGATGCTGTAACACTGGAGAACAGAAAGCAACTTTATTCTCGTTCCAGATGGTATTGTTGTCTACCTAGAAAACCCAACGGAATTAAGTGAGGAAACACTACCAGAAGTGATAAGAATTCAATACGGCCAGTCAAAATATGTATATACACTGATTGACAGTTTTCCTCTATTCCAGCAGTAACAACTTAATATTAAGGAAAATAGATCCCATTTCCCTAAAGCAGTAATAAATGTGGAATACTTGAAAATAAGCCTGACATGAAATGGAAAAGATCTGTGTAAAAAAAAAGTATAAAAGTTCACTGAGGACCTAATTAAAATTTTTGAATGGAGAGAAGTTCTTTGTCCATGAATGGAGTGATTCAGCATTATAAAGATGTCAAATGTCCCCCAGGTTAATTCTGGAGTCACTAAAATTCAAATAAAAACACCTATTGCATTTTTGGAAATGTCTAAAAATTAAATTGGTGTATATAAAGGCATTGTGACAAAAGAAAGAAGGGCCACATATGAAATTGTATTCCACATGAATAATATTTCAAACATGGGAATGCCAATTCCAGAGTAAAGAGATCAATGGGACAAAATGAAATGAGAATGTAAGAACGGTCCTATGCTGCACCATCCCATATGGTGGCCACTCGCCATCTTGGTTCCCAAGAACTTGACATGGCTAGTGTCACATGTTGAAATGATAATATTTTGAATATACTGCCTTCAATAAAATATATTACGAAAATAAACTTTACCTGTATCTTTTTTTACTTTTTAAAATATGGCTACTAGAAAAATCATGGTTGTGGTTTATATTACATTTCTATCATACAGAACTGTTCTCAAGAATAAAAAAAAGTAATGTATTCTTGTCTAAAGATAATAAAAGTTAGCATAGGCATTTTACTTTACTTTTAATTTTTTCAGGTTTTTATGTGAAATCCAATTAGTTAATATACAGTATAATATTAGTTTCAGGAGTGGAGTTTAGTGATTCTTCACTTACAACACAATAATGGCCTCCTTAATACCTACCTCCCATTAACTCAACCCTCTGCCCAACATAAGCATTTTTTAAAATATTTTACTAATTTATTTGAGAGAGAGAGAGTGAGAGAGCACAAGCAGGGGGAGTGGCAGAGGGAGAAGCAGGCTCCCCAAAGAGCAGGGAGCCCAACATGGGGCTCCATCCCAGGACCCCGGGATCATGACCTGAGCCAAAGGCAGACATTTAACCTACTGAGACACCCAGGTGCCCCCCAGCATAGGCATTTTAAATGAGTGAGGGGAAGATACATCAATGACACGCTGGAAGAATTACGGAGTGACTATGGGGGCAGGAGAAGTAGTTCTGATATGTTAGGCTGTATGCTGAAATTCCAGATAAACTGAAAACTGAAGTAATAAAAGTACTAGAGGAAACTATAAGGGAATATTTACAAAAACTGGAAGGATGAGAAGAGCATGCCAAGCCCAAAATGAAAAATGGAAAAAAAAAAAAAAAGTCTTGATGAATTTGCCTATATAAAATACGAAAGTTTTCAATATTGTCAAGTAACATAAAAAACACAATTGAATGTCACACAAAACACGAAAAGATATCTGAAACCAATGCGACAAATCCTTACCTTATAAAGAGCTCTTATAAATCAGTAAGAAAAAGAACACTCCAATAAGAACATGTGCCAATTACACGAACAGCCAATTTACAAAAGGAGAAACAGAAATGAGAAAGAGTCCTCGTAAAAAAAAGAAATTCCATCTTAGTAGTAATCAAAGAAATGCAAATTAAAATAGCGATTGCTGAGGATCAAAAATGCATAATATATAATGTTGGCAATGAGTGCTGTCATATCCCTATGCAACTCCAAATTGGTATGATCTTTCTGGAGGCCAATTTGGCAATACGTACAAAAGGTTCCAAAATGCGCTCACGCTATTTCTAGGAACTGATCGTCAGAAACTAATCGGAGATGTTCACACAAAAATACAAGTATGAGTTTCCTGCATTGTTGTTTGCAATCAGGAGAGACTGGCAACCATCTCCACACTCCATAGCGAAAGCCTCCTTGAGTATGTCCAGCACTGCCATAGGGTAGGATTTTTTCAACAGCTATTGGAAGAAACTTCGACAGAGAATATACCTCTACCTCCTGTCCTGTCCCAAATTCCTCAAAATGGCAAAGATTCCTTTTTTTTTTTTTTTTAAGATTTATTTATTTATTTGACCAAGAGAGACACAGGGTGAGAGGGAACACAAGCTGGGGGAGAGGGAGAGGAGGAAGTAGGCTCCCTGCTGAGCAGGGAGCACGATGTGGGGCTCGATCCCAGGACCCTAAGACCAGGACCTGAGCCAAAGGCAGACGCCTAATGACTAAGCCACCCAGGGGCCCCATGGCAAAGATTTCTTAAGAAAAATATCTGAAAGAGCTCTGGAAAGCAACAAAGAAGACTGTCAGTGGGTAGAATATTTGCAGAACTCTGGGAAAATAGGAAGGAAGGGAACAGACCATAGGATGAAAAGGACTGGGGGGAAGTCGTTCCAAACACACAAGACTGTGGCAAAGGCGGGGTAGCTCATGGGGTCACCAGACACAGGGGACAGGCTGTTGTGAGTCACAGTGATGGAGAATTCCTGCTGGACCGGAAAAACATTGCCACTGGACCACTAAAGTAAAGAAGCTATTCTAATAGGAAGAACATATATTTGTTGATACGTATTCACTCATATGCAATGAGAAAACTGTACAGACATAGGCTTTCCGGGGCTAGGTTACAGCCGATTGTTAGCCTTCCTTTTTTGCTCTTCTGGGTTTTCCAAGTTTTCTGTGCTGAGTACATATCAATATCACAGTTAGAAAACAATAGATGAGTATTTTTAAATAAAGAAGCAAAAAAATGAAAACAATGAGAACTTGACATTTTTCTGTAAGAACATAACTACAATCTTATTAGTTTTCTTTTGAGTTACTAGAGTAACGTCCTGGCTGGTTTCCCAGACTCTGGTCAGCTGAAGATTGTTACCATCTCTTACTCCCTGCTTAAAAGCCTTCCATGGCTCCTTACTGCTGATGTTCAAGTCCAGACCTAGAGGCATGTGGGGCCTTCACCATTCTTCACTTCTCCCACGACCCACTGGCTATTTGCTATTTCCTGAAGGTTCCACACATCTTCCATCTCTAGTCCTTGGCCCCTGTTGCCCTGGCACTATCCAACCCTGGCAGGTAGGCCTTGGGGGGGGGGGGGCTATAGCCAGAAGGTACCAGAATAGCTCTGTGGACTTGCACACTCCAAGAGGCCCAGCTGAAACAAAGCATCCTGGGATACTTCAGCCAGAGCAGGTATGGAAGGACAGTTCAGAATCTGAGAAAATAATAAAAATTTAATGTGGAATCTCATGGCAAAAATTGCAGGGAACCACAAAGAGCTCTCCTTGAGACATGAGTTGGTTTGGTCTACATATCCACCTCCTTGCTTCTGGGGTGCGGGATGGGGTGGGAATTCTGGCCCTGGCTAGTGGCCTCCTCTTCACAAGGGCGAGCCCACCTCGGTTTACACCTCTGCCCACCACCCCGTGGCTGTAAGCCCTTGGCAAAGTGACTTCATCCTTCCTTAATCTATACAACAGCGCTCGCCATGTGCAGGGTAACTGGAAGTCATCACCTGCATGCAGACCCCCCGCAACCCCATAAATGGCAGAGATGATGTTATAATTCCATTTTCCCACCCCAAAGGTTCTGCTTCACGGGGCTAGAGTCATGTTTTGGGAACCAAGCCCAGGGGCTATGTAGGCGGCTCTAGGGAGTGTTCCCGGTGAGCGCTCTGAGGTCACTGTGGATTGCTGGACCCCCCACCCCGACACCTCTAGCATCTCCTTCTAGGCCCTCACTCACCCCTGTGCTCCAAGGATCCCCGTGGCCAGGAGAGGGGGTGTGTTTATCTGCTCTCAGAGCCCAGGTGAGCTGAAAGACTGGCCTTCTCCCCAGCCCAGGATGAACCCTGTTCCCACAGCCAAGCCTCCTATCCTCTCGAAGCAGGATCCAGGCAACTCCTTTCTTGTGTCGAGGTCAGTGTGGTAGAAGGGTGCTCAGCTCTGGGAACCTGGTATGGAGTGGTAGGGAGGAAGCATCCTTCCTAGCGGGGATAGACCACCGCCACCGGGATGGCAGGAGCCCTACAAAACCAAAGGCCCTGACTGGGGACTGTTCTCATGCACACGGGGTCTCCCTGCAGGGCAGAACACCCACTGGCAGGCTGCACTGTCCCTGAGGACACTCGCAGGAAGGAACAAGTGTCCCTTGAACCCTAGAGTCTGTCCCATGAAGCTTCAGCCTCAGAAAGTTGAAGGTCTTCAAGTTCAGTCCTTGACCTTGAACTTCTCCCATTAAATATCTGCCCTGGACCGGCCCCGAGGAAAAGCCTGTGATTACCAGCAAAGCCAGTCCTACCCTCCACCCCTCACCCCCTGCTGTCTGTTAAATGAACAAGCAGCTGGACGCGTTTCACCCACCCCGGTGATCCCCATGTTTCAGTTCCTCCTGTCCCCCCTTAGAGGTAATTTCACCACCCAGGCTTGTGAGATTAGTTTTTTTCCTTTGAACAGCCTCTTTTTTTTTTTTTTAAGATTTTTAAAAATTTTTATTTATTTGACAGAGAGAGACACAGGGAGAGAGGGAACACAAGCTGACAGAGTGGCAGAGGGAGAAGCAGGCTCGCCACCGAGCAAAGAGCCCAATCAATGCAGGGCTTGATCCCAGAGCCCTGAGATCATGACCTGAGCAGAAGGCAGACGCTTAACGACTGAGCCACCCAGGCCCCCTAAAGAGTCTCACTTTTTAAATGAGGTTTCCATTCTCAACAATAACGTCAATGAAGGGCGGTTTTGATGAGGTCGTCATCCCCCCCCCCAAGTAGATGATAACATAAACAGGCAGCTACTAAAATTGTACAAAAATCCTATTATATACACACACCCTGGGAAATAATGGACCCCCCCAGATGCCGAAGAGGCTGCCACCAACAGCTGTGTTGGTGTGGGCAGGAGGATTTGGAGCCGTCCCTGCTGGCTGACCCACAGGCCAGTGCCCTCCCGGAGCTGGAGGTAAGGGCCCGGAGAAGGAGAGGTAGTCTCTTGCCTAGGGGCAGACAGCCGATCATCTAAAAGCATCAGCAAGTTTTCAGATAAAAGTGGGGGCACAGGATGGGGCCCTAGGACCATCAGGATCAGAGTCTGGTCTGTCAGGAGTCCCCTCCTGCCTCCTAATGATGGAAGATCTGCAGCTGCGTGGGCGGCCCAGGTGACCCTGCAGCCTGGAGGGAGGCCAAGGACAGAGAGCAGAGGTGTTGCAGGCCTTCCAGCATGCCTGGCCCGTTTCTCAGACAAGGCAGGCCTAGGAGCGCAGCGGCCTCAGTGGCAGGCGGCCCTTCCTCCAGGACAGGGTTTCGAAAACTCCAGCAGCCTGGGCCCCCACCCTAGAGGGTCTGATTCAGGGTGGCTGGGGTGGGGGGTGGGGGAGCGCTCCAATCTGCTTTTCTAGGTGAGAGCAACAGTGACATGATGCTTGCTGGTCCAGGACAGTACCTTAGAGGATGCGATTACCCGACCCTGGTGAGACAGCACTCCGAAGTGCCGAGCACTCAGAATGAACATCGCAGGATGACACAGCCAAGAAAAATGACTCAAACTGCAAGGCGTGCATTCCAATGCCCCGCATCGATGCCCCCCAGAAGTGACCACGAGGCGGATCCCTGGCCACTGCTGGTTCCAGGGGCTGGCCCCGAACGTTCCAGTGAGATCTCTGGGAGAAATCTCCACCACGGAACAATGCCACATCCAAAAAAGGACCCAGCTGAGAAACGACAGAAATGGCTTGGCTGCGTTCTGTGGGCGTGGGACTTGCTGACTATGCCAGCTCCTCCCTTCCCGACCGCCCCTGTGACAAGCTAGGGGCAGGGGTCTTCCTGCATCGTTTCCATCCCATCTCACCATCGTGGTGCAGGCAGACTGAGGGCCACAGGAAAGAAAATCACTGCATTTGCCCCCAAGAAGCTGGCCCCTGGATTATAGAGTCAAGGACTGAAATCCCTGCTGAGCGTTTGGCCTCGTGTCATGCAGCGTGCAGGGTGAGGGGAGAGAGCTCGGCCTGGCCCTCATCCGCAAGGGCTCTGGGGCCAGTAGTGCTGGGAGCTGGGTGGAGAAGAAATGGTGATTGAGCTGCCCTGAGCAAGGAGCAGGTACAGAGGGCAGCCTGCAGTGGAGGGAGGTGTAGGGAGCATCCTGCCTGGGGAGGAAGGCTGGACAGGTGTGGGGGAGGATGTTCCTGCAGAGAGAAGCCAGTATGGAGGTGTGGCTTGCTGAAGAAGGGGAAGGGACTTAAGGTGACAGAGGAGGAGGCCTGGGGGGGGAAGGGGGGACCATGGAGGGGCTCTGCAGCCAGGCCAAGGAGTTCATTCCCGCTAAGGGCAGCAGATGCCTATTAAGCCTGGTTCCTGAATTAGATGCAAGCTCGAGGTTCCTGTCTTTCGCTGCAGGAGTGTCCCCCCTGCCGGTGACTGCTCCGTAAGAAAAACCACCTTTAGAGGAGGTGACCAGAGAGACCCCTTGGGTGGGGCAGCCAGGGATTTGACAAGCCCGGAAGGCTTCCAAGGGCCCCTCGGGGCTGTGGAGGGCTGAAAGGGCTGGTGCTTTCAGCACGAGGAGCTCTGCAGATGGTGCCCTTTCGGGGCTGGGCAGATCAAGGGCCTCAGAGGATCCCAACCCTTGGAGGAGGTCTCTGGTATGGAAAGGTCAGCCCCGGAAGCACTGAGATCACTGAGGACCAGCAGCGGGGCAGGGAGTCTCAGAGCCTGCCTGGAGGGCGTTCAGGATGGGAGCCTCGGGCAGCCACACAGCTGGGCTCCTGAGGGGGGCGGAGGGCAGCCGCAGCCTACAGAACCAGATTCGAGATGATCAGAAAAATAACAGCCACCTTTGCTTGGTGCTGCTTACGAGCCAGGCACGTCCCTCAGCACTCTGAAGTTTCTAGACACGGTTCATCCTCACCACCACCCGAAGAGTTAGGTGCGGTTATTAGCCCCATTTTCAAGATGAAGAAATTGAGGCACAAAGAGGCAAAGTCATTCTCATGTGCGCACCCCTGGGAGTGGCAGGAATGGGGTCAAAGACCTCACCTCCTCAAAAAATTCTTTGAGCTCAGAGAGATCATTGAAGTCGCCTGGACCTGCTCCCTTATCTCATAGAAGGGGAAACGGAAGTCCGGAGAGACTAATTCGTCTACGGTGCTTAGCTGGCTGGCCGTGTCATGGAACTGGGAAACTAAAGAATAACTTGGTGAAGACGGTTTTGTAGACCACAGGAGCAGGAACTTGGCGGGGAGAGGCCCGATCACCCCCCACCCCCCACTCCCAGCTGCTGTCTGCTGGTTGCCCGGGCAGCCATGCTCACTGCCTTCATCTCCACCCCAAGCCCTGCCTCCATCCTGTGCCTGCCACGCCCACGGGGATGTCCCGCAACCCTCTGGTCTCTCACCTCCTCGCCCCCAGTTCCAGTGACCTCTACCTCCCCTCCACTTCAGCCGTCCCCCCAGACCCAGGGCCGGGCCCCTCAATCTCGACGTCCTCCCTCCAGTTCTGACCACGCCTCCCACCCTTCCAGCTCCCTCAAGCTTCCCCAGAGACTTCCAGAGCTCCACTTCCTCCAAGCCCACGGGCCATCTGTCTGCTCATCCCTCTCCATCCGGGGCCCTGTGGAGCACCCACTCAGCAGCACCCTCCATCTTCATCACCCGCCCCCACCACTGTCTTCCACCTGGCAGAGCCCCGGCGCCGGGCCCAGGGCACTCTCCACCTTCTCCACCCTGCCGCACCAGTGTCCCGGTCACAGCACCCAGCAAGGGCGGTCATGTGGCCTGTAGACCGGGGCTACTCTGACAGCCCTGGCCCCCGCCACGAGAGGGCGCCATTTCCCACCGTGAACTCCTGACCGGGCCGACTGAGAACTACATTGACATTGAGGGCTCATTGAAACCACCTGGGGAGCTCGCACAGGGTCTAATGCCCGAGGTCATCCGATATAACGAGATTGTTCTGGGGGCTGACCCCGAGGATCCGGCTTTTAAAGAGCTCCCTGGTGATTTTAAATGTGCCCTGTCCCCACCGGGCAACATTACTCCGCTGAATGAAGAAACAAACTACTGAGACAGGTTAACGTCAAAAACATTATGGGAAATAAAAGAAGCGAGACATAGAAAAAGTCCATGTTATATAATTCTATTTATATGGAATTTCCAAAACGGGCAAAAGGAGGGAGCAAGCAAACGAACCCGGGTCCGGGGGTGAGTCTAACTAGAGACATGCACAAGGGAATTTGTGGAGGGATGGGTGGGTTCGAACACTGGGTTGCAGCGACGGCCGCAGGACCGTATCTGAAAATATGAAGTTTACTGAGAATAAATGAACTGTGGACTAACAATGGATGAACTGTATGGTGTACAAATTATATCCCAGGAAAGCTGTTCAAAGTGGAGGCAGAGAGGGAGCCCGACGTATTAAAAAAAAAAAAATTCCCAGTGATCCCAATGAGCAGCCAGAACCCAGCAAAGGAGTCCTAACACCACCGACCCCAAGGCCACGATGTCCACTTCTCCCTGGCCCTCCACAGCCCAGGGCCCATGCCCATCACACACCCTGGCACAGCGCAGGCCACATTATTATCCTTTGAGTGAAGGGATACGTATTCCTAGAGTTTTTTGCAGGAATCAGTGGAGGACAGGATGTCCACTGAATGAGCACTTACTCTGCAGAGGTCTTTCATGCCCTCGTTCTAACTCTCTCATCGCCGAGTCCCTGTGAGGTCGGGATAAATACCCCTGTTTACACAAAGATCTCACTGAGATGAAGTGTACTGCTCGTGGCCACGCAGCCCTCGCCTGGGAGAGCTGGGCCTAGAGATTAGCCTGCCTGATACAAAATTCTTCCCTCTTTCTCAACGCATTTATGTCTTGGCTGCAGAGAGGGCAGGGCCGATGCAACTCTATCTTTTCAGCCACCGGTGTTCACTATGGAGCCTTGTCTGTCTCAGCAGCAGCCTTAGATCCCATATACCCAAGTCAACAAGGTGAAGGAAACTGTCTGGGCCCACACAGCCCTTGCTTTGCAAAGCGAGATCTGGAGACGGCCCCTTCTGATCAATCCAAGTCCCAGGCAGCCTCTGGGTACCATACACTAGGTAGGATGCCTCTCCAGACACAGGAGCGGCCAGCCCCGAGGTGGGATGACTCTTAGCCCTGCACCCCTTCCAGTCCCAGTGTAATAAGCTTCTGGGATCAAGCTTCTCCCCCACCCCAGCCCTCTCCAACCTCAGGACTGCCTTCATTTGATCATCTTTCCAGTGCACCAGTTCAGAACAGAAGAGCTTGATGCTGCTGATCGGCCAATTTCATAAAAGGAATGCAGTTTCCCTCGCACTCATGAAAAGCTGTTAGCCCCTGGAGAGTGTCCAGAGCCTGCCTGCCAGCGATGCAGCCCAGACATCGGGAGAGGGGTGCCAAAGCCCTTGGGCACACAGAGGAGTCAGCTGGGCTGAGAGATTTAAATCGAGAGGGGTCCTTGCCAGCAACACCACCAAGCAACATCCTGTCCTCAGAGAAGAGGTTTCCCACTGAGATGCCCTGAAACCGCAGTGGAGGGCCCTAACACAGCCATGCAGGGATGGAGATGTGCTCCCAGACTGTTGCCACTCGACCCCAGCGAGGACAGCATAATGGAGGTGGCAGTGGGGGGGTCCAGCAGGCAGCTGACCCTTTATCAGCATGTGTCCTGGAGGAAAAGACCTACCACCCTCTGCAGACTTCAGTTTCCTTATCTATAAAATGGGAGCATAAACCCTTCCTACCGGGCTGCTGGCTGTGAGCGCGTTTGGGAATGTATAAAACATCAACAATGTTGGGACGAACAATTTAACTTCTTTGGTGTCTTTCGAATCTCCATGGTTACAAGCAGTTCCCATGTGACAAAAGAAAGTTATAAATGGACAGGTTTCCCTGCAGTGGGAGTCGGGATCCCGGGATTCAGTCTGGACTTTTCTGTGAATAACCTTTCATGACTTCAGAGGGCTTTGAAACCCAGACCTTTGTCCCTTCCCCTCTCTGGACCTCGGTGTTTCACTTCTATACAATGAAAAGGTTGGAGGAGGCATCCCTAATGGTCCCTCCCGCTGACAGCCAAAGACTGTTGGAAACAAGAAGATCTCTCCCTATCGCTGCGGGGTCCACTGTCAATATGGGGCCCCAGGACTGGGCGTCCCCACCCTCACCATCAACCTGCTTGACACTCATTTTCGAGCACTGGTCACCGCTGTAAAGAAGGCAGCCCTCTAGCCTTCTGCAGCGTTTGGCATGGAGTCCCTGCCACTGCAGGTCCCGTTTCCCTTATGCCTGTCCCTGGGGACTGAGAAACAGAGAGGTGGGAAGATGAGGACCAGCCTTGCCTGGGAAAAGCCTGCCTTGTTTGTATGAGCACAGACCGCGGGGCCAAACACTCCTGCTTTTCAAGCGCCTGCAAAACATCCCTCCCTGTGCATGAACCTTCCGGCTTACACAGCTCTTTCAAATCCAGGACTGATTTTGGCAAGAACTGCAGGGAAGGCAAGAACTGTCCCCATTTTATAGGGCAGGAAACCACAGTTCAGAGAAGAAAGGTGACTTCTCCAAGGTCGCATAGCCAGCGCATGGAGTGGGCTCTGCTTCCCCTGGGACTGGTGAGGCAGAGCCTCATAGAGTAAGTGTGGAGCTGAAGTGGGGAGAGGTGTGGTGACTCCCAGCCCTGCTGTGCACCCACCCTCCTGGACACACAAATCTCCCCCTCCATGTCCCCGCCCCACCCCCAACCCTCCCACTGCCACAAGGGGCGGAGTTTTCCAAGACTCCTCCCACCGAGGTCTGCCTGAACACCCAACTCCCACATTCTCCCCACACAGCTCCCAGTGTTTCCCTGGGCTGCTGAGCACATGTGGAATGGCTTGCCTTGCTGGGATGCTCTGAAAAGCCAGAGCACACATGGGGAAAAAAAGGAAAGCAGGAGCTCCAGGAAGGACGGGATAGAAGGCAAGAGATCATTTTGCACTCATCCAACTAGGGAAAACTTTTTAAACATTGCTAATATCACAGTTAGAAAAGAAGTGTGGAAATGGGGATTTTCAAACACTGTTGGCGGGACGAGGACTCAGAACAGCCTTCCTGGAGGTCAGTTTGTTGCAATATTTTAAAGGACCGCAATAATTCTGCCTCTAGAAATCTACTGAGAAGACCACATCGAGACAGGAAGCTACTGGCTGTGATTATCAAAAAGCTGGACACATCCAATAAATTACCACTTATCTGTCTGACAGAACACCATGACCCATTAATAGGAATGTGGTCTATCGAGATCTCTATGATCTGTAGTGAAGTGAGAAAAACAACACATATAGTATATAAATATACGGAGAAAGTTCTGGGCAGATGAACAGTAAATGGAAATCAAGGGTTCGCTTGGGAGAGAAAGCGGGATTTAGAGGGATCAAGCAAAGCAACGTAATTATTTTTTTACTATCCATAGCCAACTTTTTTTCTTTCTTGGCAAAAACAAAATAAACCCTGAAACACCGTGTATGATGTATGCGAGTAAACCATTAAAATGAACCGCCAAAGAAAACCCCCAACAAACCCACCCAATCCACGGTGACACCAGAGCCTTCCTTCATTCTAAGCCAGCCCCTCCCCAAACTCCCCTCACAGCAGAGACGTTCCTGGTGGCTCATCATGATTTTGGTGGCAGGGGGGCGGGTGTCACTGGGCGTCAGTAACAAGGACAGCAAACCTACAGGTGCAGTCAGGGAATGAGCCGCACGATTTAGCCAGGAGGCATGACAAAAGGTTTCACTCCTGAGCTACGTAGGATGGACAGGTTCACCTGCCCCATGTCCAGAGTCCTCAGCCACTAGCTCTCTCTTGGCCCCGGCGTGTCAGCTCTGAGCCTGCTCCTAAAAGCAGGCTTAAGGGTCCTATGATGTTACCCGTCCCCGCTGAAGCCACGCTGCCCCCTGGAAGGAGACCGCAGCTGCCAGGACGGTGTGGGCACATCCTCTCTGCACACATACCTCAGAGAATCTCTGCACGTCTTGGGTCAGCGTGCCCACTCGCTTCCACTGGTAATGCTTGAGCAACTTCAGGATGGCTGGGTTCACCGCGTTATCCGATGGGACAGTCCGAAAGAAGTATGGGTACTTTTTCTTATCAGCTAGGACAGGCGTGGTTGCGGCAAAGGAAAGCTGGAAAAAAAAAGAGACATCACCTTTACTGGTGTATTTCTTGGCTGTGCGCCCAGGACCTCCCCCAACAGAACATAGACCCTGAGCCAGATCCAGATGGGGGGGGGCACATGGGGCAAGGCATTTTGTTAAAGCCTTTTTGTTGGGAAAGCGATACATTATAATTGAAGAGAAGGTTTTAAAAAATGCCAAATAAGGATAAAGAAGGAAAAATGTGAACCAATAATTTACTCCTCACCAATGAACCACCATTGATGCAGTTTATTTCCTTCTGGTCCTTTTTCCATGCACAGTGATTTTTTTTAAGAAGGAGATTTTCAAAATCATTCTATGTACACAATTGAACCCCTTCCTTAATACTATCCCACAAGCCTTGAAACCATCTTGTTAAAAAAGAAACTCCGCGCAAACATTTTAATAGCTGTGTAATACTCCAGCATAGGAACTACCATAATTTACTGAATCATCTCTAATTTGGGGGCATTTAGACTGTTTTCAATTTGTCATTATTGTCATGTTATTCTAAAAGCGTCTTTGTGCCAACCATCTTTTTTCTACATTTTAGGCTATTTCTGTAGGATAGAGTCCGTGATATAAAATCTCCCAGATAAAGAGGATGAGGTTTTGAAGACTTAATATTTGTCCCCCCTCCCTAAATTATGTCAATTTACACACCCACTAGCCAGGTATAATTAGAGGGCCAATGTCACCACAGTCTTACCAACAGAGAGAAATAAAACATGTCTCTCTATAATTCTATAATGGTTTACCACTAAAAAAAAATGAGTCATATTGCATTCATGGGTTATGCATAATGTTGAGCTTACTTCCATGGGATCGTTAACTAGTAGTATGTTCTATTTTAGGAGTTGTTTTTTCATATCCTTTGTTTATTTTTTGAGTGGTATTCTAACGCTTTTCTGACGAAGTCTAATGAAGACTTTTTTTTTTTAAGTATAGCATCCAAACTCAGACTATTGGAGTTACCACAAATATCCCAGTTTGTTTGCTTTTACTGTGTGTGTGTGTGTGTGTGTGTGTTTTAATTGACACTCAGTAGTCAAATCTGTCTATCTTCCCCTTCATTATTCTTTCTCTTTCTTTCAAGTGCCAGTAAGTTGCTAAATCGGATTTTAATTATCTGTCTTCCAAAGCCCAGCTGAAATGTCACCTTCTCTGTAGCATTTCCTCTGATCTCTGCTCTCCCGGTCCCCCGGCCTCACCCACCGAAGGTGCTTATCACCCTTTTTGATCTTTGCCGTGTGCCGGCAGAAACACGGTATCTTATTGCTCTTCTAATTTGCATTTACATTATAAGCAGGGAATGCCTCTTCTTAAGCTCAAGAGCAATTTGCAGTTTGTTCTGGAAACCATGCACATCCTTCCCCTGATTTCCAATTCGACTCTCAGTCTTTTTCTTATCAGTGGGTAGAAGTGATCTTTTATATGAACGAAACTAGCCCTTTGCAATACAAGTTGCTAATGTCCCCCCGAGTCTGCATTTTTTTTCTTTTTGTGTTTCTTATAATGTCTTCTGCCATAGAGATTTTATGCGGTTGAATTTATCAATTTTTTTCCCTTTTATGTCCTCGGGTTTTGTGTCATATTTAGAAAGGCTTTTCCCTCATTGAGACTACTAAATAATTCCTCCACAGTTTCTTTCATTCAGTCACCCCTCGCCTTCCTTCCCTCTGTTCCTCTTTTTTTTTTTTTTAAAGATTTATTTATTTATTTGACAGACAGAGATCACAAGTAGGCAGAGAAGCAGGCAGAGAGAGGGGAGGAAGCAGGCTCCCTGCTGAGCAGAGAGCCCGATGTGGGACTCGATCCCAGGACCCTGGGATCATGACCTGAGCTGAAGGTAGAGGCTTAACCCTCTGAGCCACCCAGGCGCCCCTGTTCCTTTTTCTTCCTCCCAACCTGCCACCCTCCTTCTCCTCCTTCTTTTTCCCTTTCTTTTTTTTTTAAGTTTTGTAGGTTTTTTTTTAGTTTATTTTATTTATTTATTTGACAGAGAGAGAGAGAGATCAGAAGTAGGCAGAAAGGCAGGCAGAGAGCGAGGGGGAAGCAGGCTCCCCGCCAAACAGAGGGCCCGATGTGAGGCTCGAGCCCAGGACCCCGAGATCACAACCCGAGCCAAAGGCAGAGGCACAACCCACTGAGCCACCCAGGCGCCCCTCCTTCCTTCTTTTGTTTCATGTAAACTCTTGACCCAGAGAAAGCTGAAGCAAGCTCACTCTGCCTTCACAGGCTTCCTCCCTGAGCCCTTGCTGTCCCAGCAGCAGCTCTAGACCCAATACATCCCAGAGTCCAATTCCAGCATCCAGGGAAATAATATACGGGTGTCCTCCAGCCCCAGTGAAGATATTTTTTACTGCCTTTCCTGTCACCCAAGGAAGTGCTCCTTCTCCTCCCTAACACTTTCACAGAGTGAGGCAGAAGGGACCCTGTCCCTCTTCCTGGCCTGGCTCAGAGTGTAGACAACCAAGACCTAGTATCCCCGCATCTCTTGGGTACAACCAGCAACCTCACCACATCCCATCTGTTGAGAGGAACACAAAATATCCCACCAGCTGTCACTTGGAACTAAAGAGTACCTGTAGGAACCAGTTCCCAAGATCCTCATAGAAAGAGGGACATCATCCCAAGACTGCTAAAGGCCAAGGGTAGAATGACTGTTTAGAAAAATTCTGAGTAGAAGGAGCAATGGGAAAAAGAACACACAGAGAGGAAACTCTTGGCTGGACACACCAAGGAGTTCTTGCATTCAGAGTTGTCCAGCAATGCCAGTAGTGAGATCCCTGCATCTGGAGGTATGCAAAAGGAGGCTGGACTACGACCTAGTGAGAATACAGAGGAGCTCCAATGTATCTGTGAGCTCCTCAAAAATTATATGAAAAAGTCGTGTGGGCAGGTATGTGCCTATAGGTGTACCCATTTTTTTGAAAAGAGGATCCACAGTTTCCATCAGCTTCATCAGGAGGGTCCTGTGACCCAAACAAGGTCAGCACCCCTGCCTACAGGTGATACTGCGGTCCCAGAATGAGGACAAAAAGTAGATGCTCTCTACAGTCCCCTTGGACATAGTGTCTGTGACTCGTCTCTCAAAATTAAAGCAACATGTCAAGCCTCCTATGGACAGGAGAAGAGAAAGAGGGAGCTGTTTGAAAAATCAGGGAGTAAGTCTTCCAGGACCTGGGATGGTATATGTGCCATCCCGTCCCCCAAGATGCTTCTCTGACAAAATTTGGGAAATATGGGTTTTCTGATGTGATTTATGAATCACACTCTGGTTACTACTTGATCGCTATTGTCCTATCAGTTCCAGGTCCACAATTAGTTGTTGCTTGAAAAACCTCATATGTTTGCCCTGTAGGTAATTACAGTGGTTACTGTTCAGTGAATAAATGGCCCATTGTGTTTACAATGGGCTTGGAGTACAATCCATGCCACCGGTCTAAATCATGTTGGGTGCAAAATATTAACTGGCACCAGTATTTTCTGCCCCATTTGAGATAATGCTCATTTTGATTAGATGGCTTGGTGTTACCTTGCCTCTGGCTTTAGCCTCCTCAAACTTTCTTCTGTGGGCAAAGGCTGCAGTGGCCTAGGAGCACTGCTGACTTTCCGAACTGGAGGAACCTGAAAAGTCATCTAGCTTTGGGCTTGTCTCTCCTGGCTGCACGGCAGAATCACTTGGAGAGATTTAAAAAAAAAAAAAAAAAAAAAAAAAATACAATGCCTCGGTCCCACACCAAACCAACCGAATCGTAATCTCTGAGTCTGGAAGTCAGGCTTCAGGATTATTAAAAAAAATTGGCAGGTGATGACGATACACAGGGAGGGCTGAGAACCGCAAATACAGCTCAACATCCCTAGTTCCAAATAAGCAGGCTAAAACCTAGAAATGGGAGACATTGAGATATTTGCCATAGCCAGTAAGAGGTAGAAGCGGGACTCCAAAGGTGGGTCTACAGGACTCCAACTCCTGTGTTCTTTCTCCCCTTGAAGGCTGCCCACCTGCTTCCTATGTGCTGGCTAGCCCTTCCTCCCCGCCCAGTCCTTCAGCATCTGGAAACACCAGGCCGTCTGCTTCACGGCCAGAACCGCGATGCCCAAGCTTTCTGGGCTCTCCTTCCTTCTTTCACACAACCAAGTTAATTTCCAAACACGCTCTGATTGAGGCTCTGAGTTATTGAGGCTCAGAGTTAATCCCTAACCAAGGATTTATTTCAGAGAGTACTTTTAAAATTTTAGTTTGTTACCATTTCTGGTTTTATTGCCCTGTTTTGAGAATTTGGCATGGAGGGTGTCTGCTTTTGGAATTTATCGAGATTTTCTTTGTGGCCTATTCTACAATCGATTTTTGTGAAAGTTCCATGGTGGCCGGAAAAGAGAATGCAGTCTCAAGTTGTAAGCTATGAAAGTCTGCATCAGATTTCTTATGTATAACAGGTATAATCAACCAAAATGACTGGGGGGGTGCCTGGGTGGCTCAGTGGGTTAAAGCCTCTGTCTTCAGCTCAGGTCATGGTCTCAGGGTCCTGGGATTGAGCCCCGCATGGGGCTCTCTGCTCAGCAGGGAGCCTGCTTCCCCCTCTCTGTGTCTCTCCACCTGCTTGTGATCTCTTTGTGTCAAAGAAATAAATAAAAAAAATTTTTTTTTTTTAAGTCACTGAGTATCACATGTTCCATTTTTCTGTTAAGTTGATCTGTCAAAGACTGGAAGACTTGTTCAATTTTTCTCTACCGTCTCTGATTCTCCATCTATTTCTACAGTTTTTATTTTATCTGCTTTGATTTTATGTTACTTTGAGCACAAATGTTCATTACAATTACATCTTTATTTCTTAGCAACGTATACCCTTGCCTGGTCCCAAAAGCAGGCACTTAATAATCATTCCATGAACTGAGAATTAAAATATTTATCAAAGTAAAAAAAAACCCTGTCATTTTATTACTTTTTTGGTCATTTTATTACTTTTTGGTTTCTATTATAACATGCTTGATATTAATATTGAAACCTTTACTTTCTTTCTACTTGTATTTACCTGTCATAGAGCTGATCCTCCTTTTATTTGCATTCTATTAAGATTGTTTTAAAGTATATTTCTTGAAAAGAGCACACGGATTTTAAAGCATGTAAGCTTATTGCTGTAGTAAGTACTTCTTGATCTTGCACTTACCTTGTTGGCAATCTTTTTTTTTTTTTTTTTTTTTGAGAGGGAGAGAGGGGAGGCAGTGGGGAGGGGCAGAGGGAGAAGGAGAGAGAGAATCTTAAGCAGGCTCTAGGCCCAGCATGGAGCTCGACTTGAGGCTCTCTCTCACAATCCTGAGATCCTCACCTGAGTAGAAATCAAGAGTCAGAGGCTTAACCCACTGATCCACCCAGGTGCTCTGATAGTCTTGCTCTCTTTGTATGCTTCCTGTTTGTTTCCTCTTGTTCTTTTTATACTCACACTATATGTCTACTCCTCTCTATTCTGGGTATATTAATCTTGCTTCTTATTTCAAACTGCTGGGTTTTTTTTTTAATATTCTGAAGAAGGGCAAGTGGTTGAAATCTTGCTGAGGATGACCTTCTGTTGCCTTGACACATGGTTAGAATTTAGCTGGGTATAAAATTCTTGGGCTGCTTTTCCCCCCTTTGAAACTACAAAGGGATGCAGAGGAGAACTCTGGGGCCAGTTTGACACTTATTCCTTTGTAGGTATCTGATGTCCTCCGCCTGGATCCCCAAAAAAGGTTTTTTCTTTATTCTTAGATTTCAAAACATTTCCCAAGCTAGATCTTGGTATGACACTCTTGATTTTATCTGAGACACTGGGAATCCTTTAATCTATACCTTCAAGCTTTTCAACTCAGAAAAAAATTTCTATGCATATACAAGTGTAGTATTATATGTAATACCATATTGATTTTATTATATTCATATATATTCTTGTCTTTGCTCCAGAGAGCCTCATTATTTAGATGCTGTCTTTCATTCTTTTCTTTTTTATTTTTAAAGATTTTATTTATTTATTTGGCAGACAGAGATCACAAGTAGGCAGAGAGGCAGGCAGAGAGAGAGAGGGAGAGGAGGAAGCAGGCTTCCGGCTGAGCAGACAGCCTGATGTGGGGCTCGATCCCAGGACCCTGGGATCATGACCTGAGCTGAAGACAGAGGCTTTAACCCCACTGAGCCACCCAGGCACCCCCTGTCTTCTCATTCTTCAATTCCGTATTGATTATATTTCTTTCCATGATTTCATCTCTGGTTCCTTGTCCTCTACAGCTCATAAGAGCATCTCATTCTATTCCATATCTTTTATTATGGGATCTGTGCATATTTAGTTTCGCTCATTTCTGGTAAAGCGGCTGGGTTACTCATGGTCCCAACAGCAGGGCACAAGTTCTTTCTTCCTCATATCCTGGCCAATAATTGGTATTATCTCCTTTCCTACTTTTTGCCAATCTTTCTGGGACATGGTGGCACTTCATTGTTATTTGACTTTGCAGCCCTTAGCCTTTGAGGTTCTTTGATCTATGAGTTTGTTGATCTGCTTTTCAACAGCCTCACTTTTAAGTTTTACTCTCCCTAACATAATTTTATGATGTTATTAAGATTTTCCATTTCCTAAAAGTTGTTTAGGATCACACTCCTTTCTTACCCTGTTGTCTTATCTCAGACGAGTCCAGGGAGACCCTGTTTTTTTCTGCATATGACTGAGGATGCTAAATGTTTTTCTGAAGTTTTCTTCTTTGTTCTGCAATAGATCATTTTCAGAGGTGGACTCTTCCTCTGCTTCTTGTAGGTATGATGCACCTTTGATTATTTTTGCAATACTTTTTCAAAGGCTGAATGTCAGCTGTTTCCAGTGTACTCATTGTCAAAAGCAAGGCAGGTCTTTTCAGAGTTGGCTTATCAAATAACACAATGCATGGATTGCCTGTGACCCATTTTCTGTCTTTTTACATTATAATTGAATATTTTTCCCAGAAAAATATTTGAGCACAGTCTTTAGTGTCCAGAAGGCTCTCACTTTTTACTGTTCTATGCTAATGAGTGACATCTTTGTCCTCAGTGACTAATTTTCTGATGCTCTGAATCAACACAGTACATTACATTTCCATCATACATTCCTTGCCAGGGTTTTTCTTTCTTGCCCATGAAACTTTACTTGTGAGGTTTCTGCCTCCCGGGATGCAATGCACTCCTAGTGTCCTCTTGTCTTCTTCCTATTCAGCTTTTCCTAGGAATGTATAGGTCTCTTTGAATTTGCAAAGAGAGATGAAAATGAAGAGAAGAAAGCATCTTGGCTGCTTCAAAGGTCAGCAACTGTGAGTAGAGGTGTAGCTATCCAATGTTCTGATTGGTAAAGCCCTGGGTCCCTAACTCAGGTTGTGGGAAAGAGAGGGAGAAGTCTATTATTTTTCACAATGATTACTGTCTTATTAGTAGGCAGTGTTCAGAGTGCCAGGAAGAAAAGTTTTGTAGGATTTTATCAATCTAGCTCCATCTATTTGAAATCACTGAAGTTGCCAAACATCTAGAATGTGAGTTGGTCATAGAGCCCCTTGGTTCTTTGAGGTAAGAATCACTATTTTACAGCTGAAGAAACCATGGAAAAGAAAGGCAATGTAGTTGTGCAAGGTCAGTACAGGAGTGACAAAACTGGCCTTTTAACTTCCCTATCCTGTTCTCTTTCTTCATTCAGCTTTGAAGAGCCAGTCCCAGCTGAGATGGGGGAACGATCTGGAGACTTGCTCCTTCTTCTGAGACCCTGTAGCACAGCCATGAGGCAGCTGATTCCAAGGCTTCCAGAATCTCTCCCACATAGCACATTTCCATGGTGGGCATGGCTAGTCCTGGGGGATTCTGGGTGACTCACCTTAATCAGCAGATTGAAGTGGGGAGAGAGTTGTCAGCATCTCTCTCTAGGAGGGGATTTTCAGCCTGGCATGAAATATTTTGTAAGGTTTAGGGTCTGCTTATGGAAATGCAAATCACTTTAACATTAAGCTGAGGCCACTATGAGGCCACTTTAGGGGGCAGGGGAAAACGGGCTTCATTAAGCCTGTCTCTATGACTGTGAGAACAAGGACATCATTTCTTCTAGGTGTCTGTCTTCCTCACCTCTGAATACGATGATGGACGAAGGATATCGAAGGTTCCTCGCAACCACACAATTCGGCTCTTCTCTCCAACAGTTGAGGAAAATGATGAAGAAGTCTGTTAGTTTTGTGTGGGTATGTGTTTCGTTGGCTCTGATTTATTCAGATAATTGCCTTTGTGTCTCATTTCTTTTTGCAGATGTAAGCCCAGATGAAAAATGTAAACACACCTCCCAACTTCGGGATCTTTATTAAATTCCAAGCCACTGATGAATTCTTGCCTAAATGCAATTCATTCTTTCCCTGATTTGGAGCCTCTGAGTTTAACTTTCCTGGGGAGTGATGGCAATTTTCAGGTGGGAAGTAGGACCGAGAGCAGTTCTCATTGCTAAATCCTAGGTGAGAGACTCAGGCCAGAAGCAAGGGCGGTGGGGGGTGCGGGGGGGGGAATATGATGGAGTCTTGCTCTTTTCTCTGCTCCCTTTAATCTTTTTCCATGGGTTTGCTGACTGTTTCTGTAATTAAATGAGGGAAGTATTTGTCATCTCGGGTCCCTTTCAGCCGAGATGAATGGAATGCAACTTTCTCAGGAAGCTTCTGACAAAACCCTGTTTGTGGCCAGTGCCAGGACGTATACAAAGGCGCTGGGCTGGGGGCATTGGGAACTCGGGCCCACTTCAGGTCCTCGCCAGGTCGCTGCTGCACCCGAGCCCTGGCGAGAAACTGTTTGGACACAGAGTGCCTCTCCACAGAGGCCCGCTGAGAGTAATACGCTGTGGGGCTGCCGCAAAGCATTTCCCGAGTTAACGAGGGGAAAGGAATGCCTGGCCTTGGGGTGTTTTTGAAGGCTTATTCCCACAAAAGGCCCGCTGGGGCGTCATGCAGAGACTTGCTCTAAGGTGGCCCCGGCTGGAGCCACTTGGAGAACCATCATTTCTCCTTCCTGTTGATGAGCTTCCATCTGGAATCACTCAGAGGGGTAGAGCTGCCCGGCTTTCACTACCCACCTTGATGCCCTGTTCTTCTGGGGAGCTCGAAACAGTCTGTGAGGGAGGTAGAGGAAGCATCATTGTCTTTGTTCCTCATGGAGTAACTGAGGCATTGGGAGGTGTGGTGACCTGCCTGAGACCCTGCGGCTGGTAAGGGGTGAAGCTGGGATTTGAGCTCCGGTAGTCTGGCTCCTTTAAGTTATTGTGTGATGAGCCATGGGCCAAACACAGCATGAAGGGCTCAGCATTCACGTTCCCATTTAATGGGTAAAACGACCCTACGACCCTACGAGGTAGTCACTTCTCTAATCTGCACTTTTCAGATGAGGAGACTGAGGCTCAGAGAGGTTAAGTCAATTGTCCTTGGTCACACAGCCAGCAACAGGCAGAGCAGGGAGACTCCATGAGCCTTTGCTCATTCTGCAGACTGCTACATTTTTCAACTGTAATGAACAATGTCTAAAACAAGTTTACTTCTTTAGTCTAACTCTTCACCAAAACCCACCATGTTGGTAGAGTAGACTTCATGACTCTCATTCTCCAAATAAGAAAACTAAAACTCTGGGGCTCCTGGGTGGCTCAGTGGGTTAAGCCGCTGCCTTCAGCTCAGGTCATGATCTCAGGATCCTGGGATTGGGTCCCGCATCGGGCTCTCTGCTCCGCAGGAAGCCTGCTTCCCTCTCTCTCTCTCTCTCTCTGCCTGCCTCTCTGCCTACTTGTGATCTCTGTCTGTCAAATAAATAAATAAAATCTTTAAAAAAAAATAAAAAATAAAAGAAAGAAAGACTAAGAAGAAAAAAAATCTGCTTAAAAGAAAAAACAATAATACTGAATCACTGGCTTATTATGCTTTTGATTCCCTAGGATTGTCCAATTCAATTATATGAAACAGAACTCATATGGGTGTGTGTGGATATATATACACACATATACACATATACATATGTATATATAAAACTTTATTTTATCATTTAAGAGAAAATTCTTCCTATTTTTCTTTTAAAATTTTTATCATCATATAAAAGCTATGTCTAACTGTATAAGTATATAAAATAACTATGTTCCGTTTAAGGAGTAATAACGAAACCAATATCCAACTGCCCATCACCCAGTTTAAGAAATAGCTTTTATTTACTTGTAAATATTAAATTGTAAAGTAATTTACTTTTTTTGCTCTTTTAGATACAACCTTTTGTGATTCTTTTTTTTTTAAGATTTCATTTATTTATTTGACAGAGATCACAAGTAGGCAGAGAGGCAGGCAGAGAGAGAGAGGAGGAAGCATGCTCCCCGCTGAGCAGAGAGCCCGATGTGGGGCTCGATCCCAGGACCGTGGGATCATGACCTGAGCTGAAGGCAGAGGCTTTAACCCACTGAGCCACCCAGGTGCCCCCAACCTTTTGTGATTCTTACTTCCTCCTTCCTTGCCTCAGCTTTTCTCTCATTATTTTATATAAAGGAGTTAGAAAACAAATATTACTTCCTCAAATCCTTTCTTTCCTTTTTATTTAAGTCAGAGATAGAATAAAACAGAGAGACATCGAAAGCAAAACAGTGCTGAGAAAGCAGTATGGCCCATAAGGTAGGGACTCAGGGCCTCAGTGTGGATGGGCTGGGGTTGAATGCCAGCCCCGCTGTTCACCACGGAACCCTCCTCTGCCTCCTCTCTGTAATCCAGGGTGACTCACCCCACCCCACTCCCATCTCAGGATCCAAGGAGAATGATGGCTAATGTCAGATCACAACTTCTAGACTTAGACATTATGAGGCTTCAATGGTGTTTCTCACCCTTATGAAAGGCCTCTTAACTCAAAGCTTTTTCCTCTCAGTAATACCTCAATCCCAAGGAAGGCAGAGGGGAGAGGAGTACACCCATTTCACAGAGGAGATGTTTCAGTGAATGAATAGGTTTGCTCTCTGTGACGTGGCTGCCACCAAGCAGAGACACAATTCTAAATCAATCAGGCCTTCTAAATCCTGATCGAGTGAATTTTAAATGGCTTGTTAATTTAAAAAAATAATAATGATTATATTTCTTGTCTAATTGTGTACAATTAGGATGTATGTCTTTAATTTTCTCTTAAACTTCTGGTAAAATGCTCCATTTCCCCCTCACAGCTGTACAGGTGACAAATGTAGGAAATTAGCAAATTACATTAGAATCCTCTTTGGCTTCCTCAGCTCCTTTGCACTTTGCTTTCAGCTGATGTCTTTATGGGTAAGAAGTGCTCTCGTGTGATCACAGCTGTGAAGCCAACTGCCTTTTAATTACCACACTGCAAAAATCATGTCTCCTCATATCAATTTAGCACCTCTAATTAGTGAATGGGTTGAGATCACATCTATAGGGGGAGAAAGGTGTGCTGTGGCCCACCTCAATGCTTGCAGTGAAAGAGGATGTAGCATTTCTATCTTTTGGATCCTCCCATTTCCTCATGGCCAGCTCCTACTCATCTGTCCAGGCCTGCTCATGGCCACCTCTTCCAGGGAGACTTCCCTGCTATCCCTTAGTTCTCCTAGCAGCTGTCACAGAAAAAGCATTCAACCATGTATTGATAAATGAATGTCTGAGTGAATGCAAAGGGAGCAAACTTAGTATGTGGGGTCCCAGAGAGAAAAGTAGAATTGATATATGACTCTCTCAGCGAGCCTGATGTGGATCAACATCCGGGAGAAACATTTAATAGTGAGATATTCAAGAAGGAATCAAAATCTTACAAAGTACTGAGTTCTCCATCACTGGAGATATTCAAGGAGATGCTCAAGAATCACCTATGTATCAGGGTTGTGGAGGGGATTCTCAAACCAGCAGGGGGTTTGCATGAGTCAGTGTCTGCTGATGGCAAACCTAGTGATTTTAGTTGAGCCCTAGATTAATATTTTATATCTCAATAGGTACATTTTCTTTTTTATATTTATATTTACATTTTATATCTCAATAAGTACATTTTCTTTTTTTATACTTTTATACCATCTTCTTAGAAAATGATACAGATTTTCCATTCATGGTATTTAAATAAAAGGATATGTGTATTTAAAGGAAAATACTAAATCAGTTAACAATACAAGTGGTAGACCCAAGGGTCTTGGAGGTCTGGGAAACACTGGATTGCAGGTTCATTAAGGAGTCCTATAAGAATATACAGTCCTCAGAAATAAAAATCTCCTACTCAAATCTCTGTTACTTTCCATTAAATTAGGTCATAATATGCATTTAAACAATATATCATGAGCAAGACTCTTATCTGGGCACTGGAGAATAAGCACTATCAGAAGGGCCACAAAGCGGATAGACGGACCTCTCCAATCAAATGAATTAGATTAAAAAAAGTGAAATAACCGTACAAGTAGAAATGGCTTAAGAGGGTTGCCGTAGTTAGCAATACTGGGGACATACTTGTGATGAAAGACTTCTTTATTTGCCTGAAATTTTTTAATTTAACTGGACACCTGCCTTCTATCATGACTCCTGAGTCACTATCCACACCAGAGATGGTAAATAGACCTGAGCCTATGTGACGTCACGAGTACGTTGATAGTGGCGGCCAGAGATGTGGGTTAAGTTGGTGAAGAGCATGAGGTCACACCTGCAATTAGCATGGGACGGGGAAGCAAGGGCTCCGCCGTCATTCGTGTATCCGCCATCCTGAACTTGTCCAGTTCCTCATTTTGACCCGCAGGGGGACCGGAGAAGACCAGGGACTTGCCCAGGCTCCCAGCCCGAGTCCACAGCTGGGCTGGGCGAAACTCATCTGCTGCCCTGTGCCGCCTGCTCAGAATCAAATCAGAATGCCACCAACGCCAGGATTATGTAATTCCAGACTCTCCTCGACAAACATGACCACCCACATCACCGGCCAGAACGCACACAGCCCGTCGAAGCCGCCACCTGGTCCGATTTATCATCAGGACTCCATTTGAACGCCCCAGAATAACACAAAAGATGGGAAACCAAAGCCATTTACACGGAGAGAGTTCCGTGGAAGGCGATGTTGTGACGGAGAGCACGCAGGGGTCTGAACCACGGTGCTCCTTACATAACATCTCGGGGACGCACGCTAGGACAATTTTCCATTTGACTCTCGGTAGCACCCACAAGCAAGTGGGCTTTCCTCTAAAGCAGACACAGCACGGGCTGTTCACTGCAATGATGGCACTGAGCCGAATCGGGGGCTGCTTCTCCACCATTCTCCTGACCTCCCCCCCCCTTTCTGGGCCCGGACTCCCCTTGCTGTTAAAATAAGGAGATGGCCCTGGGTGGCTTTTTATTTCAGCTCTACCCTTTCATGACGTTGCAATTCTGCGTTTGATTTACAGACCAAGGAGGAATTCGTTCTTTCCGTGAGGGAACGAAAACTGTGGCACTTGGAGACTTGGTCAGGGGGGTCTGAAACCAGCCTCTTCCAAGATAGTTAGAGGGCCTAATTGTTTTAGATCTCCATTTGGGGATCAGCCTTTTATTTTCTGCTCTTCTTAATCAAATTCATTCATTAGTTTTTCTCATCAGTTCAGCAATCATTTATTTTCTAGAAAAATTACAGATGCATTCCCTTAACCCCCCATAATCCCCCTTCTAGGAATTCACCCCCAATTCACACTGGCACCCCTATGAAACAGTGTGGCTCAGGTTATTCCAACAGACTGGAAACAACCCAAATGTTCATTGATAGAGGACTGGCTGTCCCAACTGCAGTCCATGCACATCGACAAGTGCTATGTAGCTGTAAAAAAATAGGGGGGGGGGATATCTTTATATAGTGACAAAACATACAGCTCTGGGAAAATTAAGGGAAAAAAAGCAAAGTGCAGGACAGCATATGCAGTAGGCTCCCTTTTGCATAAGATAGAGGAAGAGGAATAAAGACACATTTATGTATATCTGGAACGAGAAACACTGGAGGGATAATGAAAAAGGGCTAAATACAGGAGAGGCATGGAACAGAACAGAGGGAAGCTGTATGGGGTCCAGAAATTCTCTACTTGTTACATCCTTTTTGACTGTGGAATCATCTAAAAGTTGTGTAGGTTTTAAAAATAAAATTGATCAATACAAAGCAAGCAATCCCTAAGAACTGAAAACAAAGGCACTTAACAAATGTTATCAATCACACTGAGAAAAATCTGTAAACTTCTGGTTATATCTCCACTGTCTGACCAGGAGAGAGATGGAGTCTCTTCCTCCACCAGCCCGCCACCTCCCACACTCACAGCTTTTTACTGTGAAGCTCTTCAAACCTACAAGAAGATTGAAAGAACAGTACAGTGAACACCATATCCCCTTCACCATTCAGTATTTTCCGCATCTGCCTTCCTCTCTGTAAAAATATTCACACACGCACACGTATACACACATACACAGAGACGCACATACACACACACACACACGTTTTTGTTTCTGATGCATTCAAAATTATAAACTTTGACACGTCACTCCCATCAGTCCAGAAGATTCTGGAAGATTCCCCTGGAGTGTGATCGCAGTGTCCTCACCACACTTACGAGACTCACTTCAGTACCATCCAATGGTCAGTCTACCCTGATTTCTTCGGTTTCCCCAAAATGCCCTATTGGATGTTAAAAATCGGGATCTAATCAGCATCCATGCCTCCCATTTGGCTCCTATATTTTTATAACCTCTTTTCATCTAAGAACAGCTCCCCGCCTTTCCATTGTTTTTGTTGTTTTCCACCACATTAACTTTCGTGAAGAATCCAGGCCAGGTGGCTTGTAAAATGCTCTAGATGGGTGTGTTTATCTCCTTATAGTCATAGTCAAGGTTAAATGTTTTTGTTTAAAACATGAAGAAGTCTATTTTCTAGTTCAGTCCACCAAAAAAAAAAAAAAAAAAAAAAAAAATCCTAGAAGCAATGACCCCCAGGAGCAACGAGCAGAGTTAGACCCCAGATCTTGGTCCCTAAATACAATTCCCCAGCAGAAAGAATGGGAAAAGCTTGAAGAAATGGCTGGCTCCAAATTTAAGGCAGATAAGTAACATTAAGAGCCCAGAGGAATGGAGGAGAAGGTGGGAGGGGAGGGGAGGGGGCAGGAGGGAGCGAGAGCGTCAAAAAAGGGAATGCTCTTCTGCAAAGAAGAACGACAGCTTCAGTGCAGAAGGGAGGGAGTTGGGGGGCACCTGGGTGGCTCAGTCGGTTAAGTGTCTGCCTTCAGCTCAGGTCCTGATCCCAGGGTCTAGGGATTGAGCCCCACGTGCAGCTCGCTGCTCAGCAGGAAGTTTGCTTCTCCCTCTCCCACTCCCCGTGCTTGCATTCCCTCTCTCTGTCAAATAAATAAATAAAATATTTAATTTTTTTAAAAGGGGGAGGGAGTTCGATCAGAAAATAGCCATCTTGCAGCCTTGATGGGACAGCGGCTTGGCCAGGACCATCAACTGAGCCTCAAACCATCTGGTAAAAGATGGTGGGGGACCAGGACATCAGCCTCGAAGTCTCACCCCACAGGTTACTTAATAATTACTAAGGGGAGGAGGTATCTTTACAATAAATCTAGCAGGTGCCACCTCAGCCCAAGGATGGAGTTTCATATCAACGAGAAGGTTTCAAAGGTAGGCCTCCTGACTCAAAGCAGTGGGAAGAACATGGTATAAAAGAGGATTCTGGCCAGAACTGTTTTTCTGGAATCTACCTGTGAAGAAATGATCAAATCCAGATTTGGGATTTGGGAACATTTTCTAAAACAACTGGCTTGAGCCTTTAAAAAGGTCAATGTCCCATAAGCCAAAAAAAAAAAAAAAAGGTAGGAGATTAAAAGTAGTAGATTCGGGGGGCCTGGGTGGCTCAGTGGGTTAAGCCTCTGCCTTCGGCTCAGGTCGTGATCTCAGGGTCCTGGGACCGAGCCCCACATCGGGCTCTCTGCTCAGAAGGGAGCCTGCCCCACCCCCACCCCCCACCCACCCCACCTCTGCCTGCCTCTCTGCCTACTTGGATCTCTGTCAAATAAATAAAAATCTTTAAAAAAAAAAGGGGGGGTAGTAGATTCAAGGAGACTAAGCATGTGATCTGACTTACACTGTATGCTACCTGACTGGTCCCCCCCACCCCCAAATAAATGGCACTAAGGACATTCTGGGGACAACTGGGGGA
The DNA here is from genome assembly GCF_964662115.1 of Mustela nivalis. Lineage (NCBI taxonomy): Eukaryota > Metazoa > Chordata > Mammalia > Carnivora > Mustelidae > Mustela > Mustela nivalis. The sequence goes on from NC_139032.1 coordinate 61,862,852, forward strand.
AGCTGAATATGGGCCACATAACAGTTTAAATTATTGTATCACTGTTCATTTTTTAGGTGTGATCATTATATTGTGCTGATATACGAGGATATAATTGTTCTTAGGAGACTTATGCTGACATATTTAGTGGTGAAGTGTCATTATGTCTGTAAGCTGCTGTCAAGGGCTTCAGCAAAAATATGAGTGTGGTGGGGGCAGGGCAGGGGAAAGAGAGGGTACAGAAGACCAACAAGGCAAAACATAGACAATCGGTGTCCCTATGTAAAGGGTAGAGGATGTTCACTGCACTTTCTTTTAATTTTTGTAGGCTTCAATATTTTTCCAAAAGACTAGAAGAAAATTTGGAGGAAAGGTGGAAATACTAAGTAGAGCAGCAAAAACACTGCATTAAAAAATAATGTCTGTGACTGATTGGAATACAGCCCATTAAATATATTTTTTAAAGATCCATGAATTCGTAATGTTACTTACATAAAAGGGAAAGACTGAGAAAGAGAGAACCCCAAACCAAACAAAATGATTCCTGGAGGTTCTCCTAGATTCCAGGCCACATGCTGGGCTCTTGGGTTCCAACCGACAACAAGGGAGATGTGGTCCCACCTCCCCCACAAGGTGCCCCTGATAGAGGGGACTGACATTACCAGGCAAGCTCTAGGCTGAACAGAAAACTGAACCTTTGATGATGTGTCCCCTTGAGGCCGTGATCTGGCTGGAAAGGCTTCCCAAGGAAGTGGTAATCAACCTGGGAATTAAGGAAAGATCCCTTTTTGCTAGTGAGGGCTGCTGGGGGGGCTTGGCTGTGCTGAGGGTCCATGTCCCCAGGACTCCAGCCACAGGCCTGGAGTTTCAGAAGACACCCAGGATGAACAAGGACATGCAAAGCCAACATTCCATCTCAGAAGTAACCAGGACAGTGTGTGGGAGCCTGGGGGGAAATTCGGGAACACTGTGCTGGGGTCGGCATCTGGGCAGAGTCTCGATAATCATCTAACCCAGGGTGGTTTATCTCAGGTTGAGCGCTTCCCACTTTATAAGGCTCAATCTCTGAATCATGGAAATAATAAATTATTTGTCTTGGTAAACAGAGCCAAAGCAAAAGTCTTCTGTATAATTCAACACTAAAGTAGGCCAGGCTCTATTTAAAAAAAAAAAAAAAAAAAAAAGCCAACCCATTCATTATAAAACCACCCAGAGTAGAACTCCAAGTACTATATGCTTGAAATACTTAGCATAGTTATTGATTTTCACCAACAACCAGTCATCTGGTTTTTGATTTCAAAGGAACCACTTGTTTTTTATACACAACAGTCACTGGATGAGGAATAGGTTTAAAAGTGGGGTGTGTGTGTGTGTGTGTGTGTGTGTGTGTGCGCACACATGTGATGGAGGATTTACAGGGAGAAAACATGTCCGTACTGAGAGGCTCCAGCAGGAGGCTCCTTGCCAAGGTAGGCTAGGGAGGGACCTCATGAACACAGAGGGAACCTCCGTGGTCTCCAAAGATCCCACTCCCACAGCCTGAGGTCTGTTCACTGTAAGAAGCAGGGCAAGTCTCTTCTATCTTTGCATCTCATTTTCCTCATTCTATCCTTTTTTAAAGATTTCATTTATTTACTTGAGAGAAAGAGAACTCGAGCAGGGGGGAGGGGCAGAAGGAGAGGGAGAAACAGATTCTCCGCTGAGCCTGACAGGGGGCTCGATCCCAGGACCCTGAGATCCCAGGTCCAACCCAGGAGCTGGTAAAGGAGGGAATCACATGTAAGGCACAAGAGAGGAAAAGAGAAGTTTAAGGCAGATGCTGATGGCTTTAAGCTACAAGGCTTTGGGAATAAGGACATGATATCATCAGCTGACCTAACCCTCTCTCTTTATAGTAGGAGACTCAGATAGGGCTAAGGATGTGCAGAGGCCACACAGCTAGTACCAGATTGCTGAACCCAGATCCCAGGGCTCCAGCTCTTCCTGGAAGGTAGACCAGAAGGCCACCGTGGTCCTTGAAGTGGAAGGAAGAGGAATGCAAACCATGGTACAGGGAACCCTAAGTGTCTCGTCTCATCCCATAACCAGTCCATGGTCTGCCATGCCATCACCATGTGACAGATAGGAGCTGAGACCAGGAGACGCTAAGTGACCTGCCCAGGGTGGCCAACTAGTGCTAGAGCCTGGACATGAGCCACAGCCCATGTGATGCCAAGCCCAAAAGACTGTTCCTATTACAAGCTGACCAAGCACATTAGTGCCTCTGGGCTTCTGGACACAGCCTTATGGAATTCAATAAACATAGGGCAGTCGGTTTCATGCCATGACACAAACCCCATGCTTTTGTCCCAGAGCCCCTGCCCAGCAGCCTCCAAGCCCCCCAGGGCCCACCTCACACAAGCATCAGTACAGTCCTAGGGGGAAAACGAAACTGTTAAGGACGAGGACACTCAGGCTCCAGTGACAGGAAGTGGTTTGTCTCCCACCCAGCTGGGAGATGGCGGGGACAGGTGGGAAGCCAGGTCCCCTGACCCAGTGCCCCTTCCACCACTCCTTACTGGGAGCCATAGGTCCCTTCAGTGTGCTCCTGGCCTCTATGGGGTTGACGGCCTTGCTGACTGCAGGCACGTCCAAAGGTGGCGAAACACTGACTACACCTGCTTCCTCCACATCCCCCAGCCCCGCAACATTCTACAAGTAGATTTGGGGGCTCGGTTGTCGGTACTTCCCTTATGTCCCCTCCAGAGTCTCAATACCTACCCTTAGACCCTTCCACCTCAGCTGACACACCTGCCTTCAAAGACTCCAGGCACCTTTAATCAGCAAGAGTCATCTAGAATCTTGTCAAAATTCAGGTCCAGGGGTGGGGCCTGGGAGTGGGCCCTTCTGACACACTCCCAGGTGCTGCTGCTGGTCCAGGACCCTGTGGCTTTAGGGCATCTCTAGGCCAGCATTTTTCCCAGTCCCCTGATGATCAGAACTGTCCAAGGCGCTTGTTAAAAATCAGCTTCTCAGGCGTCCTCCCTAGGATATGATCAGTGGACCCGGGAACCTGATTCTTAATTAATAAGCCCGTGCCCTGTCCCCACTCACCCCCTCCTCCCATGAGTCCTCCCACCAGGTTTGCCCGGGCAACTGCGGAATCCACCCCCCTCGTCTGATGCCCCAGGCCCCCAGCACGTCCACCAGGGGTGATCCAGTCTCCACACCGGGGCATGGCTCGGCCCTCCAGCAGGGCGTCTCACCCACAGAGCCTGGCCAAGCTGACCAACTTGTGCCCATGTGCCTGAGACCACCCTGCCGCGTTCCACGTTTCTTGTCCACGTTGCCTCTATCCTCTTGCCCTGTGAGCTTGCTGTCATTTTACACGTCTGTCCTCCTGGAGGGAGTTACTTGCCTGGTTCCCTCTCCAGGTCCGCCCAGTCTCAACTTGTAAATCCCGACTCAACTGCACGTAATCTGCGGTCGTGCTGCTTACTAGCAGCTTGGGCTGTACCGTAAGTAGCGTGTGTGATTTATTTATCTAGAATGAATTATTTACATCCCGCATAGTTCCAGAAAGGGGTTGAGGCAGAGAAAGACACATCAGCAATGCGGCCATTGGGCTTACACGCTGGGAACCGATACTACTTTAGAGACCATGGTCTTGAATTAAAAATGGGGGTCAGAACCTTGAATTGAATCTTTTACCAGATGGACAGGAAGGATATGGGTTGGGTCGTTGGCAGGAACAGACTGGGAACCGCCATATGCTTGTCATGCCCTTTGCCTCTGCTTCTGTGAAAACTCAACCCGGAAAGAGCAGCCATGGCTCTTCCGGCTGCCTTGGGCTGACTCTGCCTCTCTTGCAGGCTCTCTGTTTTAATTTCACTCTTCCGAATCACCTTCATGGTCTGTGACAGCTCGTTTCACCCACGTGACTTTGAATCTGGAGGCAAATGGAGACATTCATCTTCAAGGAATTCCCTGGCTGGGCCCTGGCGGGCACCTCAGACAGCAAAGACACCAGTCCCATTAATAGTAACCTTAGTCCATCGGGGGCGTACAGTCTGCAGAGTGCTTCCCCCCTGCTCTATGACCCTGTCTTGTCCAACGCTCTCCAAATAGCCCCAGAAGAAGGGCAGACCTCGCCCATTTCACAGATGAGTTCAGCAATGCTCCAGGAGCCTGCCGATTTGCCCAAGCCAGTTCTGGCAAGGAGAGACACGGGAGGGACGGCGACCCAGAGCATCGGGGCTTGACAACGCTGTTCTAGCTGTTGCCCCAAACTGCCTCTCCAGAACGTCCACCTGGGGCAGCAGTATTGGGCAGTGGGAGGGACACCGATCTGCAAGAGCCGGGAAGAGCGTGAGTCAGGCATCGATCATGCTGTTTGAGTGAGGGAATGAATAAGGCCCACCCGTAATCCCTGCCTGGTCCATGGTGCGTGCCCTTAATATCCCTTCTCCCTCTCTCACACCCCCTCTTTCTCTTTCTTATGAATCCAGAAGGTGGAAGCATTTCATAGATTATTAATGCGCTAAATGGCCCCTCTGGAGACCAGTGCCAAGAAATGGCTCCAGCCCGGCCTGGATTCTTGGCCTCTGCTGTCTTTCTTAGAGAGCAGCCGCAGGAGTTTCCAGCTGTGCTCCATCACACCGCACCTCCTGAATGGGCTCCGTCAGGTCCGTGGTTCTGGCCACCCAGCCACCCCTGGGTGTGGCCACCCCTGTGCGTGGGCTGCGGGGGAGCAGGATTCTGGCAGGGTGGGTTTTGACCCCCGGGGTGGGGTTGAGAAGTGGGTGCTGTATGCAGCCTGAGTGTCTTGCTAAAGAACCCCCCCATCCTGCCCAGGACGCCTTGGTTTCAGGGTCTCTGATGCCAGAGCAAACCACCTTGGTTGTGGATGCAAAATAGGGTGATTTTACAACTCAGAGCTGTAATCGGAGACCGGCTTCAGGTGGAAAAGTCCTTTTCAGTGCAAGAGCCGCTGCTGCTCCGTAGTCCATAGGAGTGCTTTCACTTAAAGGGGAAAGCATTCTGTGAGTCTCACAATGGCAGGAAACACAAGAGGTTGGTCCCACTTTACATCAGAGAAAAACAAGGCTGAGAGAGAGAAAATCAGACCAGATTTTGGTGGAGATGGCACTGGAGGGTGAGCCATGGGACCCAGGTTTGCTGTTACTCTGAGAACCGGGGCAAGGTCCTCTTCATGTTGGGCCTCGGTTTCTCAGTCTGTATAATGGCAACACTGGATCCAACCCTTGCCAAGACCCTACCAGCTCTGCCTTCTATGAATCTATCTCAAATTCCACAACCCACTGCTAAGTTTAAAGAATAAAAAAGCCCCCAAACCACCCCCCCAAAACCACAACCCTTCGACTTCTCAGGCAACCTACAGCTTTAATACGGTAATCACTTGAGACTATCAAGCCAGACGACAAAATTCCTGTTCCTGTGATGCAAATGGCATCGACCAGCAGTTTAGAGCTATGCCAGAATTCAGTAAATAGCAAAGGGCTTGATTGGGGGGGTTTTACTGATTTGGTTTTTTAAATGTCAAAACCAAGCATGATTTAGGTTTTGCAGAAAATCAAGTCCTAAATGTTCAGGGCCATAGTTGCCAACACTTCAACAAACACAGAGTCAACATTCCCCTGTCTGCGTGACCTCCTTCCCTCCACTCCTCGGCAGGAGCATCTCCAAGGATCCAGCCCCATCTTACAGGCCAAAATGCTCCTCCCCCTGGTCCTGGAGGGAGCACCAAGGCGCGGGACGGGCTGCCAAGGGGAGGCTGGGACAGTGCCAGGAGACGCGCATCTACAATTTAATATTTGCTGCGTGCCTTTTAAAGGACAGGCTCCGCGGGATATGGTTCTTGACGAAATAGTGTTTGCGTTTTCCTGCCGTTTTCCTGCAAGCGGCCCTTTATCCCTTCAGGAATCTGCCTTTATTTTCATCAGCGAGACTATTTCTGTCTGCCAGCTGAAGCAGCTATCACCTAGCTTCCAAAGAAGGAGGGAGTTTTGTGCTGGTCTCTGAGGATGTCAGCCCCCTCTCGCTGCCTCTCTTGCACCTTCCCTGGGCTCTGCCAGCATCTCTGGTTTAAGCTGCCCTTCCTTCATTCCTGCCCTCCACGCCCCCGCGCTTGACTCGGCCCCAAATTCTCCTGCCTTTCCCCAGGCCCCATTCTCGCAAAAGGACAGACTAGGTTGCGGGGAGGCCGGCAGAACTGCTCCAGGAAAGTGCAAGGTACGGTCAAAAGCCAAACCCCCTTTAGAATGCTGAAGACAGGATTCTGAGGGGGTCTGGAACAAAGTCAAAGAACAACATGGGGTCCAGAGAGAGGAGGTGTGGGGTGAGACGCAGCCAGAGGCCCTTTAGGGTCTCCCTCTGCCTTTCCTTTACCAAGGGACCGCAGGTGGAGAAACACTCCTTCAGGTCTGGTGGGCTCCGATGATCTGCCCTCCTCATTCGAGACGGGACCGAGGCCTAGAAGGCAGGCATCCAGGTCTCTGTCAGCAAGTACTCCCCAGCACCCCTCAGCACAGGAGCCAGGCCAGCGCCAAGCCCCAGGGCGCAAGGCTGAATGAGAGAAGATCCTGGCCTCAGACAGCGTCAGGCCAGGCCGGACCCAGGCACAGGGCCTCACGCCATGGCAGGGGGCTGTGGGTAGGATAACACAGCGCAAGGAATGGGGGATGTCACAGGAAAAAGGGCAGCACCAGAAGGAAGGATCACAGTCTTTCCTGCCAGGTGGAGAGACCCCTGTCTGGGCCTGGGGACATGAGGGAGCAAGAGGAAGGTGGGGAGCAGGGTGGGGTGACCGAGCACCCTCTGACCACACCTGGGACTGTGGGCTTCATCCCGGCAGCTCTGGCATATTTGCCCTGCTGTCTCCTCCGTGCCTTTTTCCCCAAAGGGGCTGCACAGCCCAAAGTTCTGGAGCCCGGGAGCACTTCTGAGAGCCCCTGGCGCCCCGGGCCTTCGAGGCCCAGGGTTTGGGAGGTGAACGTGCATCAGAAATCACCCGGCCTCTCCAAGAACTAATTGCATCTAAGTCTTCGGGGCTGTGGGCACTGAAATGGCAGTGGGGGTGACGAGTAGGTCTATGCCCTTAAGACATTTGCTGAGTCCCTCAGCCTGGACCCCACGAGTGGAGCCTGGGAATGGGTATTAGCAAAGTCCCATCCCCACCCCCCAGAAGTGACCCTTAGGACATAGTTTGAGAGCCTGCAACCTGGTCTATGATTACTCTCTATATTAGATCTCCCCAGCAGCAGGCCTGGAAGAGACTGGAACGTTCGGGCAACTTTGGGTAACAGGGAACCCCCTACTTCACAGCCAGGCGGCTGGCACCATGCTGGATGCCTCCAGCGATAAGGACTTGCTCGAAAAAAGTGGAGGCTCCCTCCTCACTAAGCAGCCATTGCTCCTGCATCTCCCACCGACATCACTAAGAACCGGCAACATCTCTCACAGAGCCACGAGGGTCTGGAGGTGCAGACTCTGGAGTGTCCTTCAGTCTGAACATGCCATTCCCACAGTCAGACCCTGCCCCTCCCCAGACGCCTGCCAGCCTGTGCCCTAATAGGCCCCTGCCAGGGAGGTCCAGCTCTGACCAGCCCAGGGAGGGACAGAGCCTGCACCGTCACAGCCTGGACTCTTAAGATGGTCCTTGCACCTAGCTGGAGGAGCCAATGCTCCCAGTGGCCGAGTGAGTCACATTGTGACTTAAACAATATTAGGCTCTCGACGCAGCAACCAGAAATCAAGAAGCCCGGCAAAAGGCAAAAATTAAATTTAACCGATTTTGGCACCAGGCTGAATTTTCACCGCTCCGTCGTGCGAATCCCTATTTTTGTGGCAGGAGGAAACAGAAACAAGTGATTACACATTCCAGGCTGTCTCTGTCCAGCAAGCATTGTTCCCCCAAAGGGCAGTCAGAGCTCCTTTTCAATTACACAAATTACATGCATTTTCCCATTTGCGGAACTCTGTTTGGGAGCCCAGTTTTGAATAAGTTAAGGGAGTCATTGAATCCCTTGAGTGAATGGAGGCCCACTCCTCCAACCCCTGCACCAACTCCACAAGCTAGCTCAGCCTCTCAGAGGTGGGGAGGGGGCCCAGAGGTCCCCAGAGTCTGCCTTCCCGGAACGTAGAGGGAGGCAGAAGCTCCAAGGCTCCTTCCTATCAAGATCCGGGTCTTTGCGGCTCCACATCCCTCGGCTGGCTCCGCAGCCTGGGGGACGTCTACTCTCCTGGGCTCAGCCTATGATTCTGCCTCTGAGGTCCCCAGAGCTCTCCAAACTGCCAGGCACCATCCAGTTCCCTGTCCCTTGGCACCCCCGTCAGCGTGCAGCAGGAGCCCTTGACCTCATGCAGTCTGAGAGTGGATGTCTATGGTGTGTGTTTGGGGTGGGGGGCATTGTAGCAATGCAGACTGAGCCTGTGGCAGTGGGGACCAGGAATCTGCATTCCCTCCTGCGACCTCCACCTCCCCAGGGTCACGTCCACGTGGAAGGAAACTTGCCATGGAGGGGTTTCAGGCTCCACAGCCTGCGCCCTGCATTTAGCTCAGTTCAGCACTCAGTGAGGACCTGCTGGGTGCCGGGCCCTGTGCTAGGCACTGGGAACTGGGGGGTGAAGAAAATGGGGGCCCCTGGTCCCCCAAGAAGCTTGTAGTCTAGTAGAGAACACCTAAAAATAGAATAAACTGTTTCCCATGAAATGCAATTCCTTTACTGACAAAATATCGTATGCAACAGAAGTGACGTAGAACCACGTTTCCCGAATTTCTCTTCGTCATTACTCTCCTGAAAAGCCGTTGTAGATATGTTTTCCTAACCCTGCACCACTCATGAAATTTTAATGCCGCAGATACTATAGGTCTACTTATGGGGGCGAATGGGTGGCTCAGTGGGTTAAAGCCTCTGCCTTCAGCCCGGGCCATGATCCCGGGGTCCCGGGATTGAGCCCCGCACTGGGCTCTCTGCTCAACACGGAGCCTGCTTCTTCCTCCCTGCCTGCCTCTCTGCCTACTTGTGATCTGTCAAATAAATAAATAAAATCTATATTTTAAAAATCTACTTATGTACTGTATATATCTCTGTGCTTTTTACATAAAAAAGAGTAGGCTGTTTTGCCCCCTCCCCACAAGAACCAACTCAGGAGATGGTTTTCATAGAGCAGGCTTTATTGAGGAAGAAGCCATTAACTTACCCTGGGGCTATGGGAGGCACAGAAGGAAAGGGATCAGGAAAGGTATCCCAGAGGAAGAGGTAATTACCCAGGGTATTGAAGGCTGAGCAGAAGTTCCTTAAAACAGAGAAGGGACTTGGCCTGAAACCTCCTTTGCTGGGAAACTTGTGCTCCACCTTCTTCCCAGAACCCCTCCTTCCTGTGGTAGTCGGCCTTCAAGATGGGCCCCAGCAATTTTCACCTCCCACTGCAGCTTGTTTAGGCCTCTCACACGATAAATAAGAGCTAATTTGTATGACCAAGAGCATAAGGCATAAATGAGTGTGCAACTTCTGAAGCAAGGTCCTAAAAGAATTTTCCACCCTGCCTTGGTCTCTAGATGGGTAGCTTTGGGGGAAACCAGCTACTGTGCCATGAGGACACTCTAGCGGCCTTATGGAGAGAACTGCAGGAGAGACACCGACGGCCCCCACTGCGAGGGAGCCGCCTGGGGCGGGGGGGGGGGGGGGCGCTAATCCTCCAGTCCCAGTCAAACCCTCAGACGATGCTACAGCCCAATCTCCGAATCTTCCAGCTAGATCCCAAACATCATGGAACAGACGTAAGCCATCCTCTGGGTCTGAAATTTCTGACCCAAGGAAATAATGCTGTAATGATTACTGTTGTTTTAAGCCGCTAAATCTGGGCATGAGTCATTACACAGTGATAACTAACACAGTCCCGTCTTCGTAACTCGGTCTCCTGTCTTGTCAGCTTCTCAAAGCTGGAGGCCTTCCTTGCTCATGCTGAGGCCGGTTGGCTCTGGTTAGCAAGCCAGGAGTTTCTAACATTGTACTCGCTCCGGCAGCTCCTCAGAGAATTCTGAAGGGTAAACCATTCCAAGTGAGGATATGGAAAGGCCCGGAAGCTCCCTGGCTTCCTCTCTGGGCGGGGACCCTCCACGGAATTTGGCCTGCCATGTCTGAGCAAAATGTCCATCTGCATGGAGGTCTTTCCAGCCTCCGTCCCTTCCTCCCTCCCTCCATCTCTCTGATCATTCAACAAACATACAATAAGGTCTGTGGAATGTTAAGCACCAGGAAAAACAGGAGGAACTCAGGCCCAGCTTCCATTCTTATGGAGCTCACAGCTCGGAGCTTATATGCCCCCCACACGTGCAAAGCCCTAAGACAGGGACAGGCCAAGGGCATGATGGGTGGGCTATGCATGTGTTCTGCTAGGAGTAAATGCAGGGAAGTGACAAAATTAATTTTTCTAGAGGGGCTACCTTAGAGATAATAGTAAGGAAAAGCTTCTTGGAAAAGGCAGCTTTTAAGCTGAGTCTCCAAGGGTGGGTGACACACTGGGCATGAGGAGAATGGGGCATCTCAGGCGGGGGATGGGGGGCAGGGAACCATGTGGCTGGAAATACCCAGAATGCTGAGGCGTTGAGGTATTCAACTCAGGGAGCAGAAGGAGGCAGGTACAAGAAGGAGCACTTAGTGCTTAGGATGGGCCAGGCCCGGCTCTAACCACAATCCCATCCCTGAATCCATAGAGCGGTCCTATGAGATCAGTCCTCTCCCACCCCGGTAAGGGGCTAAGGCTCAGAGGAGCAGTGCCCAGCCCAGCTGCACAGGGAGTGGAGTGTGTTCCTCAGTATTCAGGAAAGGAAGCTCAAAGACAGAAAAAGGGACCCGGCCAAGGTCTCCCAGCTGTTTGCAGGCACCTCGAGGCTCGAAGCCAGGGGAGTGGCGCTGGGTCCCAGGCACGAGCTTAGGTTTGCATCACAGCACCCCAAGCTGCTCTTCTGGCCTCCTCTCCTGTTGCATGCACCCACACTCAGCGTGGCCCGCTCAGGCCACCACAAGTGACTCACAGCTCCCCAGGCCCACATACTCCCCCACCTCCCACATCAGAGCGCCCCGTTTCCTCGGCTGACAACGCTCTCCTCCACGGCTCCAGCTGCCCAGCGTCCCCTCTCCTCCTTCCCAGCCAGCTCCACGTCGCTCCTCTGGGAAGCCTTCCTTGACCGTGGGCTGAGAGGGCCAGGACCTCACCCCTTCTTCCTCATACCTCAGTCACGGGTAGCTCCGGCCTCCCTCTGGGCCGTGAGATTGGGGCTCTACCTCCAGCTTCTCCTGCAAGCAGGGCCAGATTCCTTGAGCTCCTCAGTCAACAGGAATGCAGGGAAACCTGATCCCGCTGTGGTCAGGCTTCGATGGCCTCCTCATTCTCACCCCGGCTCCCCACTGACCCGTCCTCTGCTCCCTGAATGAGCCAAGTTCTTCCCCAGCAAAGGCCATCTGCATTGACCATCCCAGCCACCCAACCCGCTCCTTCTCATGCTACAGATCTCAGCTCAAATGTCACCTCTGCCAAGAGGCACTCCCCGACTGCCTTGGGACGGTCACCACTAGTCCCATCACTCTGCCTATTTCCGTCCTGGCTGTTTCCTACCATAGGCTCAGTTCGAGACTCCCTGAGTTTAAATCCTTGCTCTGTTACCTACGTGCTGAGGGTCCCTGTGCCAGTCACTAGGCTTCTGCGTGCCCAGGTTTTCTGGTTTATAAAATGAGGGTGACAATACTGGCCGTAGCACAGAGCAGGTGTAAGGAGTGAATCAATGCAAAGAAGTGCTCAGAACAGCACCTAGTAGGTTCTAAGTCTGGCACGCGTACGACATCAGTGTCGGCTCTTTGTAGGGTGACCTGTTCACTTGCTCGCTGCCTGCCTCCCTCCTAGCACATAGGCTCTGAACAGGTAGACGCCCACCCTGTCCTGTCAGCACTGTGTCCCTAGAGTCTACCAAAACCCTAGGTGCAGAATAAGCTGCCCATTCTCTCTGCCGCACGGCCGGATGGCCAAAGCAAAGACATAAGCACACGACGTGGGTCACCCCTCATCTTTCCACGCCCTTCTTCTCCCGTTCCAAACAACACCTGACACTAGTGAGTTTTGCCTCCATCAGCCCATGCCCTCCCTGGCTGGCTGGTGTAGGACCTTAGCCAGTGCAAAGAGTGCACCCTGGCCAGGAGCCCGGGCAAAGCCCTGTGTGCAGTGTTCGGGGAGGGGGGTGTCTTGATGCACAAGGCCATGTCAGTGGGGGTGGGGGGCTCAGCAGCAAGTAGAGAAAGGCCCATCTGATCAGGGAACAGTGAGAGCAGGGCTCAGAGGCCCGAAGGTGCAAGATGCCTTTGGGGAAAGGGCGGGCGGGCGGTCGGGAGGGGCCGAGGCATGGACAGAGTGGCAGGGACAGAAGAGGACACTGGGCAGGCAGACCGGCTGGACAGTGGTGACAGAGTCAGGCTAGGATGTCATTAAAAGATTCCAAACACGCAGTGGGGGTGTTGGGGCTACCCCATGGAGACCTACCGTGTGGGCCTTGCCACCACCAGCCCGGAGGAGGGGGTCAGGCCAGGCAGTGGGGTGGCGGGGGCCTGGGCAATCAATCCTCCAGAGAAGAGTCAGGGAGGCCTGACCTGGGCAACTTAGGAGCTATGTTGTACCAGGAGTCATTCCTGCAAAAGACTGGTGGCTAAGGACAATCCCCCAACCAAAGGCGACCTGGACCTTACCTGCACCAGATTCCAGCCTTGGAGGGACTCCGCAATGATGGATGTAACGGATGGACAGACTCCTCCAAACACCATCAAGTGGTTCGGCCCATATTTTATTGCATCGTAGAAGGCTTTCAACCCTTTCGCATTATCACACTAGAGAGCAAGAGACAGAAAGAGGAACCCAAATTAGAAACAGCTTTCCCCAGGGACAGGGGCCCAACGGTGGATTCACACAAACAAACTTCCTCATGGGAAACCAGCTGGGTTTCAGCTCCCCCCTTGGGAGGCCTCTCTCGAAGCCAGCCCTGGGCCCAGAAGACATGGCGAATGTGATGTTGGTATCCCCATCCCAGCTCTCTTCCCACTGAGCACCCTCCCAATCCAGGACCAGTGCCTCTGTGGCTATCTCCCTGCTCTGCACACTGAGGAAAGGGCCCCCAAAATGTCTCCCTCTGGGGTCTCCACCTTCCTGCAGTCATTTACATGTTAAAAGGGCACAAATCCACACCCATTAGAATGTCTAGCATCAAAAAAGCACAAAATGTAAGTGTTGGCCAGGAAGCCAAGACACGCAGAGAAATGGGGATGCTGGTGCTTTTGCTGGGGGGAACGTACAATGTAGCATTGCAGAACCCCAAAACCTTCAACAGGATTACTGTACGAGCCGGCATTCTGCTGCTGGGTAGACAGCCCAAGATCCGGGAGCCAAAGAACCAGAAGCAGGGACTCCAAGACGTATCTGCACACCCACATTCATAGCAACACGATTCACAATCGCCAAAAGGGGAAAACAACCCAAATATCCTTCAAGAGATGAAGGGATAAACGAAATGCGGCACAGACACACAACGGAGTATTTTTCAGCGGTAAAAAGGAAGGAGTCTCTGACGCGTGCTACAACACAGAGGAACCTTGATGACATTATGCTAAGTGAAATAAGCCAGATGCAAAAGGACAGCTATTGTAGGATTCCCCTTAGATGAGGTCTCTAGAGGAGTCAAATTCATAAAGACAGAAAGCAGAACGGTGGTTGCTGGGAGCTGGGGGAGAAGGGCATGGGGAATCAGTGTTTAACGGGGAGGATGGGAACGTTCTGGAGATGGATGGCGGTGATGGTCGCTGAGAACCAAGGGAATGTACCTGATGCCATTCCACTGTGCACTTAACGAATGGTTAAAATGGTTAATCTTAGGTTCTGCATAATTTATCACAATAAAAAAAGAAGGAAGAAGAGGAGGAGGAAAAAGGGGAGGAAGAAAAGGAGGAGGAGGAGGAAAATCTAGAAGGAAGAATTCGCTCAGCAAACACTTGCCACGCACTGCCATGTTTAGTCCGGGGCTGGGTACTTAGGTAACATACAAATTGTACCCAGCCCCCTGCCCAGGTGTTTGCATTCTGGAGTGGAAACCTGAGCCGTAAAACAGGGGAGGGGCTGAGCTCTGGACACCTGGGGATGGCAGCAAAGGACCTAGACAAGGGCTGAGGGGCCACGCAAGGGTGCTGGATTGCAGCCTGCAGAGATTTGGGAAATAATGTCACTTTAAAAGTTAAATTTAAAAAAAATAAATAAAAATAAAAAATAAATAAAAGTTAACTTTAATTTTAAAAATGACCATGCTAAATTTTCTTACCAAGAAAGAAAGAGAGAGAGAAAAACAAAAAGTGGGAAGGAAGGGGAAAGGGAGAGAAGAAAAACTAAGTTCTTATTGTTTCCTGGGGCCCTCTAGTTAATGTCCCCACTCCTTGATTGAAAGCCACATTCTCCAACCTCAGCAGAACACGGCAGATATAACACAGCAGGTCATGTTTTAATGATTTCTACCATGATTTCCTGAATCATTTCCCATTTTAATACATTCCTGTAACGATTTTAGCTTGTTTTCTAATCTGTAGCTAATGACAATGATAATACAGTACTGCAAGATTTATAATCAAAGTTGCATGAACATAATATTAGCAACAACGAACTTACTTGTTTGCTCTGCAAACATTTCCCCGGCCCCTTGTCTGGGCAAGATTCTGTAATGATGATATTGTCCTGACTTCTCACAAATACACAGCTTCTGAATGTCAGCTCAAGAATAGGAGAATCTTTGACAACCAGTATTTGAACTGATGGAACCTTCTAATGTTTGCAAATGTTTATCTGACTCCGTTTTCACCAGACTGGGTGAGGACGGCAGAATTTTGGCCCCCATGACCTGTGCCTTTGCTCTTACTCTCACGAATAATTATGTTACATGCAAAACCTGGGCAGATATTAAGGTTTCTTATCAGCTGACCTCAAAGAATTATCCAGGTGATCTATGTAATCACACAAGCCCTGAAAAGCAGAGATCTTTTCTGCTGGTAGCCAGAGTGAAATCAGAGGTTCCAAGCACGAGATACATTCAGTGTGCCTGTTGGCTCAAAGATGAAGGGGGCCACAGGTCAAGGAAACGGGGGCTTCAGTCTTACATTCAAAAAGACTTGGCTCTTCCCCAGGTGAGCCTCCAGTTAAGAACCCTGCCCAGCTAACACTTTGATTTTCCACCTTCTGAAGTCCCGAGCAGAGGGCCCAACACAATCACACAGTGCCCGGGCGTCTGACCCCTGTGAGCGAGGTTGTGGCGTCAACCACGATATCTACGATCCTCTGTTAGGGCAGCAACAGGAAACTCACACGGTGCAGTAAAAGGAGAAAAGTAAGAATAACAGAGTGAGGTTTTCCTTAAAGATAAGTGTATTCCATTTTAAAAACCATCCTTAATTTATAGATCCTTCCTAGTTTTTGTGATATTGAAATGTTTTGTTATAAAATTACAGATGATGGGAGAGTTTTGTTCTTAGTGTCCTGATGTGACAAAATAACATTTGTTTGTTTTTTTTTTTTAAGATTTTATTTCAGAGTGATCAGGAGCAGGGGGAGCAGCAGGCAGAGGGAGGAGCAGGCTCTCTGCTGAGCAGGGAGCCCGATGCAGGGCTTGATCCCAGGGCCCTGAGATCATGACCTGAGCCAAAGGCAGATGCTTAACCAGCTGAGCCACCCAGAAGCCCCCAAAATAAATCATGTGTTTTTTTTTTTTAAATCTAAGTTTTTCTTCCATGGCCCTTCCACGCTGCGCTCTAAGTTAGCTTTTACTGATGTGTGAAATCCAAACACGTGGGCATCACTCATCTAGCCAGCCCTGTATCCTCATTTTCGGATGCACACCGAGGACCAGAGGTCACAGTCCTATCAGGACTGGGAAAGGGTTTTCACGAGTCCCAGTTCAGAGCTTCTCAATAATCTGAACTCACCTCACCAGGCCAACAGGATGTTAAAGCTAGCAGTGTTCTGGGAAGGACCACTTCCCCCAGGATACTGCTTCCAGCTTCAGCGCTGTGGACCTGAGGCAGGATAAGCCGCCTCCTGGACACCAAGCACACTATTTCGGCTGCCCCGCAGGGAACACATTGATAGCGACTAGCAAATAAGAATCACACGGACCTATCTGTCCCATTTTAGCAGCTATGCTTCCTCGTCTTTATTTCTGATACTGTATCTTTGTGCCTGGTACCAATAGTGTCCTAATTAGAGAGACTTTCCAGCCAACCAAAGCTGAGTCTTTGTGGCTAGACCAGCTTGGAGCTTGTCAGGCTGAGCCCCTTGGGCACCTAGGACCGAGCAGAGACATGGAGCCAGCGAGGGGGTCTCTGGGCTCTCTGCCTTCACTTCTGCCAGAGCTCTCCATGTACCTCTCCTGTCTTCAGCATACAGGTTCCCTGTGCTACTTAATTGGAGAAGGGGATTCTACTCCTAGCAGCATCAAGTGCCTGGAAACCAGGGAGGGAAGGACCCCAGAGGTTCTTGCCAGTGTACGATTTTTGTCTTTGGCCTAGGAAGGGCAGGCAAGTGCCCCAGAGGCGAGGCTCAGTGAGCCAGTTGCTTGAGCACGCTCCCTCAAAGCTGACCCTCTGCACATCGGTTTGGCTGATAATCAATTCGCCAAATCACCAGGGGAATTTCTCTAAGTGTGAGTTTCCTGAGGGACTCCTTGCAGACACTTCACACGGCCATTTCAGGAGGATTCGTCCTTCCGGCTCCGGTGAAAGTCAATTTCACCTGTATTTCACATTTCAGTCCCTCCTAAAGGCTGCCCCCAGAGACGTACCCCGAATACCTGTGTATTACCGTCCTCTTCTTGCAGACTTCAAACCCTCCCTTGCATGAGCCGGGGAGAGGCCAAAGCTTCTCTACTCCATTTAAGGTGTCTGTCAGATGGCTTTTAGTGAGCCGGTCATTGGGCAAAACTATCATTCTGAGAAATTATCTCTGAGTGCTTTGGCTTTTGATGAATTGCTCTCAGAGCCCCTGTACGGGGGTTCTCGTGTCCTGGAAGAAAGCTATGGGCTTTACCATGTTCTCGGACTTCCCCACCTCGCCAACTAGAACCCTCCCACCGCTCACACTCTGATGCAGAAGTTCAAAGCTTATCGATGAGGGCCACTGCCTCTGATCTGCAGTTTTGCAACCTGGACATGGGCTCTGGCACACAGTAGGCCCTCAGTAACTACTGCTTCCCCGGCCCCGACTTCCCGCTCCTCTCTGGTATATTTCCTCTTTGCCTTCCACGGATACCACACCTACGGCAGCTCACTGCCCCCAACTCCCTGCCTCGAATTTCATTTCCGATGGCTCCTCCTTTCCAGTAAGGACGCACTTGTCACAGAGGAATCATAATTGGCACATATAGGCTCTTAAAATTCAGCACCTATGAAGGGGACTAGATCCAAAAGCCATGCAAATCCATTTTTTAAATGAAAAAGTAGAACTCTGGAATACATTCCATTTCTCACTTAAAATCTCATTTTTAAAGAATTTAAATACTTTCTTTGACTTCAAAATTTCAAAGCAAATGTTGCTGAGAGTTAAAATGTAAAAATGCCAAGAAAATGTCAGAGCTAATAACGACCAATTTGAAACTGAGAATTACTCTGTACATTTCAGACTTGAAGGAGAATTTAAACACTGATGTGTCCAACCTGTCCCAGATACAAAGTCCTCCTCTGTAGCCCAGCTCTAGGAGCAGTCAGCATCTGCTTACATCCCTCCAGTGAAAGGAGTCTCACTCCTGAACCGGAGAGCGTAGGGGTCCTTGGTGAGCCAGCTCTGCTTCTCAGAAAGTCTTAAAAATTACCCTCCTTTAACACTTAAGTTCTCATCCTAGAGCAGAGGTTAGCAAACTTTTCCCGTAAAGGGCCAGACAGGAAATATTTTAGGCTTTGGGGACCATGTGATATCTGTTGCAACTTGTCAACCCCTTGGAGCATAGAAGCAGCCATAGACAATACATTTAAAAACAAAACAAAACAAAACAAAACTGAACCTGGCTGCATTCCAGTAAAATTGCATTCACCAAAACAGGTGGCAGTCAGATTTGAGCCATGGGACATAGTTTGCCCACCCCTGTTCTGGAGCCTTTTAGAAATCGTACAGTCTTCCGTTCCCATGAGAGCCCTACAGACACCTAAATTCAGGCAGACTGACTTGACTCTAGGAGAGACTTTCAGGCCAAATGACCCTTCACTCTTCTAATCATCTCCATAGGATGTGGTGTAACAGCCTTTCCATCTGTGGTCATCCTCAGCAGAGGCTTCGGAGGACAGACATTTCTAGGATGCAACCCCCCCCCATTCCACTATCTGCCCCGCAGATAAAGAGACAGAAAAGGAACACCAGCTAACCCGAATCCTGAACTCACTCTGTGTTTGACACGGTACTCAGAACTTGAGGTAAATCACCATATCCATGACAATACTGTTATAAGACAGGTACACTAGTATGATTTCCAGCCTCACTGAGAAGGAAATAGAGCACCAGAGCAGTTAAATCACCTGTCCAAGGTCAAAAAAAGGGTGAGGATTCTATGCCAAGCAGTGTCACTTCAGAGCACTGTTCTATTTTAAATAAAAACACATCATATTCACTTGTAGGAAAGATACCATACACATATAACTTACATAAAATATAAAAAACAGTCATAGGAACCTCCAGTATACCCAACAGCCAGCTTGTGCAGAAGCCTACGTGGTCACCCTGCAGATCCCCATCCTTCACTCGGCGGGTGCCCCTAGTCTGTATTTAGCTTTCCTTGCTTTTCTTTTTTCAAAGATTTTATTTATTTATTTGAGAGACAGAGAGAGAACACAAACTGGGGGAGAGGGAGAAGGAGAAGCAGACTCCCCGCTGAGCAGGGAGACCGATGCGGGGCTCAATCCCAGGACCCGGGGATCATGATCTGAGCCAAAGGCAGATGCTTAACTAACTGAGCCACCCAGGTGCCCCTTTCTTGCTTTTCTTTATTGTTTCATTACACATTTATGTTTCCTAAATGCTATATCATATAATGTTACTTGTTTTTGAATGTATATATATATATATATATATATATATATATATATATATATATATATATATATGTAGAATCAGGCTGTATATTTTGCTTGAAACTTGAACTGAAAACCTCTGTATGGCTTCCCATTGTTTGTGAGATGTTTGTGGCTGAACGTGGCGGCGGTTCATTCATTTTTAGAGCTGTGTAGTATTCCCGGGTAGGATTATGTCATGCTTTATCTGTTCCTTGCCCTGTTGATGGGACACTTGGATTGTTACCCATATTTTGTTTGGTTGCTGTTATAAATAAGATGGTTGAAAATGTCTATATTTGTCCCCTCGCTCATATGTGCAGAGCTCCTCTAGCATCTAAACCTGGAAATGGAATCATTAAATCACAGGATGTCCCACATTTTTTCGAAGTGATTTTATCCATAGACACTCCCACTGTCAGTGTTCAAGAGGTCTCCCTTCTCCACATCTCTGCCCTTTCCCAGGGCACCAGCTCTAGATTTTTGCCAATCTTGTACATACTGATGTCATTTCAATTTATCTGTTCTTGATGGTTTAAGAGGATAGCCATCTTTTCATATGTTTATAGGTGTTTTGTTTCTTTTTTTGGGACCAGGGATTTTGCCGTTTTTCTAGTGGGTTGTATTTTCCTTATTCATTTGTTCAAAGCATGCCTAGATGCAATGCTAAACCGAATGAAATGATCACCTCCCACATTCTGAGCATGGACTTCTATTAATGTGATCTTAGAATGCAGTCCTTGTATTTGGCACCTACTTTATACAGACCTTAATGTCGGTAAAAAACAACAACAACAAAAAACTACTAAATTAGTACACATAATCTTGGTAACAAAACATCTATGAAAGTTTCTTTTTGGGGATAGGGGGGAAGAAAAAGACTACTTGATGAGAAATGTAGTCGACCAAAACATGACTCAAACCCCAAATCTCAGGAACAGAGGCTTGTAGCTAACAAGGAGCAATTCTGAGTACTGCACCCATCTCACAGTAAACAACCGGCAAAGTGAAGAAATTAACGTAACATAAAACTCCAGAAAGAGGAGAAGGAAAAAGGAGTTGTAGGATTGCAAATTTCCTTTTCTTCCACAGGAAAATTTGGACTGATTTCATCTAACATTGAAAACTGGAGTTTAAAAGCCAGGACTCAAACCTCACTGCTTTTCATTGTCTTCTATTACCCTTGATATTTTAAAAATCGGGATTTTCTGTAGTGGATCAAAATTGTGTAATGAGGAGAAATTGTATTTCCTTATTTTCTCCTGTGGCCTTCAAAAAAGTAAAAGTTGTCAGTTTTAAAGAGCACAAAATAATGATCTTGTTATAAAATTATTTCGGTCCATCTCTCTCCGCGTAACATATGCATGGCGACCTGTCTGGAATGAGACTCCTCTTATGTTAAAAATGATGAGATTTTGTTTTTTAAAAAATATTTTATTTATTTATTTGATAGAGACAGAGATCTCAAGTAGGTAGAGGCAGGCAGAGGGGGGTGAGGAAGCAGGATCCCCACTGAGCAGAGAGCCTGATGCGGGGCTCGATCCCAGGACCCTGAGATCATGACCTGAGCCAAAGGCAGAGGCTTAACCCACTGAGCCACCCAGGCGCCCCCAAAATGGTGAGATTTTGAATGACTTTTTTTTTTAACTCTCTTCCTTGTACCAATTTGTTTTACTCAAAAATTTGTTTAAATGCATGTATTATTTTTATAAAGACAGGAGGTCGTTTTTTTAACCAGTGGGCTTCTCACACTCAGCCTGCTTTTGCAACCGTGTTAAATCTTTCTCGTTCTGTTCTTCTGGGATTGACTTTCTGAGCTGAAGAACAGGACTTCACATTTCTTATCGCGAAATCATGTTTAAAATTAGCCCAGCACCATGGCCAACTGAATTAAACACTGTGTTGTTTTTCCATGGAAATTCATTCATTCAGACATCTTCTGAGCCTGTATTAAGTGCTAGGAGAAACGAGTAGGTCCCCGCGATGCACAAAATTCCTCGAACAAAGTAGATACTCAAGAAACACATCTATTGACATACTATAACTCCTATCACTAGGAGTGATAATAATAACGGCATTTACTTGTACCAGGTACTAGGCTCATTTCTTTATATATATCAACACACTTACTCCTCACAACAACACTGTGAAGTATGTCTTTTTATTATTCTTATTTTAATAGATGAAACAATTGAGGGTCAGAGAGGTGAGTCATTTGCACAAAGAATTACACAGTGAGGAAGAGGCAGAGTCGGGATACGGACATCGAATCCCCACTCCAGAGTATCTGTGATGTTTTCCTCCCTGGGCACACAGCGACACTACATTCTGCAGCCTTCGCCACAATCATGTGTGACCACGGAGCTTTGCGTCATGGCCGGTGAGCGAGGTGATGTACTCTCTGCCCAGGGTTGGCCTAGAAAGCCCCTCCATGGGGGCTTGGTACTCTCTGTTCCAGCCACGGTATGAGTGGGGAAGACTCCAGGGAGCTCCACCACCCCCGAATCCTTGTGGCCGTCATAGACAGTGCACTGCCACTTCAAGAGAAACGTCACACGGAGGACTGGCTCAAGAGCTGACAGCCTCTGGGAGCTGTGCCCTTGGGATATGCCCCACTCAAGCCAGGCAACCCGGCCCTTGGCTGAGGAGGTGGTGGAATCAGGGCTCCACCACCTCCAAGCACAAGTCTCAACAGCAGGCAAGCTTGGAGTCCCTGGTCTG
This sequence comes from Mustela nivalis, assembly GCF_964662115.1. Classification (NCBI taxonomy): domain Eukaryota; kingdom Metazoa; phylum Chordata; class Mammalia; order Carnivora; family Mustelidae; genus Mustela; species Mustela nivalis. The sequence goes on from NC_139032.1 coordinate 61,884,661, forward strand.
GCTGGGAATTTCTCGGAGCCACAATGCTGCCTGGGCCTCTTCTTCCCCACCCTGCTTCCTCCCTACCCCGCTTTTCACGGGGTCACATCTGCCCCCAGTTAGAGGACCTGACTTGCCTTTCTCTGTTCCCTCCCCCACCCTGGACCTTTCCCAGGGCACCTGCTCCCCAGAGCACCCAACCAACACACCTCTGACCTGCACATGACTATGACATGAGCAAGAAATCGTCTTACTACGTCGAAGCACTGGCATATGGGAGTGTCTGTGACGGCCGTTAGACGGCTTCGACTAATAAACATTCCCAACCACCCGCTGGAAAAATTTTGAAATGGAAGAAATGAAAACACCTGGAAAACTATGAGAGAGAGGTGAAACTTTAAAGAGAGACAAAAAAGATGATGACGGGAAAAAGGAGAAAGCAAGCGTGCTGTGCATTTAAAATATGTCCTTTCTCATGCAGGAGACTGATGTCAAACCAGAACTGAAGAGACTTACACACCTACAGCCCAGATTTACAGCGCTGGGGCTGTCTTAGTCCCCCTCCATCCAGCAAAGGGCCTGGTTCCAAACAGGTGTTTGGTACAGACCGGCTGGGCGGGCTGTGCCGCGTGGTGGACACAGTCCCCGAGGGAGGATAGAGCCTGCAAGAAGAGTATTCCCACCCTCATCTCTGTCCCAAAGAGCTTATTAACTCCAGCCATCTTGAGTTTTTCACACCCTTTCCTTGGGGGTGATCGACAGACCATCTGCTTCTCAAAGCCTCCAGAGAGCCAGACTGTCCATCCTGGATTCTGAGAAAGACTGGCATTTCTGTATTCTCCCTGAAGCTGTCACTCTGCATTCTCGGCCAGCTGCAGACGGTGTTATGTGACAATGATGGAGCCGTAGCCTGCGTCCCTCCTCTGCAGGGGGAAAGCCATCTACCCAAGTCACACAGGGTTTTTCAGACTGGTAGATACACACTGCGTTTCTTGGGGAGCTCACCATAAGTTCCCCCCACAGAGGCAGGGGCCACAGTCTTAAAAGTCAGGATCACCAACGTGAGGCATAGGCAGGCTGCCTGTCAGGAGGGGCGAGGGGGAGGGGACAATGGTAGGGGAGGATGCTCCTTCTTACAGGTCTGCACAAGTGTCATGATTTGTCAGCCCTTCCCCTGGGGATGGGGGCCCAGTCACCTGTTAAGGGGGACCACATGCTGGGGGTGTGCCACCGAGCCATCTCGGCCCCTCTCCGCCCCACACAGGTCTCCACAGCGTGCTTGTCTGGCTGGCCATTTGCTGCTGATGGAGGGCGGGAGGTGTGAAGGGGTAAGGCTCGGTCCCTGCCCTCTGAGACGTGCAGGCCAGGGGAGATGAGAGACACTGGAAATGTTCAGTAAAATGTGGTGCGGGCCACAGCAGAGGGGTGGACCAGTCACGGAGCGCTCCTTTGCTCCCGTCATACTCATGGGGCAGGGGGTGGGGAGGGTGAAGAGCCAGGGCCTGTGGCAGGTGCTGGGGCTGTTCTCGGCCACCAGGGAGTGAGCAAGGAGACGGAAACAAAAAGCTGGAACACAAGGCAGGTAAGAGTGGGAACCACAGCAGAGACACAAGTCATGCAAAAAAGAAGGGATATTCAAGTCACCCTGACATATTCTGCCCTGACTTCTCGGAGGAGGTCTGTTCTGGCTGAGCCCTGAAAGGTGTAGAAGAGACAGAGGTGACGGGGAGGCCCAGCGGGCTGAGATGGAGCGTGAGTGAAGGCCTGGGATGGGGAAGTGCCCCGTACACAGGAGAAATGGAGCATTTGCTTCTGGGGCAGGAGCTCGAGCTGCAGAAGGGATGGGTGGGGTGAGCAGGCGCCCTGGGGAAGCGTGCACACCAGGCAGGGCGTGCTTTCTTTCCTTTGGACAGCAGGAAGCCTTGTAGGATTTGAATCTAGGGGGTGCAGAATAGGAAACCAGCTTTACACAGATGTCTCTGGAGGCCGGGGTAGAGGAAGGAGGCCCCAGAGTGGGGGTGGGGTGGTGGGGGGAGGAAAACAGATAGGAGGTGGTGGCCACGGTCCAGATGTGAGGCCTGCTGAGCAACCTGACCCAGCGTCCCCAGAAAAAACACGTGCCCAGATCGGAGCTCAGTGGTCAGGCTGTTCCAAGATTTGGTTTGAGCGCTCTGAATGGGTCAGTCTCAACAGGCTCCTTGATGGGACCCAGTGATGGGGAAGACAAAGGAGCAAAGAGAAGCAAGGAAGAATAAATCCAGCTCTGGGAGCACAGGTTTCGGTCCTGCACAGGGTGGGGCCAGGCCGGTGGCCTCGCCCTGGGACCTCCTCTCCACTGATGTTCACTTATAAAATAACAGGAAGGTCGAGTTAGCAGATTCATCAGTCGGGATGATGCGTCATATCATATCATATCATGATAGGCTATGATGCGTCAACAACCATGAACAAATTTCAACGGAACAACCCCAAATCTCAGTGGGGCATTCCAGAAAAAATGATTTCTCTCTCACTGAGGGGGGCTCGATGCATCACAGTAACTCAGGGGTCCAAACTGATGGAACCACCACCATCTAAATGCTGTCAGCTACCAAAGGAGAAGGAAAAAGAAAATTCTCCAGGGACTCAACCAACAATGAAATGGAATTCATAGGCCAGCCTTGACCTGAGAAAGTTTCAGGGACCAAGTGCAGCCTGGTCAGTGGGAGAGGGGGCACTAGATGTCAGAGAGCCTACTAATAACTACCACAGTTCATGTCTCCGATTTCTTCATGCCCTAACAATCTGTGTTTTGATTCATGCTCAAAGCCAGATTTTGGTTCAATGTATCCAAATCAAACTCACATTTCTTCAGCACTGATGTATACGCCTGGCACCATGCTAAATTCTTTACACGCGTGATCTCTTTCACCTTTCCTAGGGGATCTCATTTAATCTTTGCCATGACCCTCTGGAAAGGATACCAACATTATCCCTCACTTAACAGAGGAGAAACATACAAGTTCAGGGAGCTTAACTGACAAGCTCAAGGTCGCATGACTAGTTAAGTCCTGATCCCGGGATGCAACACCAGGCTGTTATGCTCCAAACCTTGCCTCTGCCTCTTACAATTCGAGCCGTCCAGAAATGGGGTAAAATGCCTGGGAAGACAGCGGGCTGCCTGTCCCTGTGGGTGTTCAGGCAGAAGCCTGCAGGAGGAGAGGCTCTGGAAAGGATTATTTCACCAAGTAAAGGGCTAAATTAGTAAAAGACTCTAATCTTAAAATTCCACAGGGAGAGACAAGGAGACAGGAAAAATGGGATCCGTCCTGGGAAGAGCAAGTGGTTCTCTGGGTTGGAGGACTCCATGGGAGGGTGAAACTAGTGAGAGATGGATTAGAAAGGGGGGTTGAGCCCCCCCCTCCCCATGCGGGGCTGCACCCTATTCTGGGGGCCCCAGGGAACTTTGGTTTTGTTTGACCATTTTCATCATTTTTAAGCATACAACTCAGTGGCATGAAGTTCACCCACAATGTGGTGGGACCATCGTCACTATCTATTTCCGGAATGTCTCCATCATGGCAAAGAGAAAAGTTCCATACCTATTAAACCCAGGGGGCTTCTTAAAAGGGCTTAACCCGATCACAACATCATCAGAGCTGAGCCGGGAAGACATGCATTCCCGTCACTTGAAGGATATAACTGAGAGGAGGAAGAGAGCCTGGGCAAGGGGATGATGGCTCATGAGGCCAGCGGGGGGCGGTCCAGGCAGGAGATGGCAGGACCAGAGGCCGGGTGGTTACAGGGGCTGAGGGCAAGGTCAGATGAAAAAAGTAGAGAAAGGGAAACCGCAGAGGGAGAGGGGAGTCCCAGCTCCCTCCAGTTCCCTGTGCACCTGGGACCACCTGGGGGTGAGCTCAAGGAGCCAGGAGAGAACACGGGGCCCTGGGGGCGCTGCTGAGTCCAGCACCGGACTGGGTGCAGGTTAGGGGCTGGCTGGCTGCTAGCTCCACTGACTCCCTGGGGAGCCACATTTAAGCCCAATCGTCCTTCCTGGGACACAGCCAGACCTGTCCCTCAGGGCCCCCCCGGAGGTCTGTGGCCTGACACGGACCTGCGCTCGCTCACTCACTCACTGGGCGCCCACTTGGAGGTGAGGGGTGACTGCAGCCCCGGCGGGATCGTCACCCCCTGGGCCCACAGCCACGCACATCAGTCAGGAGACCCGTCCTCCGTCAGCAGCAACTCAGCCGGAGTTAATTATCTGCCTCTCCTGGCCTCTAGCTGGGGACGTGGCGGTCATTCCCCCGCCTGATGGATGGAGGCTGGGCCTCTGTCACACGCCACTGTGACCAGGGGACTTTACTCGGGGACTTTCCAATTCTTCAGTTCTGTCACACAACCTTTCACTTCTGCTGCAGGCACCTGTCTCCAGAGTTGCTTTCCGGAGACAATTTCCCCAATGCCTGGGCGCTCCTGGCCGGCTCCCCCAGCATCCCCGTCACGGCCGCCTGACTCCACAGGTGCAGTGCTGACCTCACACGGAAGCTGACCTCAGGGGTCCTATTTGCACAGGCAGCCTTGGGCCTAGCTGTGTCCCCGTCGCAACACTTTGTTCCCATACCCCAGTGTCTCCAAGTTTGAAGTCCTAACACGCCTTCCCAGGCCTGCATCCCTGGGACCTGATCCTTGCCTGCCGCCCATCACAGCTGAGATCCTGCTAAGTGGTCTTCAAGCCCACATGGCACTGCCCACCCAGGCCAGTGCCTGGGGCTGCCCCCAGACTCTGAAGGAGGGGAAGCTTCTCTCTGCCTAAAGAGGGCATGCAAAGGGGCTTCAGCTAGAAGCCTAGCTGCAAAGATAGTCCAAAAAACAGACCACACCAAATACTGAGAAGAGAGGCAGGGAGGCTCTGGGAGAAGGAATTCTTCTGAATTCCAGTACAGGGAGGAAGTCCTGATCAGAGCTGGTGGGAGGTTCCATAAGGGGAATTCACTGGGCAGGTCCCCAGGAAAGGTTCCTCTTGGAGCAACAATTTGGGATCGGTGCATTTAGGAGGGTGACCCCCTCTGAGGAAGCCCCTTTACAAGACCCCTGACCAGGTGGCTGACAAAGCACCAAGAGCAGCAGACTTTGGAAGCCTGGGGGCAGGTGCAGGCCCTCAGAGGGCAGCCCATCCCAGCCGGGATGGGGAGCTCATGCCCTGCACCTCCCTTCTTTGTGAAACAGGCAAGCGATGCTGAGAAGGCCTAACCTTTGGGCACTTACGGGGCTACATATGGTGTGGAGCAGGGATGGGAAGGCATGCTTTGAGAAGGGCTGTAGCGTGGGGCCTCGAAGAGGCTATGGAACCTGGGACCAAGAATCAGGGTAGGCATCCTACAGGAGGAGGGGCTTCTGTTGAGTCTTGAAACACAAGGAGAAATGAGCCAGATGGAGAGGTTGGAGGAGGGTGGCCCACAGTGAGAAGAGCGTTCACTCACTCGGTCGACATTAATTTATTGAGCAGCTACTATGTCTCAGGCACTGTAATAGGTGGCCCCTGCCCACACAGCAGGGAACAAGATCCCCACCCCTAGAGAGCTTCTATTCCGGCCAACCAGTCAGGGAAGGGGAAAATAAATAAGGAGGACAAGTCAAATGTTAGCATTAGATAGTGCAATGATAAGTAAAATTTGTTATATGAGGATGAGTGCTGAAAGGAAAAATGCAGTGGGACAGGCTGTGTGGGATGGTGGTGGCGAGGGAGTGAGCTGGGGCCTCTAGCTCCCTTTCCAGCAGAGACCAACACCCAGATGAGAACATGGGGAGCACAGAGAAGGTGAGAGGGTGTGCAGGACAGGGGTGTCACAGAAAGCATAGGAGGCCAGTTTGGGGGGTGGGGTGCAGCAGAGGGTAGACCCCAGAGAGGATCATGGGGAATTAGTCACAATCATCTTAATCAGCATTAAACCAGCACCACTGCTATCGTTCCCAAGGCACTACTGTAGGTGAAAGCAACTAAGAACCGTAATAGTTTGGGAAAAGGTCCTTGCCAACGCCAAAAGCATCCAAGCCCTGCTAATGAAAACAGCCACTCAGAATCTCAGCATCTGAGGGACCGAGAACCCTCTAGATGATCTCACCCCAGGCTAGGGTGACCCGTCAGAGGCAGAACAGCACAGGTGGTGATGGAAAAACAAGCAGGAAACCTGGTGAGCTGCAGGAAGGGTCTTGAGCCTTGGACCCAGGGGCCAGGGTATGGATATCAGGGCAGCTGCCAAACCAGGGGCCCCCGGCCTGGTCCGCATCTTCTTCTGCCAGTTCCGGGCTTCTGTCTGCTGGACAGGTCTCTACCCTCCTGAGCTTCTCATAAAAAAAGTCTAATGAGCCTCCTTCCTCACCGGGCAGAGGGCAGGCCGGGGACAATACATTCAGGGGCCCTGGAAGTACATCCACATTGAAGGGTCTTTGTTACCATTCACAGCCCAATCCCAGGGCAGAGCCTGTCCTGGGACTAAAACCCTGGGCTCCTATTTGCTATCAGGGGCCCTGGAAGTACATCCACATCGAAGGGTCTTTGTTACCATTCACAGCCCAATCCCAGGGCAGAGCCTGTCCTGGGACTAAAACCCTGGGCTCCTATTTGCTATCTGCTGGGTGACCTTGGACTGGGCCCCTCCTGTCTCTGAGCTTCAGGATCCTGGTCCTGGGACAGCTTCTAGGGTCTCCAGGCTCCAAGGTTCTGGGAGGTCTTTTAAAGGTGGTCATTTGGTGTCTCCAAAATAGGTCCTGCTAGAACCACTATCCAAAACTGGGCCCAGTTCTAATCAGGAGAGGACCTCCACCCAGCCCAGACACAGGGTAAAACATCAGGCTCCCCATGGCCTCCACACCATCCCCTCCCCTGGACGCTGCTCCTTAAATACCTGTCATGGCCTCCTGGGCCCTTTCACAGGTGGAGAGCAGAGAAAAATTACCTTCATAAATCCTGCAAACCAAATAGGAGAATTTTTCAGGGTTTATTCCTTTTCATGCAGGAAAAAATATGATTATTTTTTTCCCTGAGTGGCAACCTTGCTGTGAAATTCTTACTTTGTTTTCTTTTTAGGTTTAACAGATCCTTCCTGAGCCTTAAAAAAATTATTTGAATGCTGTTTTTCAAATTAAAAAAAAAAAAAAAGCAAGCAGGAAGTGAAATGAGACAGATAAGAAAGGATAAATATTGCATGATTCACTTAGATGAGGGACCTAGAGGAGTCAAATTCATGGAGACAGAGAGCAGAGCAGAGCGGTGTCTCCCAGGGAACAGTGGGGGAGGGGCACGGGGACTTGGTGTTTGATGGGTATAGAGTTTTGGTTTGGGAAAATGAAGCATTCTAGAAACAGACAGTAGTGATGGTCACAAAACAGCGTGAACGTACTTCATGGTGCTCAAGTGTTCAATTCCAAATGGCTCAAATGGTAAATTCCATGTTATGTATGTTTTGCCACAATTTGAAATAAACAAGCAGAGAAGCAATCACTGTTCTTCCAGGACAGGTTCCGTGGCCTCACCCTGGGCTTCGGTTTTTTAATCTTAGAGTGGGAGAGAAATCCATCCCTCCTTCCTCCCTGAGCCTAGGTGTGGAAAGAGAACACATGCCTTTGCTTTCTGCCAGGCCAGGGAAGTGGTCTCCAAATGGTACTGGATGAAGAAACTAAAGAGAACTAAAAATGAAACTCCAGAGCGAATACACAGAAGCACAAAATGGCCCCATGTGTGAAGGGCAGGCTGGTGTGCGGTCGGCAGGCTCCTTGCCCAGCTACCCTCTGCCCCATCTGTCTAGTCTCTGCTTGGAGACAAGAACAGAGAAGAAGAAGGTGCTGACGGCACGAGGCTAGGCCAGTTGGGGCAGACCCTCCTGCCCCAGGCATCTGCCCCCCTCACCCCGCAACAGACCCCAACTCCTCGGACCACATGTGACTTCTGCCCAAAGGACATTCTACTTCCCCCATGCCTGGCCAAGCCCAACACGTCTTGCTTCATTCTGGAAGCCTCTGCCAGGTAAAATGCCCTTTCCGTGGGTTAACCAAGCACCTTCCAGAATGGAATGGCCCAGGGCAGCCCCCAGAGGGTGGCTCCCTAAGGACAGCACTATATCTAGTACCTGTGTAGCATGACATTCAAAGGTCCCTCCTCCGGAGCCAGGTGACTCATTTCAAATCTCCCACTTCCTAGCCCATTGACCTTGGGCCAGTTCTAGTCATTGCAGTCTGCTCAGGACCCCCACTGCCCCCAGCACACAAAGGCGATTTGCTGTTTGCTGGCCACCCAAGCAGGGAACAAAAGGAGTCATGGCAGCCTTCAGGGGGTGGACACTGGCCTGCGAGTTCCTTCCTGGGGCTTCCCATTCTACAAAGATGGAGACCCCATGACAGTCCCAACCCTGTCAGATCCTTCCTGAGGCAATGAGAGCAGGATAGCCTCACGAGTCCCCCCACTTGTGCCTCTCTAGAAGCCTGGGCCAGTGCGGCTCTGCCATGGAAGGAGCGAGTGGTATGGTCACGACAGGCACCATATGGGAGCCCGCCCCTCGCTATTTTGGGCCAATCTGTTGACATGACAACCAGGCTTCCCGACCCTGCCATGCAGCCTCCGTCCTCAGATTTGCATTGTGCCAGGCGTGTCCTTCACCAGCTGCCTCCCAGGCTGGGGAGGCCTTTGCACAGATTCTGTTGAGACCCTTCCCTGGGACACAGCGGACTGGGATGTGAGGCCAGGCATCCCAGTGTGGTGGGCATGGGAACCGGTAGCTTTGCTCTTCAAAGCCCAAAAATGGAGCACAGCCAGGCACAAAGAAAGGGGTGACCCCCATCTCAGAGCTTTCCAGGAAATCTCAGGCTGACTCGCCTTCCCCAAGCTTCTGCTGCTGAGGGCCCACATCATGCCCTGCTCAGTCCCCCGGATACTCCTATTCTAGGAAAGGTCAGGCCAGGAAGCGCTTGCAGAGGTCATCTGGGCCCAGTGACGCACTGCACTGTAGGGGAATCCAAGGTGTGTGGCTTCTCTGAAATCACCCAGAACCCCTGACAGGAGTCCCCCACGCCCTGTCAAGACTCCATTCACGCTGCTCTAAAATCAGTGAAAGAACGTGCTAGATTCTCCTGCATCACAACAGAACACACAGAATTTCATTTTTGAACCAGCAACTTTGTGGGGGACAGGGACAACCCACAGGGCCTGAGCATCCACTGGGGTGACAACAGCAATAGCAAACATTACCCTATTGACAGCTCTTCGCTCCTGAGGCTCACTACGTGCCCAGGGAAACCCGCAACGCTTCACAAATGTCACCTCAACGTAGCTGAATGGGTGGAGCACCCCCCACTTGGCAGATTTGGAAATAGAAGCTCAGAGAGTTTAAGTAACCAACTCAAGGGCACACTGACAGCAGAGGGGGAGCTGGGCTTGGAGCCAGCCCGGCTCGGCAGACACAGACCCATGACTTCATAGAGGATGGGAGGTGGGAAGCACCAAGAATGACGTGGCAGCAGGCATCCCTGAGTCACCTGGGGCAATGGGACCGACCAAGAAAGTTCCAGCAATATGCTGGAGACCTGAGCGAGAATGAAGGCAAGGGGAGGGGAAGGACCCACAAGACGGCGGGGAGTAGGAAGGAGCAGTCACTTATAAATCATTCTAACAGCTGTACACAGAACCAGGCACCTTCGATGGCACCATCGGTCCGCCTCGCTTAACGATTTTGTAGGGGATGGAGGGTCAGTGAGGGCAACTGTGGGTGTTGGCATGGGCTTCTTGGAGGAGGAAGCTCTCTGACTGTTAAGACAACGGGACTGCTTGAATTTTCCCCAGCTCGGGGACGCGCATCACCTACTTCCCAGATACAAAAGTCTGCAATATTTCATCCGGATACCACACCCACACTAAATGCGCCACATTCTCTAGCATCAGCAGAACCTAAAAGGGGAGATGTGTTGTGTAAACGTAGAATGTGCTACAGGACAAAGGAATTCCGTGAGGAGGCCGGCTGATGCAGTCAGCTGAAATAAATAAATTAAAATGTGGCATTGTTGTCTCTTTGTGTGCGCTAGTTTTAATGACTATTTACTGAAACACTGAAACTTCACATGTGCAAGAAGAAACACAAATTCCCAAACTTGGGCATCATCATCGCTAGACTCTGTGTTAACAGATCGACCCCGGGGCCAGGAGGGGGACATGGTCTTTTCGTTTTCCGCTGCAGTGGCCTGGACTAGCCAGGGGCATGGGCAGCGGGTACCCCTCCAGTGCCTTCAGTGTTTTTCCACGCGGCTGGTGGATGCCCGGATGGAAAAGCACATCCAGGGATCACGAATGCGGTTACCCTGAGGGGCAGGGGCCGCACACCCACCTCAGTCTCGGAGCCCACTCCCAGGCCATGTCTGATAGACAGGGTTTTCCCCCTTGGGTCATAGCACAACACCACCACCCCCCACCCCACCAATACAAACGTTTTACTCTTTCCTTATCCAGCCTGCTGTTGCCACGGCCAGCTCCCCGATCCTGCAAGTGGGCAGACCTGAGCCATCTCTCTTGGGCTCTGTGCCATTTTGACTACCTAAGCATGAGATAAGACTAGCGTCCTCAGCTGTCAGATCGGCAGGGAGAGACGTCACGGGCTCACTCCTAGAGGGGTCTTGACGGAGAGGAATCCACCCTAGGGATTTCAATCTCTGTTCCCCGGGAGGCCCCTGAAAGCGGGCATAGACATATGACCCCAGAGGGCAGGGCTCTGGATTCCCACCACTGTTTCCTTCTACCGATTTTACACACTGGGCTTCTAGGAAATTTTGTTCAAACAGAGGGTCTGGGAGCTCAGCAGCAGAGCCGCTGCCGGGAGACTGGAGAGCACACAGCCTATCGGGCCACACGGCCTCTTCGCCATCAGCTGAGTCTTCGAAACCCACCATCTGCAGGGAGTGCTTTTGTCCTCTTTGGCAGAAAATGCTCTGCCCCAGAAGAGATCCGAAAGGTGTGGCCTAAAGGACAAGGGCAAAAAGTGAAAAACACAACTGAACCTCCAAGAAACACATAGACGATTAGAGTGTCAACACAGGGTGAGAAGACCAGGGCTTTCCTTTCCCTGATGGGGGCTGAATTACGGCCTGTGTCAGACTCAATTGGGGTCGCTATGACAAAGGCCACAGCCTCAGTTGGCTCAAATAAACATTTGTTCCTCACGGTTCAGGAGGGTGGAAGTCGATGTTCAAGGCACTGACAGATTCCGTGTCTAGTGAAGGCCCCTCTGGTTCATAGACAGACGGCCTTCTCCCTGCACCCTCACTGGACAGAAGGGACAAGGGCGTGTTTTGGGGTCTCTTTGATGAGGGACACAAGCAATGACCTCGAATGCTATACCAAGAGGGGCCACCTCTGTCCCACGGAGCATGGAGCCCAGCTCCCTAATGCACAGCATACAGCGGGGGTGACGGGTTTTGCCCAGGGTGCACAGTCACACTGACCCCAGGAGGTGCAGCCGTGAACCCCAGACACACACCAGACCACAAGGCATGTTGAGAACTGCCGGCTCAATCTGGCTGCAGTGGACAGCACAAGAGATGACCAGAGTGGAGAATGCCCGGAGGCAGGGGTCTGAATTGTAGGAGGTGAGCTAGGAAAGGGACAGGCACCTGCTTGGTAACTGAAGAGGGAACATGAGCCCTGGCTTCACAGAAGCGGTTTATCTCCTCCTCCTGCGGGCTGTATCTGAAGTCATCCACAATAAAAAAAACTCAGGAAAAAACAAAAGGAAGAGGGAGAGCCAAGCAAACCTTGCATTCTCCCCTCTTCAGTGATTCCAGGAAATACACATTGCAATACCCAAATCAGCTAGGAGAAGAGGCACAGGGGATGGAAAGGCAGGACAACTTCCACCCCACTCTGCTGGGCAAAGCACGTCTTCCCAGCCAGCGTGTCCAAGCAATTTCATCCCCCCGCTACAGCATCAACCACCTGCTACAGGCAGGTAACCCCAAATCTTAACCTCTCTCCCTGCTGTCCGCCTCAGGTCCAGACGGCACATCTCCACCCAGCTGACCTCCAGGTTCAGATGCAGACTCACCAAGTTAAATGGGGTCACGTCTCAGAAGGTGCACCGCAAATGGGACAGGTAGGGGACCCTGAGCTTCAGACCCGGAGAAACCCGTTTCTCTCTCTGTAAGCCTTCCGTACAGGTATGGCGCTTAGCAGGTGCCCAGCACACGGAAGAGCTCAGTAAATGTCAGCAATCACTACGATTAGTATTGATATTTGCATTAGTATTAGTATTAACACTCCCCTCTGCGGGGCCCCCAAGTCAGAAAATCAAGAGCCACCCTGGACTCCAGGTTTGCATGACCCCTTGCACCCAGTCGGTCTCAAGTCCCGAAGGTTCTGCTTGCTGAGATCTGTGCAACTGGGCCAGCCTCTCTGTCCCACTGGCCTGTGCTCCTGTCTGGCCTTGCCATCTCTGCCCTGGAATGCAGGCAGCTTCCTCTACTCTCAGCCCTGCTCCTTCCTGCTGCTGCCCACCCTTCCCCCAGAAGTGAGCTCCCTAAATGGAAAAGCTGATCATGTCCCTGTGCTCAAATGTTTTCATGGTTCTCCAGGACCAAAGGCACTTTGTTCAAAGTCCTTCACCTGCCCCGTGTGGTCTCTAAGCTCGACACCCACCCCGCTGGCTGGCCTCCCCTCTCCTTGCCCGGACTCCTTCTCAAGCTAGCAAGCAGCGTTCTCAAGAGCATCCTGAGTGCTGCCTGTCTTTTTGCTCAGCAACCTTCCTCCTGGAACACCCGCTCCCTGGTGGGCACCTCCTCCCTCTGCCTTCCACAGACTCAGCTCAGATGCCCCTGTCTGCCCAGATCCTCCCTGATCGCAGCAGGCCCGTTCTGACCGCCTCCTCCTTGTGCCCCATGGACCTCTCCCTTGCTTCTGGAATATCACCAGTACCAGTAACGGCGGGGCCCAGGCTCCTGCACACAATTCCCCAAAAAGAACCAGACTGCCCGGGTAGGTTGTCATATTTTATTTTTCTCGTGTAAGGACATTAAAGAATAAAATAAATTGAATAAACAGATCCTAACATCTTCTATCGCCGTGATTTAATTGTAAAGAGAACATGATAGGAAGGAGAGGAGGGGAAAGTTAGAACAGCGTCTCCAAGGAATGGCTGTTCTTTAAAATAACAAGCTTGGCTCTAGGAAAAATTCAGCCTTCTTTCTCTCATTCACCGCGGTCTGTAAAAGCTCTGTCAAGGCCAGTATGGGCCAAGGGCCAGTCACTGTTGAGCATGTCCGGTGGGAGACGGTGAGCTCCGGGGTGGGGAGCTTACGAGGAGAGGTGCTCCGGGAGTTCACAGATGGACGAATGTGCCCAGGTCAGCGGGTATCAGGGCGTCCCTGCGCCCCGGCTGCCTGAGAATGTGACTTCCAGTAACACACCATCCCCAAACAACTCAGCCACAGCGAAGGCCCCTGGCTGAGCCGCGGAGTCGCTTTTAGAAAGACTGTACTTGTGCAATGGCTCCTCCTAATATCACTCAGGAAACGTTCCTTATAATAATACTAAAACACACACAAACCTGCCTGAGTGCTTGGGAACAATTTGCCATCGTTAATTAATTCAGGGGGAGAGAGGAAAGATGCAGGAAAGGGAACGGAGTCTCTCATTAGAGAAGCTTGGCTTCTGTTTTTATTTCTTTCTTTCTTTTTTTTTTTTTTTTTTTTAGCAAACTACCTTGTACCTGCCGTAGTCTTTACTTTCTTTGAACACCCCCCCCCGCCCAAGTAGCTGCTGGGTTCCACAAAGTAGGGGGCCACATTCTGTAGTAGAGAGCTCGAGACACTAGAGCGGGGGGCAGGCACGGCCCTGGGTGCCGCTGGGCAACCTCTTTGGGCCTCAGCAGCCTCACCGGTAAGATGCAGATTCCTCTTCTAGCCGCCTCCTGGAACTGCGCGGAGGAAGAGCCGAGACATGAGCACCACAGGCTCTGGACATTCCAGGATCGAGCAAATTCAAAGGACGGCTGCCAGCATCGTCCCTGTGGCTAACAAGACTGCTAATAAGGGTGAACTAAGAAAGAAACGGGGTGCATACGAATAATTACCCCCTCTCTCTGGCCTGCCTCACATGGCGCACCTCACTTCATTTGTAAAGGCATTCCCTGTTTCAGTGAGATAAACAAGACCCCTAAAGGCTGTATATCATTCTTCCAGCAACTTCTTCCTTGCCTGCTGCCACCAAGACCTAGGTGAATGTTCTCAAGCAAAGAATTCGGTCTGGAACAACTTTTCCACTGTGTTTCCTCACTAGCCAGCGTTCATTCGTGCTGGAGAGAGGAGGAATTTAATATTTCTAATTATTTTTTTGGGAGTAGTTTATCCCTGGAAATGTTGTAATTGATTTTCATCCGGTTCCCCTTTGCTTGGTATGAGTCTCTCAAGACCTTGCCTGAGCCTGCCAACTATACTTCTTTTCCTCTTCTTCCTATTCCAGCTGTGTGTTTGCTTTTTTTTGCCCTCCCTCAAGGGCAAAGATCATGCCTGTGATTTCTGGATCTCAGCCCTGGGCTCGGCACGTCAGTGGAGCGAAGCCAGTGCACTGGGAACAGAGACCAGGAGAAGAAATTATTTCCCATACCTACACTTTCTCTAACTGCAGCTCGGAAATCCCAAATGGCTCAGGATAAGAAACTGGCCCAAAGCTAATTAATTTTGCAAAACAGACCTTACAGGGTAGCACACGGGATCTTCAGAAGGAATATTCTGGTTTTCACTTCCCACGGAGAGTTTCAGGGACCACAATTAGAGTAGCGTGAAACAACACGCTCGACTCCGGTTCGCTAACCCTCAAGAACCTTCCCACTGATGGGTACAAAAATAACGTCCCATTCTGTTTGAAAATATCACCTCCAAGTCAGATCTGTGCTTTTCCATAGTGTTCTGTGCATTTTTAAGAAGCTCTACTTGGCTGGATTTTGACAAGTGGGAACGGGGGGCATGGAGATGCACCTCAGGCACAGGGTGGGCTTCTTCAAAGACAACGCTGCCAACTGCATCAGCATCACCTGGGACAGCCTGGGGCTCCTCATGATACGGCTTCTCAAGCTCTACTCCCCAACCCCCAGACAGGAAGCCCCAGGGATGGTCCATTATTAAGTAGTAGCCATGATGATGTGGGTGCACACTGAAGTGTGAGATGCCAACTCATTTTTCTGCCAAGGAAATTTACTCAAGAACCCCCCCCACCACCACCGACACCCCACCCACCCACATGCACACACTCATTCATCAGACTTTACTGTATTTACTGTTTTTGCCGGACAGGACCTCAGTGGGACACTATGAGATCCCAAGGACAGCAGCCTCTCCAAAGTTCCAGGGTCTTGTCTGCAGCCCAGCATTCCCCTTCCCCTTTGCACAATGGCCACCAGTTGCCCTTTAGGCTCCTAGTGTTGCTTTCTGTTCCAGAAGACATGTTTTCCAAGTTCTGCTCTTCCATCTACAAGGTGCAGAAGGCCAAGCACCAGGAGAGGCCCTCAGAAATTGCTTGTTGATTGGCCAACACTTGGCAACACCTTTATGGATTAGAGCCACTCACTGCCAAATCCTTCCTTAAATATGCATTATGGGACGCTGACTGGACATTAGTATTGATGACAATAGCAATAATAGGGGCACCAGGGTGGCTCAGCCAGTTAAGTATCTGACTCTTGATTTCAGCTTACGCCATGATTTCAGTGTCCTCTCTAAATGAATGAATGAATGAATAGATAAACAGATAGATAAATAAAATCTTCTTAAATATGGAAATAATAACCATTATATGGATAAGATTCCATATATAAAGCCTTTTCCAGCTTACAAGGACACATCATGCATTTTCCCTTTGGCCCTTCTAGTCACCTATAACACTGCCAGAGCAAACATGATGATGCCACTTCACAAACTAAAGTTCAGAGAGGTTAGGTGACTTTCCTGAGGGCTTACAGTTGGTTGGTTGCAGGGTTGGTGCTAAATCCAGACCTTGTGACTCCCAGAAGTCAATCATTCTCTTCCTGATCTGGTGAGTAATTGTCAAGCATCCACTATGTGCCACTCACCACAATGGTGCTGGGGATGAAGAGCTTTCCTTGCCCCACGCTCGCACTCATGCCCCAGGCTCCAGCCACATCTGTGCGCCATGCTCTTTCCAACATCATGGCCACCAATCCTACTGTCACCCCCACCCCATCCCTGACCTACATAATTCCTACTTACACTTCCTCAGCAATGAAGATTGCCACAGATTCCTTCACTGAATCACCAGCATACCCAAGGAATGGATGGATGGATGGATGGATGGATGGATGGATGGATGGATGGATGGATGGATGGAGTGTGAAGATACTGAGAACATCCCAGGCATAGCTAATTGCACAAGGTACATAAACCCAAGCCATAGGCTAGCCACTGACCTGTGACCTTGTAGGTCAAGGAACAATGAGCTAGCAAGGCAGGGATCTTCTCTCTTGAGAATCTGAGTTTGGAAATGTTAGAAAATGAGGATGTGCTCTCAGAGCACACATCGCTCCCTCCCAAACTTGTGAGGTCATCTTTGATATATGATCACTTCACCATGCATCTAGCCCCCATGCTTGTGGTCACACTGTATCTCTCTGCCACACTAGACCCTAAGTTTCATGGTAGTCTTGTTTATCACCATGTCCCCAGTGCCCTCAAGGTCTGAATGAACAAATGAATGAATGGTGGCTGACCGAGGAGCCACGAGAATCCACCTCATGACATGGCTCACAGGTGCACCTATAGGAGGATGGGCCCCAGAATCAAAGAGGTAAGAAGTAGATCTGCTCAGACCTGTCTAAATCCACCATTGAGGCTCCATCCAGGCTCTGCCTATGAGAAAGGGGAAAATGAGTGGTATCCATGGTGGGGGCTATGTGGGGAGATGGTGGGCCATTAGATCACACGAGCTCAGGCTGCAGAACCTGGAGCTGCTCAGCCTGGAGGAGAGCCCACTTGGGGCCTGGTCATGGCCTCTATATTCTGAAGGGTTCTCAAAAGCAGAAAGCACAGATGTGGTTTGTTTCATTCCAGAGAATAAAAACAGAACTACGTGGGGGTTGGGGGGATGGGGTAAGAGAATCCATAAGGAGGCAGATACCAGCTGAAAAAGAACAACTTTTTAAAAACCAGGGCTATTCAGAGACAGGATGAAGAGGAGGCAGGCCAGCCAGCCCCAAAGGTGTCCAGGCATTGGATGCCCCTGCTGTGGGATGGGTATAGAAGAGATTAAAGCATTGGAAGGCCCCCTCTAACCCTGAGAGTCTGGGCTTTTGTTCTCATTGCCACAATTATGTACATTCTGATGTAGCTGTCACAACCTCATCTGTTTCCTAAAGAATGTGACAAGCTCAGTTTTACGAAGAAAGTAAACATAGGAATCCCAGCCAAGGTGGTATCACAAATTAAATTCACATCTTGAAATCCCTTCCTCCCCACTGCACCAAACATACAGCAATGATAGCTGAAAAACAAAAATAGAAAATTTAAAGACATAAATTACTCAAAAATAAGACAAAATGCTCAAGGAAAAAAAAAGAAAAAAGCCCCACCACGTGGTAAGTGAAGAGGAAGCTGTGGGTTTGGTGGGCTTCATGAGCTCTAGATGCAAAACAGTCAGAGGTATCTCACAGTGAAATTATCCAGGACAAAAGAGATTCATAGCATCCCCAGAAAATGCAGGGACAGAGCCACATTCAATGCAAAGGGGAACCAGAGCCAAGCTCACTATTTAAAGCAAAGCAGGTAGGGAACAGCTTCTGCTACTCAGAAGAAAAGCTGGAACAAAGTTCTACCAACTGCTGCCTGGCACGTCAGGCCACACAAAGCTGCATGCTTGTGGGTGGCAAGATGAGAAAGCAGAGCAGAATGACGGACTGAATGCAAAAATGGCCCAGGTTATTGAGCCCTTTCTGTACGCATGGCCTTTGTAATATGACTTTGCAGCTCCCTCCATTAGAAGGGAGGGCTTTCCCATCTCTTGAATCTGGGTTGGACTTATGATTTGATTTGGTGAAAAGAATACAACAGAAGTGACAGTAAGCTGGTTCCAGACATAGGCCTTAGGAGTTGCACTAGACAAAGATGGCTCACAATGAATCAATAGCTAGTTGCACAGCAAACTTCTTATCAGCAGCCAGAGGTCCAGAAGATAAAGTTCTGAAGGCAAATTACCGTTTGCTTAGAATTCTATACCCTGCTAAACTATTACACAAGAATGAGAGGAACATAGAGACATTTTAAAACTTCCAAATACTAGTAAGACTACCCTTGACCTCCATCATATGCACTGAGTACTACTTAAGGATGAATTCAGCAAAAAGAAAAGTGAACCTACAAGAGGGAATGGAAGGGGGGGGGAAGTAAGCAAAGACGTTGGTAACATTTGTAGGCAAATGTAATTGTTAACCCCAAAACATCTAAATTTTCAAATCAGTGGACCCCAAATTCTAGGAAACAAGAAATGGAGAGCAGGTATTTAGTAGATTGTTAGGCATTGGGACAATACTTGTCAAATTCAGTAGAGGAGAAAGATACTGTGTAACTTTAGATTTTAGGAAAAAAAAGAAATATAATTTAGAATGTATGCTAAAATGTTAAGGGTATAACTACGTCAGCAGAGGGAAAAAAAGGGAATGGCAGAAGGAACACCCAAAATAAGATGGTAGAAATATGTCAGCAATCACAATAAATATAAACCAATTAAAACCACCTATTAAAAGACAAACTAAAAGGGGTATAACAAAATGGAATGCAGAATGTTATGTACAGTGTGATGTTTATACAAAGCTTTAAAAATACTATATATTGTTTATGGACATGTACATCTGTAGTAAAATATAAAAATAGAGATGGGAAAAATACAACCAACTTCCAGACAGTTGTTATTTCTGTAGAAGGAGGAAGGGCAGGGAATGGGAGGGGGAGGGCTAGAAGGGGGCTTTGGGTGCATCTGCAATGCTTCAGTTCTTTGAAAAATGAGATCGGGGGAAAATATTCGCATTTTTCAAACTGGAGCTGTAGGTATAACCTAGGTTGTCGCTTTATTGCTTTTTTTCTTTCTGTGTGTTTGAAATGTTTTGTGATGTTTTCACATTGGAAGGAGGGAGAAAGAGGTCAGGAAGGAAGGCAGGCAGGGAGGGTAGGAAGGATTCGGATTGACATATGGAGCCTTGCAGACCACCTCTCCCAGATTTAGACAATTCCTAAAGATAATAAATAACTAGACTGTAGGCCTTTTACATGCAAGCCAATCCAGAGCCCCAGTCGGTTCATTTTGGGGGGGCGTTCACACTCGGCGCCACTATCCACATGACCTAGTCAACTGAAATCCAGGTACCAGAAGACTTACAGTCAGCCCTAAGCCCGAGAGCCCAGGGAAGTTACCCGACCCAGCCAATCGCAAGCTGCTTACCCTGCCTCACCAGATCCTTCCCATGGAAACCACAATTAAGGCTCTTGCCCATGGCTCTCCTCACTCCCTCTGCTTCCTGGCAGACCCTAGGGCTTCCCTGTGCACCCTGCCTGGCGTGGCAGGCTTCCCGCATCTAGGAGACTTCCAGGGTAAGCTCCTCCCTTTGTGACAATCATTTCCTTAGCTGCATATCTTATTGTACCTGATTAAAACAATAACAACAACAAAACAAACAAACAAAAACAGGTAACCAGAAGCAGGAAAAGGAAGAAAGGGAGGGAGGAACAAATAGATGAAGATCAGTCATACAGAACTCGACCAGAAACTGGGACCACAAACTTGGGAGAAGCAGACTCCCCACTGAGCAAGGAGCCTGACCCCAGGACCCTGGAATCATGACCTGAGCCAAAGGCACATGCTTAACCGACTGAGCCACCCAGGCGCCCCAGGGGCTGGCTCTTTCTACACAGGATTTTATTGCCCAGATAGAGACTTTCAAGGTAAATAAACCTCCTCTCTGCTTTACCATATGTTGTTCTCTGAGCCCAGAACAGCTTCTCTTCCCTGATCTCCCCCACAGAACGAACTGCTCCCCCAGACTTTTCCTTCAGTCCAACCCGAGGCTGGCGGGTCCACCTGTGATGCCGCACCCGATGGGCTCGAGAGACAGAGATGCTGTCCCACTTGCCTTCAGATCACCTGCCCCGGCAGGTGCAGACATGCCTGCCTGTACCATCCGTGCTCACGCCGATGGACCAGATGACAGTTACAGCCCTCAGAGGTGAGGAGAATGGCTTCCCCGTGTGAGAACTCCAGAGGAAACATGGAAAGACCACAAGCCCAGGGGCACAGCAACAAGCAACATCCACCGTGGAAGCATGAGCCAGCTCTGTGTCACAGGAGTGAGTTTCTAGATAACCCAAATGTATATCTTCCTAAGCCCAAACTTCCAAGTATTTTTTGATACACTCATTTTTTAAATGCAATGCACATGTAGACACGCCTGCAGGTTTGAAACACGTTCTTATTCTTTACAATGCTTTCTCTTCCCCCCAAGAAGGTTTTTTTAAACTGCTAAGGTAACACATGCTTATGGAAAATTCCAACAATACAGTAGCATATATATTGGTCAAGCGGGGAATGCAAGCTCCTCCCTGCCTCCCTTCCCTCCAATCTCTCTGTCCAGGAACAACCACAGCCCCTCCCCACTCTCCAAAATGAATGGTGCTACACACAGCCCAGATGCTTTAGTCTGACCCCTCGGTGTGTGCAGGCTAGCCCTCTAAGCAGCTCGGTGAGGGAGGCGTGGTTCTTGCTCCCCGACTAACAGCCATGGTCAGGATGGGGACTAGAGCCTGGCTGCGTGGCTTTGAATCCTGGGTCCGCCATGGGTGGGCTCTGTGGGAGGGGGCCACTTTGCCTCTGTTCTGTGCTTCAGTTTCTCAGCGCTAATCAGGGATGCCTGCTTCGTAGTAAGCTGTGAGAATTCAATGAACAGACACGGGTCAGGCGCTAAGAACAGTGCCAGATACATAGAAACCCAATACATTACCATTTCTGTCTTACAGATAAGCAAACGGAGGCTCCTAGAGCTTAAGGGGCTTAGCAAATCCAACGGATGATTATGACATCAAGTGTGGACCCACCAGGGGCGTGTGGAGTCCCTCCCACCGCCCCCCCCCCGAAAGGCATGGGGCGTGGAGGTTATTCTGCCTCGCGTTCCCCAAATGCTTGTTTAGTCATTAGATAGGTCCTTGTCTGACATTTTCCTTCCCCTCTTGCCCTCTGAGTCAGGTGATAAGCTGTCACTCCTTAGGGCTGTCTCCCACCTCCAGCAACCTGACACAAATGGCTGACTCTGGGAACCCAGTGTCACCCTGCTGGTGAGAACAGTGAATGAAACAAGCACAACCAGGTACACACAAAGCCCTAAGCAGAGCTCCCATTCAAAACTGAACGAGTCTTAACAAACGTCTTCCCTACCAGCCGCTCAGAGACCCCTGGGTTCCTGATCGCCCCTCAGGACCTCAGCGAGGTACTGATGTCTGAGTAGATTTTCCATAATTTTAAACAAAAGTTTCCAACCTTGGCATTTTTAAACGTCCCTGCTGTCCACATGCAGAGCCCTGCCTCCCAAGCCCAGGCCGAGTGTGTTATTGGAACATCCACCTTCCAGGCTTCCCCAGGAGCCACACCCCATTCCCATTCTGAAAGTGTCCGTGGGACCTAGGATCATCGCCAGGTGCCGGGCTGCATTTAAACAACTTCCCAACTCGCCACAATAAATCCTCTTCGGGATGGATGGTCGCAGGTTGCCGTCAGACGTGCACATCTGAATACCAAACTGCTGTGAATCAAAGGGAAGCCAATGTGTCCAGGGCCCCTACTCTGGACCCAGCCCTGGGCCACCAACTAGGTGAGTCCCAGGCTGCCCTCAGAGGAGGTGGAGTGTCTGGGGAGTGATGGGCACAGAGAAATAAAAGGCAGGCTCTGCAAAGGAGTCAAAAAGGAGACTGAGGATGTCTGGAGGACGGGGTCCACATGCAATTTGGGGAGAGGTGGGGCCACAGTGTGCTTTGGGACCCCTAAGGCCTCTAAGACCTCTGATATCCGAGTCCCACTCGTGAGCTCCGACACTGTGTCTGTGCACAAGCATCAGACACACACTGTGGGCCACACCAAAATACCAAGATTCAGCAGGAGTGACAAGGGACATGGGACTTTTCCGGCTTATTTTGCACAATCAGATAACTTGGGTTCCTAAATGGATTTCTTTGGCCTCCATTCTCTGATTAGATCACCTCAAAGCCATTACCTCTCCTCTGGTGAATCTGGGAGAACCAGATTGTTTGTTACCCAAAAAAAGGTTCAGTAAAGCAAGCGCTAAAGTCACGGTGGGGACAGGCGGAGCACAGGAGCGGTAGTGTCATTCACAAGGCTCTTCCTGCGAGGGAGGCTAGGGGAGGGGTTGGTTAGGAACCCAGGCTGCAGGGCCCAATATACTTGGCAAACTGAGCCAACCGATGGGCGATGAGGGTAGAAAGGGAGATGCGGCTGACAGGTGCTGGACCCTCCTGGGCTGACAGGTGTGTCTGGACCCTCCTGGAAGCACTGATTGCCAGCAAGACCTGGACTTGGAGCTAGAGCCCTGGGTCCAGCTCGGGTTCATTACTTTCCTGCAGGCCCTATGACCCGGAGCAGGACTCCTTCCCATTCCAAGTCTGGATTTCTGCATCTATAAAATGGGATGACGTCCATCCCATGGAGTTGTCTAAAAGGAGAAAGGTAGATAAAAAGCTTAGCCCAAGGGCACCTGGGTGGCTCACTTCATTAAGCATCTGCCTTCAGCTTAGGTCATGAACCCTAAGGTCCTGGGATTGAGCTTCCACATCAGGCTCCCCGCTCAGCTGGGAGTCTGCTTCTCCCTCTGCCCCTCCCCCGGCTCATGCACTCTCTCTCTCTCAAAAATAAATAAATAAAATCTTTAAAAATATATATATTAAAAACTGTAAATAAAAGCTTAGCCCAGTCCCCAGGTAGCAAGCACTCAAAAAAAAAAAAAAAAAAAAAAATCACTGTTCTATCTCCTTGCCATCATTAAGAATTACGTCTTGGGGCACCTGGGTGGCCCAGTGGGTTAGAGCCTCTGCCTTCAGCTCAGGTCAGGATCCCAGGGTCCTGGGATCAAGCCCTGCATCGGGCTCTCTGCTGGGCAGGGAGCCTGCTTCCCTTCCTCTCTCTGCCTACTTGTGATTTCTCTTTCTCTGTCAAATAAATAAATGAAATCTTTAAAAAAAAAAAAAAAAAGAAGAAGAAGAAGAATGTCTTTCACTCATGTCAGAGGCCTGCATTCCCACGGCGGTCAGGCCTCGGAGCACACTGACCCTGTGACCCCAGTTCTCTGGTCTTAGACAGCGGGAAGGGCATCCACCTTTCTTCCGCAAGCTCCCTCTCAAAGGCTCAGTAACAGGGGCCCTCAGAAGGGGAGCCAGGCACAGCCTAATTACCGGTCTCATGCCTTCCTTATAATCTTGACTTTGTGGGGACTGTCTGATCACAGTAGCTGGAGGCTTGTGTGCGATATTTAATTAGGCAGATTAGGCATGTTGGAATGAAACAATAGTATCTCTAACTTAATGGCCTGTTGTGTATCTTATCCCTAAAACGGTAACAAAGGATGCTTCCATCTGAAGGAAAAGAGGGCCTCTCTCCTTTCTTCCCTCCCTTCCTCTCTTTTTCCCCAGCTGACATCCAGTTAACAGGGTTCCTGCCTCACTACCATGTTCTAGTGAATAAGCCATCGCTGACAACTACTTCCTTGATGTCACCTGATGACGGGCCTGGAGCTGGGAGCATGGTGAGGAAGGGAGCGCCAGGGCTCTGGCCTCATCTGTCCCCAGCTCCCGGACCCCAGGTCCTCCCCTTAAAGGGCCAGCTTTAGTTTAAGCCTACCCTGGCTCTTCTTCCTGAAAATAGTTACTAGAACTTGTTGCCTGTAGGACCAAGATTTGGAGGAGATTTATAAAATTAAACACGGTTTAAGATGGGATAATTAAACATAATAAAAACAATGTCCTGCTAAAGAAGCATCCAGAAAGAGATATTAGTAAGTAACAGGATGATCTCAGAGGTCTTGCCTAGCTCTAAAATTCCATTATTTTAATTCTGGTCTGTAAAATGCCAAACATTTACCCAAGTCAATAAACATCAAGAGACTGATATTTCATTGGAATCCAAGTTTGATTTTTCAATATTGATTTTTGTGAAGTCAATTTTGGTTTAAAGTGCCTTTTTAAATTGGTGCTCCTGTGGTGTCAAATGTCAACATTTATTTTTCCAGAATTCTCCTTCCTACGGGGACTCTGGTCAGCGAATGAAGTTTTTGATACTTGGAGTTCCTGCTTTCCTTGCTTCTGAGGCAGAGTCCTGATTAATAGTGTGGGGTATTTTGTTTTGTTTTGTTTTCACCAAGCTTTGAGCTTCCTGTTAGGATATGAAAAGTAATTTCTACTCTATGTATGCCCATAATGCAAAAAAAGCCAGGAGAGGTAGAGTGGAGTGGGGGAAGGAGGAGGGGTTCATTTGTCCTCTAACTGAAAGCTTCACCATGACCTGACCTGAAACTCACCATTCACTTGCTGTGTGACCTTGTGTTAGCTACTTACCTTCTCTGAGCTTTGTTCAGTTATTCACAAAATGAAAATAACAACACCTACTTTACAGAGAGGCTGGGAGAAACATACCAGATAGCTCCTGCCAGCATCCAGCCCAGAGGCTAGCCCACAAAAGACTTTCAGCAAATGGAAATGCCCCTTGAATTATTTTCCTTCCACTGTTACATTTTTTTTAAATGCTCAAATCTCCAGAAAATTGGAAAGAATAGGACAATTAACATCCATATACTTTTCCTCTAATCACCGATCATTATTATTTTCCCACATCTCCTTCTTTATCTCTTTCTCTGGTTTTTACCCCTAAATTATTTGAGTGTGGGCTGCAAACGTAAGACCACACGGGGATGTAGCTCCTAGAAATACGGATCCTCTCCCACGTAACAGCATTCCCACGGTACACCTAAAAAAGTAATGTTCATAAAAATATATTTAAAATAGAATTTGTATTTAAAACTTCCCCATTGTCCCCAAAATGTCATTTTTGGTTTTCTTGAATTCCATTTTTTTAAATTCACACATTACATTTGGTTGTCAATTTCTCTTCGTCAATGTGCCTCCTTGATTTTTAAGTATAGGAACAAAGAGACTCTCCAGAGCACGCAGGGACAAAAAGCAGGTGGTAATTTGGCAGAAGAGGCAAGAAGGAAACTTTGGAACTGGGTTGGACTCCTCTCCAAGCCACTGGCTCTGGGTGACCTTGGGCCTGAAGCTTCCTACAGATGTTTGTTGCATCATCTAGAATCCCGCCCTGAACTGGCCCAAATTGGGACCCATTATCAGTCCCATGGAGCGGATTGAGGCTTATGAGCTTTCAAAGTCAAACAGAGCCTGGTCTGAATCCTCCTTTCCTAGCAGCATGACTCTCAGAATTACTATCTGCAAAATGGGTGTGCTAACACGAGTGTCTCTCTCACAGGCACATAATTCATAATCAGAAACAAACATCATTTGTTGGGGGGCACTAGGCACAGCAGTGGGCATGCTGTAATGGCTCCATTTTTTTTAATGGTATTTTAGTTATTAATTTTCCAGAAATTATGGACTCTACAATCAATGCTCTTATCTGCACAGCAGCTCCCTTTGGCTTATGAAGAGTCCTTCACCATCGATGAAGCACTTTCTCTATTATCTCCTGCAGAATGCAGTCCGAGGAGATGGCCACTTGGGGGACAGTTTGCCCCACTTCAGAGAGGGAACCTGGACGCTCAGAGAGGTTGAGCATGTGGGCTAAAGATACCCAGCCAGCTGCAGAACCCAGACTCAGAAGGGCCCCACCCCGTCTTACATTCCTGTTCTGAGCTCTTGCTCCGTTTCCACAGCACCAACACTATGCGTCCCTCCATCATTTCTGCTTTCAGAACACACATCTCATCTGAACGTCCAGTCAAATCTGGCCACCTGCTCTAGGACTGCAAAAAGGGGACTGTGCTCCTCCAAGCCTCCGTCTGCCAGCTGTGGGATGGAATGCAAAACCTTGGGTCCCAGTGGGACAGCTTTACAGAGTGGGAGTGACAGCAGCCCCTTAGCCCCGGACCCCTGGGGGCCAACTAAGGGCTCCTTCAAGGAATAATGTGTCCCTTTACATGAGGGGCCAAAGAGTTAGCATGGAAGAGTAGGGTCCCTTCTTCCTGGCTTCATTTCTGAATCATAAACAACAAGAATCAAAGTCACTTTGAAAAATGGCTTTTCGTTGGTCATAATTTTTATTTCCTCAAAGAGGAGGCATAGTGTCCTAGGCAAAAATCAATGCTTCCCCATAATAACGTGCCTACAGAGATCCGGTGCTGAAAGCCTCATGGAGAAGCAATGGAAGCTTATCTGGAGGATACATCAGCCACATCAAGAATCTGAAAATCAATGCTTTATGGGCTTGCATTAAAAATGCACAATTTTTTAATCAAAATACAAAACAATGGATTCTAAGGTTTTAAGATGAAAACTGTGTCTTGCCACACACACATACACACACAGAAAAATGTCTACAGGCATCCCGAGTGAAAAATGTATCCTTTTATCAACCTAAATATTATAATTATCAGAGCACACTCCATGTTGCAAGAACCTGGTCACCCCTCCTCCATCCCACCAATAACATACGTATTTCAGAGCCACCAAGTCAGCACCTCTAGCTGGGACAGAAAGGAGGGAATGTTTGCTGAGTACCAGCCACACACCATGGTCCGGCAAGCTGCTAGAGAAATAAGGCTGAAGAACAGATTATGTCAGACCGTAGTCCTCCGACGCTCACGACCTTCCCCGTGGTGTCCTCCCTCACTTGGGGTCAAAGCCCTGGCAGTAGCCCCCAGTCCGACATGGCCTGGCCCCAGTCAGGGTTTCTCTGACATCCCCTCCCTTCATTTTCAGCCAGGCTGCCTTCTTCTCTGCTCTGAACACACACACACACACACACACACACACGCATGCATGCACGCACGCACGCACATGCACACTACATCTGCATTCCTTCCCCAGGGCTACTGTGACAAATTACCACAACTGAGGGGCTGGAAACAAGAGAAATGTATTCTCTCCCTGCTCTGGAAGTCTGAAGTCTCAGTAGGGCCATGTCCTTTCATAAGGCTCTAGGGAGAATCTGTTCCATGCCTTTCTCTTACCTTCTGGGTGACAGCTAGCAATCCCTGACATTCCTGTTCCTGTAGATGGATCACTTTAATCTCTGCATCTATGGTCACACACCAATCCCCTGACCTTCTATGTGTCTCTCTCTTTGTGTCTCTCTTCCTCTCCTTACAGGACAGCAGTCTTAACAGATTAAGGGCACACCCTAATCCAATGTGATTTCATCTTAACTAATTACATCTGCAATTACTCTATTTCCAAATAAGGTCACATTCACAAATACTGTGGTGTTGTGACTTAACATATCTTTGGGGGGGGGCATAATTCAACCCATAATGCACAGTAAACCTCAGGGCCTTTGCACTTGCCATTCTCTCTGTCAAAATCTCTTACTCAGTATCTACATAGCTCACTCCGTCATGCCCTCCAAGACTTTGCTCAAATCCAGTCTTCTCCTGGTCATACTTACACTTGGAACTGGGTTTGACTCCTCTCCAAGCCACTGGCTCTGGGTGACCTTGGGCCTGAAGCTTCCTATAGATGTTTTTTGCATCATCTAGAATCAGGCCCTGAGCTGGCCCAATCTGGGACCCATTATCAGTCCCATGGAGGGGACTGAGGCTTATGAGCTTTCCAAGTCATACAGAGCCTAGCCTGAATGCCCCTTTCCTAGAGGCATGACTCTCAGCATTACTGTGTGCAAAATGGGCGTGCTAACACGAGTGTCTCTCTCATAGGCACATAATTCATAATCAGAACCAAACATCATGATTTGTGTGGGGCGCTAGGCACAGCAGCTGGCACGCCGTAATGGCTCCATTTTTTAAAAAAATGATATTTTAGTTATTAATTTTCCAGAAATTATGGACTCTACAATCACTTACACCATGTGAAATGGCAACACCACCACCCCTCACACACTCGACATCCCACCTACGTGCTTTTTGTCCACGTCACATAACTTCTGATTGTCTAAATCACTGACTGTTTTTTTTTCTCTGTCCTCACTAGAGTAGAATGTAAACTCCATGAGGGCAGAGATCCTTCTCTGTTTGGTGAAATGCATCCCCCACACTGAGAACAGTGCTTGGTGTGTCATGGGCACATTATAAACACTTGTCGAATGCACGAATGGTCCAGAGTGAGGGAAGGTGGACACGAGAACAGAGCATGACACTACAGTGTGATGTGGGCTGGGAGGCATAGCACAGGCAACTGAAGCAGGATGGAGAAGGCAGTGGTCTGGCTCCAGCACCAAGAAGGAGTCACAGGGGGCTTCCTGGAGGAGGTGATAGGCAAGTAGTATCAGGAAAGGCAAAGAGAATAGTCAAGTGCTGGGCGTTGGGTAGGAAGAGAGACAGCAGAGGTGGGCATTCCACATGGGACACGCAGCGCCCTGAGAAGTGACATCACCACAGTCTCCCCCTCCTACTACTACTTCTGATATTTCCTGAGTGCCTGTGGGCCAGATGCTGGTTTTTTTTGTTGTTGTTATTGTTTTTAAGAGAGAAGAGTGTACGAGCAGTACGTCAAGAGAGAATCCCAAGCAGCCTCCACATTCAGTGTGGAGCCCGACGTGGGGTCAGTCTCACAGCCCTGAGGTCACAATCTGAGCTGAAATCAAGAGGCAGACACTTAAGCGACTCGGCCACCCAGGCGCCCCGGCAGCTTTTCTTCTAAGCCCCTGTCTTAGCTCACAGATTCATCACAGACAGTGAGGCAGATGCCTGTATTAGTTTCCTACAGCTGCTATAACAAACCGCAAGCTTCAGGCCTTAAAATGACATAAATGCATGGGTAGCTTTCAGTTCTGGAGGTCTGGAGTCCAAATCCAGCTCTGCCGGGCTGCAGTCAAGGTGCTGGCAGAGCTGCTGCCCTTCAGGGTTCCAGGGGAGAACCAACTCCCTGCCTTTTCCAACTGCTGGAGGCCGCCTGCGCTCCTTGGCTTGTGGCCCTGTTTGCCCCCTGCAAAGTCAGTGGGGCAGCTTCTTCTGCTCTGCTATGACTCGGACCCCTGTGTCCACTTCCCTGTCTCCTGCTCTATCTGGACTCTCCTGCCTCCCTTCTAAAGCCCCCTGGGATGACATCAGATCCTCTGGATAATCCAGGACAGTCTTCCCACCTCTAGATCTTGAACTTCATCTCAACTGCCAAGTCCCTTCTGCCACGGAGGGTAAGCTTCACAGGTTCTGGGACCAGGACAAGGACATCTTGAGGGCCTTGTTAAGCATTTTTCAAATGGGAACCCCGAGGCCCTGGGTACCTCTGTAACTTCCCAGGTCCCAGGGGCTGGGGGAGATAGAAGCTGAGCTAGGATTCAGAGGCAGGGTCTCTCCATAAGGGCCATGACTTCCTCCAGCCTGAGACAGCCTGGCAGGTGCACAGGTCTGCAAGGAATGCCATGGGGCTGGGGAGCTGAGGATCCCATGGGAACAGCAAAAAAGCAGGGGCAGCAGGGCAGGTGAGAATGAAGAGAGCCTGTGAGTCGGGGAGAGCCAGGCTTTCTCCTGAGGGCTATGGGGAGCCCCAGTAAGGTTGGCCCCACCTTCAAATATCCCAGCACACATGAAGGACAGGCTGGCACAGCAAAGGCGGGAACCCACAGGTCTCAGGAGACATGAGCTCACCACGTGGGTGCTGGCGGAGCAAGGGAAGTAAGACGCACCCTGACCCCCTCAGCCTGTGGTGCAACATGAACTTGGCCCCCACTGGGGCACTGACGTCCCGCCCCACTTCAATGAAAGGTTGATATATTTGGCCAGAACTGTGAAAGAAAAAAACTTCAATTATCCTAATTGCTCAAATACTGTCTTCTAGTAGAAAAGAAATGAGATGTTAAACAAAAGGTGGGTGGGTGGTTGCAACAAAGGCAGAGTTTGGGCGGGAGGCGGAGGGGGTAGTAAGAAAGTCACTGGGGAGGAGGGGGAGGGGGCAGAGAGGAGCCGCTGGGTAGCAGCTGGTGGAGAAAAGTGGAAGGCAAGAATGCCCAGGCTTCGGGGGAGGATAGGGGCACTGGTCAGTGCCCTGAGAAGGGCGGGCCAGGCAAGGAACCGGAGCCAGTGCAGGGTGGCTGGCATTGATTTCCAGTGGGACCTTGAGCAAGAGCCTTTCTCTCTCTGGGCCTCAGTTTCCCCATGTGAACGGGAGGATATGAGAGCAGAGGGATCTGCCTGATAACCCACAGGGTTTTCTGCAACAACCAACTTCTCCTCCATCACCTGGCCTGGCACTTCCCCGGAAGCCCTCCTCCTGGCCTCTTGAGCCTTCGCCATCTGCCCCCACCCAGGAGGCATTGTCCTTTGTGAAACCAGGACCGGGAACCAGCATGCACTCTGGGCCAGGAGGAAAGGCTCCCAGCTGTGGCCCTACCAAGGGAGATGAAATGTAGCCCACACCCCAGTTGCTATGATGCACACCCACCAGTGGGACACCTGTGTTCTCCTCCTGCACCCACCCCCACTTTCATCACCATCCATCTATTCAAGCAGGAAAACCCAGACCATCAACAACCCCCAGCCCAGGGCTCCAGACTGCCTGGGAGACCTAAATGCCCATATTGTTCTTGTGGATCTTCTTCCTGTTACCAGCAGCTCCCTGTCCTCAGACCCTGTGTGATCTACATGGAGCTGGGAGACCACAGGGCAGAGAGAAGGCAGGCTTGGCCAGAAAGCACTTCAGCTACATCCTCCTGGGGCAGTGGGGGGGGGGTGTCTTGGGGAGGGCCTGTGCCTTTCTCTGGGGGTAGCCATGGTGTCTCCCTTCACCAGGGTATGGAGAGAGTCAAACGAGATGACAGTGTGACTGCACGTTATACTAGAAGGCTCTATGAGGAGGCAGTGATGGTTAGGATCACTCCTGTTTGATGACACGGGCTCAGAGGTTTCCCTGAATTTTTCAGGTAAGTCCACAACCAGTTGGATCCATATTCTACTGACTCCGTGGCCAGTCACAGTCTGGAGGAATGCATTTAGGCAACTATCTCCTTAATCCTCAGAGCAACCCCGAGAGGGCAAGACCTGTTTATACCCATTTCACAGATGAAGAAACTGAGGCTCAGAGAGGTTTAACGGCCTTTCCAAAGAGCACACAATATGTAGTGACCTGGGTTCACACCAAGTCCACCTTTCCCCAAAGCCTGCATAGGAATGTGCCACCACTGAGGAAGACAGGACTCAGGGAACGTTCCCTGCCAGCCAGAGAAGGGGAACTGCAGGTAAGGGGACCAGCCTGGGCAAAGCTCTGGAGAGAACCTGGAAAACGTTATGCTGAGTGAAAGAGCCAGTTACAAAGGACCCTATAGCATACACCTTCATCCACAGAGAATGTCCAGAATAGGCAAATCCATATGGACAGAAAGATTAGGGGTTGACAAGTGGGGGAAAATCGAGACTGACTGGCAATGGGTACGGGTTTCTTTTCAGGGTGATTAAAATGTTCCTAAATTGATTGTGATGATGGTTGCACAATTCTATGAGTATACCAATTACCACTGAACTATATTCTTTAAATGGCTGAATCATATGGTATGTGAATCATATCTGTTATTTTTTAAAAAAAGATATGGAAATGAGTCTGATCTCTGGTTTAGCTCAAGGTGAAATCTTAATGAGGTAGTTAAGAGCCTGGGTTAAATTCCTGCTACTTGCTGTGTAATCTTGGACTAGTTACTTAACCTCTCTGTTTCTTTATTTCCCTAGCTGTACAAGCCAGGTAACAACGCTCTTAGGATTATGAGATTTGATTTTTTTAAAATATTTTATTTATTTATTTTAGAGAAACAGAGATCAAGCACGAGTCGGGGGAGGAGGGAGAGACAGAGTAGGAAAGAGAGAATCCCTGGCAGATTTTGCACTGCGTGCCGGAGCCCAATGCAGGGCTAAAACAATCCTGAGATCGTGACCTGAGCTGAAATCGAGTCAGACACTTAACCAAATGAGCCACCCAGGAACCCCAAGATTTGATTTAAGTGATGTAAACACCTATATTTAAAAAGGCCTGACTCATTACAAGTTCTAGACAAGTCCTTGCTCTTATTTTATTACCTGAAGAAACACCATGATGGCCCTTAGTCCCCTTTGCATGTCCTATGTACAAAGCTTCCCTGTCTGTCCTGTCCATCATGTAGTGACCTAAAATGCTTTCTCTTTGGAGGGAGAGAAACAAGCATTCATTCTTGCCTGTGGCTAGAACTTTTCTGGATTACCCTGGAGAGCTGAACCAGCAGAGAAGTTGCAAGGAAACGAATTCTAAGACATTACTGAGATCATCTTCCCTTGGGAACAAAGGAGAGACAAGGTGGGAACCTACCGTGTTTCAGTTTGAAATCCCCGTTCTTGAGCGAGGCAGCTGAGCAGAAAGGATATAGGCACTGCCTTCAGGTAGATTAGCTTTAGCCCCTGACAAGTTGGGTTGGAGAGGTGGCCTCAGTTTCAGAGGTCCACATGAAGCTCTGAGCCCACCTTCGCTCCCGGACTTTCTCCTTGGATAAGCAACTGAGATCAGAGGCCAAGATATCAGGAAGCTGTGCTGCCGCCCGTCAGCCTCATCCATCCCCATCCATCCCCGGAGGGCACCTGGACCACCAGAAGCCCCCGCTCTGGGATCTAGGGAGGGAGACCAGGAAGAAGATCCCAGAAGCCCTGGCTGCCATGTCCAGGGTTTCAGCGCCATGAATGAGATAGTGTTGGGATAAGCTATTCCCCAATCTCTTGTTCATTGTTCTGGCTAATGCAGGAATCATCTGGAACAATCATGTAGAAGTACTGCGTTCCAGAGGGCTTTGTAAGCTGTCCTCACCTGCAGGTCTGTTAGACTCATTATGAATACCTAACACTTGGAGAAGCTGCACGAGGAAAAGCTGTGCCTTGGAAGCAGCGACCACCTTGTCACACATCCACACGGGGCAGGTGACAGGGAAGCCCCCACCAAGGATGTCTCGAAGTGGATGCAAGTGCCAGCATACCATCTGTGCCATCCCCGTGGCCACTCTCCTTGGTTTCTGACCCTTCAGCAATACCCCCAATCCAAAGCTCAGTCAACTAAGAAAATCACAAACCAAATGAGCTACAAGGGCTCTCAGAGACCATCCAGCTCAGCCCCTCTACGACAGCACAGAAAAAAAATGGATTTTTACAAGAAGCTAACTTGCCCAAGGTCACGTGGCTCTTCCAGGCAGAGCCTCGAGTCTTAAATCTCCATGTTTAGTTGGGCCTGAAGTCGGACACTGGCAGCCAGACTTTCAGCTGAAAAAAAAACTCACAAGACGTTTCGTTTCCATGGACGATAGCAAATGACTTTTAATCCGATATGGATGCTTCTCAAACATGGAGAATTTTAGAAAAACGTATCTTTCCCTCCAGACCCTTAACAAGTACAAGTCGGAATAAATGCTTCAAGAAGTCACAAGATGTGAGACACGATAGCAATAACCTGCACGGGTTTAGAATGGTCCCACCCAGACTGAAGAATAAGCTGTTTTAATTTTAGCCCAATTTTACAGATGAAATGAGTTAGAGACCAGGCAAGCTTGAAAGAAGAAAGAACGAGAAGCCTGGGCTGACCTCAAACCCAGGACTTCTGCCTCTACCCTGGTGTCCTAAAGCCACATGTTATAAAGATACACAAATTCTGAGAGGAAGGTAGCTAATCACCCAGGCAGCAGGCTAGCACTACCCTCCTCTGGAACCGCACCT
This sequence comes from Mustela nivalis, assembly GCF_964662115.1. Taxonomy (NCBI): domain Eukaryota; kingdom Metazoa; phylum Chordata; class Mammalia; order Carnivora; family Mustelidae; genus Mustela; species Mustela nivalis. The sequence goes on from NC_139032.1 coordinate 61,918,539, forward strand.
GCCAAGGCCAGAGCCTTCTCTGGACATCTGCTGGGGTTTGACCAGCTCTGGAGTCCCGCTAGGCCGTGAAACCCTTGCTCGTGCTGTGAAATTGCCCTCTTCAAGTGGCAACACCTTTCTTTCTTTCTCCCTTATAGAAAAAGTACAGGCATTGCTATTTCAAAGTTTTTCTATTAGCTCTGCCACTGCGCCTGACTTTTCCTCTGAGCAATCGCACCTCACCCACTGCTCTGTGCGTGATCCGAACCTCGCCTGAAAATGGAACTTGCCTTCACATAACACCTTGCCTCCAACACCTGTGCCAAGTACTGCTGGTGGTGTCTTTCCCTAAGAAGACAGGGCGAGAGTTCACGGCATGACGGAGTGTGGGTTCCCTGTCGGCCAACTTCTCTTACCTGCACATCTCCCAGCTTCTGCCTGTGCAACTTGGGACACCCACATGTGTGCCACATGTGCATACATGTGTTCACACAAACGCGTGTGCATGCACACACACACACATCTAAAGCTGCTAAGACCCCCAACTGCTTTGTCCTTAGCCCCACCTGCCTCCTTATAGAAGTCCCGCTCTTGTTAGAGCTGGGCGGAGCCCCTCTCCCCTCTGATTGCTGCTGAATCAGTTGCCGGATTTAAAACTGAGTCTAAGTCTGAGCCAAGAGTAAGAGCCCCAAGGCTTCAGATCCTCACAAACCATTCTGGGCAAGGAAAAGGGTAATTCTTACCACTCATGGTCCTGAACACTAGGGGTTCATCCAAACAGAACCAAAGAGCTGAGGTTTAATGGGCAAGGCAATTCATTCAGACCTGATAGGTCCATGTTTTCAAATGTGCTCCAAAACAATGGGTGCCTTCATTTATAAAGAGAGCATAGAGATTACTGGGCTCATGCTTTAATAAAGAATCATAATTTTCACAGAAAAGACTAGAAGTGATCAGATGATGAGCCTAAAATTTCTTCTTGCTCTCCTTCATACCTATGATGATTCCGATCATTAATATGAGCAAGCACATTTGCTGCTGGGAGCTCCTTAAATTACAAGCAATTTTCTTTTCCTCAAGAGCAGATACTAGAAACCAGCCTGAAGGGGGTGGCTGTCCTTTCCTGCACACCACTGATGTTTCAACTCTCTGTCCCCAGGTGTTTGGAACAGTTACGGTGGACACTGGTGGGCTCCTACTGGGCATGCATCTTCTCTCCCCTGATAGACCCAGAGTTTCATTTGGACTCACCACTCCCCCATGGGGGAGTAGCCAGTGTTGTGCATGGTCCTGGCCTGATCTAAACCATTTTCCTGGATCCTGACTGGTGCAGGAGGAAGCCAATCAGAACACCCAGGTCCCTGAAGGAATCTGCTTGCAAAATGTGGGCCACTGAACTATGAAAAAAAAGTTTCTTTTAGTTAGAGGACAGGACCCCATTATGACTTGAGTGGGCCTAGGTATTTTTGCTTTCCTGGGCCTTCCACAATTAATAAACAGATATATAAGTGTGCATGTGTGTGTGTGCACTAAAAATTACATTTTAAGGCAGCATGGATATAAAGACTGCATGACTACTATTACATATCAACACATCTTCTCCAGTGTACAAGTCCTCTTCCTCTTATTTTCCAACAGAGTAAATCCTTTGGTGGGTTTCTGAAAGGCACTGGGCTTACTGTGCCTCAGAGATAAGTTGGGCCAGTTACAGGATTGAGTGGACACTCAGTGCCCTCCCCTACCCTGGACTTCTCATTGGAGCCCACAGATTTCCTAATGGCTTATGGCAGAAGTGATTTCCTGTGATTTCCCACAGATTTCCTAATGACTTATGGCAGTTCTGGGTGGCTTTTTCATTCCTGGCAGCCAGGAGGATCCAGATACCCTGGAGCAAAGGCCAGGGGGTACTGCTGGATGAGAAGCACCCAGAGAAGGCAGGTGAGCCCAAATCTGAAATCAGACATTGGTTCAAATATCCGTAACACTAATGTTCCTGGGTCTCAACTTTCAAATCTGCAAAATGGGATAACACCACATACTAGACAAGGTCCCTCAATGAGAGATGCACCTCACACGGAGTAGGTATTCGTGCCATGGTAGGGCTTACTGCGAGATTCCTGCTTCCACTAGAACCAACATTTTGGCCGTGGGTATCTGACAACAGGTAACTGGCATGAACATCAGGGGGGTAACAGCATCCTGAATAGGAATAAGGGGGAGGGCACCAACACATGAATACTTTTAAACTACAGATCTGTGCTGTCCAACAATGCAGCTTCCAGCCTCATGTGGCTGACACCTAAATTTAAATGAATTCGGATTAAATGAAATTAAAAATTCAGTTGCTAGGTTGCACTAGCCCCATTTCACTCACTCACTGGCCATATGTAGGTAGTGGCTAGCATTTCAGACAAAGCAGCTGGAGAACCACTCCACCGTCCACCTTCCACCCACCATCACAGACAGTTCTGTGGTCCCGCAACGCTGTAGGACAGATACGCCACCATTAAGTGCTAGGCTAATATAAAAACTATCAAAATCTGACCGAGTAGATTCCCAATTCAGAGATACTTCGTCAACTTCTGTGTTGTGTTTACACACTTAGGGAAAAAGCAGCACCAGGGCAAAAAGAGTCCAAAAATCTGTATTCAAGTCTCGATTCTCATGCTTCCAGGCTGTGTAATCCTGGAAAAAAACGACTTACCTTTCCATTAGCTTACACATTCATTCAACTTATATTTCTTACATGTCCACTATGCACGGGTAACTCTATTTTCTACCCCCTGGAGATAAAGCAGGTGATGGAGCGGACAGACATCCCTGCCCTTATGGAGCATACCTTCTGCAAGATTCTAGCAAATGTTACATATTAATCTTGGTAATGACATTAACAATACTACGATTCACACATGACATTACTGGAGCCCCCTCTCTCTCCCGGTTACTAAGAGTATCACTTTGATTTTAAAAAAAGCGGGTCCCCTAACTTTTACCTTCCTCCCAAATAAAGATCTCAACTAAGAATTCCTTAAACTTGCGCACGGTTTCAGTTACATCATAAAACCAGACTTCCCTCTGACATTTGAATCTAATTCAAGAAAAAGATCTGATTTCAGCAGCTTTTAGTCCAGACTTTAGAAAAAATTAATTATGCATGCATTCAACTAGCAATGAGCAAACTTGATAATTTAGGCAGTTTAGCAATTGGATTGAAATTTTACAGCTAATTTAAAGTACTCCACACTACTGACTTCAGACTTGAGGTTATGAAGCTGAATTAGCCTGGACAAGAGCAATTACTCAGCACTTTCGGCACACATGGCCTTGACTGACTTTTAGGCAACCACTCACACCCAACCACAGTTGGCTGGATGCTAGGATGCCTGGGGGTACATGTATACCAGACTGAGTTTGGGTTATGTTCTCTGAAGCAAGGCTGGGCCCTACTGATCCTCGTCTCCCCCAACCCGACAAAAGTCACGGCACAATCCACAAATGAATGCAGTGAGTCCTAGTAGAAAGACCATAATGATTTATGGCTGTGTGACTTTAGGCAAGTTCCTTAACATCTCTGAGCCCATTTCTTCACCTGCAAAATGGAAATAGTGATAATACCTTTAGGGCAATTGTGAAGAAGTAAAGATCTGCCACATAATGGGTGCTCAACATATGTACCTCCTTGTCTTATTCAGTGTGGCTATTTTAAAACATGGCACCCAAACTCCAAACATACCTCCCCTTGAGAGATGATGTCCAGGTCCCCTCCCCTTGGACCTGAGTGCACTTCTGACTTCTCCGATCAATAAAGTAGAGGCAGAGTAAGGCTATGTCATACATGTCATGCAACTGTCCCCTGGATTCTGTCTTGCCATCTCAGGACTCTCCCTCTCAAAACCACGTGTTGGGGAACACACAGGGAGGCTGTGTGTAGGTCCTCTGGTCAAGGGTCTCAGCTAAGCTCAGCCCAAGTCAACTCAGCTTCACGTGTCTTCCTAAACCACAGAGCAGGACAACCCACCCCTCTGCAGACTATCTGATGTCCTGCCCCACAGGATAATATAACAAAGTGGTGGCGGCTTTGCCTTGGTGTTGGGGATGGTTTGCCCCAGAGCAATAAAGCAACTGGAACATTCAGTAGGCATCTCTCCCTCAACACTCACCGGGCCCTTTCTGTGTGCAAAGGAATGTGGGGAGCTCTGGAGAGCCCCTGGCAGTGCACGGGTGAGTGGAGAAACCTCGCTGTAAACAGCTAGCGGTGCGCTGGTCAATGCTGATAAACACCTGGAGGGTGGGCGAAAGCTCTGGCTCACCGTGCTGGCCGATGTCCATGGTGTGAACACCCTCATCGGTGCCAATTCCGAACTACTGATGTGAAAAATTCCCGAGAGCTTAGCATGAGCTCTTACGAGCCAGTATCAGCTGGGTCCCCAACGCCACTGTCAGAGCACTCAGTCCAGGGTGGGCAGTGCTAGGACAAAGACAGCAGAAACGGCCGGGGCGAGGGGGATTCCCTGTGGCTGAGGTAATGGCCGCCATTTTTGTTCAGAACTCCCAATATCGCCTCCAAGAGACGATGAAGAGCAAGAAGAACAAATAAAACGTGCACCTTCGTGATAACTAGAAGGCAGGGAGTCCCCCCCCCACCCCCGAGACTTCCAATTTCCTGAAAGTAGAAAAACAAACTAAGTCTCAGGGACAGTGAATGCCCAGACCAAGAGCAGGGCAGGGCAAGCTGTGTAGAGAGGAGAGAGGAATTGGTAGCGGGTGCAAAGCTGATCGAAAACCATCCTAGGAGAAGAAAGCCCACCCCAAGTAAGAAACTCGGAAAACAAATGCCATGAGACCTTCCCACCTACCACAGGGAATGGACTTACAAGGGGGTGGTGCAGGGAGGCAGGTGGTGAAAGGCAATGCTTGGGGGTAAGAGGAAGAAGGGTGGTGAAAAAGAAAAGCACCCTGGGAAATCACATAGTGGAGGGGAAAATAAGTGAGAGAGAAATCTAGAATCTTTACAAAAAAAAAAAAAATTAGAAAAACCAAAGGATGTGCAGCCCCTCCCCTCTACTTCCCATCAAAAGAAAAAAAAATCAGGGACAGAGACCAAGTCTCCCCAAGGCCAACACTGTACCCTCTATAAAAGGAGGTTGTGTCCAGGTCTAAACTTAGATGAGTCCATATTTTATATCTAGCATAACCTATAGGAAGCCAGGCTTTCCTCCGAATATGTAGCATTCTGGATTTGCATGGGGTTTCCTAGGAGCACAGCTTGCCAAAGGGCTAAGAGGTGATCCAGCAAGGGAGCAGGGAAACTGGGACAGGCCCAGAGAAAAGTAGATACAGAGGTACCACTGAGCTGCTCACTGCTGTGGGTAACTGAGGAACCATGACAATGCTTCTCCAAGGGAGGGAGACTAAGGGATCTATCCTGCGTTGGTCCAGTTGCTCCCAGAAGCAGATGTCAGGAGAGGATTAGGTGTGCAAGAGATTAATGGGGAAACGCTGTGAGAAAATGAGCCAGAAGCCAGGGTTGCTGGGAGAGCATCGGACCACAGTGTGGGTCTGACCTGAATCCAGGCAGAGGACAAGCGGGAAGGGTGGTCAGCATTCAGTTATAGGGGTGCTCAGCAAGGGAGACGGGTGTTCCTTGAGCCAACCATCCATCAGAGGGAGGGACCCGCCCTAGTGTCCCCACTCAGCTCAGTACAGGCTCGGAGCAGTCCATGGGAGGACTGGACTTCAGAAGGCAGCAGCTGGAGCTCTGGGCAGTTATACTCACCACTCCTGGGGCGGGGGGCAGGAGTGCCTTTCCATAGCTGCCACGTGGAACCCAGACAGGGACGCAGAGAAGTGCTACGGGGCCATACACAAGACTGCAGCTGACCTCAGGGGTGCCGAGGGCTTGTGGGTGGGACAAGGGGAAAAGCAGCAGCCCAGCTCCCAACTAGGTCCTCTGCCCTGGACCCTGGATAGAAACATTATTCCCACTACTTCCAACTATACACGTGGGAGACCTGACCAATAAAAACACGAGACTTCCTGGGTTATGGCATTAGAAGGGCATTCTTCCGGGTACAATGTTTTATACCTATTGTTAGTGGGTTGAGATAGCGTTCCCCCAAAATTCATGTCCACCTAGAACCTCAGAATGCGACCTTATTCGGAAAAATAGGTCTTTGCAGATATGGGTGGTTGAGGATTTTGAGATGACATCTTAAATTTAGGGTGGCCCCGAAATCCAATGACTGGTGTCCTCATAAGAAGAGAAGGCATAGGGAGACCCATGAGGAAAAAGGCCACCAGAGGACGGAGGCAGAGATTTCAGTGATGGGGCCACAAGCCAAAGGACAGGAGCCACCAGAAGCTGGAAGACGCAAGAAGGAGCCTCCTGTGGAGGCTTCAGAGTAAACACAGCGCTGCTGACACTTAACTCTGTGTTTGCAGCCCCCAGAACCGTGACACGATAGAGTTCAGCGGCTACAAGCCTTCCCGTTTGTGGCCACGAATTAGGGCAGCCCTAGGAAACTCAGACCAACAAACGAATAACAAACTACTGTTAGCAAAAAGAAGAGTAAATTAGTGAAAATAACATAACAAACTAATAATTCTAAGCCCACCAAAAATACAGACATCACAGAGGTGGCGGAAGAAAAGCCCAACCAGAGAACAGGTGCCTCTCAGCGTCGGACCCTGTGGCAGCCACGCCTCTCAGCCTCTGTCAGACTGCCCGGCCAGGCTCCTCCAGCTTCTGCCTCAACACCTCCAGGGCCAGGGAACTTGCCACCGTTAGAGGAAGCCTCTTCATTTCTGGCAGCTCTGACAGCCAAAGTCCTTCCTTAGAAATATTTGTCTCCCTGAAATACAACCCCCCCCCCGCCCCCTGCTTCCAGCCCGGCTTTGTTCCCCCACCCCCAAACCCAAACCACTCCTGACAAGGCATCTCCTACTTAAATCTCCCTCCTGCGGGCTCCTGGCTCCCTGGCCCCAGTTCCTTTAAGGAATAATGTTACTTACTCGAAATACAACAATGAACCAGAATATGCAAATCATCTTATCAGCTGTACTCTATAAAGACAATCTTTCCCTGATTAGCATACAGCTCTGTCTCTATTTTCATCAGGGATTCACAGAGCTGGCACACCCAGGGCTTCTGGCAAGCACAGGGCATTTGAGGACAGCCACTGAGGCTGGGAGGGCTCAGCAGGCCACGTTCAGGGGGAGAGAACTGCAGGAGTGGTCCCTTCATTCCGCGTAAACTGGAGAGCAACCCCTTCGTAGCACAGTCTGCAGTGGGGTGGGGTGGGGAGGGAGGAGGCCAAGGTGAGCACAGACAGGCTGGAAGGCAGAGAACGGAGGAAACTGTCAAGTCACCCCCAGAACAACAGTGTGGGAGACAGAGCCAGAAATACTCTCTAGAACTCTCAGCCTAACTCAACTGTCATACTCTTAACTTAAACAAAGGAAAAGGCTCACACAAGAGGCAAGAGGTGTGACTGCATTCTGGCGTGAAATCAGGACAGGCTTCCAGGAGGAGGCATCTGAAGGTTGGGCCCTTAATTCAGATGTGGCCACCAAAATAAAAGGGACAGACCCAGCCGAAGGAACGGGCTAAGCGAAGATGGCATGAACCCTCAGGCAATGTTTGGGGAATGAAGACCAATCTAGTGTGGCTGGAAGAGAGAGATTACAGCCAAGATTTGAAAGAAGCAGAGATGAAAGAAGTCCCAAACGGTCTTAGACTGGATAAAGAGTTGCTTTATTGAGCTCTACTTCCCATGAAACCGAGCATTTATGGTGGATCATAAACTTTAGTGTGTGTAGGAAACCACCTGTGTGGTGGCGTGCTTAGCATCCAGACCCCAGCCCCCGTGCACCGTGCCCCCTGTACCCCACTCCCCTGCATACCCCACCACCGCCCTAGTCTGACTGTGTGGGGTGGAGGGGAGCCTGGGTCCACATCAGAAATATGCTCCAGTCATGATTCCATGGCAGGAGGGGGCAGACCTCACTTAGGAAGCAGCCTTGGGTTCCCAGCTTTTTTCATTATGGAAAACACCACAGGTGGCCTGGCAGCATATTAGTTTATCCAGAAAGCCTGGCAACTGAAGTTCCTATGGAAAGTTGCACCAGGGAAAGAAAACCAATTTCAATTCCCCATCAAGATGTCTGTTGAAAACAAAAGGTCAAGAATATATCAGAAATTACTTCTGTGGGCAGAGCAGTAACTTGTTGGGGGGAGGGGGGGCAGTCCTCTCCCTGACACTCAGACTCCCCTGTAACTTGCAAAGAAGTCCTTGGGTCCTTTTAGGGGGAACACAGAGTTCGGCCCCAAAAATCGCTCAGGAAATTGAGGCATACCCCAGAGAGAGGTCATTCCCTCATGAAGGACATTTCTTTTGTTTTTAAAAAGGAAAAAAAAAAATTGGGAAGCCAATGAAATTTAGGAGCAAAGTATCTCAGCGGTGAAAGGTCCTTTAGGCCAATCCACCAACCACTGCTAAAACATCTCCTTCGGATACCTAGCTCAGGGTGACCATAAATGCAGGGTCCCAGACCCTCCACAGGAGACTATGATGCAGTGGGTCTGGGGTGGGGTCCCGGGGAATCTGGTGGGTGGTGAGGGACATTTGGGAACACAGCTCTAACTTGCCTGGCCTCTGCTTACACACCTCTAAGGTCAGGGAGTTCCTTCCTTTCACAGGCGACCCATTCCAAATTTAAAAAGCTATGTCCATTAAAAACGTCTGACATTGAACCGAAAATGTCTTCCTATGCCCAGTGCTCCCAACTCCCTGTCATTGCACCGACGCCACATAAATCCAATCCTTCTGCTGCAGGCAGCGGGTGGGAAGGTCAAATCCACGCACAGGAATGGCCTACTGACCCTGTGCAAAGGAAAGGCGTGGAGAGCCGCTCTGAGGACCTTTTACACCCCTCCCTCCACTTTCCTGGTGCTCCCTCATGTCCACTTCCTTTTTTTTTTTTTTTTTTTAAAGATAGATTTATTTATTTATTTATTTATTTGACAGACAGAGATCGCAAGTAGGCAGAGAGGCAAGCAGAGGGGGGTGGGGAGGAAGCAGGCTCCCTGCTGAGCAGAGAGCCCAATGCGGGGCTCAATCCCAGGACCCTGGGATCATGACCTGAGCTGAAGGCAGAGGCTTAACCCACTGAGCCACCCAGACGCCCCTCACTTCCACTTCTTAAAGGAAAGGAGAGAATAACGATGTTAATGAAAATGCCCACTTACTGGACGCTTACTGAAATCCCACCTCCCCCACCAAGGATGTCCATATCCTGAGCCTCAGCCTGGGAGTATAGCGAAGGAGGACCAGGTTCCAGATAAAACTGGTTGCAGATAAAAGTGGTTGCTAATTGAGGCGCCTGGGTGGCTCAGTGGGTTAAAGCCTCTGCCTTCAGCTCAGGTCATGATCCCAGGGTCCTAGGATCGAGCCCCGCATCGGACTCTCTGCTCAGCAGGGAGCCTACTTCCTCCTCTCTCTCTGCCTGCCTCTCTGCCCACTTGTGATCTCTGCCTGTCAAATAAATAAATAAAATCTTAAAAAAAAAAAAGTGGTTGCTAATTAGCTGACCTTAAAAGAGGGAGAGTATCCTAAATTATCCAGGGGGATCCAGTGTAATCACAAGGGTCCTTAAAAGGGGGGGAGGCGGCAGAAGAGCAAGTGCTGGAGTGATGTCCCACAAAAAAGACCTGCTAACACGTTGACTTCATCCTAGTGACTTCATCCCAGTGACACTCTTGCTGGGCTTGTGTCCTCCAAAACTGTAAGATAATAAATCCGTGTTGCTTTAAGCCACTAAATTTGTGGCAGTCTGTGAAAGCCACAGTAGAAATCTAATACACTAATACCCTCGGCCTCTGCCCAGGGCACAGAGACCGAGGCTGCCGGGAGCCCTGTGCCTACAGCGTCTCAAAACAGTGTCCTCCCTGGCAAGCCTTCCCGCTCCACCCCCCCTCCAGCAATCATGACAGAAACAGGCCAGGTTCACACCAATTATCCATGGTATGTGCGGACCCCTGTCTCCGCCTTGCACGTGTGGACTGACCTGTGTCATCACACCCTCGAGGATGGCTGCCAGGAGATGGGCACTGCCCGAGGATGGACGTTAGGGACCCAGTGCCCTCTCCCTCTCCCCTGGGGAGAGGAGAAACAGCACAGCTGATCAGGGACACACTTCTTCTACAAATACAACTCAATTAACCTGGCATCAATTTCAGCCTCCTATCTAATCACCCACCGTCCCTCTCACACATACATAAGCAGGGAAAACGTTTTCAAATACAAGACCCACTTATGATGGCTCCAGAAAATCCTGATTTCCCATACCCTGCTTTAGAAACAGCCTCACACCTGCCCCCTTCCTGGCCCAGAAGTCCGGCCGCCCACCTGCGCATCAGTGTCTCTGTTGCTGGCGGCTCCCTCTGAGGGTCCCAGTGGCCCCATTAAAAACAGCCTTGCCTCCGAGGTGCCCTGATGATCAGGGACCTGCCCGGCCGGGCTTGGCAAAAACCAGGCACTTCCTTCCCAGTCAGAAAAAGAGGCACCACCAGCAAGGGGCTGTGGGCTCCCTGCATTCTAACCTCTCTTCCTCACAATCCCCTCAATTGTACAGAAAAAGGACTCTTGCCTAAAATCCCCCTCATTTCAACATTTAAGACTTACGTAGTACTTGAATAATTTTTAAAGTTTCGGACCTTTGGAAAGACAACCACATGCATACAAAATATTTCCACCACTGGATACTGATTTTTCGCAAAACAGCCAGAAGGCTCCTTGCTAAGAGCCCACCCAGGACCTTATTCATCTTTGGATCGGGTGCATCTCAGGCATCCAGTGGGTGCCAGGGTAATGAGGGCTGAACCGAACTGAACCAAATCCCCTAACGTCATCAGGGCCTGGGGACAGAACACGGACTCTGTTAGTCCCAGACACCACGAGCCTTGCCTTGCTGCCTACACTAAGCTGCTAACTACACACACAGAGGAAGCCCGTTGCCAGCACACAGGGGCGGACTATCCTCATTTTCTCCTCGTCCTGTGAAGCGCAAGGACCCCTCCTCCACAAAACTGCCCCCAAGTGCCCCTTGCTGCATCCGAATCTGTCACTCCTTGAGCAATGCTGAGGGACCACAAACAGAACAGTCCTACCACGTTTCAGATACTGGGCATATAAGGAGTGTGAGAGATGCCCTCAGGGCAGGGGAAGGTGCAACAGGCAGACACGAATCACCCTAGACTTTGAGCAAGCTGTGCTTTGGAAGCCCAGGGGAGAGAGAAGTCTGCCCCACTGGAGAAGAGGGACGGCAAGAATGCATCCTGGAAGACTTCCTGGAGGCAGTTCCATCTGAGTGGAGTGGGTACTACACAGGCTATGCAAGGCAGAAGAACCCCACTGAGGTTCTATGACACAGCAGGATCCCTGAGGGACTGACTCACCAGCAGATCAGTAAGCTTGACACATGGGATTTGGAGCAAGATAGTCACAGACTGAGCTTGACCGAGTTACTCTACTTTTGAAAGCTCAGTTTCCTCATCTGTAAAACGAAGGCCTTAAGGCCTCCCTCCTCAGTGACTCTCATACCTTACACATTTAAGAGTACCCTGGAGGCCTTACTAAAATGCAGATTCTTGGGCTCTCCTCCTCCTCCCTCCACCCCTGCACAAACACAGCATCTGAATCAGTAGGTCTGGGATGGAACCCAGCAATCTGCTGTAATACACAACACACACACACCCATAGCCCACAACACTACACCACATCGCACATACCACAAATGTGCATATACACATACCTACACACACCAAAACACACGTACCACATATACCAGACACACAGGTACCACACATACCACAGACATATACACATACCACAAACACACACACACCCCTCACATATACCAGAAACACACACATACCACAAACATGCATACCCACACACCCACACATACCACAAACACACACATACCACACATACCACAAACACACAGTCGCACACACAATTTTGATGGGAGGGACCAGGTCCAGGAATGCATAAAAGAGCAACTGAATTATTGTAAGACTGAAATTATCCAATGTAAATGAAGCAACTACCATGCACTTGACCATCACTGGCACTCAACAAGTTACTTCCACTTCCTTCCTCTTTGTTTGTAAAAATCATTGCCAAATTTTTTTTAAGATTTTATTTATTTGTTTGAGAAAGAGAGAGAGAGCACAAACCTGAGGGGGGGCAGTGGGGGAGGGAAGGGCAGAGGGAGAAGCAGCCTCCCCGCTGAGCAGGGAGCCTGAACAACACCCCCCATCCTGAGCCGAAGGCAGACTCGCTTAATTGACTGAGTCACCCAGGCGCCCATTCATTGCCAAATTTTAACAGAGCAGAGACTCCCTTATGCCTTCATTTTAGCTAGAGCCATTCTGATATGTTTCTGTGTGTTTCCGTGTCTGCTGTCTCCAACAAGACCAGGAGCCTCTCAGGGGCAGCCACCAAATTAGCTTCATCAGACCCCAGTGGGCCCTAGCCAGGTAAGTGTTTTGTGAATGGAAGGCCAGAAGGCAGCCCTCCTCGGCCCCTTAGCCCGGCGGTGTTAATTGTGTAGCAAGTAGGTCGATGGGCTGGGGGGTCCTGACGGCCTCGCCAGAGAGAAGAGTGGCTCGGTGAGGAGTGGTCAGAACGGAATCCATCAGGAAGCAAGCCTCCTCCAGCGCGCCTGCTTCCCACGTTCAGCGGCCCTGGGAGCGCTAAGTATGGGCTGGCTGACCATTCAACAAGGGCTTTAGGACTCTCACACCGGAATCGTATTAATGAAAGTTTCATGCCCTGATAAATAGTTCATGAGGAGCCACGGAAGGTGGTGGCTCCACCCTCCGCCCAGGGAGCCAGCCTAAGGGCCCCCTGCCTCTTTGTCTCCTTTCTCTGTCCTCACATCCAATTAGCCATCAAGGCCCACTGCCTCCGCCATCTGCTCCCGCCTCTCCATCCCCAGCGCTGGCCGTAACGGACACCCTGCGGCTTCTCAGCTGGACCATGGCAATGGGTTCCCTTCCGCTCTCCGTGTCCCTTCCAGCCCATCCCCACACTGTCCCAATAATCATCCAGAAGCCCAGGGAGGAACTGATCATACCCTTACTCAAAAGCCTTCAACGGCTCCTCACAGCTCCAGAACCAAGGGGCAAATATTTAGGGCTGACATTCAGGCTCTTCTGAGGTCTGGTCTAACATAACCCTCCCTCGTCTCCCACTACTCTGATTCCTCTGCCTCTCTAGCCCAGCGAACGACAGATCCCACCCTATTAGTAAGACATCACCTTAATTTAGCGGGTCCCGACCAGGAATTTTTAAATAAAACAGAACGGAATATGAAATACCAGAAGTTTCCATTTCATGAAGACTCTGTTTTAGGGGTGTGTACGTGTGTGTAGGCATGAACATACTAGATCTCACTGTAAGATGCACATCTGACCGTGGATCACCGTCAAAAAGGTTTGAAAAGTGTTGCGCAGGCCACACTGAGGTCACTGCTTCTCTTCTCTGTTCTGGGCTGTTTCCCCTCCACTTCTCCTGCACAGTCTCCTCTGGCCCTCCACGCTAGCCACCTCCGCCCACCCCTCACTCATCTGCACCATCTCAGCTGGCTTCCCCCGGAAGAAGATCCTGACACAAGGATGTTTCTCTGGGAGGTGACCCCAAAAAGCACCAGTAAGGAAAAGGAGACGGGAAAGAGAAAAGGAACCGGAACAATCCAGGATGCTCTGTGGCAGTTTCCCACTGTGGATACCTGGGCTTGGTCCAATGGGGGCTCTGGGGGGTGAGGGAGCTGGGACATTCATCCACCCCCTCCTGCCCCTGCAAGATCCTGCAGGTGGTGGTGGTCAAGGCCACATGGAGGGAGGGGGCAGAGGGTCCAAAGGCTATTGATGGAGCAGTGACAAAGATGGACAGAAGTCATTTTTGACATGAAATCTGACCTTACACTCTGCCCATCCTACACACACACACACACACACACACACACACGCAGAGGCATCACGGTTCCACTCCTGTAGCAGTCATTCCCTTTTCTGCCTTTGTTCTGGAACTTCATTGATATAAAAATTTTAATAGAGCAGAGACTCTATTCTGCCTTTATTTTAGTCGGAGCCCCTTTTGATATTCCTGTATGTTCCCCCCACCAAGACGGTGAGCTTCTTGGAGGGATCTAATTAGCTCAATACTCATGCCCTCTTCTTCCTGGTAACAAAGCCCATATTTTCCTCGGGGAACACCCTTCCTCTGCTCTCAGTCCCTGGGAGCCATTGCATCCCTGTGGTCACAGTGACAGGCGCAGAGCTGGGCACCGACATCAAGAGGTCCACAGAGGGGGCGCCTGGGTGGCTCAGTGGGTTAAGCCGCTGCCTTCGGCTCAGGTCATGATCTCAGCGTGCTGGGATCGAGTCCCGCATCGGGCTCTCTGCTCAGCAGGGAGCCTGCTTCCCTCTCTCTCTCTCTGCCTGCCTCTCTGACTACTTGTGATTTCTCTCTGTCAAATAAATAAATAAAATCTTTAAAAAAAAAACAAAAAAAGAGGTCCACAGAGGCGTAATCCGGGGACGTGCGCTTGCTCTGTTGGCTAAAAGAACCCTTGTTGCTGGGAGCTGCTCGCTGCCATCTTCCCACCAAGAGGAGAAAGGCTACCAGAGAATGTAGCCAACACAGAATCAAAAGGGGAGGGAAGAGGGGAACCAGGTCTTTGTGCCCCGTCTGAGCCGCTGCAGCCGGCCTTCCTCAAAGCTGAAAGATGCTGTTCCCACTCCATCAATTCTTTCTTTCCCCTGAAGTTAGCCTGAACAGTGTTTCCGTTACTTTTAACCCCGAATCCCTTCCATGGCAGCCCGCCTTCTGTCCTTCACGGCACTATCACCTGGGGACCTTGACGTGGCCGGCACTGGTAGGGGAAAGAAGAGGTCCAGAGAGAGGAGAGGTGGAGGGCCACCCAAACACCTGTCCCAGGTTCCTGCGGTTCCCGGCCGCCAACAGGCAGAGACATGCTGCCCCCGACCCCAGTCATGACTCTGACCTCCAAAACAGAGGCCGTCAACTGTTCCAAGAGTGTGGGCAGCAAAGAGCAGAAAGGACTAGGCTGGGGAAAAGGAGGCCGGCAACAGAAGCGTGTCTGGGGCGCTTGGAGCAGTCTAAAAGGACCCCTGGGTGCTAACCTGGGGACCTCAGAACTTGCCGGCATATTAACCCAGATTCAGCTCCAGCGAGGCCCCTAATAATACGGTTTGTCAGAGCTGGGGGACTTAGGGACATCCTGCCTAGCCCTAAGGAGGAGCAGAGACTGGCCTGAGGTTCCTCAGCAAGCTGCTGGCATAGTTGGAACAAGAGGCCGGGCTGGTGCTCTTCCAACCCCCCGGGGGCTGGAGCCACAAGAAGGTGGTCCAGTTCCTTCCATTACAGCTGCTGGGTTGCTGGAGAGCTACTCCAAACCTTCCACCCCTCCCCCTGCCATCAGCCCCCCAGGAGGATTTTATCCACTGCGAATTCTCCTGTGCTCAAGAGACCAGAGCGACGGAGTCCCCACCCCACCCTTGGCTCTAAATGCCCCCCACGTCTGTAAAAAAGTCACAATCCCCAGCCCTGCCCGGGACCAGGGGAAGTGTGGCCAAGACGTTTCTAGTTAAAATGAGTACAGTTCCTTCGGGAAAGCGAAGTTACTGCAACCAAGCCTGTCTATTTAGCATCACAGAACCTTAACTCACAAGGAAAACTCTCCTAAGAATAGCAGTGAAGCTAGCGTTATTTAGCACTTTCTTCACGCCAGGCACGGCAGGGTCCAAGTACTTCACATGGACCAACCCCTTCAGTTCCCAACCCCACTGAGGTGGGTACGGTCATCCCCATTCTACAGAGGAGGACACAGAGGCACAGAAAGGTTCAATGGCAGGCCAGGAGGGGAGCCCAGGCAGTCCGGCTCCAGGGTCCCCATGGAGGACCACCATGCAACACCGCCTCTGTGCAGAAAAGGGTGAACGGAGCAGGCCTGAGACCACGGCCCGAGAAAGGACTGCCGGGGAGGCTGGCCACTGGCCAATGTCCAGAAAAAATGGATTTCAGGAGGATCCCCACCACCTTCAGAACAGATGGGGGTGGCTCAGTGTGCCCAAACCATAGGGACACCAGGGTGTCCGCTGCACGCCTGCTTTCCTTCTGGGAGCCTGGAGGTGGGCTCTGTGCTAGGCAGAGGGACCCCAGGTGACTGGACCCCAAGGGAAACCCTGGGGCATGGAGTCCCTAATGAGCCTCCCTGGTAGATGGCACTTGACGTGTCGTCATTAACCATGGGTGAGCCGCTACTGGGAGAGGCTCTCAGCCCCTCCGCCTGGTTTCCTCTGGACCTCGCCCCACGTGCCTTCCTCTTTTGCTGACCTCGTGTTATCTCCTTTCACCATTAAAAAAAAAAAATCATAGCTGCAAGCACCATAGTACGCTGAGTTCGGGGAGTCCTCCCAGTGAGTCACAGAACCTGGAGGTGGTCCTGGGGACACCACACATCCTCAAAAACTCTCAAGCTAATCACCTGAAAGATGATATTATGTTGATGATATCATAATAATATGATGATATTAAGTTGTGACTTGGCTGGCCTCAGGTGACATCTTTCTCTGACTCCTATTTATATGGTACCTAAGACTCTCTCTTCGGTACTGCAACGTGGCCTGAAGTGTACTGCCGGGCGCTGGGCTAGCACATGGTCCCAAGGCTGGTAGGGTTCTCTGAGGGGTAACCCCCAAGAGGAATTTGCCACACCCATCCTGGCCTTGTAGGGCATCCAAAACCGGCCCTCGGCCGTCAGTCATACCAGCAATATTGTTTCACGTATAGGAAAACTGAGACTCAGAATGTTTGTGTGACCTACGCAAGGACTAGAGTCTAGGTCTCTCTCCATTTTAAAGATTTATTTATTTATTTGAATATGTGTGTGTATGTGTGTGTGTATGTGTGAGAGAGAGAGAGAGAGAGAGATCTCTCCAGCAGACTCCCCACTGAGCATGAAACAGGGCTCCATCCCATGACCCTGGGAAACATGACCTGAGCTGAAACCAAGAGTTGGCCCTTAACCGACTGTGCCACCCAGGTGCCCCCAAGGTCTCTTGACTTCCTGTCCAGGGACCACCCATGATCTGTCCCAGGCACAATGGAGAGAAGAGGCAGAGAGAACATTTTGTGCAGTATAAGGATTAACACCCCTCCCGTAATAGGGGGTGCTCCTGATGCACTGAGCAAACACAGGTAATGTGCTGGGATGCTACAGGAATCAGACACAGCCCCTGTCCTATGGAGCTCACATCTAGGAAAAGGCTTTATTTAAGGGATGGAGTTCCCCATCACCGGGAATATCAAGTAGAGGCTGGGTGGCCGCCTGGTGGGGGGATCACCTGCCTTCTTGCACCTGACACAGGGACTCAGGAAGTTTATGTGGAGCTGCTAATGCCAGATAAGCATCTCTCAGGCCCCCCCGTACTCTTTCTCCAACTCCCCCCGGCTCAACAGTTCGGCTCCAGAGAAAGCCAGCCCCGGAAATGTGCGGGCAGCCAGCAGAGAATACACAGTGGGCTTTGCAAACAGATGGCCCCAAGTTAGATCTCAGCTCCCCTCACCCTAGCTCTGGGATTCTGGCAAGAGCCACAAGCCCTATGACCCTCAGCTTCCTCATCTGTGAATAACAGGGTTGGGGGGGGGGCAGGCTGGGAGATTGTGTGAAATCCGCACCTGGCCACGTGCCTAGCACCCAGCAGGAGTGCCGTGAAACTTGTGCCCTACCCCCCACAACGCCCAGAGTGCTGGATGTGCCAGTTTTATGAATAGGCCACCTACTTTCCCTTCTTCACTCCACCAACAGGAGGGAGAATTAGGTTAATTACACTGAGAAGAAAGACAAGAGGGTAATAAGGTCTCTAATCCCATCTTTTGTTCACAAGTTAAATAAATGTAAAAAGTTCTTACCTAAATGATGTTAAAATGTGTGACCTCATTACCCTGGGTGCTGGCCACGGTGTGGGACTTAGTCACGGAGAAGGAGATCTTGGCGGCTCAAGAACCAATTCACTTACGTAAGAATGAATGCACGCAAATATACGACTATTTCCCCAAGTCCCCTTCCCTACCCTATCCTTATTTAGGTATTGATAATCATGCACGATGTGCTTCTCCCGCCTGGGAACCTACTCAGAGCACCTTTACACCTGCCACATTTGGGGAGCGGGTACACTATGTACTTGAGACCACTTTTCCAGGCCTCATTCTGAGCCAGGTACCTCTCCCCTCTGCCAGTGGGTGGTCAGGGACTAGACCAGGGGTTCTCAAACCCAGCTTACTTCACATCATAATCGGGCCTCACCCAGACCTACCTCTAGAAGGGGGGCCTTGGAAATCTGAACTTTTTATGACTCCCAGACTGGACTATCTTTACATTCCTCTGGGGTTGATAGCCCACCTTTTGGACGACCCCAGAGATTTGCAACCTGGGAACAACTGTAATCATTTCCCAATTTCTAGGCATCTGAGTTATTTTCCATCAACATGACCTTTCCTAAACATGACCTTTCCTTTTCTAAACATGACCTTTCCTCAACATGACCCTTTTTAAATAGGTTGTGCCGGCCCTCATTTTTCCTCACTCATAAGCATTCACGGAAAACACAGAGCCCAAAGGAAAATCCACATCCTAGAAGGTCCATTAAAAAAAAAAAAAAAATGATAGGGACGCCTGGGTGGCTCAGTTGGTTAAGCAGCTGCCTTCGGCTCAGGCCATGATCCCAGCGTCCTGGGATCGAGTCCCACATCGGGCTCCTTGCTCGGCAGGGAGCCTGCTTCTCTCTCTGCCTCTGCCTGCCATTCTGTCTGCCTGTGCTCGCTTGCTCTGCTCTCTCTCTCTGATAAATAAATAAAGTCTTTAAAAAAAAAAAAAAAAGAAAAGAAAAGAAAAATGATGGATGTCTTGGAATCCAGGTCAGTTTCAAAGGTAGATTTCTCCTGATTCATCTCTCAGTGACGACAGGACGGGGCTGGTAGATTTGATTTAGACCTAACTGATTTAACTCTCCAGTCAGGAGGACTCAATTTGACCAATTTTTCTCCAACAAAAGATGTGTTCTTTTTTCAGAGATATAACCTTAAATCTTCCTTTAGAGCCCAGAGACAAATGTAGCTTTCTTCTCCGTTTAAAAAAAAAAAAAAAATCATGATTGTATTAACATCGAAGCACCCTGGAATGTCAAGGCTGGAAAGGCCTAGTGTTCACCCAGGGTGACCCTGTAAGATCCTGAAGAGGCAGTGACCTTCTGAAGCCTGGATGAGAGATTGGGGCTCATCGGGAGGAAGCTGGTGCTCTGGACCCCAGAATGGGCAGGGCCTCTCCTACCACTCCACTCTGCTTCCAGCTGGGTTCATGGTCCTTCTCAGGAATCTCAAGGCTACAAGAGAATCCCCCCACACACACTGCTGAGGGTTTTCCTTTTACCCGAAACGAACCAAAGCTTTCCTCTCAATTCACAAGTTCAGACACTCAGGCTTCGGATACTTAGAAATAAGACTCTCGGTTTCAGAGCACCGCCACAATGAAAATGTGTATCTATTTCATGCCTAGGGTGTGGTGGGCTTAATGACATTCTCTGTTTTCCAAAATCATGTGTTGTTTAGAAAATAAGTCTAAACCTTACAACAACAAAAACACACGAAAGCTCGGGGGAAGGGAACATCGGGGGGGCTATAAAAAAAAAAAGGGAAAAAAAAAGCAGCCATTTACCCAGATTCATTTTTTCTAAACACTAGGACAGTCTATTTTGGATATTTTCTCCAACACCCAAGCTTTCATATTTATGCTAACAAAGGCCCTGGGGTGATTCAGATGTCTGGATCTACACTGACTTCAGTAACGGCTTGGGGAGGGGCGGTGTCCTCTCCCCTTAGATATTCCCAGAATACTGTTCTCTTCTGGAAGATAATCAGGTGTGGTCTTGCAATCATCCCTCTGTTGACTTGAATTTTCATTCGTGCTTTCTATTGTGTTTTTTATTAATTTTTCACATGTTTAGGTTTTGTTTCCAAGAATCAAAATAATGACCTCCTTTTGGCTAGCTCACCTCCCTTGCTTGAGTACCAAAGTAGCAAGGGCCTGCGATAGCATCTTGTTCCACACATGCTAACTGGGTGACCCAGGATGAGTGAGCCAGCCCCTCCTTAACCTGTTCCCCCATCTTCAAAAGAGAGGTTAAAAGAATACTACTTACCTCACAGAGTTAACTCAGTTGGTGCTTTTTAAGTACCTAGAATTGCACTTGGAACAGAATAAGTACAATATAATTGATACATTTTAAAATACTTTCACCAGCCCAAAAGTTAATGAGGTCATCAGCAAAATCCCAGATAGTGGGGAACACTACAGGACAAATGACCCAGTTTCATTAACAAATAAATTGCAAGGAGGAAAAAAAAAAAAAAAAAAAGAACAGAAGGAGGGAGACAAAGGGGGAACCTACCGATTAAAAGGTATTTTCAGAGTTATTCCTACATTCCTGTTCAAAGCAGCATTATTCACAATAGCTGGAAGGTGTAGGCAAGCCAAGTGTCCACCAACAGATGGAAAAACAAGATGTGGTATATAAATACAATGGAACATTACTCAACCTTAAAAAGAAATGAAATCCTGATGCAAGCTACGATGTAGATGAGCCCCGACGATGCGGTACGTGAAATAAGCCACTCACAAAAGACAAATGCTGCAGTATTCCATTTTAACGAGGTACCTAGAGTATTTGAATTCACAGAGACAGAAAGTAGAATGGTGGCGAGATGCGTTCCCCTTTTTTTCCCCAGAAATACATCATAAGCAGCCTCCTCTATAGCTCAGAGACAGATAGAGCCTTCTTCTTTGTTAAGGAGAAAAATTCAAAATTTTATTACCATCCAAGCATCCCGGAATGTCAAAGCTGGAAAGGCCATGTGGTCACCCAGTTTGACCTCAAAAGATCCCAGAGAGGCGGTGATCTTCTGAAGTCCCATCGAGAACCCGGGTACTGAACCCAGAGTTTCTGTTTAGGATAAAGAAAAAGTTCTACAGTTGGGTGAGGCTGATGGCAGCCCAGCAATGGACACATACTTAATGCCTCTGGTCTGCACACTGAAAAATGGCTAAAATAGTAAAAGTAATATTACATATATATATATTTTTTAATAGTAAAAGTAATATTACATATATATATATATATATTTTTTTTTTTTTAAAGATTTGACAGGCAGAGATCACAAGTAGGCAGAGAGGCAGGCAGAGAGGCAGGCAGAGAGAGAGGAGAAAGCAGGCTCCCTGCTGAGCAGGAAGCCCGACGACGTGGGGCTCAATCCCAGGACGCTGGGATCATGACCTGAGCCGAAGGCAGCGGCTTAACCCACTGAGTCACCCAGGCGCCCCATGTTACATATATTTTACCACAATTTTTTAAAGAGATGTTTAAAAATATATCCAATCACAACATGTGATTCAAAATAAATTTTAAAATGTATGATGTTTCTGAGACAACTGGAAATGTGAATCCTGACTGGATATTTTATGATATTAAGGAATTAGTGTTGGTTTTTTAAGATGTGATCATGGTTTTTAAGAGCCCTTGTCTTTTAGAGCTAAACAAAGACATGTACAAATGAAACAGGGTAAGCTGTGAGATGAGTTTCAGGATAATAAGGGAGGGGGAGAAGTGGATGGGGACACTCATAAAACAGGATGGGCCACAAGACGATAATTGTCGACGCTGTGTAATGGGTACATGGGGCTCTTTAAACCATTCCGTCCACTGTATGTTTGTAAGTTTCCATCATAAAATAAGGTCAAATCATTTCTTATCATTAGGGAAAGAGCTCTTCCATTATGTGCATTATCTCTGTTCTCAATGGCCTAGAACGGTTCCTGGCACACCATGGCTGTGGGGTAACTGCTCTTATCCCAGACCTCAGGAATATGAAAGGCACAGATCTTCCCTCAAATCTTCCCTCTGCACTCTCGGCTCCAAAGCAGACCTTCCCACTGCTCACCCGTTTAAGGGGTGACAGGAGTCAACAACCTCACGGTGGGAGAGCACTTTTCAGCCGAATTAACCTCATTTTGGAGATGAGGACCCGAGTCTCTGAGAGTTTAGTGAGTCTCTCTTACCCACGAGCCATAGAATCAGGACAAAAACCCAGATCTATGGCTACAGAGCCATCCTGTCTCCCCTGCTCTAAGCAGCCGCCTTCCTCTTGGCTCCCAAACAGAAAGCCTTGCCTTTTCTGCCCTGCTGTCCTTCAAGGTGACCCCAGAGCCCACTTCGTACCAATCTTCCTCAGTGAGGCTAAAGCTTTTCCCCTAGTATTTCCCAGATGGTCTCCCCTGCCAGGTTTACATTTGAAGCTGATGGGTCCTTTCCCGGGCACTGCAGGTTAGAAGAGCCACCACCAGGTGGCCTCCCCAGGTGGCTCTGAGGTCTGAACCATCAGGCTTTCCAGTCCTGGTCCCCAGGAGCCTGGGATTCTCAGCGTGGGCTGCACATTCACCCACAGGGGAGATCTGAGGATCACCTAGGCCAGAGTCCCAGCTCCAGAGATACTGACCTAATTGGTCTGGGCTGGCCCCAGGCATCCTGATTTGTTTGTTGGTTTTTTTAAACTCCTCAGCTGTTGCAAAGCGCAGCCAAGGTTTCTGATAGAGTCGCGGTCGTGGAGATGACAGGATGGTTTCCTCTAATCTGCTAGCTTCTCCACCTACAAAATGGGACTCCTTCAGCTTTTTAAAATAAATGGCTGAAATAAAATTACCATTGGCATAAACGTGACGCATAAATGGAATGCACATTAAATACTGGTTGGAAAAAATGATGAAATTAGACCAAGATCCAAAGAAATCAAGTTTTGAGGTCCCTAGGTAGAAGGAAGCGTCTTCCACCTCCACTGCCTCTCCCTTTTACAGTCCCAGCTCTAAAAGAAGAAACTTCTAACTCTTCTCTCTGGAAGTTAATTCAAAAGCCACCATGACATGATATCATCCCTCTGTCCCTGGAGGCCATTAGCACAGCCTCTCTCCTCCATGCCCAAGGGAACCCCCACCCAGGACATTCCAGTGTAGATGCGAGAACACAGGCACATGGGCACCTGCACATGAGCACACACACACCCTCACCTATCTCCTTGTCCCAACAGCTAGGCTGAGGGCATAGAAAATACTGAAGCATCATAAATAGTTAAAACTATCTTTCTTCTAATCAGAAGGAAGGCAGACCCACACACAATGCCTCCCTTTAGTCATGGAGAAACGGAGCCCTAACACAGCCACAGCATGCATGGGGAATGCCAGGTACGAAGCCCTTCTTTTGCGTTCTGTATTCCCATCTCGTCCACAGGGAAGCAGAGGCTCGGAGGGATTATGTCACTTTCTCAAGGTCACGCAGCTCGTCCATGACTGCCCTGGGTCTTACATTCTGGTTTGCAGACTCTAAATTCAGTGGGCTCTCCATCGTATAGCCATAACCATCCCTCTCCTGTGCCCATGCGCGTGCGCGCACACACACACACACACACACACACACACACACACACCTGCAGTTGCTGGGGAGAGCAGACCCATGGAGCCCTGGTAGGTGTTCATGACTAGCAGAAACACCTGCCAGTGCCCGTTGTCTGCCAGGCCCCGTGGACACAGAGCTAAGCATCGGTTGGGTCCCTGTTCCTGGCCCCCTGCTGCAGAGGCACGTCTCCATCACCACCCTTCTTGCCTCCAACACGGTGGTCTGTTTCAATAGGTGAGCTCTGCGTGCCACAAGAGGGAGGAAGACGATTCTTTACACCATATATTCACTCAACCAATATTTACGGTGTGCTCTCTATGTGCTAGACAGTGCGTATGCCATGGTGTGCAAACACGGAGCGTACATACCCAGGGCACAAATGGGCATTAGTCCAGGAGTTACATGAATGCACAGTTGCAGGCTGATGAGAGCCAGGGAAAAGCACAGGTCATTAGAGAACACAGAGCAAAGTGAGAAGCCCCTGACCAGAGGGGTCAAGGAAGACACCCTGAGGAAGAGGGGTCAGAACTGAGCTCTGACAGTTCGCTAGAAAGGGGGGGGGGGCAGTGCATGAAGAGAAACCATGTAGCATGTAGACACGAAAGACGGCACAGAGGCTGGAGTGCTGAGAATGAGGGAATCTTGGTAGGAGACAAGAATGGTGAGGTGCACGGGGACTGGTCCATGCAGGACCTTCAAAGTGAGGTTAAGGATGGTGGTCTTTATCTGAATGGCCACGTGAGCCACTGGTTGGGGGCGGGAGGGGAGTCCTAAGCAAGGAGGTGATAGATAGATTTCCATTCTGAAAATCTTATCGGGCTGCAGTGTAGGGAATGGAATGAGAGTGGGCCGAAGTGGTTAGAGGCAGACAGCAGCTCAGCTCAGTCCCCGGAGAGCTGCGTGAAGGCCTGGAGTAGGGCGGTGGCAGGGAAGACGGAAGAGAATGAATCCGAGAAATATCGAGGACGGATACAGCAGAGTGGACAAAGGGGTGTGAAGGATGACCTCTAGCCTCCAGCCTGCAGACACAGATGGATGGTGAGGCCAGACACTAAGAAGGGGACCCTGAAAGGAAACCTGAGCCAGGCAGCAGAGACCAAAGTGCTGCAATCACATCTGACGGGCTCCATCACCAGGCTCAGCCCAGCCCTGTGTTGCCGTCTTATTATGAAGAGAAGAAAAAAAACAGTGGAGCTGATATTTTGAGTAATAAGTGGGCAAGTACTTCAACATTTAATTTATATGTCACTAGTTTCAAAACTCATTTTAAAACCTTCCTATAATCTTACTGGGTTTACGTACACTGACATTATAACACCCAAATTATTTCTGATCTAAAAATAACTACCCCGTATGTTGCTTTGCCTAAAAAAGTGTTGAGAGAATTTATTGGCAAGGGATGTTTTCCCATTGCCAAAGAACAGTGAGCCAATTACCAGTTATGCCTCAACTCCTTCCATCCATTCTTAAGAAAACCTATCAGATGAGCGATGTGTTGCCGGAATGCATTTCGGAATAAGGGTGTCCCAGCAGGAGGGCAGAGGACTGCGAAGTGATTGTCGAAATATGAAATGTGGGGAGATCCAGACAAGAACCAGTCAACAGTTGGGAGGTCTGTTAACAGGTGGGTGGGGGGGAGCCTGGCAAGAGCAAGCAGTTCTTTGATTCTGGATCACAGGTTGCAAACTGGTAGTTCTTGGGCCTTATCTGTCCTTAAAAATCTCCTGTTTGTCCCGTACGGCACTATTTTTTTTTTTTTTAACTGAGCCAACATTTAAAAAACCCAAATTTCTGGGGTACCTGGGTGGCACAGTTGGTTAGGCAACCAACACTTGGTTCTGGCTCAGGTCATGACCTCAAAGCCGTGTGATCGAGCCCCGAGTCAGGCTCTGCGCTCAGCATGGAGTCCGCGTGGAGTTCTCCCCTTTCCTTCTGCCCCACCTCGCCATGCACGCAAGCCCTCTCTTTCTCTCTCAAATAAATAAATACATCTTTAAAAGATTCCAAATTTGTGACTTTTCTGGAAACATCAATGGCAGATCTGGCCCAGCTGAGCCACCTTCCCAGTAACCACTGCCTGAAGTGGAGTAACCACTGCCCTTCAGATGGGCAGGGCTCTCCCATCCGTCCCCATGACCACCCATGTTTCCCCAACAGTAAGTATCAGCTGATACTGATCACTGTTCTTGCAATGCTGCTGCTTTTCTACGGTGAAGAAATATTTTTCTATACCCATGTCTTTATTAAAAGTGGGAAAACAAAACATAAACCAAGAAGACAGCATGTTTCCAAGAAAAATAGAGACAGCATATTTCTTAACAGAATTAAAAACTCCTCCAACAGGTGCAATTCACAAAGTGTGTCTGTGTCGATTTCTCTTATGCCTGCTCTCCTCATTCATTTTTATTATCTGCCCAGTGCGTGCCTGTTGGCTCCCATACGGTCTTGAATTTGCAACCTTTCAAGGCACTGAGGCCCCAGGTCAGGCATTCAGATACAAGGAAGGGACCCAGTTCTAGGGCAAGGGGATGTGAAAGAGACATGACCACAAAAGAGACCAGTGTTGAGTCCTGAGAATCAGGATCCAGGGGAGGGCCAACTCAGCCGACTTATGGATGGTTCTGACCACGACAGTCACAACAACCACTACTAATCACTAATTGTGTATTAAGCACCATGCTAGGTGTTTACATATGTTCATTTTAACCCCTTCTACAGAGGAGAAGCCTGAGGCTCAGAGAGGTTAGTCATTCATCCAGTCAAGTGACTCATCTCGGGGGAAACGAGGATTCAAACCCCAAACCCAGGATCCACCACTTGTGGTTTTTCCACTGGAGATGCACATCGGAATCACCAAGGGAGATATTTGGAAATACACCGGCCTGGGGCCCCACTCCCAGAAGGCTCCAACTCACCAAGCCTGAGTGCAAAGCTCTTTACTTGCAAGCCCGCCAGGTGTTCTGTAGGCACAGCCTTGGTGGAGAACCTTAGGTCTCCTTGCTCAGCAAATGAATGCTGGCGTGACTTGGCTAACAAAAGCAGAACAGGCTAATTCTTCCCCCCGCCGGTGTCCCCAGGACCTGCCTCATAGCAGCTTCTTCACAGGCAGGCAAGTGCTTGTTCCAATCCATCACTCTGTCAACCCGACAAAGGGACGACTAGCATCTGTCACACAAAGAACCACTCTTTCTTCCATGAGACACCCTAAAAGTGGCTCTTCCAAACAACCGGCAAAAGTACCCTTTGGGGCTATGGGTACACGAAGGGCGCTTTGTCCCGGTGATACGGAAGGGAGAAGCCCTGGTTAAGGGACAGGGGACAACATCTGACTTGATGAATGCCACGTGATAACAGCTGTGGTTCATAGTCATCACAAGCCACACACGTTCAAGTTGAGAGACCCTCCAAAGGCAATCTATTCTCCTTCTGGGCAAAAGACTGCAAATCTGGTCACACCAAAAACTCATTCTATTACAGCTTCAGAGGTGGTGTTATCTCAGCCAGAAAAAACTAGGATACTTCTCTTGAGCAGCTGGGTATTTTAGGTATTATAAAGGATGTCTATGTTCTTGTATTGGCTACTAGGAAGCACAAAACCAGACTTCTGATTCACATCTAGCAATCGCACGAGACCCTCTGTACACATTTCTCTGTACTCATTTTATTTCTCCCTTCATCTTGTGATCTTTCCTTTAGTATCCCTTCTGATTCTCCAATTGATCTATTTGCTTTAAACCATTATGCTATGGAAATTTTCATAAATCTTTTTTGTTCATCTTACATTTTTAACATTGTTTTATTCACTGCAGAAAATGAAAAGATACAGATCAGGGGTCAGCAAGATTTCTCTGTAAGAACCAGATAGTAAATATTTTAGTATTTTGCCGACCATATGGTCTCTGTCATATAGATATATTTTAACAACCCCTTTAAAAATGTAATACCATTCTTAGCTTGCAGGCTTTAAAAAAAAAGGTGCTATACTTTATCGACTTCTGATATAGATTAAGAACCAGACTGTACCTTACTAGAAATAACCACTATTCAAATTATGGTGCATATCCTTTAAGACATTTTTATATGCATATTTTAATGAGCTCGAGATTATATTATAAATACTATTTTATGACCTGCATTTTTCATTCAACAGTAAGACATTAATATTTTCCTATGCTGAAAATAGACACAGAAAGTATTATACAGATATAGCAATATTTATTCAACCAATCCTCTCTCCTTGAATATTTAGGTGGTTCCCGTTTTTCATTATTATAGATTATACTCCAATCATTACCTTAGGATATAGCCCTGGAAATGTTATTTCTAGA
Source organism: Mustela nivalis (assembly GCF_964662115.1). Classification (NCBI taxonomy): domain Eukaryota; kingdom Metazoa; phylum Chordata; class Mammalia; order Carnivora; family Mustelidae; genus Mustela; species Mustela nivalis. Next base: position 61,946,433 of record NC_139032.1, read on the forward strand.
TCAAAGAAGATGCACAGTTTAAAGTCCTTTGATAAACATTCTCAGATTACTCACCAGAAAAGTTATACCAATTTACACAATATTCCCACCAGCAGCATGAGAATACATATTTCCTTAATCTTTACCAATTATGGGCATCGGCTTTTTTTTTTTTAATCTTTGCCAACATCCTAGGTAACAGCGGTATCTTACTGTTTTAATTTTCTTTGATAGCTAACATACAGATTTATAACGAGGGTATATATGTTGAACTGCATTTTTATGATATTTATTCTTTGGTCAATTTCTTGTTCAGGCCTGAACTAGCTTCTTACTTCGGCTGTAACAAATCACCAGCAACTTCATGGTCTAGAACAACCCATATTTATTCTCTTATCATTCTGGAGACAGAAATCCAAAATTGCCTGGGACTGAAGACAAGACGTGGCCAGGGCTGGGTCCTTCTGGAGCCTCTAGAGAGCATTTCTCAGCTCCTAGAAGCACCTGTGTGCCTTGCTCATGGACCCTTCCTTACACTACTCAAATTTCTTGATTCTGTCGTCACCTACCCTACTACTCTGGTCTCTGCCTCCTTCTTAACAAGGTCTTCTGTGATTACATCAGGCCCACTTGCCTAATCCCAGACAACCTCCCTCCCTGTCAACATGGTAACTGATTACGTATCCTCAAAGTTCCTCTTGCCATATGCAGTAACATTCACAGGTTCAAGTTGGGAGGAGGGCATCTCTGGGCAGGGCATTCTTAAGCCTCCACAGTGGGTCTTTTGTCCATTGGAGTAGTCATCTCCTTCTTATTTTTTCTTTTGTATATTCAGATATTACGACTATCATAGTGGATGATGGTACGCTGCCCAGGTCTCCCCTTCAGGACAACTTCGACGATGGTGAAGTGGAATGGGATATTGGTAGGGTCAATGCTGCAAGCATTTGAGAGGTTCAGGGGGAGGAGGAACAGTAAGGAGCTTAGGATGAGACGGCCGCCGGTGGGTACAATCAGTATGCTGGGGGAAGATGAAGAGAGGCTGACAGTGATTCATCGCCAATTTAAGTGGGAAGATCAGAGGCCTTCCTTGGGAGCATACAAAGATACTCGCCTCTCCTGCAGGTGAAGCACGGAAAAAGCAGAGCCTCAGACCCAGGACTCATATAAAAGGGTAATGGAGCTACAGGAAGGCTGCATGCTCAACCCTGATAATCGGCCATGCCTAAATCGGGGCACTGATTGGGAAAATAGGCCATCAGACTCGGAGGGAAGACATCAGGACCGTGCACTTGAAAACTTGAATCCCCAATTTTCCTGAGCCCTCTGAGCCTACAGTCGCGACCCACTACTCCCCATGGTAGATTTAAATAAGATCCAGAAACAACAGCGTATACGCTCTGCTCAGGGTTCCTCCCCATCTCCCTTCTTGATCACCAGACCAAAAACAAGAGTCAAGTCACAACACAGCCTGGACAGAGGCCCTGGTCCTGCTGCGGCATGATAAGTAACATGTGCCAGGGGCTGCAGGACCCAGGCAGTATGTACACAGGAACAAGGATATGATGTATGAACCTGGATTCTGAAGGAGGTGGACCAAGGTGGGGGTGGGAGGACACTAAGCTGGTTAGGGGAGACTTTATCAATACGGGAGAACCATCCCATGAAATAGGATCTAAGACCCTGGCAAGCACCCTAAGAGGTGTTACCACACTGGCTCTTAGAAAGCTTGGCTCCCACTAAGCAGAAATGTCAGAGTCTCACGAGGACAGTGGAAGAAGGGATCAGAAAGCTCAGGGAAGAGAGCCTCTGAGAGCAGCTATCCTGCCAAGGCCAGAAAACCTACAGGGGCCATGCTCTGTAGGGGCAGGTGGGGAGGCACCTGTCACAGGGGCCCACCGACATCAAGATGCTCAGTGGTGGCCCTCCTCTGCAGGCAGGACTGATGGCAGGAAATGCTGATATAGACTGAGCTCTCATCGCTTCTCAGCCTTTTGCTAAGATCAAGTGTAGACTGGGCTGTCTGACAGCGGTAGGGATGACAGGGTCCCAAATAATAAGAGGCCAGACAGCAGCACTTAACTGCTGAAAGCAAGGTGAGTGCAATTATCCTAATGAATGGCAAGGTCATTGTGGCAGTTGGAGGGGCCGCTCCAGAGAGATCTAGGAAGGTGGTTAAGAGAACACAGTGTTCCTAGGGGGAAGATAGACAGGCAGCCAATAAGAGCATTGCTTAATTTATACAACCAAAAAATAAAAGAAGAAGAATGGGTGATCGGGAGGCTGCAGGCAGCTGTCCCACAGACCTGAAAACCTCTGTCTGAGAGGCTAAGGATTCCCATGAGGAAGGACCAGATCATAACAGCAAGTACATATAACAGTGATTCTCCCAGTCGCTCCCCAGAGGGACTCGCAGAATTTATTCCCATAATCATAAACTTGGGCAAAAGAAAGACCCAGACGTTCTGAAGATGATTCAACACAGAGTCTGAGCCGACATCAATATCTGAGGGACCGAAGGATGATCACGGCCCCCCATTAGAATGGAGTCCTACGGGGATAGCCCATAAAAGGAGTTTTGGCCCAGGTCCAGGTCATAATGATTCTAGTAAGTTCACGGACTCTCCAGCAGTATGCCTCCAGGTGATCCGCCAACATGTCTCTCAGTGGTCCTTTTCCCAAGTTTGACAGTAAATGGTCAGGGCAGCACTTATGGCCTGAGAAGAACATGGTGGTCCAAGGCCCAGGGCCCTGAGAGTCACCCCACCTAGTAGGCCAGCTAGACAGCAGAGATGCTGGAGTATGCACAATACAAAGCAAAGGGGAGAGGCGAAGAGTAACAGGCATCCCTCAAGACCAGCTCTAGTGGGGGAACCACACTCTGTCCTACTCTTCCTCTTGGAGTTTCCTACGAAGAGACCACAACCATTTGGAGAAGACACTCCGGACAGGGTGAACTTACTGATCAAAGCAAATGAATGCAAATGGCAGAAGCAATGAGGGGCTGGGAGCTGGAGCCCAGATGCTCCCCTTCAGGATCCAGACACCCCCTTCCCCGAGCTGCGGGGAGTGCCGGCTGAGCTGAGCTCTCTGCGGGACGTGCCCTTAGCCAAAGTGAGCCATCTTACCCTCGCTTCTGGCCCCACCGCAGGGACAGCTGCTATCCAGTCTGCTCCACCCACGCTGGCTTCACAGCGACCTGTGGGGTCAGCCGAGGCCTCTGCTACAAGGGCCTAGAAGTTCACCTTGTCTACCGGCCCCATCCTGCTTCCCTCATCCCCTCCAGGTGTTCCTCCAGAGGACAGCCCTGCAACAGAAACCCAGCGCAGACCCCGCGGGGGCCCACACCCATCCCTGGGCTGCTGCTAGCTCCCTGCAGAATCCCTCACAGCCTCAGGGAGCGGCCTCATCCCCACCCCTGAGGGCCAGTCACTGGCTGCTGCAGGGAAACAAAGACCAGAGCCTAGTGAGCCTAGCACCTCAATTGGGGACAGCTCTGAAGGGGCAAGGCCCGCTCCGGGGATCCCCTGGGACCAGCTGAGGCTTCCGGTGAAACCGGCCTCCTGGTAGGTTCCTCCCGCTGCCGGCTCCCGCCCTCCTGGGCTCACACTCACCCTTCCCAGAGCACTGCCCAAGAAAAACTTCTCTACACATTTTTGGCCTCTCAGAGTCCTTTTTGCCCTGGGAGTCCAGCTTAACATAATGGTGGCTCTGGTTTTCAGACATTTTTAAATTTTGTATTCAAGTGTCTAAGTCTTTTCCTTTGTGCTTAACACATTTGTGAATTGGCTTGTTCTAACATTTTAATGTTTTGAATGTGATGGACCAGTCATGCCAATACCCTCTGCTGCATAACACAGCCTTTCTCAATTATTTTACATCCTGCTATTATTGTACATGACATTATTCTATTTATTCGGTCAGGCTTCTAGAGTTTCTATTCTGTTCCACAGACGAGTTCTATCTCTTTCAAGTTTTAGAACACACTGTTTTAATTAATGTAGCTTTGCAAGTCACTTTATTAGCTGCCATTTTGCTTTGTTTTAAGCTCCCTTGAATCATTTTAGGAACAAAACAGAACATTAATACCCTAGAACTTAACATCTAAGAGGTTACTCATTCACCATCCCACAAAGCCCATGGGGCATAATAAGGACCAGGACCAGGACCAGAGCAGATGGAACAGACAGAACAGACCCAGGCAGGGGACTCACACATGGTCAATTAAGCACGGATGTGCAGGGAACAGTAAGTGCTTATCATGGGGAACCTCATACAAGGAATCAGGAAAGGCCTCCTTGAGGAGGTGATGTTGGAGCTAGGATCTCAAGCAGGAGTAAGTAGGAGAATCTCCCTGGGAGTGCTGAGCGGGGGACCCGCTGCAGGTGGAAAAGATGTACTCTGGGCAAAGGGCAGCAAGACCTGTGTGACGTCTCTGGCTGGAATGGGACTAGGGAAGAAGGTCCAGACCAGGCAGGCAAGAACCCAAGAGCCAACTAAAAGATTCTGGACTTGGGGTGCCTGGGTGCTCAGTGGGTTGGCCTCTGCCTTCGGCTCAGGTCATGATCTCAGGGTCCTGGGATCAAGCCCCGCATCGGGCTCTCTGATCAGCAGGGAGCCTGCTTCCTCCTCTCTCTCTCTCTCTCTCTGCCTACTGGTGATTTCTCTTTGTCAAATAAATAAATAAAATCTTTTTAAAAAATAAAATAAAGGATTCTGGACTTGTTCCTAAGAGCAGTAGGAGGCCACTGAAAACATTAAAAAAAAAAAAAGGCTTTATTGAGATACAGTTCACATACCATATAATTCACGCCGAGTGTACAATTCAACGATCTCTTGTATATTCTCACACATATGTCCAATCACCTGGTCAATTTCAGAACATTTTTATCACCTCAAAAAGAAGCTCCATGCCCTTTGGAAACCACCCCTTACTTCCCCAGCTCTAAGCAACCACTCATCTACTTTCTGGACATTTCATGTGAGTGGAATCATACAATATGTGTTCTTTTGTGACTGGCTGGCTTCCTTTTGACTTCCCATAATATCTTCAAGGTTCATCCATGCTATATGCCATTTCTTTTAATAGGAAAAGGATATTCTATTTTATGGATATACTGCATTTTGTTTACCCACTTATCAGCCGATGGACATTCGGGTTCTTCCTACCTGATTGGCTATTATAGATAATGTTGTGCTCAAGTTTTTGTACAGATATATGCTTTCATTTCTCTTGGGTATATACCTGGGAGTGGAATTGCTGGGTCATATGGTAACTCTATGTTTAATAATTTAAGGAACCGCTAGGCTGTTTTCCAAAGTGGCTTGCACCATTTTTCCATTCCCATCAGCAGTACATGAGAGTCCCCCTCTCTCCACGTCCTCGCTAACACCTGTTATCATCGGACTATTTTATTCTAGCCTTCCTTGTGGATCTGAAGTAGCCTCTCATAGTGGTTTTGATTTACATTGCCCTAATCACTTAAGGCTTTTAACTGAGGGCCTGATACAATCAGACTTTTGAAGAGTTCATTCTGGTAAAAGGATCTGAGGACAGAAAGGAGGGCATGAGACTATGGTGGGGGATGCCCCTGCAGCTGCCTGGGGAAGCTGCTGTCCAAGGACATGGCAAGAAGGGAACAGGAGAGAAACAGGGTTACAATCCACGGGGGCTGGAGATCACTAGAGAAGGGCATGAGGGAGGTGTCTGGTGTCCCATCAACTGCATGGATGTTGAAGTCCTCACCCAGGGAACACATAAGTATGTGTTTTGATTGTGATAAAATACACATACCATAACATTTATCATCACCACCATTGGCAAATGTACAGTGTTAGTACATGCACATTGTTGGGCAACCGATCTCCAGAACTCTTTCACCTTACAAAACCGAAACCCTATACCCATTAAACAATTCCCCATTCTTCCCTCCCCCCAACCCTTGGCAGTTACCTTCTACTTTCTGTCCCTACGAGTTTGACTCTTCTAGAAACCTCATATGGTATTTGTCTTTGTGTGACTGGCTTATCTCACTTAACATAATGTCCTCAATGTTTATCCATGTTACAGCTCATGATAAGTTTTCTTCCTTTTTAAGGGAATGCACAGAAATATTTTTTGCTGACCAACAGAAAGCACAGGTTTATCCGAACCACTTTCGTCTTCGATATCATGACTCTAAATTTTCATCTAAGCCTTCTTCAGATTCAGATTCTCAAGATTCTTCCAACTCAGTGATTGCTTTGGCCAGTCTGACACCCTGCCACTCATGACCCAAACTTCCCAACCTTGACCCCTTTAGCACCTTTCAAATTACAGTATAGTTCTCAGACAACCTGAAGGATAAAAGACTTTCATTCGATTTGGATGAAATAACCTACTTGGTTATGAACAGTCATTTTTTACTGAACTACCTTATCTATCGATGGAAACTGAACACTTCCTCCTGGAAATCAGTCCTAAGCTTTTAATAATTTGGGGCACCTGCTATTCTTCCATTATGCAAAAGTGGCTCCCATCTACCTCCCATAACTCTGAAAGTCCTATGATCTATTATGAGAGATCTGGCAATTTCAGCTGCCTTTAATCATCTTGCCTGGCATGTGACAGGCAATCTTCAGCATTCACAATAATTTTATTACTTCATTATAGTGTAATCTTTTAGAACACCTAATAAGCAATAATTTAGGAATCCAAATGCAAAATTCAAGTGTCTCCAACGAAATAAGTGACCATAGCAACTGAGGTAGGAAATAGACAAAAGCCCGTTTACACACAGACAGTGATCATCCTCATCGGATCTTAGCCCTTTGCCTACTGGCAAGACACATCCCAGTTTCAGAAACGTTAAAACGTTGAGGGAAGATGTGCATCTTAGAATCAAGAAGATATGGTGCACGGAGAGGAAACAGGAACATAAAGAAGATTTATGTACAGTGGCAGAAAGTCCTAACAGGCACCAAAAGAATGAGAAAACCCAGGACAGACAACAACCACACACGGCACTTTTTATGCTCAAGAGTCATTGTGGAGGAACAAGAAATCCCCCATGACTCATGAAACTCCCCGGAGTAAAGGAGAAGACAAGTAATGAGGACTGAGATGAAGATCTGGAATCATCGATAAAAGATCAGAGGGAAAGTACCAAATCTGAGAAGTGGGTTGTTAACCGCGCTTACCTCGGAGAAGACCAGTGTGAGGGAGAACGGTGTTACTGCTTATAAGAGTTTTCTTGTTTTTTGCTACAAGGAACATATGTATGAAAAAAAAAAAGTTTAAAAAAAAAAGGAATAAAAATATTTGAGAAAAAAAACCCAAAATGGCCAATATGTAAAACAAACAAACAAACAAAAAAAAACACAGTTATTGCTGGTGTGGAAATGTGGGAACCATAGTTCCCTGGAAATAAGCACCTTAGGGCGATTCGTGTCCTGAAAATTGTGACTGTGGCATCACTGGCCACGGAAGCCTTGTGTGATCTCCAGTGTCACCTGCGTTTGCTATAACGCAGGCCTCAGCGAACAAGACCCTGTCCGGCCGGTGCTCAGGGCCAGGTCTGCAGCTGCTCTCTCTGCAAGTCGCAAGGAGCCTGGCTGAGGAGAAGATAAATGGTAAAATGGTTTTTGGAAGGAGGATGCCTCGTCTGGAGCCCACGAGTCACTGCGAATGCCACTCACACACCCCACAACCATCTTCAAAGAAAGGAGCAGAGATTCATGAACTTGGCTTTACAGTTGGGCTCTCCCTCCTCCGGTGCCGTGGGCGCCTAGCGTGGCTCACACCAGTTGGTCATTTGGGTTCCCTCTCATCTTCTGCGGAGGGAACCAGAAGGGTTTATAAATCTGCCTGGTGGTTCCCTGTGGTCCCGAGGTCGGTGCCTGGAACACAAAGGGAGCCTACCCGTTTGCTTTGGGTGGAAACAGAGACAACTCTCTACAGGATTCCCTTTTCTAGATTCAGTGAAGTTACTTGTTCTTACAAATGGGTCAAATTCACCATCAACACCACCAGAAATCACAGGGACTTCCTCAACGGCATTCTAAGGGGAAAAAACAGGCCCATCCATGGAAGCCACGAGGCTGCGTTCAAGTCCAGGGGCATCACAGGATCCTCCACCCTTCTGCTCATTTCTGCCTTATGAGCCCCAAGGGCTGGGGTCCAGGGGCATGGGCTGGGGTTCGGGGCCTGGCAAGAAGTAGGAATGAGCAAGAGAAGATTTTGCACTGAGGCATCCAGTCTAGCTCTGGAAACAGCCCCTGGCACGTCACAGGCCCCGCAAACAGGCTCATTGCTCCTGATGGATGGAAGAGAGGAGTCGCCTCCACTGGAGTGGATGACAGGCGAGACCAGAAGCGAGGCGACAGGCAGCCCGCCGAAGAGCCAAACCGTCATGGGTGACGGGGCCTGAGCTGGCGCAGCCCCAGAGCCTGAGGCCCGGGAAGCCCATGGAGGCCTCCCAGGCCAGGGCGCAATCATGAGTCGTGCACGGGATTGTTGGGCAGGGCCCAGGAGGGAAGCCAGCCTTGCTGCCCTCCAGCAAGGACTTCTCTTGTGACCTGGCCAGGCTTTGGCTGCAGGAGTCCTGGGCACCAGTCAGAAAGAAACCAGCGTATCTTAGGAAGCACGCTCAGAACGGGCCACGCTGTCCAGCTTGTGAAGGAGGAGGCCACGGTTCAGAGGACAGACTGGTGTCTCTCGTCCCTGGCCTCCCGGGGGTCCACAGCTGAGAATGAGGCCCTGACCCCCAGGGTCTTTTCCTGTTCCCACCCTGGTCAAACACATGGAGACTGAGAACACTGGTGTTTTCTGGTGCTGGGAACCCGGAGGAGATTTTTCTAAGCAAGCACAGCGGTTCTCTGGTCAACGAGACCAAAGCAGGAGCCGCCATGGCAGGAGACGTCATAACGAGGAGGGGCTGGAAGGACCGCGGCCCGTTAAAAGCATGGCGAGTATGCTAACCAGCAAGGATGGGAGGGTAAGGGGGCAGGTGGGGCACCAGTTCCATGAGCAGCCAGGCTACAAAGAAAGGCCAGGAGTGAACACTGTGGGATCTGAAAATGTGGAGGCTGACAGGGCGGGAGAGCCAGGAAAGGGAGTGGTCAGACATGAAGCCGGGCCCTTGCTCTGTGTGCCCAGAAGGACAGTACAGGGAAACCAGGAGAAGAAGCACCACCACTGCTGGCTCAGTAATGGGCTCGGTTTTGGCTCTACAGAGCTCTGTGTCTGTGGAAGGAGACATTGGATCCAAATGTCTGTCATTCTGAAGGTGGGGTGGGTGATGGGAGTCTAGTCCAGTGCAGAACTTAACAGTAACAGGTGTGGACAACTGATCTACCTTATGGGCTCACCCAAACTTAGAGTCTATACCCTTAAGGATCCACATAGGATCCTTAGAGTCTATACCCTTAAGGATCCACATAGGATCCTTAGAGTCTATACCCTTAAGGATCCACATAGGATCCTTAGAGTCTATACCCTTAAGGATCCACAAAGGATACATGACACTCTTTGCTTTCCTGTAGAGAAGGTGGTTGAACCAATGCCACTGCAGGGTGGTATGAAAGCATGGCAAGCAATACCCCACCAATAACCCTTCATTCAACATTAACTGAGCATTTACTGTGTGCCAGGCATTAAGCACACTGTCCCTGATAGCCTTTCTCCCTTTCCTTCTCTTAGTAATAAAACCACTTTCTACCTGTGGTAGATAGATTAATGGCCTGCAAAGGATATCCATGTCCTGACCCCAGATAAAGGTGAATATGTCTCCCCATGTAGCAAAAGGGACTTTGCAGGTGTGAATAAGTAAATACTGGGATAGGGACATTCTCCCCAATCATCCAGGTAGGCCTGATGTAATCCCAAGTGTCCTTAACAAGAGGGAGGCAGATGACCCGAGTGACAAGAGGTAGGAGATGGGACGACAGAATCAAGAAGTTCGAATGATACAATGAAGCAAGGGCATACAAGTGCTTCTAGAAGCTGAAAAAGGCAAGGACACAGATTGTGCCCTCACAGCCTCCAGAAGGAGCCAGGCCTGCCAACACCTTGGCTTTAACAGGATTCATTTTGTGCCCATAACCTCCAGAACCAAGAATATATTTGTGTTGTTTTAAGCCACTAAATTTGTGCAAATTTGTTGCAGCCGTAATAAGAAACTAATAAACCACGACATTAAATCCAAGCTGGAAACCTGCCATCCAACTAGAAATCAAACGTAGCCATCCTCCTTTGCAGCTGGTGTGATTGTGTGACTAATTTCTAGACAACAGGACTGAACAGAAACAATGGATACTGATCTCGGACGATCTTCAGCTTTAAGACAAGCTGTGTGCTCTGAACTTGTGCACTTTCTCTTCCCCCCAGTAGACTGGAATGTTGTTATGGCAGTGACCCTGTTCCAACCACACCAATGTGGACAACTTCTATGAATGGTAGAACAACAGGAGCTTGGTTCCCTGAATGACTTCGTGGAGCAGAGATGCTCCACCAGCCTGGAATAGCCAGAGCGTTGGCTGAAGGGAAATAAATTTTTAACTTATTTAAGATACTGTATTTTAGAGCCTCTTTATTATAGCCACTTACCCAGAACCCAAACACATTGCCTAAAGGGAGTCCCAATTTATGCGGACAAACAAACACAGAAACAGATCTGTATACTATCATAGGATGATGGTCAGGTACAGAAGTGGGGAAGGTGCCCAGTGGTCCAAGAGGCCACCAGGGTGGAAAGGAGCTCTAGATTGGGATCCAAGACCTCAGATGGCTATTTATTCAACATAAGCCCTCGATCCAAACTCTGTTGCCTTAAAGGCCTCTAAAACAGAGGTAGACCTAAAGATGAAATAGCCATTTCACATGGCCAAGAAGACAACCGTCCTAGCTGAAGCCCAACTGTATAACCATCGCTCAAGTCCCGCCATCACCACTGGTTGTTTTCAGCTCAAGAAAATAGGGATGAGACACATTTGTGCCTCCAGACTCAGGCTCCTGACCAAAGGGTGATGGCTAGCAACCTCCACACTGACCACCCCCAGGACAGAGCTTGATCCAGACAACGATTTGGTCAAAAATGAAGAGGGCAACCTCCACAGTGACCACCTTCAGGACAACGGCTTGATCCAGACAACAATTTGGTCAAAAATGAAGAGGGCTACTCATCGCTTTTCCCATATTAATAACCTGAGGCCATTTACAACATCTTCTAGGCATTCAAGCATTGTTGCCAGTTTTTTCAGAAGTTTTTTCTGATTTTTGTAATGGTCGTTGGCTACTTTTTCTCTTTTTGTATAGCGCTTTTATTTTCAGTCAATTATGCCTGATCTGCCTATATATAGAGAGAGAGACAGAGAGAGACAGACAGACAGAGAAAGAAAGAGAGATTGAATGAAATGAACCCAAAATGCTTAAGGACAGGATCTGAAAAATGGTCTTAATACACAAGTCAAATCATATCATTTCTCTGCTCAAAATGCTCAAGTGCCACATGGCCGTAAAGCTCCCGTCACTGGCCCGCTAGTGAAGAAGGAGGGCTGATTTATTCCTTGTTCACCGTCTCCCTCACTAGTAGGCAAGCTCCCTGCGGACAGATGTGTTTGCTCACTGATGCAGCCCCACTGCCTCCACTAGGACCTGGCACGTAGTGAGTATATGGATTAGTATTTGTTGAACAGAGGAGCAGATCACCCAAACCACCGAGATGCGAAACTCCAGTAACAGGGACTACTTGCTTTTTGCCAGCTCATCATTTGGAACCTGATTTTCACCTTGATCCCACTGTCTGCCCACCCGATTTGTTCTAGAACAGCTCGTTTTAGGCCAAACCCGCTGACCCTGCCATGGCGGCACTTCCGACGCCTGTCCAGCTTGACACCTGGTTCCCTAACCACATATTTGTTTAGAAAGCAGATCTGACTCCCCAGACGAAACTCACCCTACCGCAACACACCTTTACTGTGAGGTGCTTTGCTGGAAAGCCTGCCTGCCGCTGGCAGCTGGCATAATCAGGAGGTTGGTAATACCAGAGCTCAGGAAGGCTGCAATTAGTACTTGACAAGCACTTTATGGTCCGCAATTTAAATGTCTATGGCATTGTAATTCAGTTCCTCAATGAGGCAAACATGATACTAACCTCATCTAGGAAACTGGATGAAATGCCTCCTTAGTTGATGGCCTCCTAATTAGGGCACGTGGAGAGGTGGGGCTCCCCAACCCTCCCACCTCCAACTTTGGAGAGCGCTTTCCCTTTAGCGCCCTCCCTAAGGCACGTGTCACTTGCGGAAGACTCCCGCGCCCGTGGATGGAGCACCTGCGCACCTGCTGGGGAAGCACGAGAGACGGTTTTGTTTGTTGTTTGTCCACCAGGTCTCACCTTGGCTGAGAAGAGCAACTGTGGGTGATCTCGAGGACAGTCCCCGCCCACTCTCCCCAGGTGTTGAGGGTCTATAGCTGCAACTATGATGTCATCCACCTGCCCCACTGAAGTAACCCTTGGAAGTGTCGCAGTTCATATAGGGGATGCTGAAAAAGCACTTAATAAAATTCAGCGCTCATTTCCCGCTTCAAAGAAAAGCAAAACCTCTTTAGTAAATGAGAAAGAGGGTACTCCCCGGATGCGAAAACGTCGGTCACACGCATGCCCAGCAGTCACTGCCTACACACATAACGTCTACCCAGTTCTGTGCTCAGAGTTGACGACAGTTCAAATCCATGGACAAGAAAGCCAAGTGAAAACACTGGCATGGGGCACCTGGGTGGCTCAGTGGGTTAAGCCTCTGCCTTCGGCTCAGGTCATGATCTCAAGGTCCAGGGATAGAGCCTCTCGTCAGGCTCTCTGCTCAGCAGGGAGCCTGCTTCCCCATTCCCCACCTCTCTCTGCCTGCCTCTCTGCCTACTTATGATCTGTCTGTCAAATAAATAAATAAATATCTAAAAAAAAAAAAAAAAAACACTGGCATGAAAGAGGCTAACATAAGTATTGCTTACTAATAACACGACAGGCTACCTGGAAAACCAAGCAAGCCCGTGGGAAACTGTTAGGAACACTGAGAACACAGTCAGGGGGCTGGTTATAAAAGTAATAGTTACTTTCTACCTACCAGCAAGTCAGAAAACACAATGACAAAGAAGAACCACTATAAAGTAAAAGGATGTCACTCACAATAGGAACAAAGACATAAAACGCAGAGCTCACTCTCGTGAAACAAGAAAGATTTACATGAAAAGGACCCCAATATCTGCAGCTGCTCAAGAAATGTATGTTGGATAAATAATTACCAATTGTTCCAGAGGGCTATAAAAGAGGTAAGAGTGAAAACAAAGATGTCCCCTCGGGGTTCCTGAGCTGGATGAGTCATATTATTATAAAAGTTTTGATTCTTCCCAAATTCCTAAGTTCAACAAATTCCAATCAGAATATCATCTGTATTAGTATTGTATTTAGCATTTAACAAATTGACTTGAAGTTTCTAACATAAGGATCAACAGGTGAGGATAGTTAAGAACATCCTTGAAAAACAGAAGTATTGTTATTGTTTGGGTTTGGTTTCTTTGTTTGTTTGAGAGACAGAGAGTAAGTGAGAGGGGCCGAGGGAGAGGGATAGAGAAAATCCCAACCGGGGTTCGATCGAACAACCCTGAGATCATGACCTGAGTCCAAATCAAGAGTCGGATGCTTAATCAACTGAGCCACCACCCAGGCGCGCCCTGAGAAATACTTTTATTGTTAAGGAGAGGACTTGACTTATTGGATACTGCAGTGTGACATAAGGCTAAGGTAATTTAAGTAGTGGGGCACTAACCCAGAAAGTGTCAGACATACCTATGAAACAGAGCAGAAAATTCAGAGACAGACCAGCTACATATAAGGTGTCCTATCCAGTAAGCAGAGAAATACATTATCAACAAATAACACCGGGACACTGGCTTGCCCGTTTGGAAATATCATTGCTTGTTCACTTTATAAAAAAATCTATTCTAAATGTATTAAAAGGTGAACTATTAAAAAATTAAACCATTATTGTAAGCAAAAGAAAAATACATGTATTATTAATACATATTAATATATATTTAAAATTATATTACTTTAACATATAAAAATGTAAAAATCAATTTCACAAATCAGTAAGAAGGAGTTATGCTATTAATGAAAATAAGCAAGTGATAGGACAAATCAATTCACTAAATCAGAGGCCCCATTCAACACTGAAATACATTCAACCTTTCCGATAAACAAAGAAGTGACAAAATAAAAGCTTATTCCATTGCCCAATTGGCAGAGCTTTTGTTTTTATGTTTCAGTTAATAATATCTCCCAGTTGTGTGCTCCAAGAAAACACCCCCACCCCATCCGTTGTTGTCTGAGGTTGGCTTAGCAATAGCAGGGCCTGCAGGCAGCCAAGTGGGCGATGATGTCCTCTAGGTCCTACCCCTTAGGTCTTGGACAAGTCTCTATGGCCTCAGATCTTGTCTCTTGAAAGAAGGATATTAATAGTTCCTACCTATGTTATGAAGACTAACCAAGATGATGCATATAGAAGCACCTGACTCTGGTCCAGAGTAAGTTTTGCAGAAATGGCAGAGAGAGTTTTGTATCCCCTTTGATTCAGCCAATGCTAGAGTCTAAGGAACTAGAATTGTGAAGAAGCATGCACATTTTGTTTCAAGGCTGCATGGGCAGCAGACACAACTCACAGGTTCCATAAGAGAAGATTACCCAGATAACCTGTGTCCTCGTGGTATACTGGGAAGTCATTTAAAATAGGGAGTAGAGGGGCGCCTGGGTGGCTCAGTGGGTTAAAGCCGCTGCCTTCAGCTCAGGTCATGATCCCAGGATTCTGGGATCGAGCCCCACATCGAGCTCTCTGCTCGGCGGGGAGCCTGCTTCCTCCTCTCTCTCTCTGCCTGCCTCTCTGCCTGCTTGTGATCTCTATCTGTCAAATAAATAAAATCTTAAAAAAAAAATAAAATAAAATAAAATAAATAAATAAATAAAATAGGGAGTAGAGGCTCTAACTTGGTCCAGATTTTGAAACACCCTTCATGATATATGGTTAAAGGGAAAAAGCAGGTAACCAGCAGCAGATAATCTGAATTTTGCTTTTTAAAAGTGTGATGATGATGCCACAATATCAACAGAGATTATGTTAGAGAGTAGGGTGATAGTGATTTTAATTTTCTTCTTTTTATTTTCATTTTACAAATTTTCTTCAATACATATAAATTACTTCTATAATAAGATAAAAACACTACCAGTTATCTCGGGGTTTTTTATGCAAACTCTCCGAATATGAAAGTTGGTTGTTAGGGTGGCTTTTCAAAAGATGCAAATGAGCTTGTCAGTATGCATTTCCCTTCCCAGCTGGGAAAGGTCCAGCCGCAGAGATGGACTCCATTAGCGTGATATTGACAGAAGTCCCAAACAGAAATTGCCCGCAGTACTCAATGGTCTCTATTTATTCCTCGGTACATTTGTCCTCATTCTGGAAAAGGGGGCTTGTGATTCCAAGATAGCATACCTATCCCAAAAGATCAAAACCCAGTATAGTTTGCAATGCTCTGTGTTTTTGAAAACTGTTACTCCAGAGTGAGAACAGCGTCTGTGGTAGAGAGAGACCATGCCCCAGCCCAAAGCTTCTCTCTCTCCTTAGCAATCTGTGCACTGTGCGGTAGCCTCGACCTGAATTCCCTGGCTTCAGGAGGAAATTCTGTGCTTTCCTCAAGGCCAGTGGCCACCTCACCACCCCCTCCCCAGCCTGCCTGATCCAAGGCAGAACAAACTCTTCTGCAGGACAGGATGGCCGTTCCAGTCCTGGCTCCTCCGTGGGGTCTCATCTGTGTGTTTGCCCACCAGCTCCCTCCTGTCTGCAGGCTGCTGGCCTCAGGAGGACTGGATTTTCCCCATGACCAGTCTGAGGGCACCATCCCATAGACCCACTGGCATCTTTTAATAAGCATCTTTTGGTGGGCGCTGGGGGGGGGGGTGCACCCTGAAATGAAGCCAAGGTTAACAACAAAAGCTTTGCGTTAGTCTGTGCTCAATGGTCATTCTGGCATCGACTTTCCCAGCACAGTCCCCAAAAGAGGTGCCATCCTAAGAGGACCCAGGGACTCCAGCCCACCTGGGTGGCCCAATTTACACACGTTTGCTGAGCTGCAGACCCCACATGCTCCCAGGATGCATAATGAGTCACGGTCATTCATCTCTGCATACCTACTGCCTTTATGCCTCATCAACTTTGTCCTGTCCCTGGCTTTCTGAACCCAAGTGCCAGCTGACACAGTGAACCCTGGAAAAGAAATCTTGGAATCCTGGAAGGTGAATGTACTAAGCGAAAATATATTTTTTGGCTAGTCCTTCTAGCTAGCTTGATATCCTCAGCAAGATTTGAGCAGTAGGACTTCTATGACTTTATTCAAATCACTGATCAGAGAATTAATATTTAAGTTGTATATATATATATAGTATATAGCGTATATTTATGTGCAGTATGACTTCTACAGTCGTATTCAAATCACTGACTAAAGAATTAATGTATGGGGGCGCCTGGGTGGCTCAGTGGGTTAAAGCCTCTGCTGTGGCTCAGGTCATAGTCTCAGGGTCCTGGGATCGAGTCCCGCATCTGGCTCTCTGCTCAGTGGGTAGCTTGCTCCCTCCTCTCTCTCTGCCTGCCTCTCTGCCTACTTGTGATGTCTGTCAAATAAATAAATAAAATCTTAAAAAAAAAAAGAAGAATTAATATATGTCTTTCTTTTAAAGGAAGAATACATATGTGATATTAAAGGCAAAGATCCAAGTCCTGAGGACAACCACCCCAGGCTACTTGCAGTTTATTCCCTTCTGGGTTTGAGATCCAAACAACTAACAGATGCACCTAAATGGACCGTGTCCTCTCCCTAGTTGAAAAGTTACAAGAGATTTTGTCAAAGGCCTCCACAGAGTTCACATTTGCCAGGCTCCCAGATCTCTGTACCTCAGTCTTCTCATCTGAAAAATGGGAGCAATGAGAATGCTTATCTCTTCGGGCCTTGATGAGAAGAAGAAGATTTACCACATCAAGTGCTTAGAACAGAGGCTAAACCCATAGAATGCTCCCCTGTGGACGTCAGTGATGCCTCACTGAAGGGACGGCTTCACTCAGCCAGGTTCATGCCTGCTCCCAGGGTGCCTCAGCAATAAGCCAGGATTCCCACATCCCAGGTTCCGGAGGGATCTTGTACAGCTCCAAACAAGAAGAGCTGCCCTGGCGAAAGCAAATCATGGCAGCCAGGGCAGAGACTAGGGCTGTCTTCTGAAATATTCTCTATTCCAGACGTCTCCTAACCTAGCTTTTCCCCAACTCACAACGGCGGGCGCCTTTGGCTATGTTGTGTTCTTCCTAACACTATTACGCCAATTATGATTATTTACACCGCACGAAGATCTGAAAGTTCGTAAACTGGCTTCTTATACACATCCGGAATGTTTTTAGGATATATTATTGGCTCGCTCTGGTGGGTTCTAAATCTCTTGACATCCCAACTTCTAACTTACACAGGATGAAAGAATCCAACTGCCTGCTTTCTGCCCTGAAAAGCAAATCCTGACTCAAAAACAGGAATAGACACTTCAGTCTTTACATCCACTGCCCTATTTCTTCCCCCAAACCTAAATGAGACCTACTTTAGTCCCCATTATTTTCACAACGCTGCTTTTTTGATAACTTTCATGATTTCCTTCCTCATGAGTTCAGACAACTGACACTGTAGGGCTCTCTCACAGAAACACTTAACAATCCTAGATATTCCTCTCTTGGCTTCTCTCAAGGGCTTTCCAGCGCTATTATCTGATTGAAGCATAAAATCACCCTGGGAGGGTAGTCAGAGAAGGTGCCCTCTCCATTTTACAGATAACGAAACCGAGGCTCAGAGGCCCTGGTTCCCTTAGAAAGACCCCGGGGGTCCAGCCTTCCAACATCCTGAATTCTGAACACACTCTTCTCTTCCCTTCAGCCGTTCCGGCTCCCATTCTCCAAACACCCAGAATGGAGTCATTTTGGTCAAAATCCAATTGAGTCTTCCGACATCGACTTCTTTATCAGTGGCTGTGAGAAAGCACGGTGTTGCTCTGTTCCGAAGCTCTTTCCATCCAAATGGGTTTTAGGAGCAGCCCTTCACCAGTCAGAGAAGTGATCTGTGGCGGGCTGGAAAGGGGCTGGAACTCGGCAGGTCTCAAAAGGAAAGGCGCCCCGGGAAGTTTCCCATCTCCAAACCCAGAGCCTCCTGCTGGGAGGGTGGAGGGAGCCCCTAATCCTTGCCCGACATCCAGGCACAGTGGAGCAGAAACAGGGCCCCCAGCAGCAGCATGGTGTGCAGCACAACCCCGGTCCAAAGGATACACCTCTGGCCACACAGGTCCCCTGTTATCCGGACAGACAGCCCGGAGCCATGAGCGCCCATCCCCTGCCCTCTGATGGCGCGGCCAAGCCAGCCGACCGAGCTTCTGGCTGCTAGCCTTCTAGGACAGTGATTCCAGCATGGATCACGGCTCCTCTCTGCTTCCCTTCATCAAGAAAGCCATTAAGGGAAACGGAAAGCTGAGTGCATCTATGAGGTCCACCTACAGACCCAACTTGGAGTAAGCTTTGAAATCACTCCTGGGCCCTCTTCAGGCCCTGAGTCATTTTTCGATTGTTAAAATTAGATTGGTCTCACAGCAGACTTCTGAATCTAAGTGGTGTCAAATGAGGCTGGGTCCTGTTCCCATTCAGCATTCTCAGGCATCTGCGGTGTGCACAGCCCCAGCTGGGCCTTTGAGGACACTTCCTCTCGTCCTTGCCTTCCAGCCACCCACAGAGCGGGTCTCACATCCCGATGGTGCAGGTGGAAAAACGGCCTCAGTGGGTTAGGGGTCTGCCCAGGGCCACACGGCAGGAAGTGACGAGGCCAAGATTTAACTCCAAATCTGCCTGATCCCCCTTCTTTCCCCTCTGCCCTTGTCTTTGTGATGCCCCTGGAGATGACCTTGCCCAGCTCCCACGTGACAGGGCCGTGTGTCCTTTTGTTTTAGCCAACAGGAAGCCTCTGCTGACAGCAAGAGTCAGAAGCCAGGACCCTGCAGGAGGCTCTGGCGAGCATGGATTGATTTTTAAAATATGCTTTTAGACACGGCTGGCCCAACGGTGCTTGCATTTCCAGGTCTTCCAGCTCCCTCCCCGCCAGTGTCTCTTGTGGCTGGCCACCTAGCTGCCTGCTGCCTCTGAACGGCTCAGCATCATCCTTTCAAAGTTCCCCTCCCTCCCCCGCACAGGGTTCTTTCATATCTTCCACCTATGTCCTTCAAGGCCAGCTTCAAGGTCAGCTGCTCTGCCAAGCCCTCCCAGGTTGTAGGCTGTACGAGTGAGAGTTCATCTCCTCCTTGTCACGTGCCCATGGCCCTTCCTTGTGTCTCCCCAAGGAGTATGTACAAATCAGCCTCCTATCAGTTATTTGACACACACGGTATGGTACTTCCTATGCATCGGCCAGGGCTAAAGTCTTTGGCAAACCTTAAGTGAGTTAGTTTTTATAACTGTCTTGTGAAGTAGGTACTATTGTCACCTCCTTTGTACAGACAAGAACACTGGAGGGTGGGAACTGACGTTTGCCCCAAATCAACACAACTAGTAAGCGGAGGCCAGGCGGTCCTGCTCCAGAGCCGGTGTTTGCTCATAAGCACTCCACTAGGGTCACCTGCTTGCGTGGGAGTTGTCTACACTGTCCTGTGAGCCCTCTAAGGGCAGAGGTCATGTCACATCCTGCCCAGATGCTCACAGCCTGGCACAAGGCAGGACCTCTGTGCTCGATCCTGAACGGAGTGCCATGTCTGGCATGAGATCACCTCTCCCGTGTGGCCAGCGGACAGTGGTCAGCAGTACAGATCCTGGTCCCAGCTTCCAGCCACTCGGAGCACCTGCCTTCCTCCTATAGGCAGTCACATCTGGCAGTCCTCCCTGAGATGCTTAGGAGGATGACATGAGAAGCATTTCATCATCTGTGAAGCCGAGAGCATCTCTACGCACGCCTCACCATCTAAAAGGGTTCCTCCCTCTCCAGGGCTTGACCCTTGGGGTCCTCCTCCAAGGATGGAGGACTCCCCCGGCTTCTGGCTGGATCCCAGCAAACCCAGTCAAGAATGCAGGACGAAAGACCCTTCCATCTGGAGAGAGTGGAGGGAGAGGGGCTACAGGTGGTGCCAAGTAGAGTACTTACAATCAGTAAGTGCCCACTTACTGCCTCCCATGGGCTTATCATTCTGAGCCTCAGTTTCCCCATCTCTAAGTGGAGCTAACAGAATTCCTCTCTTACCAGGTTGTTATCCTGATGATGCATTCGGAAGCAAGAGTAAACTCTGGCACTGCACAAAACTCACCATTCTCGTTTAATTGTTGAAAGAATACCTACTGAATAAGGTTATTAGAAGAACTACATTAGAAACCAACTGCACTTCTCCCTTTACCAGACTGGAGCACAAACAAGGTCACGTGTCTTTGAATGTTCCAAGATGACAGGGACAGGCATCTTCCCAGCGACACCTGGCCCAGTGCCCCCCAGATCCTGGGGTAGCCTATGTTATATCCCTCAAGGTGCCCTGAGCCCAGCCCCTGAGACAGGCCCCTCTGGGTCCCTGCTGCTGCCATGGCCGCCGCAGAGGTCGGGGTCTCCACTGAAACCAGGGCTGGACCCCCCCCCCACCAGGAGGTCAACCCCAGGACAGGGAAGTGCCCGGCTCCAAGATGGAAACTGAGGACTACCGTTCTCATTCTCGACACCGAGCACCTTCAGTTTGCATGCACACGTGCAGCCACAGTCCCCACGGGCAGGGGGAGGAGGCATTCCAGCATCAGCTCCCACCTCCAGACTGTCCTTGGATCCCTACCCCACCTGCCTCTCCAAGCAAACTTCCTCTGGGAGCTTATTTTGCCCTCCCCCGAAGCTGACCCTGCTCAGGGCTCCAGCCCTGCTCAGAAGAGGCTCTGCAGATGTTAAGCTTGGACAGAGGGAGTCAGTCTCACTGCTCTTCCAAGGGCCTCTGTGTTCTTCAGACAGTGGGACTCCTGACCCCAGCAACCCTGAAGCTTCCTAACAGTAAAGGAGGGGCTTCTAGAATGTTATCTGAATACAGAGCCAGCCCTTCTTCCAGGGACATCCATGTCCCTGCCTCCCCCAACTGTAAGCCCTTGGCTTTCTAAGTGTTCAGTGACAGGGCCGTCCAGGGGACTCAAACTAAAACACAACAGAGGGCGCCTGGATGTCTCAGTCATTAAGTGTCTGCCTTCGGCTCAGGTCATGGTCTCAGGGTCCTGGGATCAAGCCCCACATCAGGCTTCCTGCTCAGTGGAGAACCTGCTTCCCCCTCGCCCTCTGCCTCTCTCCTCTGCTTGTTCTCATTCTCTATCCCAAAAATAAATAAAATCTTTTAAAAAATAAAAACACAACAGAGGGCCTCACCTCAGGAACCAGAACCAGAGTTGCTCTCAGAAGCCAGTCTTACGACTTTCTGCCCTGACCATACACCAGGACAGAAGCGCATCACATCCCCACCAGGCACTCCACCCTGTGGCATCTGTAGAACACCCACTGGGCAGCCGGTCCACATAGTTTTATCTAGTCCCCACACACAATGCTGGTTATCCACTCCCAAACCTCCATGGTACACGTCAGAGAAGGGAGGCCCAAGAAAAGCAGCCACTATAGGTCACCCAGCAGGGATTAGGGGTGGACCTGGCTTTTCTGGCTAAAAGACCAAGCTCTTTCTACGACCCCTTGCCTTCGTGGGTGCACGTGTGAAAGCACCCAGCCCAGTGCTGGCCCGAACCCCTATCACTTCTCACAGCAGACAGCCCTCACTCACTCTCATGGCCCCAAATTTCTGCCCAGGGACCCTTGTGAGATAGTTTGGCTGTGGGTGGTCCTGGGTCTGACATGTGCCGAAGATGGATGGCTGGACTTCTGATGACCAAAGGCGTCCGATGCTTGAGAGGAAGACGCGTTCCCTACATCTTGTTCTAGATGCTTCTGTAAGAGTGCCAGCTAGGGTCAGAAAACCTCAGCCCCCGGCCTCTCCGCTCTCACACTGTTCTAATCTAATACTGTGCCTTCCTTCTTTATTAGGAAGTTGAATGAATCACCCGTGTGAACAACATCTCGGTGTCTTTTATTAAGATGTTATTGGAAACAGCCAAAGGCCCTGAGACGAACAACCCAGAATTAATTACTCTTTGTGCTTAGTTTCAGGCGTATCTTTTATTTGTAACTCTTTACAGCTTTTGTAAACACTTTCACATTAATCTATTTCTCTTCCCCTCTCTCTGCTCCTTCTCTCCCCCTCCCCGCATCTCTATAATAACCCCATGGAGAACCGGGGCGGGGTCGGGAGTGGGGGTGGGGGAACCACCATTATCATTCCCATTTTACAGATGGTAACACTAAGGCGTAGAAAAGTTGAATGACTAGCTCATGGTCCTCCAGCACTGAGTATGAGAGATGGTCATCCACGGGGCACGCAGAGCTCTTCCTACCACACTGCCCTGCCCTCTAAGCTAACAGATTTGTCCTGAGCCTAAAAGGAAATGTGTCTCATCACAAGCGAACACCACGACATTTCTCTCCAGCCGTCAAACACAGTATTCAACTGAAACTATCCATTCCTCACAGATGCCTGATAACGTCTTCTCCCTCTGCTCCATTTAGGGCACAGTTGTGATTTTATCCAAAATTGTTATATTTTACATTGCGTTTAGCACCACTCATGCAAGAAACATTTGCTAAACACTTACAATGTGCCAGAGGCCTTGCGAGGTGCTTGGACACAAAGGCCTTCATTCCCTCCCAGATATTACCAAGCACCTTCAGGCTCTTTGCTGGGCACTGGGACATGGCAGGGACCAGATAAATGACATGCCTGTCCTCGTGGGCTGGCCCAGCGTGCAGACAGGTGAAGTGAGGGACAATAGCCAGCAGTGATGACACAGAGCTCTGAGGGCATCGCCAGAGACAACAGGCCAGGGAAGTTCACCCCTGAGCTCCCAGTGGGTATCAAGTCATCCCAGGGTTGGCGTCGGAAAGAGCCATATCGAAAACCCATCCAGTGAGGCTCACACACAGACCACACGCTTTTTTGCTTGGCCTCATACAGACGCTCCCACTGAACGTGACTATACAGCATTTTACACGTTCACTTACATTATAATAAGTGACAGTGAAATTTAGTGGGCGCCTACTCAATGTGTCCCATGTGCTCAGTGCTTTACACGAACGTTCTAGGCCAACCTCCAAAAGAGCCCCCTGAGACAGCGGCGTTCCCATCCCACAGAGCATAGCCCAAGGTGTGGGGGCAGCACGTGGGCGCACATCGCCAGATTCCAAATGTCACGGTCTTTTCCCCACAGGCACTGGACATCACACAGCAAGACATTGTCAACATGCAGATCGGCCCCGGGAGCCTGTCAGCTCTCACCCATTCATCCCACAGATATCTGCCAAGCACCGGTTACGTACCAGGAACTGGGCTGGGCACTACTGGGAGCCCAAACAGAGCTGTTCCTGCACTTATGGAGTTCGCGGCCCCCCACGGGAACACGGAAGACCAAGAGGGATCAAAGAGTCCAGCAAACATAAAACTGCATTTGTGGTAAGCCCTAGAGTGGAAAGTTTTATGATTCTCAGAGAAAATGGGGCAAAGGATTCTTCCCAATCAGGGAGGATAGACAAATCCCACTTGAGCTGGTGTCTAAGAGATGAACAGAGGTGGCGAAAGTGTTTCAGACCATGGAACAGCTTGTGCAAAGGCCCTGTGCAGAGCAGGGGGAGGGAGCACACTCACCTGAGAAACTGAGAGGACCCCGTGTGTCTAGTCCAGAGTAGGAAGGGAGAGCAGGCAGCACTGAGGCTGGGGAGTGGGCCGGGCAGACCCTTGGGGCCTCCAGGGCCACCAAGAGAGGTTTTGTTCCTATTCCCAAAACAAGGGGAGTCTCTGGAAGGTGTCAGGCAGCGAGGCCACCTGGTCAGAGTGCTGGGTCAGTGGTCCTAACTGTCCTCTGCACCTGGGGAAGAGCCCCTACCCCTGGCCTGTCACCTCACCCTTCTCATGCTGCAAGGTGACAATGCCAGGCAGCCTTGCTGCGTGCCTTTGAGAGCACAGCGGCCGTGGTTCATCTCCACATGCCCCACACCCAGCCCAGGCCCTGCACCAAGCCTCAGGTACAAAAAAGGCAGCACCGCTGCCGTCGAGGTAATCCAGGAGAGACACACATAGACACAAACACTGACACCCCCAGTAAACACCGCAGGAGGTGACAAGCTCCGCAGGTGCAAGGCGAGCAAAGAGTGGATCTGTGGGAGCCAGGTGTGCAGACAGACGCGTTCAAAGTGAGGAGAGAGCACAGGGCTGGCTGTGTGGAACAGGGGAAAGGGAGAGGGCGGGGCAGAGCTGGAGGGAGATGAGGGGTTGTGTGAAGTTCACAAAATAAAATAAGAAAAGCATCAGCCACCAGCAACATGTGCCACTTGCCTCTACGGGAGGAAGGTAAGAAACTGCGGGAGGATGCCGCTCCCTTGGTGCTCAACTTTTGGGCATCAAGGTCAGACCATCTGCATTGAAATGCCAGCTCACCGCTTGGTTGGCCATCATGTCCCATGACCCAGCCAAGCCTCACCTGCAACCCGAGCGCGCTCATGGCACCTGCCCCAACAGGATGTGGAGAGGATCCCCTCAGCGAACCCTACAAAGAGACTGATGCAGGGACGGATGTATGCTGAGCCCAGGATACAGGTGAGTTCTTGCTGCTGCTATACCCTCTTCTTCCCCTGCACCCTTGCAACTAAACGCTTCCATTCCCTTTTCCTTCTTTTGTAACAAGATCAGAAGCTCTCCAAGGGCTTTCCAGTGTTTCTAGAGCTCACAGAGTCCAGCAAAGAGCTCAGAGGGGTCAGTCGGACCCCCAGAAGACACTGTATGAAGTGACAAGGGAGCCCTCTCTCCTGTCAAGGTCAAGGCAGTCTACACCAGCTTCGGTGGGAGCCAGTGCATGGGCTCTGATCGCATGCCACAGGGTGGGCTTCCAGGTCTCCGCCTGCTGGTTAAATCCCTGAAAGAATTCTGGGCATTCTCAGAAAAGCTTCAGTGAACGGGCAGTTCTAGAAACAAAGTGATTTGGATAAT
This sequence comes from Mustela nivalis, assembly GCF_964662115.1. Lineage (NCBI taxonomy): Eukaryota > Metazoa > Chordata > Mammalia > Carnivora > Mustelidae > Mustela > Mustela nivalis. The sequence goes on from NC_139032.1 coordinate 61,971,590, forward strand.
AGAGTGATTATTATAAGGATGACTGTTGCTTTCAGAATCAGTTCCCTCTGAACAAAGTCGAGTGGATCATAAGCAGAGTGTGAAAATATCATTTTCTCTGTGCCACCTCCTGACCCCGCGCCACGAGAGCAGCAATAATGCATCACTCCTCGAAGTCTTTCTTTGGCTAGATTTTATCTGAATGGTGACTGATGATGTCCTTGCCAAGCGGCAGGACAGGGGTCCACTTTAGCCAGCAGCTGGGGAACGTGGGCACTGATGAAGACAGATGAATCCATTTACTCCGTACTCTGGATCTACCACTAATTTTCTAGATGACAATGACACTTCACCCTTCCAGCGATGCGCACTGTTCAGAAAGACCAGAAAAGTAGGAAAACTGCCAAAGGAGTCCCCCATCGGCCCCAAAAGGTGCCACAAGGTTCATGCCCTTTACTCGAGCAAGAATTCTCAGACCCCAAAGCTCAGCTCCTAACTGTTTTACTCTTATTTTGCACATGATTCTAATAAACTGGGTTACCTGATTTGGGGTCCCGACCAAAACCAGATCAGGGAGACGGTCACCCTGAGGCTGAGGTTAGCCCCTTCCTGAGTCAGTCTTGACCATGGAAGGATAAAGAGCAGAAGCTTCCAGCCCGGGAGCAGGGAGCGTGGAACAAGTGCTGCTCTCCAGAGGATCCCAGGAGACCTCTTCATTCACTATCCCCAGATCTGTCACTGGACCACCTGGCTCACTGAGGCTGATGACTTGGCTCCGTTCCTGCAATTTCTACTAGGACCAGAGCCCAGTCCAGCCTCTGCTGGGGCTCACATTCCCTAGAGGTGGGAATAGGATATCACAACCTGATTCCTACACCCACCACCTGCTGGTTTAGAGGACTGTTCCAATAAACCACCTAAAACCATAAGAGTTCTCAGATGCTGCAAAGTATTTATTTCCTAAGTTTTCATGTACCTTGGAAGATGCCGTGTACATTTGTCAGGGGAGAGGAGAATCTTCTATTGGAACATCCAGCAAGTAACCTTTGCACTCCACAGTTACAGGGACCCCCAAAGTACCAAATAACAAGAATGCAGACAAACAAAAAGCAAGCAGGAAGCTCACGTGGCTTGGCATATGGAACAGCTCCTCGATTTGTGAAAACTATGCCCATTAATCCTCTTAGAACTAGAGAGCTGCGTCCTAAGCTTTTAGATGTATTTGTTTGTTCAATAAATACTTATTGAGCTCCTGCTCTGTGCCTGGCCCTGAGCCAGTGCCTCAAGGGGCCACAAGGGAGCCAGGCACACCCAGCACCTGCTCTCACCATGCCTACAAGGGAGCAGAGCCCCTCCAGCCATGCTACAATTCACAGAGAGAGCAAGAACTTCCCCACCATCTCAACAGCTAACCGAGCACCAGGACCCAGACCGCCAACCTCACATGGGGCTCACACCCCCACGGCTCCAGCCTGGTACACCTGCTTTTTCCTCGAAAGGTACAGAGAGAAAAGCATCTCACAAGCCGCTCTGTACCTTGTTACATAAGCAGAGAGAATAAGAATAAAATAAAGGAGCAGATGAATAGAGATGCTCATGGGGTGAACTACACCATTTAATTTTCTGACCTTCCTACAATCAAATTAAATAACCAAAAGGTTAGCGACAAGGAACCACTTACATTCACATAGGGAATGGCCAAACGGCCTCCAGAAGGGGGTCGCCTTCCCCAGCATCTTCCTCCGATCCACTACCACAGTTTGGCTCATGCTACGTGCAATGGTTTCTGTCTGTTGTGACCAGCTACTTAGACCGTGAGCTCCTTGAGGGAGAGGTTCACGTCGCATCCATAGCTGTGTGGCAGGACCTGCAGAAAGTTCTATCAACTAGAGTGTGCTGCCCTAGGGCACTGAGGCAGAAGCGGGTAGTGCCTGCACAGCTGTGTAGGTGGGCCGGTCGGATCTCCTCTGCAGGCAGAACCTACAGCTGATGGCTTTTGCTGCAGCTTCAACTCTGTCACCATATTTAACTCCACTAAGGACACAATCTCCAGGCAGCCTGCGGTCGGTGACCAAGCTGGGCAGGGACTCGGTCCAATGTGGGAGCCCTCTATGGGCAGACTTTGCCCCAGAGCAGCCCACTGACAGGCCCAGACTTGCTGAGCCTCTTCCTACCCATCTCTCCTTCGCGCTCCGTTCCCACTATCAGCCTGGTGTCATGGGCCAAGCGTCTCCCCACCTCCTCTTCTGTCTTCCACAGGCATCCCCACCCCGCCCCCTCCAAGAGCTCTTCTGCTTCTAAATCCGTCTTGGCGTCTACTTCCTGAAGGACCCAGAACGACAAGTCTGCACGGCACCCACCTGCTCCTTGACACTGCCTACCCTCCCTTGAAGCTGGCTTGACCGGTGACTATTTCTGGTCAACGGAATAAGAGTAGAAACAATGCCTGTGTCACTTCCAAGTAAAGATGGTTAAAAATCCAGGATGCCTTCCCCACGAATCCCTCCCTACCCCCATCTCCTTGAAGTCACAAGATGGGAGAGTCACGCCCCAAATCTGCCCGGCTCCTTGTGTTCCCACTTGGAGGCGAGCCCCTCAGGAGCATTTCTAACACACTCTGGAATTTGGGTAAGCGACAGAGAAATTGTATTATGTAGGCAACAGAGATTTCAAGTTTTGTTTGTTAAAGCAGCAGGACCTAGTTCACCCTGACTGACAAAAGACGTGTGTCCCACACGTATCTGTTCAGCACCTCTATTTTCACGGCTGTCCTGCCCTTCCAGCTTGCTTACTTCCCCGCTGATCTCCGCGTGAGGAAGCTGATGGTACTCTGTGCCTGGGGGAGGGTAGGCCAAACATAGGAAGAAGCCCTTGTCAAAGATAAACTTAACAAGTTGAACTTTTCGCCCAATACCAAGGGCCAAACAGGCCCTAGCATGGGCGTTCCACCCACCGCCCACCATGGGTGGCTGGCCGGGTCTGGGGAATTGGTTGGGGGCTGGCATGGCCAAGGGCACTGCCCTCCCATGGGAGGAGCATGGCGTTGCTCTGGGTGGGAATAGGCAGGAGGCAGCTACAGCCTGACAGTCCACTTAATCCTGATAGATGGGGTCACCTGAGTCCCTTGCTCATGGCGGGGTAGAGATGATTGGGCCAAACTCTTCATTCGGTGGGAGGCTAATTCAGAAAGGAGATTGGAATTTACTCACTCACAGTGCCGTTCAGCAGACGCTCACTGATGACCTGCCCTCACGGAGCTAGAGCTTGGCGCGGGGAGAAAGAGTACATACATGCCTGGATACACGACAGAGGGGAAGATGGGCTGCTCAAGCCCCCTTCCTCCAGCTCCCCACTCGGCAGCGCGGCGACGGCACACGGCACGACAGATAACGCTGCCTTACGTTACATCATGTCGTGAGGTTCCACATCCAAAATACCCATTCTTCCTGGCGGCCCTGTGAGGTCAGCATAATTGTCCCCATACGGCACAGGAATGATGGCAATGGTGACAACCAAGAAGCGGGTATTTACTGGGTACTCGCAGGGTACCAAGCAGTGACCTGACTACCTTACCAGGGTGGTCGCATCTGTGAGCCCCATTTTATAGATGACAAAAGGGAGGCAAAGTGCCTGGCCCCGGGTCACCAAGCAGGGAAGTGGTACCCAACAGAGATACAAACCCAGGGCTCCTGAGGTATCGAAGAGCTCATCCAACAGGTATGAGGTCCCTGCAGAGCTGAAGGGTCTGAAAGGAAGTCTGCCATTCTGTGCCTAGCCTCACCCCTGCTGGGCTGCTCCCTCCTCGTGCCCCTGCAGCGCAGTGCCTGGACTTAGTGACTCCTGCCTGCCAGAACTCCTACCCATGGGTCCCTCCCTGTTGTCCCTCTCGCCCCGGCAGGTCTCAGTGCTGCCTGTTCTCCTCCACACCCTCTCACTGCCTGTCCACCTCGGTTCAAGTTCAGCATCTCACCCTTCAACCACTGGAGAAGCTTCCTGGCTTCTCAGTCTCCAGCTCATCTGTCTACCATCTAGGCTCTGCCTTCCCACCAGGCCCTGATCATATTACATCCATGTTCAAAACCACCACCTACACACGGCTCCTCCTAGTTCCAGAATAAAGTCCAACTTTCTCAACATGTGATTCGAGGCCTTCCACACCCAGCAACAGGCTCCCTACCCCTCCACAGTCCCTACACTTGGGGGAAGGCATAACAAGTCAATGCTCCCCAAACACCTCACACTGTTTCTCCCTCCCTTCTTTGATCTTGGGGCTCTTTCCTGGGATCCAACCCCCCCTTCCCTGAGTCCCTGCTTCTCTATGTCAACATGACATTGGCCCTTTCCGGCCCATCTTGATTTCCACTTCTCCAGGAGGCCTCTCTTGACCTAGATATGATCTTCCCTTTCTCTCAAAGCCCTTAGCATGCCTGGTCTCTTTCTTGAACGTAGCATTTCCCAGTGCCTGTCTTTGTGGACATCTACAATCAGATACCCCTGGCATCTACACCTTCAACAGCCTTGGACATCCTTCGAGGAATCACCTTCCTTCACTCCCTGCTCATGCGGTTGGGCAGGGCTGACCTCCCTGCCCTCTCCCTCCACGAAAAGCTGGCTGATGTCCCAGACCATCAGGGTCATGGGATTGGCTCGGGGATGGACACATGACCCTATTCAAGCCAATGAGAGCTGAGTTTGGGACTTTGGCTGAAACATTTGGGAAAGGAACACTCTTCTTACTGGAGTTTCTAAACTGGAAGTGTGTAAATTTGTAGCTGGTAGGGGCCATCTGTGCCACCACATGGGTAGGGCCTGCCTGAGAGTGAAGCCAAACAGAGAAAACCAGAGCCAAGAGATGGAGAGAAAGAGAGAGAGAGACATTTTTTAAGATTGCATTTCAGTCCCTGGATTCAGCCATGCCTGAAGACAGCCTACTCCAGGACTTTTCAGTCACATGAACCAGTTAAAGTGGTGTTTATATCACTTTCAAGGAGTCCTAAGCAATACAGCTCCTCAGGGCCAGGTACCATGCTGGGTAGTGGGGCTGGAACCACAGAGAAGAGGTAGTATGATTTGAAAGGGCTCATTTTCTACCTTTTTATTTCTAAGAACAGCTGTATTGAAATACATTCATACATCATAACGTTCATTCTTTTGAAGTATATGAGTTTACAGTTTTGGGATGTTCATAGAACTGTGCAGTCATCCCCACAGTCCCTTTCTAGCTAACCTTGAAAATGGCCACTGTGCACTAGAGCCCTGTTCTCCCCTACGCACCAGCTCCTCCTCGAGCCCAAGACTGGGTTTTGTTCCCTTCTGCAGCACTAGTGACTGTAGTAGGTGCTCAATTAGTGCCTGCTGACCTGGACTCATACATTCTTGAAAAACTCAGCCTCCCTCCACCAGTTGCCTGGGCTCTTTCTAAAGCACCCACCGTTAATGAGAGAACAGATATTTAGCACAGCTGCTCCAGGGAAGGACACACTCCCCTACCGCTAGGCTGCCCCTGGATTTTCCAAGCTGGATCCCTGCAGCAGGCTAACCTTCCTAACCTAACAGGTGCACACCTAGAATGTGCTCCCTTGGCCCCCTGAACTTTCCCTAAGTTTATCACATAATAATTTAAACTAGTAAAAAGTGGGAAAACATATACATCCGACAATAGGGGAATGACTTAATATTTATGGTACACCATAAACAGTATAGGATAGTAGGATAGAATAGTATGCAGCCACTAGAAATCATCTTTGCAATTGAGGACATGGGGAAGTACCCCCAATACAACGTTAAATTAATGAAACAAAATATAAAAGGGCACAAAGAGTGAGATCCCAAGTACCTAAAATAGTAAAAACTAGCAACTAGAATGAAATACTGGTAATTGTTAGGTGTAATTGTCTTTGTACAGGTGGATTACGAGCCATTATTATTTTTCTTCAGGCTTCTAATTTTCCTTTTTTCTAAATGAACATTCCTTTAATCAAAGTAGAAAACACTATTTCTTAACTCATCCCTTGGTTATTATTTAATTTTATTAATCTAGTAACTGAAGAATGAGAAACGACATGTGAACAACATTCTGAATCTCCTGCGAAACTTTTTTAAAAAGACGTCGTCCTTCAGAATCTTTTAATCAAACATGTAAGTAATGTAACCCACCATTTTCACCTTTTTACCTTGACTGCCAGGAAGCTCAGAGCTAAAATGTAATACACAAAACTGCAATAACCCAGGTTCTTGGTGTAGTAACGTCCATGCTTCTATATGGTTTCTGATGCTTTTTTAAAATTTGTATGTTCAGTTGTCTCACTGGTGTTTTATATATACTCAGCTCTACTTTGGGATACGGATTTTATCTACAGCAGGGAAAAGAGGTCTTCACTCGCAGAAGCTTGGGTAGGATGTTTCATTTTTAGGAACACAAGGCACTGAATGGGGCTTTGAACAGTCTATTGTTATTGTAATTACAGTAAGAGGGTCAACCTAAAGAAATTCAGGCAGGAGGGTCTTTTATTGAGAGAGGCTCTCCCAGTGATTAGATTAACCCATTACTTGGTAAATTTCCATCTCTTTGAAGACTAAGGGGACCCAGGTCCCTCCTGGCTGTTCACAGCCTCTGGTCATTGAGTGGCAGCAAAAGGCAGCAAAGCCAGCCAAAATCCACTCACCATGTCAGTCTTGTGTTCAAGTCTAGTGACAGGGCTGGGGAAGGGATTAGGGAGTACACACACTCTGCAAAGACCCGTCTGATTATAACAGGCCCCAGACACTCTAACACAGGCCCCAACGACCCTTCAGATCACTGTGGATTTTGCGGCCATGACCCACAAACGGAGCACTCCTTTACTTCGGCTCAGCAAGAAAGCACCTCTCCTATGGACATGGGCCACTTGAAAAAAATGAAGTATTATACCACCTGCACGTTCTCCCAGATATGACAGCCTACGGCAAGAAGTAACATACGTACTTGCTCATAAGTCAGAATTATTTTTTTCTTGATAACTTCACTGACCCTTCACGAGACTTCAGAAGTGAGAAAAACAAAATAAGCAGCCTCTGTGTTTAGCCATGACTATTTCATCACACCTAACACTGCAATGTCTTACTTGTGGACCACGCCAGAGGAAAACGAAGGCAGGGAGGCAGGAAACATTTCGTGGGTGCTTCCAGCATGTCGGAGGGAGCCCTGGCTGCCGGGCTGCCAGCTCACGGCCCTTATCCCCCAGAGCGTCACATCACCAGCTGACCGAGCACATGCGACAACCCCACTTTTCCAGATGCAAGAATCTAGGCTGAGACAGATCCAATGACCCCACTCAAGGTCACCCAAGGGGAAGGGAACTGGCGTCTGACTAGAATCCAGGTCCGACCCACCCCAAAGCCTGTGCTCTGTGCCCCTCGCACAGCTGGAGATGCTTCTCTGTTTGCGTGAGCCTGCGATTGCCCCGTGCCCTCCTTCCCACGCTGCTTTCAGCTGATTCCTTCCAGCTGGGAGCCTTATCCTCTCGCCTTTGGGCCCTCTCACTCAGAAAGTCAACGAGACACACTTGAAAAAATACATGTAAAAGCTTCAACCCACACCGTGAAGCCAAGCACCCATCCCTGCATTGCCACAAACAATCTCATGTGAAATCTCTTTCAGGGAAGCTTTCTGAAGGGAATAAACTGGTGATGAAAACCTTGTGCAGCTGACATTTGGTGATGATGCAAGCGGGGCTGCCCTGGCTACAAATGTTTCTGTCTCCAAAGAACGGGCTCTTTCCTGTCCCTTCCCAAAGAGTATGTATGGAGGCAACGGGGAACCAGCGCCAAGGGGACAAGCCTAGGTCAGAACTGAGGGGCGCTGTGCATTCCTGCGTGCCAGACAAGTCCCCCGGAAAACTTGAAATGTTCGCGCAAAGATGAGGGCGATGAGAATGTCATTCAGAAATAATTCCACACCCGGGTTAGCTCTGCTCAGCCCCCCAGCTTGCATCCTCCCGGGGGGAGGGGGGGTAGGAAGGCTCTCAGCTTCCAGCAGCCTGTGCGCACCGCCACCAACTGCCACCCGTTCCTTCACCTTTTATTTACAGCGCAGAGCAGACTGGTTCATCAGTGAAGGGGGAGGCGGGGAATAAAGATGCTATCCAGATTTCTGCTCTTTCTCAGGAGACACACAAAAAAAGGGTCAGGCAGAGAAGGAAGCGGAGCCCGGGCTGCACGGGCAGCGCGGACCTCCCCTCCGAAGGGTGGGAGGAGAGGCACCTGGGCCGGAGCAAAAGCTCCCGGGGAGCTCCGGGAAGACGGGGTCAAGCCCGGCGCGCGGCCCGGCTTGGCGCGGTGTTGAAGGCGCCAACAGAGCGCACTGCACAGGAAATCACTGCCCCCTTCAGGCCGCGTCTCAGACACCGCGGCAGGAGCCGAGGGGCTCCCTCAGTCCGGAAAAACTCGCAAACCCGACCTCGCGCGGCCGGCGATCACTCCTCCAGACCCCCTCCAGCAGCCGTGCAGGCGTTGCAGGTCCGCGCTGGGGCTTCAGCCAGAACCCACGCTGCGGGAGTGAGGAGGGGGCTTGGGAGGCGAAGCTCTGGGCTCCACGGCTCCCCTCGGAGAAGGAGGCCAAGAGGGCCGGCCCGCTGCTGCGCTCCAAGTCCGTGCTTCCAAGTCTGCGCCCGGAGAAACTGCGCCTGCAGCCGCAGGGCGAACAGCAGCGGCGCTGCCGGACACCCCCGCGCGTCCACAGCGGGACCTGCTCGGGGCACTCTCTGAGCAACTAAACCGAGGGGGAATCTTCCCCATAAAATCGCTCCGGCTGCAGGTAGCGCCGGGCACATTCAGGCAGCAGCCTTTTAGAGCCGGCGGCCCGCGCCGTGCGGGTTCCGAGCCGCCTGCGCGCACCACGCGCCCAGCCCTCCTGCGCGCTCGGGCCCCTCGGGTCCCGGAGCCTTCCGGACCTCAAAGCGCGGACGGGCTCTCCTGGGGGCCCGCGAGCAGGCCATGGCCCTTCTAGCCCCGGGTGGCCCAGTTTGCAGTCACTGCGCCTGTTTCTCCCACCCGGCAGTCCACAGCCCCACCGGCGGGACCTGGGCAGGGGCAACCACTGCAGGCCTTTTAGAGGGTCCAGTCCCCATCTTCTGCACTCCTTCTCTGGTCAAAAGAAACCGGTCTTCTGTCCCCCACCCCCCAACACACACACACACACACACACACACACACACACACAATCCCAGAGGGAGATGCTCAGCAAATCTTGGTACCAGCTGTGCCAGCCAAGCCTAGAGGGACCCCGGCTTGAGCACTGAGCACTAAGCACCAGCCGGCGGTGCCCTCGGCAGGCACAGGCGGCTCAGTCAGGGCTCTGCCCAAGGGTCGAAGCTTCCCTCGGTTAGGCACTCCCTCACCCACCGCCCCCCCCCCAACAGCCCCGACGGCGCGAGCGGCTGGACACTCACCTCGGTGTCGTAGAGCCGCAGGTCGAGGAAGTAGGGGCGCAGGAGCGACTCGTTGCGGATCTGCTCGATGGCCAGTTCCACCGCGGGGAGCACGCCGCGCCCGATGCTGCCCTTGGCCACCTCCTTGGTGAGCGGCATGAGGCCCATGATGGAGAGCGGCGGGCTGCTGGGCGGCGGCCGGGGGGCACCTCGCGCCCAGCCCCAGGCCCCGGGCGCCAGCGGCAGCAGCAGCGGCAGCAGTAGAAGCAGCAGCAGGCGCGCGGGCGGCGGCGGCGGCGGCGGCGGCGGCCCGGGCTGCCCGGAGCTCCGCGGGGAAGCCATGCCGCGCCGCGGGCTGCGGGCGCCGGCTCACTCGGCCCGCATGGCCTGGCCCGGCCCGCCGCCCCGCGCCAAGCTCTCCCCGCGGCGCCCGCGCAATGGCGCCGGCCCCGGCCCCGGCTCCGGCTCGGGCTCCGGCTCCGGCTCGGCTCAGAACGGCCGCAGCGGCGGCGGCAGCGGCGGCGCCCGTGACGGATCAATCACGCCGGGAAGGGGTGGGAGCGAGCGGAGTGCGGGAGGCGGGGAGCGAGAGAGCGAACGCCGAGAGGGGGGCCGGCGTCTTCGCGCGCGCCTCTCTCCGGCGCGGCCACCCCGAACCAGGCCGCCTCCGCCCGCCCCCGTGCGCGCTCTGAGCCGCTCTCCCGCCGGGAGCTGCTCCGCGGCAGCCCCTGGAGCCCGGCCGGGGGAGGGCGGGCGGCAGGAAACGCGGGAGGCGAAGGCGAGGCTGCTCGGCGGCGGTTCGGGCCGCCTCCGGGGACGGGGACGGGCCGTGCGCGCCGGGGGAGGGGGAGGCGCTGGCGCAGGGGCGGCCGCGGGGAGGGCCGCCTTCCCAGCACACGCACACACGCGCCCCCGGCCCTCCGCCGAGCGGGCTGTCGCTGTCCGCCGACCGCCGGGGACCTGAGCGCCCGGGGACAGGAGCTGAGGGAACGAGGACTGCGTGCTGGCACACGCCGTGGCCGCCGCCGCTCCACCGAGCGCTTCCTGCACGGTGGTTTGGGACTGCTACCCGGAGGTCTGGCTGAGAAGGTCTTAGCTGCGAGCTCGACACCGAGGCGTCCTAGAGGCACCTGCAACCTATGCTCTTCTGTTCTGTGCGGGTGTCTGGGGAGGCCCTAACCGAGCCCGAAGGGGCGGCCGAAGATGCCTGCGTTCTCACATCCTTTGGTGCTGGGGTGTCCAGAGCTTAGGGCATGGACTGAGAGCCCCTAATTTCCCCACCGGACTGAGAAGCCGTCCTCTGCCAACCTCAGAAGAAACTAGGGTCCTCACCTTGCGCCCCCTCCGGGTATTTGACCTCCCCCCCGTCCCCACTCCCAGAGGGCTCCGCCCTAGAATTTTCCCTCTGGGTGGGAGTACTACCCAGAGCAGATCCCTGCTTCCCTGGACTTGGCTCTCGCTTGGCAGGGTAGCAGAGGCTACACTAGCTAACCTTAGGCAAAGCAGTCCTGTGATCTGACCTAGTCCCTCCATGCTTGAAGAATAGAATTTGTAGGTCATTAAGATCTAAAATCCCAAGGAGTGATTAACGAGGGAAAACAGTAGGACATCAAATGAGAAAACATTGTGCTTGAGTCAATCATTGTGGGCCATATCCACGACCTTGCAACAAGGTTGGAAGTTAAACCTTCACTGAACATTTACTACCTGTTTTATAACGTAATCCTCACAACAGCCCAGTGAAGGAAATACTGTGTTTATCATCCTCGATTTACAGGTGAATACACTGAGGCTCAGAGAGCTTCCACAGTTTGTCCAAGCACACAGAACTACCAGGGTAGGACTGGAACCCAGAGCAAGCAGGAGCTCCATACAGAGGGCAGTGGGAGCCAGGATGAGGAAAAACCCCTCATAGGGCAGGGGCACTGCCCTGACTTTCAGTTCTTCTGAACATCAGTTCCTGCAGGTATGTGGTGAAGGAGTTGGGCCAGATGATATACACACACTTGCTCTTCTGGACTGAGGTAGGCGCAGCCCTGAATCCCAGGCTGGTTAATCAGGAGGCATGAGGACAGAGAGGGGAGGTTGTGCCCAGTCCTGGAGAGTACCTTGGACAGCTCTGGGGAACCCAGGCCAAGTTCTCCCTGTCCCAACTCTTCTTTCCAGGCTTCTGCACACACCACCCCTGAGCTTCGCTTAGCCAAAGGGTTTGCCTGGACAGAGCTCCCCTGAGCATCTCCATGAACAAGACCAAAAAAGTCCAGAGGACAAGGTAATCTCTCTCAGCTGGTGTTCACTGGACATGACAGCTGTCCTCTAGCCATTGGCTTCTGGCGTCGGCCCTTCCTCCACTTCTCAGTTCAGGTTTCTCAGTGAGCATTTTCACTTTTTTTTTCCTTTTTTTTCCCTTAGTCATTTGTGCTTTCCTTGTAAGCTGTGCCAATATGGAGTATCCGCTGACACCTACATCTGGGAATAAGTTGAAAGCTGGGATAACTTTGATTGGCATTTACTAAGTTGTTGAAGGCCTTGCCTTTCAGCTCCTCTGTCTCCACTTATGGGGTGACATGGCCCCAAGACATGTGACCTGGGACCGACCCTGACCCGAAGAGCACCAGCTTCATTCTCCATCAGCCTGGATCCAGGCCAGGCTCTTATCTCATGCCCATTTCTGATGCCTGGGCATCCCTCTGGTTTCCAGATCCTACCGTGGCCTGTGTTCCAGTTTGGATAACTGGATTCCTGGCATGCTTCCTAGGTCTGAGTTCCTGCCTCGGTCACCAACCTCGAGTCCATATTCCCCTATAGCTGGGGTCCAGCCTCTTGCTTTAATATAATCATTCATTCCTTCAACAAATGTTTTGCAGCATCTGCTGTGTGCTGGGCAGTGTCCTAGGAGCTGAGGAGGCACGAATAAACAAGCCAAACTGAAATTCCTGCTCTCATAAAATTTACATTCTAGTGGAGAGAAAGAGAAACAATAAACAGAAATAGTAAGAAGAAGATAGCTTAGTATGACAGCTCATGAAAAGCACTATGGAAAACAAATAAAGCAGGAAAGAGAGTTGACTCTGATAGGGTGGGCTGCAATTTGAAATGGGCGGGGTCACAGGAGGACACACAGAGGTGATTTTTCAGCAAAGACCTAAAGGAGGTGAGCGAGCAAGACATGCAGATCATGTTCCAGGTGGAAGAACCACAAGGGCAGAGGCTCTGAGACTGGAGTGTGCCTGGCATGTTCAAGGAACAGTCAGGAAGCCGGTGTGGCTGGGGCAAAGTGAGCAAGGGGAAAAGTGGTAGTCCCCAAGGTCAAAGAGAGATGGGATCAAGTAGGACCGATTGCACCTGACGAAGTGGAGAACCACTGGAGGGTATTGAGTGGAGCAGTGACACGATCTGACGTATTGGAACAGAATCGCTGGCTGCCAAGTGAAGAATTGTTGGAAAGGGAGGGAAGATGGAAAAGGGGGGAAGCAGGGAAACCAGCCAGGAGGAGGCTGTTATGATAAGCCGCGTAAGGCGGCAGGAACCAGGGTGCAAACAGAGGAGGTGATGAGAAGTGGCCAGATGAATAACTGTTCTTCTCATTATTAATGGGAATAATATGCATCAGCAGATGCCAAGTCCCGGGACCATGGTAAACACTGATTTATAGGCTCGTCTGCCTTACAAGGGACATAGCAGAGACTTAAGAAAGCATCGTGCTCAGGGTCACACACATAGAAAACAATAAAACATGCATGTCGGTCCAGGTCTCTATGGCTTCAATTCTCATCTTCTCTAAATCCTGCCTCCTTAGCAAGCCTTTCTCCCATACCCTCTCCTTGCACATAAGAACCAGAAGCCAGTCTCCAGACCCTGGCTTAGAGGTTGGGGCTGTTTTGAAAGATGATGCCCAGTCCCCTTCTGAGGATTTCTGGGGCTCCGTGATCCATCTGGCTTGCCTTTGAGTAGGATCCCAGCACTGAGAGACTAACCAGCCACCCCCCCCCCTTCTATCTGTCCTTTTTCCAGGCTGGGCTGGACACCCCTCACTACCCTGGTGCCGGAGGCTGGGCTCTGTTCTCCTACAGCTGTCTCCTCCCAGGAACTGGCTCAGTTTTCCAATACCCTGTTCCCAGTCTGACCTGCCTTCCATGTCTGCCTCTGTTCTTACTCCAACAATAAGGAGGTCTTCTTTGACTTTTTTCTAAACACACACACACACACACACACACACACAACCTTCCAAATTTTAAAAACCCATCAGCAATCTTACAGATATTTCCCATGTATTCCTCCTCATTCCCCCATGTATTTCTTATTCCTGTTTACATTGAAATGTTTTTTTTTCAACCAAGCAGCTCAGCTGTTTTTTTAAGGACATTGTTTGTTTTCAGTTTGTCTTCTTTTTTAGTGGATAAGTTATGAATGACGGCTTCAAAAAAGATTAGCTGAATGAATCTAAGTCTCTTTTCCCTTTTCACAAGGCATGTTTTTTAAACCATAAAATTGGGTTTCAGGCATCAATGTGGTCTGGTGACACAGTTCGAGTAATAATAATAGCTACCATTTATTAAACACCTACCTACTCTATGCCAGACACCTTGGTATGCATCATCTTAATCTTCACAACTGCCTGAAAAATAGGTGTTAGGATCCCAGTTTTGCAAATTACAAGACTGAAGTCCAGATGGATTAACTAACATGCCTAATGATACTTGGCAGTGACAGTGACGGGGCCCAAATGCCGTCTGTCTGACCCCAAACTCCTGCATATTTCTCTGCTCCACATGCCTTTCCTGGAAGATACCCTTATGTGACAGAGGAGCCTTGAAGAAGTAAAGAATGCTCCTTAGGATTGACACCAGAAAAATGTGAAATGACTTGACCAGGATGCCTCGCCACAGGAGAGAAGAAGCTGGCCCTCCTCCTGAGTTATCGGGGGAGAGCCTTTGGCCTGGAGAGAGTCTATGACTGAGCCCTCCAGGAGTCAGGGCTGGGCCTGGGGTAGACCAGAAGAGCCCGGACCCTTTCCTTCCACCCCTGCTCTTTGTCGGTTTGAGAACAGTAGGAGGATGGGAGAGTCACCATGCTCCATGTCGGCAGGACAAGCCCTGGGCAGACACAGGCAGGAAATTTAGCTTAAACCCAAGTAGTCTCCAGAAGGACACAGATTGGCAAGGGCACCAAAACCCCTCTCATTTCCAGGTTTTACAAACAAGAAGATGCTTTACAAAGGGGCACGGTTTAGGAAAAGAACCACAGACAGGCAGCAAAATGTCTGGTCCAACCACTCACCAAACCTTAGGAAGCAGGACGTCCCGGGCTCAAAGTCTGGCTCACGAGTCATTAGTGACTCAGTTCTGGGGAAGTTACTCCCCCTCCTAAATCTTCAGTTTCCTTACCTGTCAAGTGGGAATAAATAATTCCTCTTTCATAGCAAGTTCATTGTGAGGATCGAATAATTACTATAGCTAGTGTATTTCCAGTACTCACAAGGCCCAGGCGCTGTTCCAAGCACTTTTCCCATCGTTAACTCCCTTGGGAAGTAAAATAATGCAAATATATATGCTTACCACACTCACCACAGTACCGAGCTCTCATTAACTCGACTAATAATAATAGTCTTTCTCATAAGCTCTTGACTAATAATAATAGTAGTAATGATACCACTGGAAATGGTAAGATCGGTGCCTCCAGAGGCTTCCACTCCGTTATTTGGTTGATGGGGGTTTCATGCATGATTTCTTAGGCGGCACCCAAGTCAGCCTTCCTGTTGCATTCACTCTGGACACCAATCTGCCGCCGGGGGCCATGTGTGTTCCCTCACCCATGGCGCCCCTCCCAAAGGACAGCTCACAAGCAATGCCATGTTCCACTCCCAACTAAGTCACCTCTTCCCCAGGAGACATTCCTGAGGAATCCCTCTACTTTCCCTGGCCAGGAGTCTGCTCCTGGCTTTCTTCAAGGGTGACATCCAGAACAAACTACAAGCCCTCCACACAGGCGGAGAGGCACGTGCGTTAGCAGACTGACCTCTCTGTCTGTGCTCAGGCCTCGGGGCTGCTGTGCTGGTGTTCCGGGGACCTGCATCTGCGGCAGCCCCTTTACCCAGTGGCCCACAGGAAGCTTGTGGTGCCCAAGAGCCCTAGGTTTGCTTTCTGCAGAGTTTTTGCTGTGCTGTTTCAATGGAGCAGCGAGCCGGGTCTCTCTGATCCTGCTTACCAGCAGTGTGACTCAGGCGTCTGGGAACAGGGTTGAAAAATTTCACCCGTGATTTTGTCCCCATGGTCCCGCATCATGGTCTCTTTTCTGTCATATTTGCCCTCTCTATCAGTTAGTGCCATTTGGACTATCTCCTTTGCTTTCCTAACCTAAAGCATCAACCAAAGTGTGAAATAGGAGTGTCAAAGAGCTTTGGGACTGCCCACACTAGTGGCCATCTTTCCCCTCTGGTCTTGTGACCAAACCCACTGAAGCATCCCCCAACCTCTACTTTCCACAGCCCACGTTTGTCCAACTTGCAAGACAATTCTTGTAGCAAGAGAATTCTTGCCCACACCCACTCCTAGGCACCATCCCTCTGTCCTCTATGTGATCACACAGCATTTGTACGATCAGTACTTCTCGAATGCCACTGAGGGTCAAGCCCCAAATCTCATATGACTGACCTCGCCCTTCCAGCCTCTGCGGACATCCAAACATTGCTTTGTGCCCCACCACCTGGCCCTTCCTTCCACTCATCTCCCAAAGACCCTCAGAGTCTCTGCTTGGCTATCCTCCATGGTTTCCCACCCTGTGCCCACAGGCACCTCATGGACCTGGAGACATAGGCTGATTGAATTCGTCCCCATTTCTCCTTCCCTTGTAATTACGCTCACCCACCCCACTATTCTTCTTTGTTGGTCATTCCCCACCAAAATGTCCAGTGTGCCTCTGTCCCAGGCCTGGAGGTGAGAAAGTTCTTCATTCTTTATCCACCCCTGCTTGCTCCAAGTGCACTGAACCAAGCACTGGAGTGGGCTGTGACTCATTCCGGCACTGAGTGTCCACATGTTCCAGCAGGTGCCTCCATTTAGACCCCTGCCCCCCCCCCGTCCGTCTGTGTTCCTAATCTGGGGGGGCGGTGAGAGTGTTAATTATATTGCACCATAACATACATACAGAAAAGTACACAAATGTTAACGCACAGCTCAACCAATTTTCATAAAGTGAAAACCCCCATGTAGACAGCTCCAAGAGCCAGAACACAACCAGCGTCCAAGAACCTCCATGGGGTCCCTGCCAGTTACTACCCTCCCTCAGGGTGACCAGCATCCTGACTTTTTCTTGGTCCTGATGTCAACAGAATCACCGTGTGTCCTCTTTCCTGTCTGGCTTCTCTCACTCAGTGGAGCTTGTGAGACTCATCCATATTGTTATATGTGATTGCAGATCTTTTATTCTCCTAGTCTTGGGCTCGCCTTAGCGTGTTAGAGTAGGACTTCATCCCACTGGATCCATATGCAGCCCCCTTGGTTTTCTCTCTACCTGCTCCCAGGCGGGCTGGTGGCCACTCTCCCCTGCATCCCCATCTCTGGTCTTGCCCTTTGATCTGCGTTTCATTTACCCTGCCATATGAGCCTCTCCGCGGCTTGGTTCCAATCACCTCCTCCCAGATCAAGACAGTCTGTGGCTCCCTGTCGTCTTATGGGGCCCTAAATCCCAAGACTGGGCTTCCAGACTACTGGCAGTGTGGCTTCTGGGGTTCCAGCTTCAGCAACCAGCTGGACCTCCCCGACTCCCACCTTCCAGAGTTGAACTACTCAGAATGTATTAGTGGGTCCATCATCATGTCTGCCCTTTTCTGCCTCCAGACATTTGCTCGTGCTGTTCCTTCAGCCTGGAATGTTCTTCCCACTCTCCCTCCCATGGGTGAAATCCTTCACAGCCCAGATCAAATGTCACGTGCCTGTGAGGCCTCCTGTAGTCCCTCAGCAGAAGTAATCGCTTCCTTCTCTCAGCTCCCATGGTGAGGCTTAGCTCATGCTGAGAGATATCACTTATCACTTCTTTAAAACTTAATTACCACATTTCACCCATTTTGAGACACACATTTGTATTCGTCTCTAGGATCGGGATGCACCTTGCCATTGATAGCATCTTATAATTGACCGTGGGTTTTGGGTTTTGTTTTGTTTTGTTTTGTTTTGTTTTGTTTTGTTTTTTGTCCTTTCTCGGTGATCCATAAAATAATGGTGTCTTTGATTCGATGAAATACAGTTTTTCATATTTTGGTCTCAGCATTGTCTAGAAAGACTCCGTGACACCACTCTGCATTGTGTAGTTAGTCCACATCTCTGGGTCCTTTTCCACATGTGAGACCATAGACACACACAAAGCACACAATATGGGGTTGTTGAATGCATAGGTGTGCCTTATTCATTACTGCCCAGACACCTTCTCTATGTGTTTCTACTGTGGGAAGAGGGGGTGGCCCTGGGGAGGACTCTCGGTGTGGCTCTTCATGAGGTTCCCCATAAAGGACAGAGGATCACAATTTCCTTCCAGGGTGCTGAGGGCCAGGGTGGGGGCTGGCACAGCTTCGGGGGAGGGGGAGAAAGCTACACGGGATTCATTTAATGCCAAATCCTTGATCAGCAAAGCAAGCTTCAATTATAACATCCTTCCTATCGGGTAAATATGATTTGCTTTTCAAGGATCTTATTTATGGCCTGGTTTTCAGGAAGACACTGAGAGAGGAAGCTGTACATCCTATCCTGCCAATCTTATTCCAAGCTTTAAATAACAACACTGAGTCTTTTCATTTGCTATTGTCTAATGAAATCAGTTATTCCCTCTGCCCCACCCCCACCCAGATCTATATTATATTACATAACATAGGACGCAGATAGGCCGGCGTGTGACTTTGGTGGTATTTTAGCTACTCTTTGCCCTCAATATTCCAGCCATTCAAATTCCATGGGTGATTTTAATAAAATCCAGCATGTTCTATTGTTTTCCAGGTGCTTCTAAAATCTGGAAATACAGCATATGTTGTCAGATGCTTTGGGATGTTCTGCTCAGTGTGATTAATGATACTGTAGCCTCCTGATAGTGGGCTTTCTTGCCCTAGTAGGTGTAAGATCTTCTGACTTCAGATGGGTCTGTGTCTATGTTTAAAGGATTGGTTTAGAAGGAACTCGGCTCCCGTGTTCATCAGGGACCCTGAACAGGGTAACAACTTTATACAATTTGCTGCAGTTTTGGGTTAGTTTGATGAAGAATTCACTATACATATCAGGTGTTGCTTTCTGTTGGATGGTTTTCCTGGCTATTTCAAGGGCATGGAGATTGCCAGACCAATGAGCATGATAAAGTTCAATTGCATGGCCATCTGGACTTCCTTTGGGGAGTTTTTTTGATTGATATCTTTATTTTGTCAGGATCTTGGAAAGCACTTAATTCTCTTATACAATGTTCATTATCTTTTAGCAAATTAGATGCCTCTGGGGCTTTTCTAAATTCCATCTTCTCCTTTAAAAGATGGATACAATCACTTGCAATGTGAAAACAACAAATAAAAAGTTTCTTGCTGTCAAGAACAGTGACCTCTGGTTAATAGGACCAGGAAGAGGTAACACAAGGGTAAAAACAGATTTATTTTTCACTTTCTATCCTTCTGTACTGTTTTATTTTTTTATTTTCTTTTTTTTTTTACTATGAGCATGTATCTCTTTTATTAAAGAAAAAAAAAAAAAGCTTCCTGTATCACTTTGCTCTCTGTTTTATTATTGCTTTTGGTTCTATTTTTCTCCCTCTTATATTTTCATTTTGAGACATTCAGCCAGAGGATGACTCAGTTCATTAAAAAAAAAAAAAAATCCAACAACAAAACAACAAAAAGATGGGGAAAGAAAAAAAAAAACCCACCACAGTTGGTTTCTATTGTTTACTATTGCTTTTCCTTTTCAATTTTCTTTTTATCTATACTTCCGTTTTTTAAATATTAGATTTAATCTTATAATAGAAACAAAATAAAAGACTTAAGCCTCTAAAAAAAATAAACTTGTTGGGGAGAGTTAGGGACCCTTTAGAGAATCTGGGGGAGAATCTGGAGATGCCCTCTGCAGAGGAAGGTATAGACCCACAGCCTCAGGGGTTCCCCCACACTGAATATCTATTCAATGTAATCTAGTGGGCAATGTCCTTTGTTTATACTATCTCATTAAATGATCTCATTAACAATTCTGTAAGGCATTCTCCTGCCTATTTTACAGAAGATAAGATGGAGTCTTAGGCTGAATGTCAAGACAGGCCAGGAGAAGGGACAAACTTTGGGCTCTAATTCTGGACTTAAGAGCCCAACTGGTCTTTTCCATCACATCACACTTCCAAGGTTAAGTGAACTGTTGGTTTCCTCGCTTCTCCTATTGGTTTTGTTCCCTTTCTTAAAAGTGGGCCTGATTGGGGCGCCTGGGTGGCTCAGTCGGTAAAGTGCCAGACTCTTGCTTTTGGCTCAGGTCATGATCTCAGGGTGGTCAGGCTCACGCTCAGGGCAGCAGAGTCCCCTTGAGATTCTCCCCGCCCCTCCTCCTCCTCTGCTCCTCCCCAACCCCCCCCCCCCACCTCGTGTGCATGTGCTCTCTCTCTCTCCCTGGGGGGGGGGGGGAGCAGGTACCTGATGCCCCATTGTTTTCTTTGCCCTTTCTTTTAGCAAGCTCCCTTGTGGCAGGCATGTTCTTCTCAGGACCTTATCTTATGTTGGTGTGAATCTCCAAGGGTGGTCATTTGGTTTACTGTTTCTTTGAGGTCTTCAAAAGACACCCTAGAAGGGTCACAGGACCTGGAGTTCAAGGTTTCTCACTTCAACGCCCCTGGCATGTAAGAACACAAGCCCTAAAAGCAAGGAAGGGAGGCAGCAGTGCAGGGAGGAGAGAGAGAAGGAACCCGAGAAGGAGACATAGGCACTGCATTTTGTTCCCAGGAGGCTGCCCTTGGGAAGCTCTTGGCCTCATCTTCCTTTTTTTTAAAGGTAGGATGAATAAGGATCACAGACAATTTTAACAACTGCGTGTTGGGCTTCTAGCATGTGCTTGACTCTCTGCTTGGCACTTGATAACTAGAAAAGGGCAGAGCTGGGATTCAAACCTGGGTCTGGAGGCCTCCAGGGCCTTCTGCCCTGTTACTCTATGGCCTGGCTATAGGGTACCCTACCTGGGACACTACCAGGAGTGCCCACTCTCCTCAAAGGACTGGCAGAAAGACCAAGGGGATGTGAAAGGAGATGACATTCGCTTCCAAATATCTTTCCTTTTTCTGAAATTTACTTCTTGCCAAAGTCTACATCTTTAATGTTCATGAAAGTGATATTATGATCAATGAAAAATTAATGTTCTGTGTCTATTCTTAGGCATTTATTTGTCTCCCAATCCACGATGATAACGTGAACTGACTTTGGGAGAAATATTCATTTGGGGTTCATCTTCTCCCTACCTCACCTAATTAGAGTGTTACTAGGGCTTCCCGTTATGTTACAGTATCTCTGCATATGTGTATTTGGGGGGACTTAGCCAAGACAGAGAGCAGGACTAACATCCCTCATTGTGGCAATCTGATCTGCTTCTGTACTGGCCACTTCCAATGCCCCCAAAAGCCAACCACCCCAACTCTGTGCCTCTGTGTACATGAAAACCTCCACCGGGAAAGCTTTTCTCTCTAGCTCTAAATTGCACCTGGTTTTCAGGGCCCACATTGAATTCCACCTCCTCCATGAAGTCTTCCCTGGTTATCCCTCCAAGGAGACGATCCCTGTGTCTTCTGAACACTCAGACCTAGTCCCTCACCTCCTGCTGGGCACCAAGCACGGTCAACTACGCATGCTCACTGTCAATACTCAAGACCGCCTCTCCTACCAGGCTGTGACCATCTTTCTCTGCCTCCTCTTCAGCCTTGCCCAGGGTCTCTCAGGTCCTTGGAGGGCATCTGTTGAAACACTCTGGTAACGCTCAAGACTTGTCTTCACTTTCTTTCATTTCTCCTGCTTCCCTGCTCAGCTCTCCCCATCCTCCGGGTCAGGTTCACTGTCACTCCTTCTGGCCTTCCACGTACCCTGTCCTCATTTTTTTTTTTTTTCTCACTGTGCACTTGACACTGCCTGTTGTGGTAATCCATTACTGACAGAACAAACCACTCCAAGATTCTGTGGCTCAGAATAGCAAGCATGTGGCTTAGGACTAGCATCTGAGCTGGGCTCAGCTGGGCAGTTCTGCCGGTCCTGCTGGTGGTCACTCGTGGGGCTGCATTGAGTTGGCAGGCTGGCCGGAGGTTGGGCTCAGCTGGGGAGGCTGGCACATTTGGGATTCTCTGTCTCTCCAGTTCGTCTTGGAGCCTCTCCCTGTCCCCACGGCTTCTGTACATGCTCTCTCTGCATGCGCTCTCTCCATCGGGGTAGCCAGATTGTACGTGACCGTGCAGGGCTCTGAGATGACAAAAGCAGAAGCCCCCAGCTTTCTTAAGGTTTAGCCCTAGAACAGGGACAATGTCACCTCCATCGCATTCCATAGGAAAGCAAGTCACAGACTTAGCCCTGATTCAAGGGGAGAGGACTTCAGGACACGCCGCCCCAGGAGTTCCTCATCCACACTCCACACAGCAGGGCTGTTTGACTCCAGGTCCATCCCGCTCCCATGAGTGCACCCCCTGAGGGCAGGGGCTGTTGACCCTAGGGCCAGCACAGTGCCTGACACAGAGTGGAGAACTTAGTAAGAAACAAGAGCAAATTCCCCCAAAGGGGTCGGGAAACCTGGCCTCTGGATGAGCTTTGCCGCAGCTTGACCTTGGGTGTCCCTGCCCCTCTCTGAACATGTCCGTCCAGCCATAACCATGAGAGGCTGAATCGATCAAGATCTTTTGGGCAGGGGCGCCTGGATGGCTCAGTGGGTTAAAGTCTCTGCCTTCGGCTCAGGTCACAATCCCAGAGTCCTGGCATCAAGCCCCGCATCAGGCTTTCTGCTCAGCAAGGAGCCTGCTTCCTCCTCTCTCTCTGCCTGCCTCCCTGCCTACTTGTGATCTCTCTGTCTGTCAAATAAATTAATTAAAAAAAAAAAAGATCTTTCGGGCATTCTGTGATTCCAGTGGACACAGTACTGACCACGGGCCCGTGCCCAGCCACATGCTGCTTCGGGTTGTTCCCCGGATAGGCCATTTTTAGGCCTTTTCACACATTATTCTCTCTGCCTGGACAACCCTATCTTTTTTTTTTTTTTTTCCAAAGATTTTTTAAATTTATTTGACAGACAGAGATCACAAGTAGGCAGAGGACCCTGGGATCGTGACCAGAGCCGAAGGCAGAGGCTTTAACCCACTGAGCTACCCAGGTGCCCCAGGACAATCCTATTCTTGACCCTCTCACCTTTTCAAGGCCACTGTACGTTTTCCACCCTCCCTTGCAGAGGTCAAGTCAACCACCTCCCCAGCTCAAGGCACATTCATCATTCATTCCACGAGTCACCCTTCTCCTACTTGGTTTCCCCCTTCATCCCAGACCCTCATTCCTCCCCCAGCCCCCAACACGGTCACTCCTCCAATGTGCTCACATGTCACATATTACCCATCTTTGCACAACATCCGTTCTTCTGGCCATGGGTGGCCATGCCTCCTCCGGCTCTCCATTTTCCCAAACACTGTAGACGTTCTTGGACATCTGTCCTTGCACACCTGCAGGAGAGTCTCTCTGAGCTGCACCCAGGATCTGGAACTGCCTGGATCCTAGGGACAGGAATCAGACTGACCAGGAAACAGAAACTGCTTGAGGGTTTGCAACATGGGAATTTGCATGTGGGGAACTGGTTACTCGGGGAATGAAAGGGCTGAGAAGCTTCACTGGGGGGACAGTGAGGCAGTCAGAAATGAGCAACATCAGGGAAGGGCTCCTGGAGCGCCAGAGAGAGAAGGGCTTACCTGGCAAAGCTGGAGTCATCACTCACCATCCTGGCCCCCTGGAAGAGTCACAGCTGCTGCTAGGAGATGCCACCTGAGGCTGAGATGAGGAAGAGTGATGCCCTGGCTTCTCCCTTCCTTCCATGCTCCAACTTCTGGTCAGTGCCTCCCAGTGGAAGTCAGCTGACAAGGAACTTGGGAAACACACCCTGCAGGGACCAGACCCCCACAATGCAGAGCCGAACAAAAGGGGCAGAAGACACCCATCTCCAGGACAAAGAGGATGGGGCTGGCTCCTTGGCAGGCACAGACCCAACGTAAGAGAATCTGCCAGACTGCTCTCCAGATGGCTCCCAGCCCCCATCCTTCACAGCACTGAGCATTATCCAACCTTCTAATTTTTTTAACTGATGGGTATGAAATGGAATCTTGCTGTTAGTTTGCATTTTTCTCAATGACTGGTGAGGTTGAGCATCTCTGCTCAATTTATACTTAAACTAGTTCTACTTCTGTGAAATGGCCTCTTCCTGGTTTGCAAATAGTTCTTGGATAATCTAGCTATTAACCCCTTAGGAATCCCTTATCAGATTTGGGCACTGAAAAGATCTCCTCCCTATCTGTTAACTTTGTGACTATCATTTAAAAAGAAGTCTTTAAGGGCGCCTGAGTGGCTCAGTTGGTTAAGCGTCTGCCTTCTGCTCAGGTCATGATACCAGGGTCCTGGGATTGAGTCCCACATCAGACTCCTTGCTTAGCAGGAAGCCAGCTTCTACCTGCCCCACTCCCCCTGCTTGTGCACACTCTCTCACTGACAAATAAATAAAATCTATAGAAAGACAAAAAATGACTTGAAAGACCCGCGGATCCCCTCACCCAAGAATCCAACACTGCCACTGGATGCAATCAGCAAGAGGTTTGGGGACCCGCTCGCGCGGAAGAGAGAGGCGGGAAGGGGGAACAAGCTGATTGGTTCTGAGGGCCCGTGCGCGGGAGGAGAGAGGCAGGGAGGGGGAACAAGAAGGGGGAAGGTAGGAATGCCATCATGGCGTCTTCTATTATTTCTATAAGCGAAACAGTTACAGAAGGGCAAAAGAGCAATTAATCACGCAATTAATAACCTAATCTACGCCTAAAAGCCAGCGGTTCACAGAAAAGCAAACAAGCGGTTAGTTATCCTATCTATCTTCCAGGGGAGGGGACTTTTCAGGGCAGGGGTCTTTCAGACTAATTTTGTAGTCAAATCCACAGTTTCCCAGCACTGTCACCTTGGGCCGGTCGTGTCCCTGGGTTTGCTGTGGTGTAATTCTCTAAGCGTACAAATGCAGAGAGAGGGGAAGAAACATGGTCTTTTTCCCAGGTTCCCTCTGTGGCCTGGTTTCTAGCTGTTGTTGCCGCAGGGAGATGTTCTCTGCTCTGTACCCAGGCTGAGTGTTCATCACTAAAGAAGGCTTTGTTTTCCGGGTGTCAACTTCCCAGAGAATATACTAGACATTGTCTTCACAAACAACACCACAGTTGCAAATAGCAAGGCAGAATATGAAGGAAAGATGCATGCAACAAAATCAGTTTCCAAATTGGGTCCCTTTCAGGAAACTGTAAGGAAAGGAAGTAAATAGAAAGTTGAAAGTTGGCATTTCTCAGTTCTCACTTTTCTCAAGTGTCATATCTCAAGGAAATTGACATATCTCAAGTTCATATTCATTTCCCTAATTTCTTTAAAGTGTTCAGAAAGTCATACATTCGTAATTGTGGTGAGACCGAAGGAGATTTGGACACAAGTCAGACAGACCCCACTCCAACATGGGGCTGATCTGGGGTTTCCCACAAGTCACTCCACTGCTTTGAGCTTGGTTTCCCCCAACCTAGAAAATGAAATTTACCATGGAAACATTCCCAAATACGCTTCAGAGAGTAGAAATGAAGTATTGACAATTTTTACAGATTTTTAAAAAAATATTTTATTTATTTACTTATTTGAGGGAAAAAAGAGAACGAGCAAGCGCATGAGTGGGGACAGGGCAGAGGGACAGAGGAATAAGCCGACTCCCCCTGAGCAGGGAGCCCTATGCGGGGCTCAATCCCAGGACCCTGAGATCATAACCTGAGCTAAAGGCAGACACTTAACCGACTGAGTCACCCAGGTGCCCCACAATTTTTACAGATGTTTAAAGCACCTACTGGAGGCTAAGCACGAAGTTTTCTTTTTCTCACTTAATTTTCACAGTCATCCCAGAAGGAGAAATTTATTAGCCCCATCGTACAGATGAGAAGGCTGAGAGATTCAGAGGTTCAGAGAGTTCCAAGGCTCAAACATCTGGGGTTGCTGTGCCCCTGCCTGTAGACTAGAAACTGTTGGAGGAAGTCACCCAGGAGATCTGACCTCTGGCTGACTTGGGAGCTATACCCCGGAGGCTCCGCATCCCTCCCCTGTCCCTGGATGTGGGTTCCGCTTGCCTTCCCTGCTCCCAGAGGCTGCTCCAAGGACAGAGCCGTGGGAGAGTAAGGTGGCACTGAGACCATGTGGAGGTACACATGACTAAACCCGCTCAGGCTTCTGTAAAAAGTTTTAAGAGATCCACGCCCCTGCCACCCTCCCAGACAAGCCCTGTATGGAATTTCCCTTATCAGAGAGTTGGGGTGGGGGCTTTAGCTCTCCGATTAGGTATTTCTCAAGTTCTTTCAGACCAAAAAGTAATTCCTGGGAAATATGAAAGAGTCATATTCCTCATTTTCCTGCCTGGGAACCAGATCACTGCTGCTCTGCCCGGGGCTTCCCTCCCCTCCCCCAGCTCAGGCTCTCGCATAGCCCCAGCCACCCTGGGCTCCCTAAACCCAGCTTCGAGGCTCAGGGGCATCTTTGAGTTGGCAATGCGGTGGTTCCTACAGCTCTGAGCAAGTGGAAAAGGGGTGGGAGGACCTCAGCTACCCCAAGGGACAGAAAGTGAGTGACAGCCCCTGGAAGTGTAGCTTCCCAGCTCACCAGCCCCTACTCCACTGCCAGATGAGGCTGCTTATAACCTGGTGGCTGGACACAGGATAGAGGTGCTTGAGGGCAGAACTTGGAAGTCTGAGGGTGGGATGGGGTGGGGTGACTTGGTGTCAACACAGCCACCGGCATGCACTCTGTCATTGCTACACCTGGGTGCCACCTGCCAGCTTCAGTGAAGGGTCCTGGGGCCATGACAAGACGGTGGCCTCAGATGCCCCCTCTCTCTGAGGCTGGACAGAGACTACTTCCAGCCAAACCCTGTTCATAGGAAATTCCCAGGACCCACCCTGCAAGGAGCTGAAAGGCCAATGCTGATGCTTCTCTGCTCCGGTATGTGTCGGCTGTGGAACCAAGTACCAGGATGACTCTAGGAGCAACGGGTCTTCTTTCCTTTCTTAAAAAATGATTAGCAAGTCATAGCACGTGAGAGATGGGAGGAACCTCAGCGGCAGTTATGTGGAACCTGCCTCACGGTGCCCCTAGGAAAAGAGGCTCAGAGAGGACAAGCCCGACGGCACAGCGGCCTCCTTGGGCCTGCATTCCCAGCACAGCTCTCAACTCAGAGGATTCCTAGTGGCCCCCATGAGAAAAGCGTTCATCCCCGGAAGACCTCTGCTGAATCTGGAGCTGCAATGAAAGCGGGATTTTCCTCTCGATTTTGAAAACTCAAAAGCATCACCCTCTCGTTTTTAAAATTGCATCCCAATTCTTCTGGGCTCATATGGTTTGCACAAACCTTGTTGTTCCCAAGAAAACAACAAAGACATGATGGCTTCCTGAGTCGAATCCCTGGGAGGTGCGGGACTCAAGATACGTTCTGCTTTTCATCTCACAGAGCCCATGGGGAACCAGTGAAATCCCAAGCCTCGTGTTTCCCGGGGAGCAACATGAAAATGCCAGAGCAAATACCAAAGGCAGCAGTGATTGGCGGAGAGGAAAGAAGGGGACTTGAGAGGTGGGGAGCTTAGATCCAACGCCTGTCTTGTCACCGACTTGCTGTGTGACCTCAGGCAGGTGCCATTCCATTCTGGGCCTGTTTTCTCTCATAATTTGGAGGAAAGAGGAGATGCTCTCTAAGCACTCTTGCAGCGTCATCGCTGCCTGGGGTTCCGGGCCCTCCCATCGCTGTCCCTGGACACCACCTCCAGCCTTCCCTCTGGGTTTGCAAAGCCTAGGAGGGATGGGAAACCATCTCCCAACATGTTTTCTTTCCACTTAAGCTCAGATTTACTAAGTGACTTGTGTGCATTTTTTTGGAAGTGACAGTTAATGGATAAGGAGCACCTTAGGTGCTTTGTCTGGATCTGACCAGGGAAATCAGCAGGAAGACAATCTTGAGATTGCTCTGGGCTGACGTTACCGCTACAGGATGATGTTAATTCTGCTGTTTACAGAAATAAGTCCAGTGTGAGTCGAGGCTTTTTGGTGTTTAAAACCAGATGGTATTTCCTGCCTTGATCAGCCTCAGAGCTTTGGTTCCCATGACAACCCCGAAGTTCCACCTACTGCAACTTCCCCGGTCTCCAAGCTTCTTCCTCTTCCACCGTTGTGCCAGGGTCCCTGGAGAATCAAGCCACTAAGTAGCATGTGCGCAGCACTTTACAGTTTACAACACACTTCAGTCTTTATTGTCTCATTCACTCCTCACCACGTTCTCGCCAGGTAGTGTTGCTGTTCTCTCCATTTCACAGATGGGAAAACCAAGTCTTCAGAGATGAGCTGATCTGCTCTCTCAGCCCAAAGTAGTGTCAGCAGGACTCAAACTCTGAAACTCATGTGGGGTCTGCTACAGAATGATGGATGCCCTGCCCTGAGGACCATTTACTTACTTCTGGCTTCTAAGGGGTCAATTTCATACCTATACTGGGTCTACGTTAAGGTGCAGCATCCCTCGGCAAGTTCCTTGCCTTCTCTGTGCCTCGTTTTCCTCATCTATGAAATGGGTAACCCCAATGGTAGGTCTGGATGGTTGAGAGAACTTAGTATGTGTGTCAAAGCACGGTCAGTGCTTGCTGGATTTCGGTGGCCCCAGAAGCCGGGTGAGTTTTAGTTCTACTCTAACTGGCGTGTTACATTGGGTGGGTCACTTTGCTTGTTGGAGCCAGTTTCCCTCTCTGTGTAAGAGCTGAGGGCATCACGGTGTTAAGACAGATGTTGGGCACGATAAGTTTAATGCACGGAAGGGTACGGGGGAGCACTTTCTCTCATACCATTTCGAGAAGCAAGTCTGTAGCTTCTAAGACAACACCATGCAAGTATTACTACCAATCCCTCACACAGACAGACATGCCCATCGTTCTCCAGTTACAAACTCAAACACTTGGGAAGCTTGGAAAGCTCGCTGAGTGTCAGCAGAAGCCCATTTGAAGGCTTTTCCCAGGTGGGAGATTTCCATCCAGAGAAGGGCTCTCCCAGCCCCAGGCTCTGCATCCTGGAACCCCCATGGGGCTCTGGTGAAAGCTACACCTGATCTCAGGGCTCTCAAGAGAGGATGGGAAAATGTATGCATGTCACATCTCGCTCATCAAAATACTCTTATGGATAATGAACTGTGCATTTCTTTTAAAATAGACTTTTTTAAATAAAAAAAGTCATTGCAACCCAGGAAGGTTGGGTGATCCATGTGGAAGTGGGTGACAGAATGTGGATCAAACAGGGCTATTATACAGGTCTAAACAACACAGGCTGCACCTTGGGCCTTTTGGTTCAACGCGTTGTTCTGTGTTCTTCCTAAACAATGGCATATTGTAAACTGAACCACATGTGTTAAGCTCATTGCTTTGTAATAAACAAATATTTTCCATTCATTATTGCAGTTCACCTGGCTGGGTGCCTCCTTGGCCCTTACTACCAGTCCATAGCCCGGGTCCTCTGATGGCTAGCAGCTCAGGGCTCATTAAGGTGGCAGAGCACCATGTCCCCTGCCCCGTGACTGGCACAGAGCTCCTTTGGCCCTGACCCCCAAGGAACAGGGAGAGACATGAGTGATTAAAAGCAGCAGATGCCCCATGAGCACTCGCCCTGTGCTAGGCACTGTGCTGAGCTCTACTTGGATTCTCTCAGTTACTCCTCACCCTGCCCTGTGAGCCAGGATTTCTACCAACACCTGGGATTGTAAGTTCCACGAAGGCACAGACCTTGCTTTTCTCCCTTGGTGCATCCCCAGGGCCTGAGATGGTGAAGAAACAGAACTTTGGTTACCTGAGGAAGGCTGCCAGCATCCACAGGCCTCTCGTCCAGCCTGGGGCTCCAGGTGGCCTGGTGGGCATTCTCTCAGAGGATCCCGACTCAGGCTCTTGACCACTGTCCGTGGTGAGGAGTTAGTAAAATCCATTTTCCCTGAGGTCATCTCACCGATGAAGCCGACCTACAGAAGCTGCAGCGACATGGGTGTACACCCTCCAGTTCTAGATCCTTCTCCATGGCTGAGTTCCCCGACACACACACACAGCCTCCCCCTTTATAAACCCTGCTCACAGGCTGGGTGACCCAGGAGCAGACTCTGTGGACATTAGCCCCTGGCATGTGGTTTAAGAGCTGTCTTGGGAGGGACCCTCGCAGCAGGACAGGGGCAAGTGGGACTGGGCAGAGGGAGGCTGGGGCACAGGGCTGGAGGCTGCTGCATTGGGGTAAGTGGGAATTGATGAGGCTGGGCCCCTCAGAGGTATTAACTCAACAGCTGAAGAAGTCCTTCATCCAATGGGTGTCCATGCCAACACAGAAGGGCTTCTGAAAACACTGGTCTGTGACTCAAAGGGAGTGTTTCTGATTGTGATGAAAGTGGAGACAATTATTTGACTGAAAGAGCCTGTGAGTGAGTGAAGCAGAGACGCTCCGAGGCCCTTGGGGAAAAGTAAGGAGAGCCAGAGAAAGGGCAAGCGGCCTGGAGCGTGTGAGGTTACCTGGCGCCTGGAAAAAGTTCCCGCCTTCCAAACCGACTTCCCTTCCCAGAGCCAGGACGAGGCCAGCCCCATTCATGTGTGAGGGTTTTCTGTGCCAGGCCCAAGAGACACTGGCTTGAGACCCTCTGACGAAGGGCACAGAGAGGAGTGTGTACATGAGTGTGGGAGGGAGAAGGGAGGAAGACCCTGGGGTGGTTATGATCTGTCACCCTAATGACAAGGTCCAGACGAGCAGACAGACGGGAGAAGGACGGACAAACAGCCAGGGGATGAGCTCCCCTCTTCTTTCTTCTTTTTTAAAGATTATGATAAAATGTGTATAACCTAAAACTTACTGCTTTAACCATTTTAAAGTGCATAATTCCGTGGCATTAAGTACATCTGTGATTGACAACCATATCATTGTTTAGTTCTAGAACTTCATCACCCCAAAAGAAACCCGCTACCCAGTAAGCAGTTACTCCCCATTTCCTTAGCACCCCCCCAAACTTTGGCTCTACCAGTTGCCTATCCTGGACATTTCATATGAATGGAATCACGTAACACGGAGTCTCTTGTCCGGTTTGTCTAGGTGGCAGCACGTGGCAGCATTCTGTTCCTTTTCAGGGCTGAGAAGTATTCCGAGCGGCTGTAGCACATTTTCTTTATCCCTTCATCTGCTGATGGCTGTCTGTATTGTTTTCACCTTTTGGCTATTGTGAAAGGTGCTCTGAACATCTGCATACAAGTTTTGTTTTGTTTTGAATACCTATTTTTCATTCTTTGGGGTATATACTTATGAGCAGAATTGCTGTTACATGGTAATTCTGTATTTAATTTATTGATAAGCCACTCCGCCTTCTTTTCAGAGATCTTCATAGAATCACAGGGCAGGAAGGGACCTCAAAAGTGACCTAATACAGTGTTTCTCATACTCTTAGATTGACACATCAGTAAAACTAGAACTACTGTCACCACCACCTGCTCTTGCTGAGTAGGAGCGACTCGTATCAAGGCCAGTCCTACAAAATGTGTGTATTGTCAGGTAAGCTCCTCGCCTTCTTGTTTTTCTCAAGTCGTCTCCACCTTTGGGCCATTGGGGAACCAACTGCTGGGTCCAATCCTCATTCAAAATGTGACCCCCCCCCTGCAGCTGTCCTGCTCCATGCTGGCCCAGTCTCTGGGGGCCCTTCTGGAGGGAGCTCTGCTTCCTGGAATGTTCCTCCTCCCGGAAAGCTGGCTCTACTCCCATGGTCTCCCCAGTATTTTTGCCCTGCCCTCTGGGGCCCCACAGACCTTGGCCTTCCTCTGGCTGCTTCTTTCCGCTTCCTGTATGTATGCTCTGTGGCACCGAGTGTGCCACCATGAGGGACTGATGGCAGAACACGAGGACACGAGGCAGTCCCCTGACTTGTAAGAATTCTTAGAACAAAGAGAATCTCCCAGCTATTTACAGTGTTTCATGAGCACACACAGCCCGCTACCCACCCTCCCCGCCCGCCCCACCGGCCTGCCAAAAAAATTTTTTTAAAAATTGTGAACAAGCCATACAGACTAACAGGTTTTATTTTTGTTACTGGTGGGGCTCATACCAATTTAATGTTTCTCTGTGTGTTGAAAGGCAGCAAGACAGCCTGGAGAAAACGTGGCCCCTCCTAAGAATGAGAGGTGAGCCCTGCATTCAGACCCGCTGTTCCCTGTACCCGGGGGACCTTGGTGAGATTAATGTCCTTATGCCACAGAACAAAGTGTAAAAAGGGAGAGAGAGAGAGAGAGAAGCCAAGAAACAGACTCTTAACTGTAGAGAACTAGTGGTTTCCAGAGGGGCAGTGGGTGGGGGGGACTGGATGAAATAGATGATGGGGATCAAAGAGGACGTGATGCATCATGGCAAAACAAAATCTGTGTGCCATGGTCACTGACCTGGCAGGAAGGGGCTGAGAGAGCTGCCCAATGGGGCAGGTGTGGGAGAGACAGGGCAGCCCACAGCTTCACTGGCTCACTGCGAGTGCCTGCACTGGAAAGGTTGTCACGGGAAGGAAACCGAGCAGCATTTATGCCTTTGATGAGCAAAATCAACATGGGAAGACAAATCCACGGTTATTTAATACACATTTGGCAAACAAAAGTCCTTTAGAGAAATCAAGTCCCTTCATGAGGAAAATAATAATAAAAAGTGATGTATGATGCTGAGGAACATGGGAACCCACTCGGGAGAGCTGAAACAAAATGGCAACTTGGTCTCATATCAAAGGATACAGCAGCTTTATGGAGGACTCAAGGCTAAACTTTAGCCCAGTTACCTGGAGGGTAGAGACACATCTCCCTGAAGAAGACAGCCATGCCCTTTGTCCAGTAGCCCTAGGGACCTGGCTCTGACAGGAACTGGGAACCTGGTGGGCTTGGCTCACCCCACTGGGCAGGGCCCTGAGGAGGGATCCCTGGGTGTTTCTGCTTTAGAAAGAACTGGAGACAGATGAACTGAGCTTTCTGCTCTCTCCCAGTACCGGTGATTCTGTGTTGATTTCCCTTCTGTCATCCCAAGCTTTGGTGAATCACTGTCCATACAGACTGGCTTCTTAGATGAGGGGCTGAAATTTCAGGCAGAGTCTAATCCCCTCTTAGGCGGCATGTTCCAGAGGAGCAGACACCTCCAGAGGCCAGTGGCGAGTCTGGCAGACCTTCCAGAAATATTTAAGGAGAACCTGCCCAGAGGAGGTGATTCACCTCCCACCTCCTGGGGAGGAGACTCATTCTCTGGCCTGTCCTACAGAATTTGGTATTGACTTTATCAGGAAAAAACATCGGGTGTCCTTGCATGTTGAACAGGATCTGTTAGTTAAAAAGACACGATAATCTTGCTTGAAATGGACAAGGACAGATGGGCACAGATGATGCTTCACAACATCTTCAGGCTGGGCTGCAAAATCTTCCCAAGAAGAGTCCTGAGCTTTGGGAGGCATTCTTGGTGGCATGGGTCAGCATAGGTGCCCACAGCAGCCTAGTCTGATCCTCGCCTGCATGGCTGTGTCCTTGGGCAGCTCCAAGGTAAGAGAAAATGGAAGGGTTTCCTGCTTCCTCTTTGCTGGATCAGCTCCTGCAATTTGGCTGGAAAGCCTTCCTGCTTTTTTCTGTTCACCTTGCTGGGAATCCCAAAGATACAAACCCCCAGAGTCAGAACTGCTGGAGTGTGGGGATCCTCTGACAATTCTTGCTTCCCTGGACTCTGAGGCCAGCAGAGCCCAGCTAAGCTGCTGCTCCCTCTGGCGGGAGGTCCCTTCTTCTGGCCTTACCCGCTGCTCCCCTCCCTAGCTATGGCTACATCTGGGCAAGTGGGAGGTAGGGAAGAGGAGGATGGGGAGATAGAGAGGGAGGCTGAGATTAAATTCAGATGTGCAACCATAGTGGGGAGTTCTCAAATCTGCATGGCTCAACATGGTGTGAAAAGGGCTTTCTTGCTTACATCTGATCTTCAGCACCTTGGAGAGCACTACCCTCTTCTAAAAACAACAACAACAAAAAAGCCAGCTGTTACCCAGTAAGTGGCTGAGCAAAAACCCAGTGTTAGGATTGACTCTAGATTCAGTGCTCTCTCCAGGGGGACAAACTGTTTCTATGCATTTAAAAAAACCCAAATCAAAAAACAACAACAATAAAACCCAACCCAAATCAGAAAAACAGGTATCTAACAACCCAAGCAACATGTAGTGCACAAACGTTATATACAGACCAACTTCACACAGGCTGTCCCTGTCTGGGGGCCCGCTAGATTCCTCATCTGCTAGCCCTCTCCTACTGGGCCAAACCTCAGCCATCACAGACAATGTGCTCAGAGCCACGGACCTAGCACATGCCTTCATCATAAGTTATTATAAGACTCCTCACACAGCACTGTAACACATTTATTACATGCTTGTCTCTTCTAAGACACTCTGGGCTCTTTAAGGGCAGAATTGTGCATATTTCAACTCTGGATCCAAAACACAAGTAAGGGCAGGCACAGGCTGGATGCTCAGTGCATGTTTGGTGAATGTAAGCATTCTCCTTGCAAAACTAGCTGGCTTCTATCTAATGGTCTGGCACTGAAGGAAGGTGGCAGGAGTATCCCCTGGCTGGTGGGGGGTGTGGCACGAATACACAGCACACACCAGTGGGGCTATGGCACTAAGGCTGGGGAACAGGGCCCTCTCCCCTGCAAAAGATGGAGAGTCCTCTGAGCCAGGCCCCAATCACCCAAAAGTTCAGGGGACTCCCCAACCCTGATGTCCTACTGCCAAAGCAGGGCCCCTCTGCCAGGAAATGCTGGGCACAGAGAAGGACTGAGGATCCCTGACCCAGCTAAAGCCCTTGAGTGCCCCCTCACCCGACTCCCAGCAGCTGAGTCCTCATGGCTGCCACTGTCCCAGTCAAAGAAGGCTTCCTGGACAGCATCCCAGGAACCTGTCTTGCAAGAGCACCATGAAGAGGTGATCTGTGAGCAAACATATGGGAAATGCTACATGTTACACAGCTGCCTCCAAGAGGCCCTACAAACGCAGGCAAGCTGAAGGTACTGAGATGTCCTGCAGCAAGACAGTCATATAACTGGGCTTTAACCCAGTGCCCGCCAAACCTATCTGATCACATAGTGCCCTACCCCACTTTCATATACACACTCCCTTGATTTTTCTTTATGAAAAACCCATTAATATCCCATGGAAGTAGTGTTCCAAGGAACCCACTTTGGGGAATGCTGGTTCAGGTCACTGAGCAAGGGAAACACTTCCTATGGAGGAGAAGGGCCTCTTACAGACTGGTGGGGGTGTGGGGGGGGTGCGGGATACATGTGTGGGGTGGGGAGTGTCACCAGGAAGGGGAAGATCATGCCCCAGAAAGTGTGCTAGAAATCTCTCATCAGACAGCACACAAACTGCCTGGGCGAAAAGCCTTAGAGCCACTTGACTCCAATGGAAAAGCCAAGAGAAGCACCTCTCCCAAGCCTGTTTTCCCACCTGCAAGATGAGAATCAGCCCCGCTCTGTCTGGGCCATCAGATGAGGAAAGCTGCCCCCTCCAGCACAGTTTGTGTGTGTGGCGGATGTTCAGTCAAATATACCTGGCAGCATGCTGCACGGATAGGGGGCTTACGGAAAAACTAGCACAGCAGCAGGAAGCAGACAAAGAACCTCGGGGCACGTAACTCAGAGACCAGTGTATTTCAGGGGCAAACAACCTTTGGCCTATTGAGAACTAAGCCCTGGAGACATCAGTACATTACAACATTGAGGATACCCGGTGCCTCCAGCTCCGGAAGTCTATGTGGATCAGTGGAAAGGCCTGGGCCTGGAAGCCCACCAGAGCCAGGTCTGGGCCAGCTATGCCCACCCTGGGCTGTGTAACTGGCACGTAGCTTCACTCTGTGGGTTTCCCAGATGTGCAGGGCTCTCCAGGGTGACAGAGAGGATGGACGACACTGACCTCAAGCTGCTGCACACAGTACGTGTGCATTGACCATGTCTCCTTAACGGCCTGGCTTTGAGGGCTATTTACAAATAAGCCTGTCAGTGACGGCTTAAGTGCAGCCTCCTCCCGGGAGTGTTGAAAGTAGGCTGCTGCCAGTGGGAGGATGGGAGGAGGGAGGAGAAGCTGTCTCAATGGGCAGGGGTGGGGGAAACATGAGGTGGTCAGAGCTGCCCTGCAAAGCCAATGGAGGGGGAGCAGGCCTTCGTGGCTGGGGAGGGACATGGGTGGCCACACCTCCCAAGGAGATCAGCAAGTAGCCTGGTGGAGCTTATGGCAAAGATAAGAACTCTGTGAAGGCGACAGCCTACTGGGTGCTCTGTACAGACTAAAAGCTTTCCGCACAGCGGCTCTCAGCTCTGAGCAAGAGGCCAAGTGACCTGTCCCAGGCCATGCAGCTGGCCAGCCACAGGGCTGGAGGTGAACTTTGAGCCTGAGTTCTGCCATTCTGCCTCTTGAGGTTGGGATTAACCATTCCTGTCCTCTCCTGCCTACAAAGGTCCCCAAGGGTGAGGACTGGCTCTAGCTTGTCTCTGTAGCCCCGGCACCCAGCATGTTAACAAATGCTACAAGCATTGGCCAAATGACTCACTTGAAAACACTTCTAAAAGCTACTGTCGAAGCTCTGCAAATGTAATAGGGGCAGAAAACCGTAGGGACCGACTCCCTTCTGAGGAACATAGCATTAACAGGGTGTACAAGAAATTCCAAACACTTGGCTTCTTTGTCTAGAAAATTTGAGCACCAAAGTCCCTCCACTGTGCAATATATTAGGGTCTTCTGCTCCCCCTTGACGTGCAGGAAAGCCTATGGCGACATGGCATGAGCAGAGCAGACTATCGGCGGAGCCTCCTCCTGCCTGACCCTAGATCTTGCGGTGAGGACACTGACGGCCAGAAGGGAGAAGGGACCTGAGATCACAAAGCAGACCTACTCTTTTTCTTACAGAAAAGCCTGCCATCGCAATAAAGACAAACGCATTCAACGCACACATCCTGAACACCTGCTGTGTGTTGTAGGCAGTCGGTGCAGCCGGGTGTTAGAACGGAGTCCTAAACAAGCAGTAAGGGACCCTGGGGCCTGAAAAGTTACTTCTGTATAAGGGAGTCAAGGAAGGCTTTACTCGATCGGTGACTTGGATCACAAAGAAAAAGTTAGAAGTTTTATGGGAAGATGTGTCAGGGAAAGCTAAGCTTCCTCTAAAACATGGCGCCGCCCTGGCTAAGTGTAGACTTGCTGCTGGGCAGCCACCACCTGAGCAAAGACTACATTTCCCAGCCTCCTATGCAGCCAGGTGGGGCCATGTGGAACTTGAGCAGGAGAGGATAGAGCAAGAACAGTGGAGAGGAACGTCGTTCAGAATGGCTGTGTCTTCTCCATCGCCCCTTTCCCCTTTCTGCCAGCAAGAAGCAAAGATGCTGAAGCCCCTGGGGATGACAGGGCCACAAGGTGAAAGGAACTGGGTCCCCAAATTACAGTGGGAAGCCACCTGCCAAGCAGAAGCAGCCATACTGGACTTCATATGAGGATAAGTCTACCGCGTTGGGAGTTTGTTACAGCAAGAGCATCACCAACTACGAAAGCAGAGAAGAGAAGGGAAGACAGGCATCTAGGGCAGAGGGAACGTGACAAACGCACGGTGGTGTGACCAACCGGGGCGTGTTTCAGGGAATGGGGAGGAGTTGATGGCCAGAACACGGGCTGCGTGAGGGTAGCACTGGGATTCAGAAAGCTCACGTTGGTCACCACAGGAGGGAGGATCATGTACAGGGATTGTTTCCTGGGGCCCTGGTGTTGCTGGCACTGCTCTCAAAGGAAGAGTGGAAGTTGTGAATGGTTTCCTGTAAAATTTGTCTCTCGCGTCCCTGTGGAGGAAATCAAAAACAGACACAATGTCTTGTTAAATCTTTTAACTATTAGTTCAATTGACATAGTGTTGGTAATGCTCAACTCATACTTGAGAAACCCATGGGTATCGTGGGGAAAATAAATTATCTAATTAAAAGAGTACGGAGTTTAATAAAAACACGCTGGCTCAGAATGTCCCCCAGCACCCACAATCCCAGCATGTCAAGGCTGGAAAGGGCCCCCAACATGCAGGGGTCCAATCCCCCAGACAAGGACGGGACACAGAGCCCAGGGAGCAGGACTGACTTGGCCCAGGTCACATGGCCTGGAAGGGAGGTTGCCTCCCAACTCACTCTGTGTGTCTTTCTAGCTCTCAGATTTCTAGGGAATTGAGTGGGAGCGGAATTCTTCCTGCTACACAGGGAGTTTGAACTGCTGTACTCCCCCTTGCCCAAAAGATGTCAGATTGCTCTTGGCAA
Source organism: Mustela nivalis (assembly GCF_964662115.1). Taxonomy (NCBI): domain Eukaryota; kingdom Metazoa; phylum Chordata; class Mammalia; order Carnivora; family Mustelidae; genus Mustela; species Mustela nivalis. The sequence goes on from NC_139032.1 coordinate 62,009,573, forward strand.
TGATTCATGACTCACTCTAGCCCCGCAGCATTCCCCCCCACAACACTACCCCTTAGCACACGCATTTTGAGATGAAAAAAGAGGGAGGATGTGGATATTTCTTTCAGCCCAGAGAACATCTTCACTGAATACCTGGCTGGGAGGCAGCAATACACAGAGACCAGAGACTGGAACCAAACAGCCTGGGTTTAAATCCCATTCCTCCCATTTACTAGCTGAGTGACCCTGAGCAAGACACTTAGTCTCTCTGGGCCTTAGTTTCCCTAGCTATAAAATGGGGATAATAATAGTACTCAAATGGTTGCTGGTGACATCAGATCCTGTGTGGGCAGTAGGAAGCTGACAGGTCCTGTCCTCCAGAGGACAGCAGTGTGGACTAAACACATATTTTTTAAAACCAACAAATGTGGTCAAAATGTAAAGCAGATTAAAAATGAATAATCTTTGGCAGACTGTTCTTTGCTAAGAGTAAAAAGGGAAAAAAAGAAGTCCACTGAGGGAGCTCAGACTTCAAATTCTCTCTTCTTTCATTTCGTGGACTCTTCAGGCCCCATGGGACCCCTCCATGAGCCCATAGCCAGGACCTCTATCACCATCCAGGCCTCCTAGACACTTGAGCAGGCAGTAAGACTGCCCGACATGCCAATCCTTCCAATTAAGTTAAATAAGCTAGAAAAATACCTCCCCGGAGTCCAACAACACAAACCTAAAGGCTGCAGGGCAGAGGGCAAGGCATGGACATGGGGTCAGAAGATGGCGAGTCCCTATTCAACGGTTCCCTCGCAGTGGCGTCCGGCAAGACCCCGCGCTGATGGACTTCCTATCTGCAAATGGCAGACAGGAGGACATGCTGGGACTGTGAGGAGGCTTGACCCGGGATAATGAGCGGGGTGACACTGGGCAAACTGCAGAAGGCTGAAAAACTAAACAGGAGCAACGAGGGCCATGTGACTATGACATGCTACCTTAGCCTGAACCACCTGAGAGACGAGGTCAGCACCAGCCAGGGTTCCAGCACTCTGCCTCCTACGAAGGAGAGAGCCCTAGACAAGGAAAACCGTAACTGTTCCCGGCGTCCACAATGACTGAAGACGATGACAATAATTGCCCCTTAGAAACCCCTGTGCTTCAAAGGACCTGCCTGATAATTCCTAAAAAGCAAAAAGCAAATGGCCATGAAACGTAGAAAAACGTGCTCAGTCTAACCAGTAATTAAAGAAATACAAATTAAAACGAGGCACTCTTTTTGGCCTCCAAATTAATAAACATCTAAGAGCAAACCAAGAGCACTCAGTGCTGGCGGGGATCCGCTGACACCGGAGCCACATGCCCCCAGCTGGTGGGAAGTTCACTGGCTCTTTCTGGAAAGTAATTCAGGAGGAAGTGCCCTATACCTTGATTTAGACTCTTTGACTCCACGAGTCCACTTTTAGACATCTATTCTGAGGAGATAATTAGAAAGCCTTATACACAAAGTTGCCCACTGCAGCACTATTAATAGAAAGTTCGGATATCCACATATCCAACAAGTAGGGATTTAAAATAAGGTAATTTTAGTACATCCATGCAAATGTATTCTATTAAAAAGAGTTTTTAATGACACGAGTAACTGCATATATTTAATGTTAAATGAAGAAAGGAGGAGGTAAAATTATAGATCCAAATTTATCTCCGCAGAGAAAAATATTTGGCAGCAAACACTGCAGTGATCTTCCCAAATGTGAACAGCACTGGCCTCTGGCTGGTTGGATCATGATTCCTCTAAGAACTCTTTTGCCCTCTCTGGCACTGTGTAAACTTCGTAAAATGAATGTGTGCTGCTTTGATAGTCATACACACACACAAGATGGCAAGACTGCAATGGCTTTGGACCATTCACCAATGGCTTTGGTGAAATTCAGGTGAAGTTTCTGGTTGACCTTCTCCAACATATAAACTGTTTGAAACTAGTCAACTAATAAGCCCACTTGAGTACACATCACAACTTGCATACTGGTGGTGGGGGGTAGGCTCAGCCGGAAGGCCTGTGGCTTGAAAGGCTGTGGACCCATGCTGCTTTCCTGGTATTTTCACCAACAGAACAAAACAAACATAAAACCTTTTAGGTTAAAATGTTCTAACTATTTTTTGACTGTGCAAGAAATACATTTTAGGTTATAACCTTGTTACGTGTAAATACATACAACTGAAACAAATTTTACCCTCCTACTTGCAAAGAATGCTGACATTTTCTACGCTATTCTGTTTTTTAAAATGCTGCTGGGGAACCACTAAATTGGGTCCACAACCCCCCACCATGCTGTGGACCACAGCCATGAAGACACTGGTGGACAAGGAAAGCTGGGCCTCCCTCCCTCGGGTCCTGGTCTGGGTTCTTGAATGTGTCCAGAGCATCAGAGCCACCGAGGGGGTCCCTCTTGGCTGAGGCTGGGTTGCAAAAGAGAAAGTATGGGCATTGAAGAGGGAGTGGATACCTGTAGCCATCAAGGCGGGGCCAGCCCAGAAGAGCTCAGGCCCAGGGCCTCCAAAGGCCATCCAAAGGGCTCCTGGAAGCCAGGCTCGGCCTGAGAACTTCTTTCCTCTAAGAAGCAGCGCATAGCTGCAATGGTTACCCTGGGGTTGAGCAGTTTTCGTAATCTTTAGCTTCTCCCCGTCATGCTTTTGCTCTAGGACACGCCGTGATGCACGGTCCTTACGTCCACTGGACTTTGCCTGGTCATTCAGACTTTCCCTCTGCCCCTATTTCCATGTGGAACTGGCTGACTTTGAGGGTAGATGCTGCCCGTGGGAGGGACGTGGGTGGGACGAGCCAGCCCTTCGGTCTGGTGGGTCAGAAGCACCCAGGTCTCTTGGTTGAGAGCTGGTCAGCTGGCACCCAGCCCCCCAAAAGACCACTGCTAAAAAAGAAAGGTGCCCCACCACCCAAACTCCTATGTTGAAACCCCAGCCCCAGTGGGATGGTGTGAGATGGTGGGGACTTTGGGAGGTGACGGGGCTTGGATGAGGTCACAGGGTGGGACTCTCATGCTGGCAGCAGTGCCCCTAGAAGAAGACAGAGGAAAGACCTCGCTTCCCTGCTCTCTACTATGTGAGGACACGATAAGAAGGTGGCAGTGGGAAACTTGGAGAGGGACCCTCAGAGATCTCAACCACGCTGGCAGGTTGGTCTGGGACTTGCAGCCATGAGGCTGTGAGAACCAACTCCTGCTGTTCCCGAGCTACCTAGTAGATGGTCCTTGGAGATGCAGCCTGAACTAAGAACCTATTGATGCTTCTGCTTCTCTAGGCTGAGCCTTGTTTGGTGCAGCAACAGACTGCTACAGGAATAGAGGCAATGAATGGGAGAGAAAATGAAAAAGGTCCTGGTCTGGGCAAGGTCCTGGTCTGGTCCCTGTTAAGAAAAATGTTCTCTTCTGGAGTCGGCTTGAGCTGCCACATCATCCACTCTGATCACAGCTGTTAATGTTCCTGAGACTCTCAAGCCAGTCCAGTCTGCCTCCTTTCTGTGATCCTGGGCCACAAAGGCCATGGTCACTGAGGGCAAAGGGGAGGCTCTGGAAGCATTAGCAGCTACCATCTACCATGCACTGGGCTAGGCTCTTAGTGACACCCAGCTCCTGGCCTGTCCTCCCAACCCCTCCATGGTCCTCACTGGTGCTACATCTAGAACCTTTCCTGTCCTTCTTCAACTGGCTTGGCTTCCCCCACCTCCATGCTCTCTTTGGCTCACAAGTCTGGCCTCTGGAGGCCAGAAGCAGGAAAGGTCCTGCAAACCTTGGGCCAAATCCCCCTACCATCACTCAGCCACCCGCTCCCCAAAGCCCTTGCCCTTACCTAACTGGGTCACCCTCAGTCACCTGGGGGCCTCATCTGTCCCATCTGGGCTCCCCACATACCATACCACCTGCTCTCAGGTCCAGCACTCCCTGAGATCTTGAAATGTACTGGACCTCCGCTCACCACAGGGACTTTGCATACAAGCTTCCCTCTGCCTGGTCTGTACTCTTCTACCCTCTACCCAAACTTTCCCATCTTTCTTTCCATCCCAGACCTCCTGCCACTTCCTTGGGGATGTCTTCCAGGACCTTGTCTTTCCAGCCCTCGCTCAAGGTCAGGAGCTCTCCTTCATACACATCTGTGGCTTACACCGAGGCAGGGCAGCATAGTGGTCAACAAACCAAGTCCAGGTTCCAATTCTGGCTCTGCCACTTACCAGTAGTGTGATCTCAGACCAGTTCCTTAACCTCCCTCTGCCTCAGTTCCTTCACTTATGAACTGGACCCAGCCTCAGTGGCTTTGTGTAGTTAAGCAAATGACGAGACGTGACTGCTGAGAGCAGTGCTGGGTACAAAGTAGCCTCAGAGGTCAACATCCACATCACGCCTGGGACACGGCAGAGAATCCAAGGGCTACTTTTCATGACTAAATCAATGCTCCAGGTGTGCCTGGGTGACTCAGTTGGTTAAAGCCTCTGCCTTCAGCTCAGGTCATGATCCCAGGGTCGAGGGACTGAGCCCTGAATCAGGCTCTCTGTTCAGCGGTGAGCCTGCTTCCTTCTCTCTCTGCCTACTTGTGATCTCTGTCTGTCAAATAAATAAATAAATAAAAATCTTTTTAAAAAAATCAATCAATCAATCAATGCTCCGAAGACTAGTGCTTGCTTTGGTTCGCTGATGCCCCAGCACCACCCTGGGGCTTCACCTCCCTGGCTAAGCCCTTACTACCATCCAAGACTGGCCCACTTCTAGCAACTTCCAGCAACTCCCATGCCCGCCTCACCCCCCTGTCCCCACCCTGCTCCTCACATCTCACAGCAGAGCGGAAACAGTGCTGGTCTGGGAGGCGGGTCTCACTATCTACCCCTGAGCCTCAGCTTCCCCGTCTGTAAAGCAAGGCAGCCCGGGCCCATGGAACAGATGAGCTGTGTCTAGCAATGGGCCACTTACAGAAGAAAAAGAACAAACAGTAAAAATTCAAGGTAAAACACAGGCACCAGAAGCACTGCCAACTAAATCACTTGGAAGGACCACCTTGCAGCCTATAAACAGGTGAAATAGTAATGATGATGGCGACAGCAAGAGGCCCGACCCCACCTCCCCCCATCCCCAGTGGGGCTGGCAGGAGCCCCCCATGCCCAGCACGTGCTGGGGGGACATACAAAGAGGACCCGGGTGCAGGTCCTGCCTCACTTGCCTGCCCGTCTCTCCACCTGGGCACACCTCCCTCCCCGAGGCTCTCTTCCCTCACCAGCTGGACAAGGCAAGTGTGAGGATCTGGCTTCCGGATTAACTGGGAAAATGTATGGGAAGTGTCTTGTGAATGATAAAGGGTTACATGAATATTTATTTGCTGCTGGCACTCTAAGTCTGTTCAATATTTCTGTGCCTACCCAGCAAAACACAGAAAGAACCATAAGACCGGTCACGCTCTCTGACACGACCTCGAGTTGTGGAACACAGCCCGAGGAACAAAACAACAGAAGAGAAAGGAACAAGGCAGAGATATCCATTATAGTGCTATTTGTAATGGCAAAACCCCAGACACGGCATGATTGTCTAACAAGAGGGGGGCTGTCAGGCCAAGCGTGAAACAGCAACAGGTAAGCAAGTCCTATCCCTTGTTGGAGACAGAAACGTCCAGCCCACATTAGGGAAGAAACCAGGAAGCAAAGAAGCTTGAATAGCCCAACAGCAAATGGGCTAAGGTTTGCCAAGTGAGTGGTGATCACTTCTCATGCTTTTTTTTTTTAAATTGTTTCTTGCAATGTGTGCTTTGATGGGGGTGCATTGTTAATTTTTGGTTTAAAGCTGGTGAAACAGAAATTTAACATTAGACAAAAATGTAGGATGCCAACAATAACAACAGTGATTGACGGGCCTGTGTGTGGCAGGGGCGCTGCTAAACATTTTGGTCCTGGCAACGGCCCCACAGCCCCCAGTGGATGAGAAAAGCAAGGCTCAGGGAGGTGATGACTTCTAGGGGACACAGTGAGTAAGAGGAGGAGTGGGCTCACCCCCAGGAGGGCCTGATTCCAGGGCCCCTCTTAGACGACAGCTTTGCTTCCACTGTACGCTGGAGGGCAATCCCCAGCCATGTGGGTTGAAATGACCACAGGGAGTATTTTTGCTAACTCTATGGGAAGAGAGATCTGGAAAAGGAACGGGGAGGTGGGGAGCACTCAGTGGTAAGAAGTGTGCACATGGGGCCGTCCTCTGCCAGATGTGCCAGAGGAGACAAAATCAGACCACAGATGTCCTCAGGAACACGGAGGGCTTAGTAAGACTCCTAGTGGAGCTCTCTGCTCTTTGAAATGGGAGAAAAAGATTGAGAACAATACCTTGCCCGCATTCAGTTCAGAAATTGCTGCCAAGATCTGCTGCCTGGATCCATCTGTCTTAATACCCAGCTCCTTCAAGTCACCGTCGGTGAGCGTGAGGAAGGCTTCCATGTCCACCTGGAAAGAGAGAAGGGGGATTCGTTACCATCTGCTGGGTGCCACGCCTCGTTTTTTCCCACGCCTCATTTTTTCCCCCATCCACACCAGAAATATCATGATTATGAGCTATTAGTGCTTATTAGCAGTGAATTAATAATGATTTACTTTATGATGACTTTATGATGAAAGTTTAGTTGAAAGGATTATGAAGGACTAATTCTCCTCAGCTCTAGCTGGGAATCCCGGGACAGGTGCACTGTGGAAAAACTCCCGACCATTGCACAAGGAAGGGGAGTCCCTGAGAGCATAATCTGGGTGGCCAGCATGCTGCAGATCCAAGGCTGCTCTTAGAAGTTTGATCCCAGGTGGCTGCCCTTGCCCAGAGATCGGAAACCGCACAGAAAATGCACATATATGGCGGGACTCAGCACGTTTCCCCCCTGAGGACCAGGGAGAGGTAAACTGTGGAAAGACAGAGTGAGCAAGTCAGCAAGCAGAAGTGATAAAGGGAAGAAGGGCCACGGAGAACCGAAGCTGAGAAGGGCTCAGAACAAGGGTATCTCAAAGCCACACGACCCTTGGCTGCTATAGGGGAAACCCTGACATTTCTGTCATCCCAGCTTGGGCCTCAGCTCCAGGCGAAGAACCAACAGGTTGCCCTGCTATGTGGCTGGTATGTTGCCGTGTCTGTCCTGCTCAGAGGCAGCAAGCTCAGCAGGCGGAGGCCGGCTCCACACACCCCAGGTCTGTCCTGGAGCCTCACTGTCAGGTGACGACAGGAGGACACAAAAGCTAACACCGTGTGAGGCACTTTCTGACTATTTGGCATAGACTCAGTCGTTTAAGCCTTTTGACATAGGGTGAAATGATTATTATCCTCTGTTGGGGGGGGATGGGGAAACTGAGGCACAGAGAGATTCAGTCCCCGAGGTCACATGACCAGTAAGTGAAAGCCAAGACTGGAACCCAGGCTGTGGGCTCCAAAGTACCTCCTCTTCTCTGAGGGGCCACACCACCCTTTGATGCTACAGCTGTAGCCACTGACCTCTCTCCTGTGGTTTCCTAGAGGCAACAGCCTCCTTGCTAATGTGACCTGATGTTCCCTAAGAATTAAGGGGTTCTGTCCCTTGTATGGGCCCTTGCAAATTAGACCCCAAAATGGTAGTCATCAGGGAGAAGTGGAAGGGAGTTGGCTGCCCATAGCCGTCTCTCCAGTCTGTGCGTGGGACAGAGCCAGGGCTGCCTGGACGCGGACAGACAGAGCCTCGATCCCTACTTGCTGCCGGGGCACCTGGGCAGGAACCTTACCTCAGTTTCCCCCCTGAAATATATGAATCCTCCTCTGACCTAACTTACTGGTGGTTGTAGGGTCTACCCAGAGGGCTTCCATAAAGCTTTGCAAACTAAATAAATTACAAAAATGTTATAGTTTTATGTAATATAATGTTGTCATTTAAAATAAAACTCTCACAACTTATTGAAAACCCTTAGTGCTTCACTTTAAAAGCAGGCTTGTTTTCTATTCCCTCAGAGATACTGAACAAGATTCTTAAAATTTTTTCTTTGAAACATTGGATGCATGTGGAGATAGAGGAATTTTTTTCTGAAAAATGTCCCCCATCTTGCCTTTTCTATTTTAAATAGTCATTTTACTTTCCTGGATTAAAACAACCCTGAAGCAGGCATGAGTTGGTAGGGAAGGGTCTGCTTGGACCCCAGCTCCAAGCCCTGGGAGGTGCCTCCCTACGTCACTCTGGGACTTTATGGCTCAAAAGGGGCTGAGGGCCTGAAAGAGCAGATGACATGGTTTTGACAGACACTGCCTGCCCCTGGCTGGGCCGGACACTCCCCACGGTCCCACCCCCTGCTTGTCCCCATGGCCAGCTCCTCAGCACCTCTTGCCTATGGCACCCCCCACCCTGGCCACCCTCTTCTGACTGCAATCTCCTTTCCTGTGAGTCTGCCCCTAACTCCCCCATCAACCCTGGTCTGCCACTCATACCAGAGGCCGGAGGTCTCGGGATCACGGTGCACAGATCACGTTCATGTCGGCCAGGCCCTGCCCAGTCAGGCTCCACTCTCTGCCCCAGATGCACCAGCCTCATTCAGGCCCTGAACAGGCCAAAGTGCTGACGGCTCTCTGCGCATGTCTGCTTCCTCTTCCCAGACACCCTTCTACCCTGCTCCCCTCCCTCAAAGGTCAGTTTATGCTCAGCCAATGTCTCCTCTGGCCCTCATTCAAAAGACGCCCTTCCTGGGCTCCCAGAATGCTCTGGGCGTTTCTGCCATTGCTAGGGTCAGGCGCTGGTAGAGGGCCTGATAGAGGGCAGAGACCTGAGCTGTGTTTGCTGGCTGACTGAATGACCACACCAGTCAATATGCTACTGCATCCCCAGATGAATGGACCTTCTCAGTCTCCGACCTCTATCAACCCTGTGGGCTACCAAACCGTCACAGCTCATTTTAGGTGGAGAGAACCAGAGACTAAATTCTCCTCACGTGAGCACTTCTGAAGGGTTAGCAGGATGAGGCAGAAACATCTGTGTCCTTTCAATATTCATGCCCTACTTTTTTTTAGTAATACTTTTTTTTTAGTAATAGAATCTTAGTTGTCAGCTAGGCATTTCCATGAAGCTAAAGAACTGTATTTCTGAGTTTCCCTTGCATATGAGTATGTCAATTGACAAACTTTTGGCTAATGAGATATAAGAAGGTTTATGGTACTTTGAGGAAGTCTCTCTTAAAAAAGTAAAGTAGGTATCATTTTGCTCTCTCCTTCCATTCTGCTGCCTGGAATGTGGAGGTAATGGCTGGAGCATTGGCAGCCATTCTGGACTTTGAGGATGAGGGCCATATACCCTAGTGGAGCAGAGAGCTAGAAGGAGATTTGGTGACTCAACTGAACACCTTCTGTGGGAAAAATAACCTTCTATTTTGTTTAAGATACTACTACCTGGGATTTTTCAATATATATAGCTAAATCCATCCAAATACAGGTAGAGAGATGAAAATTATCAGTCTGCTTCAGTTTCAATATTGAGAGGATGAGAAAATATATTTACTTCATTCTTCTTCCAAATTCTCAATAAGGACTAAAAGCATATAAAGGGAAGACATTTTTATGAGCCCTGGAAATGAGGGAAAAGTACTATCTGCATGCCAGGTACTTTAAGGAGTTTCTTAAGGACTGAGAAGTGCTCTGTAGCTGCAGGGATGGATGTGAAGGGGAGGGCAGGGGCAATCCATGATGTTAAAACCCGACTCTCATTAAAGCCTTCCAGGGAACACGGGATCTCTGTATGGACAGACAGCAACTCTCACACAGTGCTGTCGAGCTTCTGTGTGGTCCAGTGGGGAGCTCAGCACAGGGGGACAGCTGAGCTGGTTCGGCTAACCTCACCCCACCCGACACAAACAGAAAGCCTCCAGTCAGTGGCTCCCAGCTCTCCCCACAGGGCTGCCCCAGGCCTCAGCACCCTCCCTGACCCCAGAGGCTGTGAAGACCACAGCAACTCTGCATAGTCTCCCCTCCCTCTAAAACTCTGAAAGTGTCATATTTCATCAGGAACATATCTCAGTTCCCTATAAGGGACAGCGGCAAGAACCAGAGAACGGTGAATGAAGGTGTGCCCCCAGACATGCCGGCTCCCAAACGGGGATGCAACTAAGAACCCAGGACGAATGTTGCCTTGTGACACAGAGACATTTCAAGAAACAGAAGCACACCTTGAGATGCACACTCCAAGAGAGCGCAGAACACAGCACACAAAAGCAGGCCGCCAGCGGCGTACGGGAGAGATTTCTTGGCGATGAGAAACATCGCTGTGGAGGTTTAAAACACTGGAGAGGCAGGAAGGACCCCACTGGCTATGGCAGGAAAGCAAGGGAGGAAGAAGGCTGCTTCACTCTGTCTGCTGCTCAAGACAAAATGCTAGTTAGTCCCTGAGCAGCATCTCAAGCTTGCAGGGACAGTGAGCGAGTCTCAGGACTGCAACTGTCATGATGACCATCGTCACGGACTCGACCAGGCCCCAGAAATATTCCAAACCAGTGATTACACCAGCGGACTAGTGGGCCTACAGAGGAGTTTATGGGGCCAAAATGGTCAGTTTTTTTTCAAAACCTTGAGCTATATATAACTCACTCACAATACAGTCCGCCCATTTGGAGTGTACGGCTCCTAAGGAATTCGTCAGTGGTACAGTGACAGTGTAACAGGACGGAGGGCAGCTACGCTTGAGGAGAACACAGGGGAAAGCATAAGCCTGTCAAATCGCCAAGCTCCACACCTGAAATTAGCGCAACACCGTGTGCAACTAGACCCAAGGAAAAAAATCTTTTTAATTAAAAAAAGAAAGCAGACGATTCAGTGATTTTTCAGTATATGCCGAGTTGTGCAACCATCACACTCAATTTTAGAACATTTTCATCACTCCCCAAAGGAACCCACACCCATATAAGCAGTCAGTCCCCATTCTCTCCTCCCCCCACTCCTTGGCAACCACTAATTACTTTCTGTCTCTACAGATTTGCCTATTCTGGACATTTCATATAAATGGAATCACACCATATGTGGCCTTTTGTGTCTGGCTTCTTCCCTTCAGCATGTGTGTTCCAGGCTCCGCCGTGTCATAGCGTGTGTCAGCACTTTCCTCCTTTTTATGGCCGAATTATATTCCATTGTACGGCAGTAACACATCTGGCCAGTCACCAATTAGTGGGCATTTGTGCTGTTTCCCACTTGTTGGCTATTATGAATAAGGCTGCTGTGTGCAAGTTTTTGTGTGGACATATGTTTTCAGTTCTCTTAGGCCCACGCCCAGGAGTGGGATTGCTAGGTCACATGGTAATTCTATGTTTAACATTTTGAGAAACTGCCAAACGGCAGAACGGTCATTTTTTTTTTTTTTTTTTAATGTGATTGTGAGCACTTTTAAGCAAAAGGAACTCTCCCGGATTAACACAGACATCCAACATCCAGACACTCAGCCCAGAGTCATTAGGATTTGCTTTTGACCCGCATTAGATCTAAAAGCCTGTCAGTCCATCCCCTTCAACAAAAGTGTGAGCAGGACAGACACAAACTTTACTAGCGAGAGCATTGCACAAAATAACAAAATTCTGTTACAACAAAACAAGCCATAAGGCCCCCAGGATTTCACTGTGATGAACTGAACTAAATGTGCGGAACACAAACTCCCATTTCCTCAGCTGTCTCAGTGAAAAAGATCAATCTACACTTGCAAGATAAAAACCCATATATTTGATTTTTTTTTTACGGTAATATTTGATGGACATTAAAAAATAACATTCTTACCTCTTGCTCCTCAAAAATGGGCTGATATTTCTCAAGTGACAATTTCTTAAGGATTCCAGTCAGTTCATCTTTGAGAGGGAAAGATGTGAAAAGATATTTTAGAATTTGGCAAAATGCATCAGAACAGTGGTCTTCAAACTCATAAAGCAGTGGCAACCTTATCTCAAATAAATGTCACAAGAAACTCCCAACACGGAAAGCAGATCAAAGCTCAGCTTGTAGGGATGCAGCTGGGGGCGGGTCCAAGCCACTTGTCAGCCACGCCTCCCCTCAGGGCACGCCCCTGGCATCTCCCCAACCCCAAACCCAAAGTGGGAGGGGGCCAGGTGACCCTCCAACGGCTGCCATCTCCACACTCTTGGGGTTCTAGCTGCTGGGACTAAAACTCCACTTTCTGTCCAAGAACAGCTTTTAATTATGATTTCTTGACTGCTGGTAGCCGCACCTGCAGCAAACGCTAATGCCAGCAAGTTGTCAGCGAGGCGGAGGAGAAACTTAAGAGAACAAGCAGGTGGCTTCAGACCAGAACTGGAGTTTGGCTCAGTGTGAGGAGGCTGTGGGCTCCCCGAAGGAAGGATGGATACATCTGAGTGGAAGAGATGCCAGAAGGCCACAGAGCAGGGGAAAACAGAAAATTTTGGATAGTAAGATTTCAGAGCAGGGAGGGTGAAGAAAGGAGACAAAAATAGCATCGGTGGGGAGCGGGGGGTGGCTTGAGAAAATATTCATTCACCCATTTGATGGTGATTTACTAGACTAGGCTCTAGGGACTCAACAGAGACCAAAACAGGTAAGCAGGCTGCCAGGCCAAAGGCGATGAGGACGAATGAAGCAGGATAGGGGTAGATGACAGAATGGGAGAACGTTGTTTATTATAGAGTGTGGTTAGCAAAGTGTTCCTTTATAAGGTACCATTTGAGCAGTAAATGAAGGAGTTAACTGTGTAACACCAAGGAAAAGATCGGCAGGCAGTATTCAGGCAGCAGGAAGAGCAAGTGCAAAGGTCCTGGGGCCATGGGTGCAATTCACAGAAGAGTGGACAGGAGGTTAGGAGGCCTGAGTTCATTTTTTAACTCATTCATTCTACAGCAGCTACCAACATGCCTACTACATGCTGGGAGTCCAAGGATGGAAAGGTCTGTGCTGTGAAGGAGCTCAGTGTGGCTGGGGAGATAAAATGAAGAGGCTGATGCACCATCAGGCACTCTACTTTGCACACGGATAACCCATTTGCTCTTTACAACAACCGCACAAGTGCCATCCCATCATCGTCCCCATTTACAGATGAGGAAATAAGGTGTCAAAAGGTGGGCTACCACATCTTGGATGAGATCGTACTGCTGGTCCATGGCAAAGCAGGAATTCACACTGAGTGGTCCAGCTCTCTGGCCTACACTGCACACCCCAGCCCTTCCACCATGTCTCTCACTGGTGACAAGTGCTGTGACAAGGGATATCAATAAGGGGATCTGGGGACGGGGGAGCCGCTGACCAGCCTGAAGGACTGGAAAAGGCTTCACAGGAGAGTGCCACTGAGCTAGGAAGGACGAGAGGAAGCAAGTCCCAGCCCGTACAGAAGCCACTGACAGTTTCATGACGCCAACACTTTGCTTCTGCTGTTCCCTCCACAGACGCAGCCTTTCCCCATAGTAGTGTGCTGCTTAGGTGGCTAACAGCTGGCTCCCTGAGGGAAATGCATGTGTGTACAGAGGTAGCCATGTAAGTTTATTGCAGATTTTACTGAGGGACACATGTAAGGGACATATAGCACCCAATTTATGTTACAGTAATACGCCATACAACATTGGTTCTTACAAATTCTGTATCGCCAGCATCTCAGGCACCTCACTGAATGCTCGCACTGATTTTTGCCCTCCTCTTAGTCCAGAGCCAAGCACTACAGCCCCAACACAGGTGTTGCAGGACTGTTTCATTTACAGGAACATGGAAGATGAGACGGAACAGTGAGGATGCATATAGGACCTTCATGGGAGCAAGTCCACTCTGTGAGGTAATGGTTTTAAAATCCTGAAAGACTGTTTTCTCAATTTTTTGTGCAAGTCACACATTTAACTTTCTCCAACATTGTCTAGATGATGTCAGAGGCTCTAGGACACAGCAAACCAAACCCTGACTGGTGTGGCTGTTTGCTGACATCATGGAGTCAATGCCCCCTGCTGGCTGATTTCAAGCCACCAGCATAACCTGTGTTCCTGAAAGTGGAACTGGGAAGGGGATGTGCATAGTGGCGTCTCGTTATATAGCATTTTCTACTGCATATGGAGCACAGATGTTCGTAAAATTAAAGTTAATAATATATTTTGTTTTAAATACCATGTATTTTTAATTTAATTAGTGTAATTATGTAAATACATGTAATTTGACTTTGGGGGGCTTCTTTCATATGTGTTTTTATATAGATTTACATATCTATATATTATGTTTTCATCTTTATATAATATATATACATATATTTTTATTATACAGGTATTATATATAATACACACACACACATAGGTATTGTTGCTTTGTTGTAATTTGACTTTTAATAGCTGTGTTTAATCACTGGCTTGTACATTTCCTATAAATTCGATGACTGACTCTGGTCCGCAACTGCCCCGCCTCTCCTCTGCCCTCTGGCCTGAAGGCCTGCTCTTCGGTGAAGCCCGGCTATCCCGTGCTCTGCTGCTAACCCAGATTGGCTCCCATCTGTGTCACAATCCTGTACTGCTCTTCTGTCGCCTGCACCCGAATCCCCAGCCAGACTGTGAGCCATCCTAACACCCAGACAGGTGACGTCACCCAGTGCCCAAGCTTCTCCCCTCCCCAGAGAGGGCAGCTGGTGGAAAGATGGGGCAGGACAAAGGCTTGCGTGTAGTCTGCAACTAGGGCCACATTTCCCACACAAATGTCTGGGGGCTGGGTTGCCACTCTGTCCTGTGACAATCTCATGGCCACAGGACAAAGGTCCTGCTGCCTCAGGACACAGGAACTCTGGAAGGGAAAACCAGGCTTTCTACACCAGAGAAATTAATCCAAAAAGAAACTGCTATCAGGTCCTCTTTTGTTTCTATCATGACTAGGGCTTTGCAAACCTTTTTAAATGAAGAGGGAGAGGGAAAAGAATAGGCATGGGCAGTGCATTCAGATATCCACGGTCTCAACAATGTTTTGCAGAAAGGTGGGGTATGAGTACCTAACTGAACCTCTAGGAGTTAGAATTCCTAAAAGCCTCCAAGGTTGGAGAATTCATGAGTGGAGAACCCAACCCTCCATGTAGAAAACACAGCTGGGGAGGAATGGGGTTGCTAGTGACTCTGAAGTGGTTACAAATGAAGCCATTAGAGATCACACAACAATAAAAGCAGCCCCCAAACAAAGAGGATGCCAAAAGCAGCATGCATTAATTAGCTCGGTCCAGACCACAGCCAGTGTGGCTGGTTTCAGCTTATCGCCTGCTGGGCAGAGCACGCTCAGCCCCGTCCTCCCCGTAGCCCGGTGCCCTAGTGTGAGCGGGAGGCCCTCCAACACCTGAGACTTCTCTACCTTCTCCGACACACTACTTGATCTGCCCCGGCCTGCACTCCATCTCTCACCAAAGCTCCACTCCCCTCCCTCCCACCTCGACCCCCTCATCCCAGGAACCACCAGAAGGCAGTTTAAAGGACAGGATTCTTCATCTCCCTTTGTCTTTTTTCTCTTCCTATCTTTATCTGGGGCCTTGCAGCTGGGCCTCCACTCCATCATCCTTTCTGCATTATCCCCACAGGAAGGGGCATACATCATGTGCCCAGGTTCTAAAGTTGTCCTGGTTGCAGGGGACAGCTACTGCCTCTGCTTGCCCACCATCCATGCCCTCCTCCTTCTGAAAATGGCACTGTGACTCTCCTTTGAGGAGCCACTTCTCTCCGAGTCTGCAGGGCAGACCCTGACCCCAGCTACAGAGACAGACAAGAGACCTGCGCCTGACCAATGAGCACATTCCACTGGCACAGACATACAGTCAAGGATGGACAAATGACCCGTCACTGTAAAACGAGCCAAGGCAGGCCAGTGACATTCACCTCAGGATTTTGCTGGACCTGCTCAGAAGTTAGCACGCTTTCTGCTGGTGTGGCCAAGTTAGCAGGGAAAATGAGTAAGCTTGAAGTTCCTAAGGGACAACTTGGCCACCACTGAGATGAGAGAGCCTACCTGAGATATGGAGAAAAACATGCCCAAGATACCTGGATCAGCACATGCCTGAAGCACACCCTCGACACTTCTGCTTGATGAGCCAACCGATTTTACTTAAACCGGTTTGAGCGGACACTGCATTACTTGAAAATGACAGAATTCCGATTTGCACAAGGTTCAGGGCAAGGTCCATAAGTGGTATTGGAAAAGCATGTCTACAAGTGTGTGTTTGGGTATGTCCACAAAACTCACCTACACTGAAGCACTAGCTGAGGGAGCTTACCATACCAGGAAAGATAAAAATACAAGGTGGGATCAGGGAAGAAAGGGGATAGGAATTTTTGTTGGAAATTTTCAAGGCCCGACTTAGGATGGCTATCGCATCAAGAGCACCTGCAGGTCCCAGTGGCAAAAAGAGGAAAGGGCGGCATTTTAGGACCTTGGCGGACTCACCCTCATCTGTGATGGTGCCACTGCTGGAGCCCCCACTGCTCTTGGACTGCCGATGGGAAGAGGAGGAGGACACTGAGGACTCGGCCGTGTGCCCTTTGGGTGAAGGGGAGGGCGTGAGCGTAGGCGAGGTGCTCTTGGAGGGAGTGGAAGTTCCAGACGGAGGCCTTTTGCTCGTCTCCAGCTTCTGCTGAAAAGAATAAGACAAATATGTAAGCCGTCACCTGGA
Source organism: Mustela nivalis (assembly GCF_964662115.1). Classification (NCBI taxonomy): domain Eukaryota; kingdom Metazoa; phylum Chordata; class Mammalia; order Carnivora; family Mustelidae; genus Mustela; species Mustela nivalis. Next base: position 62,026,181 of record NC_139032.1, read on the forward strand.
GGGTGGAGTGATGAAAACAGACACCCTGCAGGGAGCATGGGTGCTGTCTGACTCAGCAAGGAATCCAACCAGGATCTAACCAATCTAACTATGAAATCCACTTCAAAACACAGGCAAAGCAGAAATAGTATTGTCAGAACAGTCGTGGGAAAATCCTCCCCTGGGGCAGAAAGGCGGGGTTGGGGGGGGGGGGAGTAGGAAGGACCAAGAGGCCCCTGAGGAGCCTGGATCCTGTGTGCTAGTCCTGCCTGTACGCTACCAGGATCAAGTCCTTGGCCAAGTCCTTTTCCTTCCCAGCCAACCCAACTCTAGACAGAGGTGTGGCTTATCACTACACGAAGTCCCTTTCTGCTCCTGACGTCCCTTCATCTCACCCAGTCACTGCCAACCTTCCACCAAAGAATAATCACTTTTCCCTTCTTTGTATGTGGGTCATTTAGCTTTTAAAAAAGTACCTTTTTATTTTTAAATAATTTTAGACTTATAGAAGAGTTAAAAGATAGAACAGAGCATCCCTGTGTACCCATCAGCCAGCTCCCCCTGATGTTAACAGCTTCCGTAACTAGAGCACATCATCAAAATGATGAAATTAACAGTCACGCAATACTATTAGCTAATTGATGGACTTCACCCGGATTTCACTGGTGGTTCCACTTAATGTCCTGATTCTGGTCCAGGATCCCAAGTTGCACTGACTTTTCACATCTGTTTGATGTCCTCCAATCTGTGACAGCTCAGTCTTTCCTTGTTTTTTATGACCTTGACACTGTCGAAGAGTTGAAGAGTTTGTAGAGTATCCCTTGGTTTGGGGCTCTTTTCTCATAATTAGATTTGCTTATAGATTTGGGGGCTAATGACCCCAGAGGTAATGAGCCATTCTTACTGCATCACACCAGGAGTCTTAAAGTACCCATTTCTTATTACTGATAATGTTGACCTTCATCACTTAGTTAAGGTGGTGTCTGTCTGGTTTCTCCATGAAGTTGCTAACTTTTCCCTTTAAAATTAACAAATATTTGGGGGAAGGAGGGTAGATATTGAGCTAAATACCTTGTTGCTCCCAGTAATGTTAGCATTTTTCAGTTGCTCTTAGCTGCAGCAATTACTACCATGATATTCTAATGATATGAGATCTCCTATTTCCTTTACCGTTCACATTTATTATTTTGAATTTTGTAATTAAGAGTTGCTCATTTTCCCATTTATTGTTATTTATTTCTTATTGGTATGGGCTCATGGATATTAATGTTATTCTCTGGGCTATAATCTAGTAACTATTGCTATTTATTTTATGGTGATTCAAAGTGTTCCAGTTTTGGCCACTGAGATCTTTCAGGTTGGCTCCTATGTCCTTTCAACATGCCCACCTTTTAAAAATTCTTTCTTTTTAAGGGCATCCCCTTAATTTCTGACACCATAAAATGCTTTAGGCTCATCTTATATTTTCATTGACTCAGCACTGAAATAAACCACTTCTCCAAGGCCGTGATCCCTTTCCTTAGAGAGTGGTATTTAGAAACCAAAATCTGGGTACTAGGTTGGTCGTGGCTACTGGGATGTCACTGCTGGTAGGTCCTCTCAGCAGACAGAGCAAGGAAATAAAGTACACTGAGCCATGTATACACATATCCACACTTACTCCTGTATCAATCTGTATACATATATATACACACACATATTTATAGACACGCATTCATGCTGATTCATACTGACACCTCTGACAACAGTCCAACAACCATGAGGTTTGTTGTAGCATTTCCCCTTCAATTTGATCTCTGACAGTTAAAAAGGGGACTCATTATATTTACCTATTTGATCAACCCTACTATAAAGTGAATATGTATACAAAAAGTACGTGTAAAGGGCGCCTGGGTGGCTCAGTGGGTTAAGCCGCTGCCTTCGGCTCAGGTCATGATCTCAGGGTCCTGGGATCGAGGCCCGCGTCAGGCTCTCTGCTCAGCAGGGAGCCTGCTTCCTCCTCTCTCTGCCTGCCTCTCTGCCTGCTTGTGATCTCTCTCTCTCTCTCTGTGAAATAAATAAATAAAATCTTAAAAAAAAGAAAAAAAAGTACGTGTAAAGTGGCTTCAGAATTTAAACCATACCCCTACAAGAAAAGTATTTATCAACTAGAGTGCAGTGTATAGTTATTTGTCTTTATTTGGCCTTATTATATCTACTCGACAGTTTCCCCCCAACCCTACCTCCCAAAGTGTGGTTATGTCAGTCATTTGTAATACAGTTACATCTCTTGTCATGGTCTGCATTCCATCTTTGGTTCCTGGTTCATACTGTTTTTTAAAATTTGCATATAGAAGAAATAATTCAGCCGTGTACAATTCTCTGGGTTTTGAGAAATGCCGAGTTGTGTACCATAGAAGAACAGTTCCATCACCTCCAAAAATCCCTTGTCCTGTCCTTTTCTAGTCAACCTGCCCCTCACCCCAACCCACAGAAATAAAGGATCCCTAAGGTTCCATCTCTAAGGCTTTGTCTTTCTAAAACATTGCATAAGTGGAACTATACAATATGCAGATTTTTGGGGGCTGCCTTGAAGATTTACTCAAGTTACTGCATGTGTTGACAGTGTGTTCCTTTCCACTGCTGAGCGGTGTCCCATTGCATGGACATACCACAGTTAATTTATCCACTTACTTGTTGACGACATGTCTCCAGTTTGGCCTATTATGGAGAAAACTGCTAGAAACATTCATAAACAGATTTTGGCATGAACAGTTTTTGAAAATGCATTTGGGTTAATACCTAGGAGGGAGAGAGCCAGTTCGTACGTTAAGTGCATATTTAGTTTTATAAGAAACCGCCAAACATTTTCAAGGTGGCTGTGCTGTTTTGCATTCCTACTGCCATCTGAGTTCCAGTGGGTCCATATGCTCACCAACACTTATATCTTTATATTTTTATTTTTAATTTTAGCCAGCCTAATAGGTGTATAGTGCTATGTTGCTGTGGTTTTAATTTGCATTCTCCCCAATAGCTAGTGTTCAACATTTTCCCATATGTTTGTTTACTATTTGTTTATTTTTGATGAAGTATCCATTTTGCATATTTTTTATAATTTGTTGGTTGTTTTATTGTTGAGTTAAAAAATTTTTTTTCTAAAGTAGGTTACATGGCCAGTGTGGAGCCCAACGTGGGCTTGAACTCATGATCCTGAGATCAAGACCTGAGTTGACATATAACAGACTGAGCCATCCAGGTGCCCCTCTTACTGTTGAGTTTTAAGAGTTATTTATTCAGTAGTTTAAGTAGGATACGGCGAGGCATCTTCTTTTTTATCTTAATCATAGTGTTTTCCGAACTTCCTGGATCTGTGATTTGGCATTTATCATTAATTTGGGGAAATTTTCAGGCACTATTTTAAGATATTCTTTCTATCCTACCATTCTCTTTCTCTCTTTGTCTTTAGGGATTCTTATTACTTGTATGTGAGAATACGTGATATTATCCCATAACTTTTTTGTTGATCTTGTTCTTGTTTTTTAACTTCTTTTTTTCTTTGTGTTTCAGTTTGGGTGATTTCTTTTACCCTGTCTTCCACTTCATGGACTCTTTCTTTGGTGGTGTCAAGCATACTGAAGAGCCCATAAAAGGCCTGCCTATCTCTGCTACCTGTTTTCTATTTCTAGAGTTTTCACTTGATTCTTTCTTAGAACTTCTATCTATCTGCTGAAATAGCTGGATGATCTTCTATGCTCAAATTTTCCATTAGAGCCTTTAACAACTGTAGTTTTTAAAAATTCACTGCCAGGTAATTCCAACACCTGTGTCATATCTGAGTCAGATTCTGATGACTGCTGTGTTTCTTGGGAGTGCAGCTTTTCATGCCTTTTTGTACTCCTTGTACTTTTTGGTAAAGTTAGACATCTTGACTCTCCTGATAAGCCTTTACTCCTCCTTATGACTACATCCCAGAGTGGAACAAGAATCCTTCTCTTAGATTTTGAAAGATTTTGTCATTTAGTTGCCTATATTGTTAATAAATTCTGCTTTTTTATAAAGAAGGACATTCAAGTACAGCTTCTGATAAGGCAGGAGATAATTAGTATATCCCAACTAAACAGATCTATCCCAGTCAAAGCAAAGAAAAATGATACTCTGACCTTCTGGGCGGCATCATTTGGTGGGGGTAGGGGTGGGAAACAGACAAATACACTTATTTGGGATGCTCTGAAATATCTGAACTTCCCTATATTCCCAGTCAGTATAGCAGACTGATTGTGTTAATAGTGTCATCTCAACTCCTCCTATGTAACCCTGTGAGTTCTCCTGTAGTGGGCATGCTGACTTGCTTAAACAACCTGATTGGTTTTCAACTCCTGCCTTTGGCTGTTGTCATGAGAACATATCTAAGTTTGCTGTGGGCACACATAGCTCAGTTATCCTGATCACCCTCCCAACAGCCAAATGTATAAGTGATACCCCCAGACCAGATAGCTAAGTTCACACTGAAATACTGACCCACAGGTTCATGAGCTAAATGCTTTTTGTTTTAAACCATTAAGCTATAGGGTAGGAATGGAGAGGCAACATACTCAGTGGGACTTTGGGCTAAATGCTTTTTGTTTTAAACCATTAAGCTTTAGGGTAGGAATGGAGAGGCAACATACTCAGTGGGACTTTGGGCTCCCAGAGGTCTGGGGAGCACTGATGCACGCTCTGACTTCCCCAATTCTGTGTCTCCTCAGGTTCACTTCAGGCTGATTCGTGAAGATGCCAGAAGCCATGCCTTGAGAATATTCCACCATTATGGTGGTGCTTGTCTTCAGCCAAGTTCAAAAATCAGTTTCAGGAGGCTCCTATTTTGAATACTGATTTCTAATCCTTCCTAGGGAGTCTTTGACAAGTACTTCATGTCTCCATTTTGCTGCTTGGAGCCTTTGACAGAAAGTCCACTCCTTGTGTCCTTTGATTTAGGACACAAACCCTGAATTTTTAGACAGCTCCCCAAGCATACTGCTGGAGTATCAGGCGATCACAGAACTAGATAGTTTCCCCCATTTGTTTCCTAAATGCATCTTTTCATACACTCTCCTTTGATCGGAATATACTTGTATATAGATTACATGTAATAGATGCCGCCAAGTGAGACAAGAGTTAACTTATAATTTAGATGCCTACCTATTTTGAACACCAGTTAAAGGAAAGGAAGCTAACAATATCTAACACATCATAAGATCACCCAAATAGAAACAGAAAAATTTAAACAACAGAGAAGAGGAAATTTATATCAAAACCCAGACTAGAAGACTTACTTTGGTTAGTAGCTCTGAGTTTCCTAGCAGCAAAGACAAAAAGAGAACTATAATAATTATATAATTCTTTTTATCTGAAGAAAGAAAATATATGACAGGATCAGTAGAGACATTTTTCTAGAGCAGAATTCTAAAGGGAATTAATTACATAGACCCCTATCACACATAAATTTTTTCAATATAATGGAAAATATGCTAATGCATAGGGAAAAACTTTTTCTGGAACTATATTATAAAGGGAACCTAATTATATAAATCTGATTGCAAAAAGGACCTTGAAAAACCAAAAGTTATATAGCCAACAGTGGAGGGCAGAAAATGAAGACTATTTCTCATACATCCATTAGAACAGCATCTCTGGAGGCACTTCTGGGCAAGGGCCCAGGCGTGAGGCTTTCAGGTGATCCAACTTTTCTCAGGGAAAAGCTCAGGACGTCTAAAACATATGAAGAGCAGGACAGTGCTTGGACGTGGGGTCCTCTCAGAGGATAAAATGGGCTACACTGAACCACTGGAGGGGGGCACCTGGCGGGCCACCTGGTAGAGGAGCCAATTTATACTCAACCACCAGGAACCCACACTTGGGTGGGGAGTTGGCTCACGCCAGTAACCAACTCAGGTGGAGCGGACAGATTCTAATGATACTAAAAAACTTCCCACTCCAGAGAGACATTTGCGGTTTCCTGTCCTTTGCAAACTCCATACAGAGACTAACAATGTGTTGAGCACTCTTGGGCTGTGTCCATGGGGGAATGGTGCAGAGAGGTGAGGCTCCAACTCTGTCCTGTCTTCCAACCTTGCTTTAGTTCTTCCCCTCTGGAAGGCTTCACCCTGGAGCAGTCTCGCCCTGCCCCACCCCTGTCCCCTTCATGTGGCTCTTCATCCTTCAGACCCTCTGTAGGTGTCACTGCTGCCCTCAAGCCTGGGGAGTGGCCCCCATCTGTGCCCCCACAGCATCCCCCTCCTCACCGCCAGAGTCCGCAGTGACAGTCTGAAAGCAGTCCCCCACCCGGTTCACTGCCGCACCCCTACTGCTAGCAGCTCTAGGCACAAAGCAGCCACCCCAGACCGGTGTCCAGTAGAGGAATATGGTGGGAGCCCAACTACTCCCTCTGGTCATGTGAGCAGTTACAGCTGCCGCAGCCTCGCTGAGTGCCAGGGCCCCCCTCAAAATGCTCCAGCATGGGGCTGAGATCTGACCCTAGGCGTCTTCTCCTGATCACACCCTCTACACTTCTTGGCTCTAAGCTATGACCCAGTGTACACAGTGTAAGGCTGAATGAGGCACCCGGAGAGGCCCTGCAGATCAGGTGGGACGCCCATGTGCAGAGGGCTGAGGGCACAGGGTAGGACCCCAGAGATTGCAGGCATGATCCGGCCCTCCCCAGAAAGCCCGGGAGCAGCCGGCCGCAAGGGGTCTGTCTTGAGTCCTGTCCCAGAACTGCGGCACTGCCCGTGTCCCCCCAGCATGTGGGCCATGTGAGGACAGAACCTATGAGTGTAATAGGAGGAGACAGAGGCAGAACACGCACCTTGCCGCTGGGACCGCCACCACCTGCGGGGGAGACTGGGAGTTCAGACGAGCTGGACCCTGGTGCTGGCCCAGCAGGACTTGACTGGTGGCTGGGCTTTTGCTCCGATAAACCAGCTGCTTTTTTCCTCTGGGCAGCGATTTGGGACAGGACACTGTCTATGCTGCCACCTGAGGAAAGAGGAACAGATGTGACTGCCAGGGGTCCAGGGCCTGGCAACAGGGGTCTGGTGGACTTCGAGTGCTGATCTTGCGGAGCTGGAAATGCCTTTCCCAGACTCCCCCTTGACCCCATGTGTCTGCGCGCTGGGGTTGACCCCAAGAGGACTGTGCATGAAAATCAAAGGTGGCAAGGACCTAGGGGTGGCCACCATGCTCTGAAGGCCTCGCGGTGAGGTGCTGAAGGAGGCAGTGTGGGTACGATCAGCTTGTCCTCACTTTCCCTGGGCCACAGCCAGCTGGAGCCAGCCTCCCGCAGGTACAGATGCCCGGCCCAGCCGCCCACGGCAGCCCCCGCGCTAGTGTGTGCCCTCCGAGCCCCCACTTTCCAGAGCTGTGCCAAAAACTTCCTCACCGCAATACTCAGAGTGGACAACGATGTTCCCTCTCCCAGTTGCCCCAAAACCCACTAGCAAGCTCGCATTATTATGAGAGGAAAGGGGAAGGGGATAATGCCCAGGGCTAGAGAGGATCTGAGAGAGAGCACCGACCACCGACGTCGGGAAGGTGGCAGCCAGGTGCTGCGTGTGGCTGTGAATATTCGTGCATGTATGAAAGTGCCATTCTGGAGGGCAAAAGGCAAGGCTGTGAATTCACTGGAGACTCCTTGAGCCACATCGGGGAGGAAGACAGGGTGTGGGCAGTTGTTCCTGGGACCATCCACCGAGCAAGCGCGGGGGCCGCCCACACCCGCAGCCCCAGGGGACCCTCCTGCCTCCCCTGAGTGGCCCTGCCTGGTACCCACCTGAGCGGTTATGCAGCTCCCCGCCATGCCTGCTCGAGCCCCCTACCCCGCTGGAGCCACCTGAGGAATGAGGTGAGTGGTTGAAGTTTCCAGAATTGGCGGGAGAGGTGGGGCTTCTGGAGAGAGATGGAAATTTAACAGGCCTGACAGGAGTCTGCAAGAATAAGGTGGGTGCTGTGGTTAGGGTCTGTTGCTCCCTCTTCTGGGCACACACGATCACAGCAGGGAGGGACCCGGATCCCCTGGCTCACCCTAGCTGATGCCTGAGCCCAACACACCTCTGCCAACCAGTGCTCACCGCGCCAGGCATCCCCTGAGAAGCAAGTTTACCTCTAGCTGCTGACAACCAGACCACCAACTCAGGCTGAGCCCCTGTGGTGTCAGTCCCCGAATCACCCCACTTTCAGCATCACTCAACCCCCTCACCCCACAGCACAGACTAGGTGCTAGCTGTCCCTGCTCATTCCCTCCAGGGGCCAGGCTCTCACTCTCCTGCTAGAGACTTGCTGTTGCAATAGTCCCAGGAGGCAGCTGCGAGCAAGGCTCACCCCATTTTACAGAGAGATGGAGGTTCTCAGTTCTTTCAGTCCCTCAACACAATGGCAGCGCAGGGTCCTAAATCGTTATTCTTGGTCTGCCATTTACTGATTCTATGGTGTGCACCTACATGCAAGGGATAATCTCCTCAGGAGAGGGACTGCCTCAGGACATTACAGAGACACACCAAGGCCCACGGAGTCACAAGCCACCATGGGCAAAAAAGCTAGACGTCACACTCCTTGTGAGTATAAGAAAATAGCAGCAGTGCATATAGTTGCCTCCTAGTGTTTGCTCCTGGTCATCGACCTGAACAATGATATCATGTGGAAATTGGTTTGAAACCAAGAACCTAACTCCCCTTCCTGGCCCAGGCCACAGAGCTGGGTGCGCTATGGCAGGTTACTTGCCCTCTCCAGGTCTCAGTCTCCTCATCTACTAAAGGGAAGGTTGGATTAGATCAGGTCTTCAGGCTGTGCTCTATGGAGCTCCAGGGCTCCAGAGAAAAGGCAGAAAAGAGGGGGGCCCCCCAACTTCCATTCCCTTCACACCATATTTTTTTTTTCTCAAGCTTATTTTTTTTTAATATAATTTTTTATTTTTTATAAACATATATTAACACCATATTTTAATCTGTTTATAAAGTAAGTCCCGTTGTAGGATCCATGAGACAAAAGGATAACACTCATTTAAAAGAAAACAAAACCTTCGACCTTGCTGGATTAGCAGGTCAGAGGTCCCTTCTGCCCACAGCACAACCCAACTTCAGGGAGCAGTGAGTGAGTATCACAGCCAGGGGACTTACAGCATCGGTGCTCCCACCAGCCACGCCCACGGGGGCACCCCTGCCAGCTCTCTGGGGCAGCACAGTCTTCACGGGCTCTGCCTTCCCACTGTGACATGTCCGGGACCGATCGGAGCTCCACAGCTCAAAACTGGAAGGGGGTAAGAAAGGGGGGATGACTGCCTTCAGCTTGTCACTCGGGAGTCTGGGGAAGGGGGCTCCATTGCGAAGCTGAAAAAGACAGGCTGTGGGTTAGACAAGCCCCAGTGGGGCTCTTCATGAAACTCTCCAGGTTTCTCCCGCTTCTCAGAGAATGGCCCCTGCACTACCCCCTCACCCCTCCCAACACACAACCTGCCGGAAACCCATGCGGTATCCTCTGCTCGCTTCCCAGCAACCGAACAATACCCTCCTTTACTCTGCTCCAGTCCCCAGCTTCTTTTGTGTCCATGATAGCAGCTAGAATGGAGACAGAGGGGATGAGGAGATGGGGGGGGGGGGCAAGGGATGCTGAGTGTGCTGTGACAGGGACCCCTGAGGGGCTGGGGAAAAGGGCACTGCAGGTCCAGGGAGCAGAATGCAGCAGGGCCCAGCAGCCAGAGGGGCAGGATGGGGGTGGGGGAGAGCTGGGGGTCTCAGGAGGAAGGGGCAGGGCATGGCAGGGGGGACCACGAGGCCCAGACACGCTCTCTGTGAGCCCAGCAAAGACTCCCTTCCCCATCCCACCACACCCTTCCTACTCCAGCCACACCTCCCACTGCTGACATTTTTAACTGTAATTTTATATTTTGAAAATGTGATTTAGGGTTAGTATAAAATCCACACAATGATGATTGTCAAGGAAAAGCATTCACACAGTCCACACTAACTTTAATTAAGAGAAGACAGTGGACTTGGTGCCAGATGGCGCTTTGCAGGGAAGGGCATCCCACAGCTAAACCTGCCTCAGGAGCCGGGCACGCGTGCATCTCCACTAGGACGACTGCAAACGCCCACTCGGCAGGGCTCCCTGGCCATCCTCCATCTGCCCAGGGGCAGCCCAGCATGCCAGCGCCTTCCACCAGGCATTAGGAGGTGGGATGGGGAAGCGCCACGGCAGGTGGCGGCTGGGCAACCTGGGTCCCACCCTGGCTTCCCCGAGCTCTTCTGAGAGTCTGTGAACAGGGCTGTCCCGTCAGGACCTCAGTAACCTCAGCCTGCAATGAGGGTCGGACGAGAAGTGGACTAGGGATGCACCCGGCTGCAACGCGCTCACCCCTCAAAAGGCATTTTCACTCCTTGACGTCAGAGTCTAAATTGTTGCAAACTTTATGGAAGGCATGACAATGCCCACTGACCACCGACCCAGAAATCCTATTTCTAGAGGTTTACCCCCAAGGGTACAGTCAGGCAAGCAGGGGAAACTGAGGCATAAGAATATTCATCAGATCTGTGAAAACAACAACTAAAACCCCAAAGTCCAACAGGTGAGCCCTCACTGGTCTGTGAGGCACAGTCCCATGACGAACGTCGTATCATGCAGCTACTCGACGTGCTGTGGCTAACGAGTGTTTAATGGCATGCGACAGACGGTCAGACGAACTGTTAGGTCAGGCTCAGCACAGCATAGGGAAGAGAACAGTGCCGACCTCCCAGGGGTGCTGGGGAGGCTGAATGGGCAAACATATGTTAAGTGCTCCTAATGGTGGCCGGCCCTTAGTAAGAGCTGTATTTGCCGCTGTCATACAGGGACGCGATACACTCGTAGAGGCTAAAATACAGCTAGAAAAATACTCAAAAGATACAAAGCACAAAATGTCGTCATGATCCTGTGTATCATCAAAGGTGATATGGTGATTTTATGTTTCTTCTTTATACTCAACTGCATCTTCCAAAATCTTGGCAACAGCCCTTCTCATACAAAAGTAACTGCTGTTGTTTAATGAGATTAGCAAGTGTCCGGCAGCACAAGTGCCCACCTTGGTAAACTGGTCTAGAGACAGGGATTCATACCTATCGCACAGCAGGACAAGGCTGAAAGAGCAGATCCCTCTGCACTGGGCTCCAGGTGCCACCGGTCCCTGAGGCAGCTGAGGCCCTCACTGGGGAAGCTTCTGCTCCCTTCTCCTCTCCGATACTGCCCTCTCCTGGTCAGCCTTCAGATTAGGGTCCTAGAGCTAAATGGACTTCAGTTCAACCCCAACCAGGAGGGTCTTTTCAAACAGAAGCACATGAGGTCCAGAGAGGGGAAGTCACAAGACCAAGGTCACACAGCAGATAACTGTGAGCTCCTTCTGGGCCAGGCGCTATGCTAAGAACTTCCTGGGGATAAACTTATTCAAACAAACAACCATGAGGAATAGCGTCCCTTAAGTCAGAGACTGCCAGCCATCTCCCAGTACCCGTCTTCCACATCTTCCTCAGTAGACACCCCTGACACTATGATGAGACACAGCCACCTGAAACAGAGACTGCATTTCCCAGCCTCCTGTGCAGCGACTCCCACGTGACTGCATGCTGGCCGACCTGATATAAGCGGAAGTGGCATGTGGGTTCCCAGGAAACTTTAAAGACACGTGGTATGTGCCTGCAGCCGCTTGTCTCTCCCCTCATTTCTCCTGCTGGCTCGAATGGCCACAGCTCTGGCAGCCGTCTAGGTAACAGAAGCCAAGTATGGGTAGAAGGAAGCATGTCCCTAATTCCATGGATCAACGTACCAGTCCTGAGCTGCACTTGAGAAAAATAAGCTGCTGTCTCGTCTACACCACTGTCATTTGAAGACTTTCTGGTACTCATAGCCAAAACTAATCCTGACCCATCTCTAGTTCACAGATGAAGAGACAGAGGCCTCTCGGGCTGCAAGCACAGCCTCCTCCGTGACTCCTGACTCCCCACAACCAAAATAGTGAGTCCAATGTCCCCCATCAAGTCCTACCGTTCAAAGCCCTGTCCTTAGTGCTGCCTCCCTGCAAACACCATCAGGGCTGACATCTGGCCACTGAGCACCAGCACAGACTTACCCATGGCTTCTGGCTGGCATCTGTTCCCCACCCCCTCAGTGCCAGAGCTGTGACCAGCGTCACACGTTTTGATATCAACCCCATCTGTGACCACCACAAAGACAGACACATGTCTATATCCAGCCTCGTAAATCAATCAACTCATGACTAGTAGAGACCTGAAATGCTTTTAGAAAAGCCCCACACTCACCATGGTGGTCAATAACACATCATCTTTGTCTCCTCTCGTGCTCCCAGGACCTGAGAGACAAATGGAAATTTCCTGAAATGATCCCCCCTCCAACTCCAAACGGGTTCACGGCATGAGGAAGAGTGACAAGGTCAGCATTCATCCTGGAAAACCAACTCTCCTGAGTGATTTAATATTTAATAATAATTGGTATTCAATATCTGAACAGAAGGAAAATATTTAAAAGGTATCTCTTGAAGCATGTTTTCAGCTTTTCCATAAACCACTGCCACGCGGGTCAGACAGTGGAGGACCCAGCTCAAAAGTCTGTCTCAAAAAGCTCTGCTGAAGGAGCTCGTCTAGGGGCTGGGAGTCTGGTAGAAGGGATGTGATTTAATCAACTGTCCAATCAGTGTGGGATTCTCCTTTGATCCCCTGGCAAAGTCATCCAATCTGTTGAACATCTCCAGCGGTGGGAAGTCCATTACCTACCCCACAAGCCCCCACAAGATAACTCATTCTATTTTAAAACCTTCCAATGCTAGAGACCAATCATCCTGGACAGGTGGGGAAAGCACCTATCAGAGGCAAGGGACAGGCAGGGCCTGGCCTCTGGTCCCTCAGCAGGGTGTGTGGGACGGAGGCCAGGGACTCTCACCACCACCATCCCCACTCTACCATGCTGACTGCACTGGTGTCCCTGCTTCTCAGTCCTTCCCCAGACCAGCCACTCTGCTCCTGTGTCACATCCCAATAAGCATCTCCCCTCTGACATCAGCCCAGGAGACAGGACAAAAGGCAGAGAATTTGGGTCTGACCATTCTGAGAATTCTACAGCACATGCAGTGTTTTCTTACCATTCTCTTTCATGGTAGGGGCGACAGCCTGAAGCCCCAGGCGACTTAGCTTATCCTGGGGGGATGCCCGCATCGTGGAGTCCAGTGCTGACTCTGGCTCATCACAGAAAGGCAAAGGCTGGTTGCTGGAGAGCCCGCGGGGCAGGGTCTGCGTCAGTTTGAGCTTCCGGAACCGATTGGACATTCGGTTCCACCAGGACTGCCAAGGAAATGCAGAGCAGAGGTCGTGCTCCAGGAACACCCAGCCTGGGGGTGGGGACTACACTTTACACAGGCTTCCCCTCTGCTCCCCGGGTGTATGACAAGTTCTCCCAAACAGTCACCGCACCCTCTCCCACAAAGCCATGGTTCTTTCTAAATCCTTTCTGACTCAGCTCTTAGGGGCGACCCTATCTGCCACCCCTCATCTCACCAATCTCCACCTCACACAGATCGAGAATTGGAGACCCAGATGGGGTGCCCACTTGCTTGGAGTCTTATAGTGAGTCGGGGACAGACAGATGGACAAGAGGTGATGCCAAACACGGTAATATCAGTCACTGTGTAACCTCCTCCCCCAATTCCTGTGTGAGTGAGAGATGTCAGGTGTCCACGGCAAGGCCTGGGGCACCTGCTCCAGCAGATGACGTCCCCCCACTGAGAGAGGGGGGACCGGTACCACCCCCCACTGAGAGAGGGGACCGGAACCACCCCCCCAGGGTGTCCCATAACCCTGGGACACACCGGGAGGGGAGGCCAGGAGGGTGCGGCCGCGGCGGCAGCGAGGATGGGGCTGCAGGGACCTCTGCGAATGACAGCAAGAGGAAGACCTGGGGCTTGCGTGAGCGATGCACAGGCACAGGGGGCCCAAGCATGCAGATCATGGAGGTGCCAGAACCCCAGACAGGATGGCGGAGAGGAAGGTGGATTTCAGGCAAGTAGAGAAGATGGGGAGCATGAGAAATTCAAAGAAGAATACTCGGCTTGCAGTTAGAAATGAGCAACTGGAGGTCATTCTGGAATTTCCAGAAAGCTACGGATGCAGGCCCATGGGCAGCGGGGAGACCGGAGAACAGCAGCAGCAGCAGTGTCCCACGTGCAGACACAGACGCCGCACACACCTGGCCTGGGAGGAGAGGCATTTGGATCCCCCCCATATCTGCCATGCTCACTGCTCACCCCCAGTTTACTTCCTGCTCCTGCTGGGCCGCCCTCACCCTAGCCGAAACCAGCCCGGCGTCAGTAGGAAGCGGCAGGCATCCTGCAGCCTGTCAGCCTCGCTCTCTATCTAGCCCTGGAGGGCAGGAAAAGGCCAACCTTAAGCCCGCCTTTGTCATCGGGCAGCACTGGGACGCTCCAGGGCTGTCGAGCCTTCGAGTGTGGCAGAGGCGGTGGGTGGCTGGGCCGGCCTTTGTCTTTAGTCACCTGCATGCAGACAGATGCCAGCAGTCGAACAAGTTCCGTGTCTATGGACACAAAAGGCAGCGTTTTACCTGCAAATACGTCCGTTGGGCTACGGAGGGGAGGGGGCTCAAGGAGACCCCGCTTGGCCTCAAAACTCATTTCCCCACAGAAAGATCGACGGGCAGCATGGTTTAAGAGGACAGACTCTGCAGCCGATGGGGGGGGGGGGCTTCGGGTCTGCCTCGGCCCCTCCCCGGCTGTGCAACGGCAGGTGAGTGAGTCTCTGGGTCTCTGGAAAGGGCTGCCAGTAGGCACCACATGAAGGCATGTGGAGGATTCAAGGGAATTTCTGCCTAAGGTAAGTGCTTAAGAGAGGTGGGGTCTTATTATTATTACCTGGGTTACCAAAACAAAACAACGCAATAAGTGAAATTGACAAGAAAACACTACAAACTATTAACAGTGTTTTCCTCTTGATAACTGTTTTTTTTTTTCCTCTCCAAGTGTTCAATAATAAGCATGTGTTTCTTTGAAAATTTCAGGCAAAAAGTTTGTTTAAAAAAACTCACTAGGAAAAAAAAATCGACTAGCGAGAGGGTAGGGAATTGATCGGAAGCCAAGGGAGAAGAGACACAGTGAAACACGAGTTTGTGTAAGGAAAGGGTGCGTGATGCAGGGATGAGTTCGGAGGACACAGACTCTTGGCACACCGGGAGGGTCTCTGATGAGGCGGAGCGAGCTTATTGGACTTGGGCAGAGGACCCCAACTCGCCGGCTAGGTCAAGCCATCTCTCTTGACCCTGGTCACCTCCTCTCCACAAGGGGACATGCAGCTCTGCTTCCCCTCACACACCCTGTGAGGATGAAATGGAACCAGGTAGGCACATGGGGTCTGCGGTGGGGGCAATGCCAGTGATGAGGTAGGGCGCTCCGGCCCACCACCCTGTAGCCCAGGAGGTAAAGACCTCTGCCAAGGCCAGTAGGCTGGGATCTGGCTCACAGCTCAAAGTCTGTGGGTCAGAAGGGCCTCCCAGCCTCTCTCCTTCCCTGGACTGCAAATCCAGGGCAACAGGAGACAGGACAGACAGACAGACTCTGATCCCTGAGTTGCCTGACTGGATGCCTCAGGTCTGAGAGGAGGGCCGGTCACAGTTGGGGAGGGCCCAAGGGGAGCAGCAGATGCCTGCGGGGACCAAGAAACATGGGAGTATGGATGGCGACACTGCCAGCAGAGTGCCCTTGACCCAGCGGCCTCTACCTACACAATTCAGCACAGGGGGCCATGGCTTCATGTCTGCTTCTCCTTGTCAAAGGGGCCTTTCTGTTTCCCCGAGAGTCAGGGTTTCTGGCTCCAAAGCCCTGGTACCATTCTGGGGCTTGTGTGGCCCACTGAGGCAGATTCGTGTCTCGCTGGCCTTCCCTCCTAGGAGACTCCCTGAAGGCCGGTGCCGGAGAAGCCCAGAGGTTTACCTGGTGCCAGCCCAGCCTTTACTGAGGAAGGAAGCCACTTGTCTGAGGACCCGTGGTGAGCCCCTTGGGGCTTAAGAGTGACTTCCCCCATGAGTAAGCAAGGGCTGAAAACAAAGATGACTCTCTCCATTCCTAGCCAGAGAAAGGCTGTGCAGGTTTACAACCCTTTTCCAGAAACAACCCACCAGGATCACTCAGCAGCATCACCAAGTCAAAGGCCGTGTACCCATTTTTTGCACGAAGAGTGACATCAGCCCCTTGGTTTAGCAGATATTTGACAATTTCCTTATTCCTGGGGAGGAAAGAAAAAGCCAGAGTTAGAGGCACTGAAAGCGAAAGCCTGGCTTTGTTCCTGGGCAAGCTGACGGTATTAACTACAGTGCCCCATCCCAGAGCCCAAAAGAAGGGCACAGAAAGCTGCCAAGGGTCTCACACTCCTCCTTCCCTACACCATAGGCTGATCAGACGCGAATGTGATGGAAACCAAAGCCGAGGTGTTCCTTCCACAAACCAAAGGAAAACTACATGGCCAACACACCCACACATAAATTCCCCACTCCTCCTGCCCCAAATCAGGACACCCACACTGTAGAAGCCCCACATAGGCCAAGGTGTCTGATGCAGAAGCCCGAGGCTGAGCAAACAGCAAAACAAACTACTTTGAGATGAGTAGTAGATGAAACTACTACACGGGAGAGTGCTGTGATCACCTGAAACAGGGAAGGAAGGGCCGGTTATGTGGAATCAGACCACCGAGCCACTGTAAGAAGGTCTGCAGCTCCTGGTCTCTGGGCCAGCCTCCCTGGGAGAGGCAGAACAGGAGGTGAAGGGATTCAGAAGCACCAGTCAATGGCGGTGCCTATTCAGAAGGAGAGGGTGAGGACAAGATTCACTGCCAGTTGCTGAGAAGCCAACGGTATTAATGGCTCATGGAAATGATTCCAGTGGGACACAAACTTAAGGACAGCAGTGTGAACACTCCAAACCAACCGACCACTGTTCCACTGAAATCTACTAGAGCCACTTATCTGCCTGCATAAAATGTTCCTGCTGCACAGTTTTTATGGGCACTGGTGAATTCTGTGATAAGGTCACGGGCATCAGGACACAGAATAGGAATGCAGGATAGAATGAGCGTGCACCACTTTGATTTTTGTGTGTGTGTGCCTCAGGGTCTTCCCAGCCCTTGAGTTCATCTGTAGTTTCTCGGGACCAGAAAACCCCTTCAAGAAACCTATCTGAGCTCAGGGTATCGTAAGCCTTCCATGGAGGGAGCAGAGCTGGTACTGACCCGTGGTAAGTGGCCTGCATGAGGGCTGTCCAGCCATGCACGCTGTCCTGCTTGTCAACGTCGGCATGCCTCTCCACCAGCAGCTGCACCAGAGGAAGCTGTCCCATGACCGCTGCCAGCATCAGCGGGGTGGCCCCATCCCCGTTGACCAGATTCACATAGTTGGGGTCTTCGTCTGCAATCTCTTTGACCAGCTGGAAGTTTCCTGCAAACAGAAGAGGGAGATCTGGTGGTCTGCAGGCAGCGGGCTGCCGGATGACTTACCCAGCAGGTTTCAGTAACAAACAGGTGCTCAGCCTGCCTCTGCACTGGGGTGCTGGGCATCAGAGGGGCGACAAAGGTGAAGAAGAGGGAGCCCCCATCCTCAAATCTCTTGGTAAGGGTCGGAGGCAAGAACAAAAATAGTTTTTCTAAAAGAGAGAAGTGTTATTGATATCCCAAGAGAACAGATGAAGGAACATGAAGGGCAATGTGTCGCAGACAGCTCAGATCTCCCTGGGGAGTGAGGATCAGGGAGGGCTTCCTGGAGGTGGGGTCTACAACAGGAGAGAGTTCTGGCTTCATCACAATGAGAGTGGAGTGGGTAGGTAGGCCATGAAGCATTTCAGAGGTAGGGAAAAGCCAGAACATAGCCACAGGGTTTGGCGTGGGGGTGGGGGGCTGGGAGAGCAGTCTGGAATTTGTGTGTAAAGCATCATAATGACTACCAGTCTCCAGGGGCTGAACCACCCTGTGTGAAACCACCGAGTCAGGAAATAACAAAATGCCTGTTTCTTTCTCAAACACTCTGGGTGGCCTTGAAATGGATTACAAATACTAGGTTGGGAGAACGTCCCTATACCCATAAATCTCCAAAAAGATTTTCTAAAGTGCTTACCCATTTTCAATGCATGGAAAATATCAGGCCGCCTTTTCTCCTCATCTAGGTAAACAAAGATTTTTAAAGTTAACCACAAAAGATTTAATAGAATAGAAAAGTCACCCACATGTAACAATACAGCCTAGCTTTAAAAGTGATCTGGTTTCCCAAGCAATCTGATCAGAGACCCATGTAACAGATGAACCCGGCAGCCTTTCTGGAAGAGTTGGAGAGTGTCTGTAGATTCCCCCAAGACAGAACTTGGGTAGTAAACAGGCCAACAAAACCTGAAGAAGCAAAACATTTCCTGATCCCACACCTATAAAGCAATCATTTTGGGGTATTCCAAATTTTGGGATGTCGTCTCTTAGCTGTAATAGGAAAGCATGGTCTTGGAAAAATCTGGATTCCTATGAAAAAACATAAAAAAAAAAAAAAAAAGCGATTCTTCTCTACTAAAAACTAAGGTACAACCCTGACATAATCCCAAAGGAGAGAATGGAGACACTAAGCAGTTGAGCATAGGGGGAGGTCATGGATGTGGCCACCAGAACAGCCCAATGTTCACTTTTGACTTCCTTCCCAAATAAGAAGCAATCTGAACAACTCTGAGTCTGCACAGCCTTGCAGATGTGGCCCCCTGCAAACCCCCTGATGCTTTTACTTTGGTCCCTGCAGCCCAGCTGGTATGGGAGGCCACGCCTATCCCCAAACCTGGGCCTTGTTGTACCCACCTCATGCCGGCCCCTCCCCATCGGTCACCTTCCTCCGAGCCTGAGCTGGTAGGTACTGTGCTACTGTTAGAAAACAGACATCCTCGGCACCAGCACCCCTGTAGGTGGCCGAATGCAAGACTTCTGGCAATTCCACGAACTCCAGAGACAGAGTTCATGGAAAGGGAACTGTGAGGGGCGTGACAGCCGTGAGGGGAACCTGTAGCTCTGGGCGAACGAACTCTCTGGGCTGGGCCAGCCCCCTCAAGCAGCTGGGAGGAAGCTGCCGCCTGGTGCAGGGATCACCAAGTTCGAAGTGAGTGTGTTGGAAAGTGAGTGTGTGTTTCCAGAATGATCACTCTCCTCACCAACAACAGGGGGATAACATGTTAACATGGGGACGATGTGGTGATTTCAGAGATCGAGAATAGAAATGGGAAATGCTCCAGAAATCCACACAGCAATTTTTGTTCTCTTGACCAGTGACTGGCACCCACCCCAGAGAGGGTATTCCGTAACTCCAAGCTTCTCACAGAGACATACGGACAGGACCATGGGACTAAGTGTCTAATTCTGCTAGTGCAATACTATTAAGAAAGGATTCTGCATCTCAGTTTTAAATATGTCACATTCCTTTAAGTATATAAAAGTCTAATTTGTTGTGGGCGGAGCCTTCTCATGGCAAGACCCTTTGAGGAAAAAGCGAGTCCTCTGGCCTGTGTGATGGTTGCTAAGCAACCATTGGATACAAAACATACAAAACAATCACTGACCCTCTAGCCTGACCCCAGGAGGCTGGGGGAGCTGTGCCACTGAGGGTTCCCTCCTCCTTCCAGATGCCAGTGTTGCCATCTGCAGCAGAGCGGACTGGGGACCCTGTCCGAGCCCAGGAACAACCCCAGTAGGGGTCGGGGGGTACCTTCTTGTAGCTCACAAGAGGGAGAGAACTGGGGCAGGGGGTGCCTTCCAGGCGAATTTCTTGGCATCTCACAAAAACAGCTAGAGGCTAATGGTTATTTATTTAATAATCTATCACTAAGAACACACTTTTGCCCTTGCTGCTGGCCTACCTGAAGGCTCTTCCCTGAGAGCCTGTTTGGAGCACTCCCTCAGCTCCTGCAAGCCAGCTGCCATCTCACCTGCTCCAGGAGGCCACCCACCAGAGGCAGCCTGCATCGCCCCAATCACCACCACTCCCAAACCTCAGCCTTGCCCATCTCCCACCCCCAGCATGGTACTGCCCACCTACCATACTATATACTTAATGTTTATTTCATGCTTCTTGCCTGTCTCCCCTACAGAGGCCAAGGTCTCCATGGGCAGAGGGCACATTGTTCTAGAGCAGGGGTTGGTAAACTACAGTCCTGGGCCAAATCTGCTTCCCAGCTTATTTTGGTAATTAGTGTTTTACTAGAACACACCATACTCACTCATTGACATATAACGTACGGCCGCTTTCTCTCTAACAGAATTGAGTGGTTTTGACAGAGGCTGGCCCGCAAAGTCTAAAGTATTTACTATCTGGTCCTTTGCAGAAAAAGTCTGCTGACCCCTATTCTAGAAAGATCCCAGAACCTCCTGCATCAGAACTGTCTGGTTGAAAAGAAGGGTCCTTGCTATGGGGGTTCCAGGCTCTTCCCACAGATACCAAATCACTCCAGAAGGTGGCCCTTGAACCCGCAAATAATAGGCTCTCCAACTGATTCTTATGCACAGCACAACTTAAGACCCACTGTTCTGTAGGCCAGACTCTGATTTGTACATGCCCTCTGGTTGGGTAAGCCTCAGCTTTTGTCATTTAAACGCCATTTAGGGTCCAGGTTGGTGGCAGCACAGCCTGACCTGTCTTGGGCCTGACCGTGGTCAGTGGGTCCAGGTAGTCTGCAAGATCCCTATGCTTGCGGTCCAGTGCAACCTCGAAGGCCGTCTTCTCTAGCACACTGAGGTGGTCAGGGTTGGCCCCCTTCTCCACCAGCTGCTGGGCCACGCCAAGCCTCCCAATGAGCGCCGACAGCATCAGCGGGCTCCAGCCCACAGTTCGGGCCACGCGATTGGGGTCCGCACCCCACTCCATCAGTAGACGCACTACGGCCTCGTGCCCATGCTGGATGGCAGCCATCAGGGCTGTGATGTCCAACAGCTCGTCCCTGCTGTCCCCTGCCCCCGGCTGCTCGCTGGAGGGGCTGTGATGGTCCACAAAGGCACCAGCTTCCAGAAGTAGCTTCACCACGCCCAGGTGGCCACCCCGAGAGGCCACAGTGAGCACACTGGCCCCTAGCCGGTTCTGGGCGTTGACATCAGCCCCATGGTCCAAAAGGAGATGTGCCACACTCACGTGCCCAAATCTGCCAGGAAGACAGAGAATTAGTGACGCTAACATGGAGCACTGACACGGAGACAGCTTATGTAATTCTCATCTGTCATTAATTATTAAAGTCATAATAGCAACTTAGAGTAAAAGGTCTTCTTCTCATTCTTTTTAAAGATTTTATTTATTTATTTGACAGAGAGATCGCACAAGCAGGCAGAGCAGCAGGCAGAGAGAGAGGGAGAAGCAGACTCCCTGCTCAGCAAGGAGCCTGATGTGGGGCTCGAGCCCAGAACCCTGGGATCATGACCTGAGCCGAAGGCAGCCACTTAACCAACTGAACCACCCAGGTGCCCCAGAGTAAAAGGTCTTCTTCTGGTGCCAGGACTGTGCTGGCCCTGCAGGTCCACCATCAAACGTGAACAACTGCTCTGTCTGGGTTCAAATCCAGCTCTGCCAATCACTAGCTATACGACCCTGAGAAAGAACTTCAGCTTCTTCATGCCTTCATTGCCTCACCTAGAAAACAGGGATATATCACTGTGTCTGCTTCAAGGGCTGTTAAGGATGCGACGAGTTAGTATATATTAACAGAGAATACATGCAGCACTCAGAACAGTGCTTGGCCAAAGGAGCACTGCATAAGTGTTAGATGTTTTAATGATCATTTGACCTTTTATGTTACACTAAGTACCGATGTCACCCAACTGGTAAGAAGTGGTATCAGGGTCAGAACCCAGGTCTGTCTGAATCCTGATGTCCCCACTTTTTCCCCTACACCATGCTGCTTCCCACATCCCAGAGAGTTCATTTTATTTCGCTTTGTAGCCTTGCAATCTACTTCTATCTGTGCTGACTCCCGTGGGCAGGGCTCAGGGCTGACTCATGTCTACCCATCCCCAAACACACGCAGAAAGTCCTTCAAGATGAGCCAGGGCACTCCATGCCAAGAGGAGTAGCCGGCTCTGGTCAGCAGAGATGGGCTCACCAGAAGCCTGCTGCCACCTGCTGGCAGGAATGCAGGCTGCCAGGGGCTAAGAATTAGGCCTGGGCGGGGCCCTCCTCCAGGAAGCTGGAGCTGGCCAGGGAGACACAGAAGCGACCACCAACCAACCCCAATACCAGGAAAACAGATACCTCTTCCCAGCAAAACCTCTGCCTTCTTTAGCCACCAGAGGGCAGAAAAGATCTGTTTTGCAGGGTTTTGGTTGGCACACTTGGGGCTGAGCAGGGAGGGTCTGAGTGGGAAGGAGCCTTGGACTAACCAGAAAGAATGACGGGAGAGGGGTCCGGAGCACCAGATCATAATGCCTGCGTAACGTCTGCATCTGCGAGGCAGCGTTTTGGTTCTCTTGTCGCATTCCCCTCCTTTCCGGAAGTGAGTTTCGTACCTCCTATAAACCTAGGGCCTCCCTTCTCCCTGTGGAGGCAGAGCCAAGGCCAAACTCTGATCTGAACTTAAAAATACCTACAGAGACGTGAACCTTAACGGCACCGGGTCACCTCAGCCTCTGGAGGGAGAGCTTGTGAACTGGCTCCTCCAGCTCTAGGGGGACTGGGCCTGTCCCTCCTCTTCTCCAAAAGCAGAAAGGGAGCAAATCAAAACCACAAGCTCAAATGCAGAAAACTTCAACCCCAGCCTGTCTCCCTACCTCCAGTCGTATTCCTTCTCGCCCATCCTCCGTGGCAGGATTGCCCCAAGCTGACAGCCTGAAGAGGCCTGTCCACCTTGACCAAGTCAACTTCATGTCTCACCCAACCCCCACGGCATCCCCGCCACTCTGGCCTGTACTCACCAATTCTACTCCTCCCATGACTTTGCCTTTGCCGTCCTGCCTCTCTGCCCAGAGCACTCCCCTGTCCGTCTTTCCTAAGTATACCATCCTGCTTCAGGATTCAGCTCGGAGCTCACGCCCTCTGAGCAGCTTCCAGGACCCCTTCCCGCCATGAGTTCAGGTGCCCTTCATCTAGGCACCTGAAGTCCCCCGGTCCTTGTCTCTAGGATGCACCTGAGCCTTCCTTCTACCATTATGTCTGCCTGTTAGACCGTGCGCTCTCGGAGGACAGGATTGGGGGCTGACCGACAGTGGGGCTCAGTAGATGGTGTTAAATAAATGACTGGCATAACCAAGCAGAGGATGGTCCAGAGGTGGGCCATGGAAAGGACCACAGAACTCATTTATCCTCCATGGAAGTAGAGAATTTTTAAAAACCACACTATTTCGTTATCAAGCGTAAAATAAAACCTAGGATAACTCCTCGGAGCAGATTAAAAGGTACTGTCACATTTTTATCTCATTTGATCTTAATAAACCCTGAAATATTTATTTTTAAGATTTTATTTTATTTTATTTGACAGAGAGAGACACAGCGAGAGAGGGAACACAATCAGGGGCAGAGGGAGAGAGAGAAGCAGGCTTCCTGCTGAGCAGGGAGCCCAACATGGGGCTCAATCCCAGGACCCTGGGATCATGACCTGAGCCAAAGGCAGATGCTTAATGACTGAGCCACCCAGGCACCCCAATAAACCTTGAAATAAACTGATAATGCCTATTTCACAGATGAGGAAACTGAAGACCTGAATGGAAAGCAGAGCCTCTTCTTTTGAAAGTGATAAGAGTCAAAACTTGAACCTAGACCCTAAAACCCCAAACTCCAGCTCCTCTGGTACAAAACATTACCAGATAGAAAGAAAGGGAGAGAATTTGAACTGAAATGCTGACACCTGGAATACTTTCTGAACCCACAGGTAGCCCAAGAGGTCATTCAATTAGGCTGAAAACATAAAACAATCCAGGGAAGGCTGGGAGAATTTTGTGGATGCTCCGTTTCTTTTTTTTTTTTTTTTTAAAGATTTTATTTATTTATTTGACAGAGAGAGATCACAATAGGAGAGAGGAAGGGAAGCAGGCCCCCCTGCTGAGCAGAGAGCCCGATGTGGGACTCGATCCCAGGACCCTGAGATCATGACCTGAGCTGAAGGCAGCGGCTTAACCCACTGAGCCACCCAGGCGCCCGGATGCTCCGTTTCTAATAGATAATTACTGAGGATGGGGAAGTGTGGGGCTTTCTGAACAGCAGCTGTGATTACCAACTAATTTCGGCAATTAACACCTGTGTTTAAAGACCTGGCACAAAGTCCTACTGCCCAAAGTACTGGGCAGAGAGGCCACACTGGCCAAGGGTGAAGTTAGGACCAAAGTAAACACCATGCAACCTGTCCCTTTCGCATTTGGCCATTGTTGAGGAGCTTCCCCGTGGCCAAGACCAAGAGGAAATAGTCAGGTTACAGGATTGGTGGCCTAGAACAGAGGCCAGGGAGCACAGGCTCTGGAACCACCCACCAGGGTGTTAATGTGACTCTGCCACTTAAAAGCTGTGTGGCCTTGAGAAGTTAACTCTCTGAGCCTCAATTCCTCATCTGTAAAATGGGGGTGACAATAGTACTTACACAGCCCAAGGTTTTGTGGATTAAATGAATTACTTCACTGAAAGCACTGAAACCCATGCTTGTCACAAAAAGTGCTCAAAAAAGCTTACCATTTTCAGAATAGGATAAAACATGAATGTAACCATTTTTTTTTTTTTACCATTTTATTTATTTACTTGACAGAGAGAGACACAGTGAGAAGGAACATAAACAGGGGGAGTGGGAGAGGGAGAAGCAGGCTTCCCCCTAAGCAGGGAGCGGGATGTGGGGCTCGAACCCAGGACGCTGAGATCATGACCTGAGCCAAAGGGAGACGTCCAACCGACTGAGCCACCCAGGCGCCCCAAATGTAACCATTTTGATACTAAAACACCCACCAGAGACCAAACTGAGGGGTGCCTGCGGCCTAAGATGATGGCCAACAGGGGAGAGTGACTTTACTGAATATCAGAGTCCCCCTCCCACCAGCGCTTCAAATCCCGTTCATCCTGCTTCCTGAGAACATCTCAAACATCTAGTTGCTCTCCACTGTTCTCTCTGCTCTGGTCCAGGCTACCATCACCTCTCCCTAGACTGCTGCAATCGCCTGCGAACCAAGCTTTCCGACACTAGCCCATCCCTCCAATCTGTCCTCACCCTGCAGTGAAAGTGATCTTCCCAAAACATAAATCTGATTCTGTCACTCACTCTGCCTAGAACCTTCTATTGCTCCCCAGGGCGCTTAGGATACCTCATCTTTCTCAGCCCTGTCACACAGCATCTGACTCCTCTCCGGGGGTGGGGGTGGGGGGCTCCTCTCCCACTACTTCCAGTCCCCTCCTAGGACTGACATCCTTCTAGCAGTCCTACCAATGCCTTACGTTCATGTTTGCTTTCAAACATTTGCGTGAGCCTCCTATCACGCCCTTCCCCCCTCCCACTTCTTCTGTCCTGGTTAATTCTTACCCAGTCTCGACCTGAAAATATACATCATTCTTACCAAAAACCTTCCTCCACTTCCACGAACTGGGTCTGCCATCCCCAGAGCTCCCTGCCCTTTCCCCATCATCTCTTGTCTGGTCTGCCCACTGGCGCATGAGCTGCTCCTGATGCGGCTGTGCCTGGCTCCCATAGTGTCCCCATCACCCAGCCTAGGAAGGGTAGGTAGGTAGGTTCTTAGGAAACTCGTGTTGCAAGAAAGGATGAATGAACACCTCTAGGATGATAAGTCTCTAAGATTCTATTCAACGCGGTCTTCAGATTGTTTCGAAAAGCCCGCTGTTTCTAAGATTCTGATTTTATTGTTAGAAAGCGCTCCCACTTCTTGTAGAATCCCAAGCTGCTCAAAGTTTACCATTCCAGCTCTCTCGAACGAGTTCTTGACTCGTTACCTCCCGGGCCGTCTGCAGGGGCGCCAGACAGGGCCGGCCACCTGCGCCCGCCCGGCTCCGGGGACCGCCGACACCACCCCTGGGGATCCCGGGCCCCTCACCTGGCTGCCTGCATGAGCGCGCTCCAGCCGTAGTGGTTGCGGCTGTTGACCGAGGCGCCGCGGCGCAGCAAGAAGCGCACCAGCGGCTCGTGGCCCCCGGCCGCGGCGAACTGCAGCGCCGTGTTGCCCGCCTCGTCCGAGCAGTCCACGGGCACTGGGGCTCCGGCCGCCGCCGCCGCCGCCTCGGGCCCGGCCGCCTCGGCCCTCGCCGGCTCCGCGCCCGCCTGGGGCTCCGCGCTGCGTTCCGCCGGCTCCGCCGCCCCCGCCTCGAGCAGCCGCCGCGCCGTCTCGGTGTCGCCCTGGTCGCAAGCACGCAGCAGCAGCTGGAAGGCCGGGGGGAGCCCGCCCTCGCCCATCGCGGCCCGGCGGCCCGCGCCCCTCGGTCTGGCCCGCCGCGCCGGCTCCGCCCCCGGATACCGCGCGCCAGCGCCCCCTTCCGCCCGCCGCCCGCGCGCCTACTGTGTGCCGGGCGCGCGCCGGGGGAGCGGGGCCGCGCGCCTACTGTGTGCCGGGCGCGCGCCAGGGGGGCGGGGCCGCGCGCCTACTGTGTGCCGGGCGCGCGCTGGAGGCCGGGCCGCGCGTCCTCGCCGCACCTGGAGGGACAGTGAGTTCCGGAAAGCTCTGAGGCTAACCGGCCCGCCTCTGCCCGTGCGGCGCCGGGTGACGGCCCTCCCCGGCGGCTCAGGGGACTTCCTGTCCCGCGCGGAGGTCGGAGCGCCTGCTCCAGCCCACTCACGCAGCGAGCTCGGAACCACCGGGTCTGGGTCCGCCGCCGCTTGGGCCGGGCCTGTGGCGCGCAGCTGCCCCCTGCCCCGCCGGCGCCGGGCGCACAGCTGCAACTTCCCAGTTGTTGGCTGAAGCGAGGCTCGGATGGGTCCACTCTGCACCCGGCCCCCGGGACGTCCTGTGGGGCCTTCAGAGCCGGTCCGTACCTGGGGATTAAGGCTACAAGCGCCTCCTGTACTTCCTCTCTTTTCATCAGTGATTCTTGAATCGGCACCATCTGGTACACAGTTACAAATGCAAATTTCCTGACTCCACCCCAGTCCTACGGGATCAGAAGTTCGCGTGTGGGGCCCAGCTACGTGTATTTTAGCAAGCCCTCCGGGTGATGCTCGTGCATACTGAAGCTTAAGGTCCATCTATGTCTGATCCTCGCACCATCCCGTCAGCCACAAGAGAGGGCTCAAGTGACCACCCCCAGTTTACAGAGGAGACACCTGAGGCTTAGGGAGATTAAGTCACAGGACTCTCCTGCAGGAGCGAGGTGACTGGGACCCCGGTCTTCTGTACTCTGGGCTCAACAAATATTTATGAAGTGCCAACCATGCACTGTTCTCAGTGCTGGAGAAGCTGCAGGAACAAAATAAAATCCCTGCTTTCCTGGACCTCACAGTGGAAAAAGACAATCTGTAAATACACAAACAAGTAAGTAACTTATACAGGTGTCAGCGATGAGTGCTATTGAAACAATAAATAGAGCATAACCTAAATCCTAGTACATAGGTTAAAGGATGGGGTATTGGGACGCATGGGTGGCTCAGGTCATGATCCCAGGGTCCTGGGATCCAGCCCTGCATCAGGGCTCTCTGCTCAGCAGGGAGCCTGCTTCTCTGCCTTTCTCTGCCTACTTGTGATCTCTGTCTGTCAAATAAATAAATAAATAAATAAAATCAATCTTAAAAAAAAAAAAAAGGATGGGGTATTATTTTATAATAGGATGGGTAGAGAAAGTATCCCTGAGAATGTGACACTGGCACAGACCATGGAGCCAGGCTGACATTTGGGGAGAGTGCTATCCAGGCAGAGTGGGGGAAAAAGCTTCTAACAAGGGCAGCCCTGTTTGCAAACTGCTTACACCACCTGCTCCTTGCGGTAACATTAACATTCTGATATGTTATTCTGATATGATTTGCTTCCCTAGACTCTGAGCTGTGGTCCGAAAGCTTCACGGAAAGCCAGATACAATAGGTGCTCAGTACACGATGTGTAAATGGCTATGTCTTGTGTACATAGAATCATAACACAGGTCAGCACTTGATGAGAGCCTGAAAAAGGAATAAGGATCATGGCATTGGCAGATCAGAGAAGATGGTGATACCCTTAGGATCTGGGCCAGTAGGGCTGGAAGAAAAAGTCTAAGCAAAATATAAAGATGAGGAGAAACCTCGAAACTACACAGGGCTCAGCTTCCCAAGGGCCAAAGAATGCCAGGATGAATATAGTGGGATTTATTCTGGGAGTAATGAGAAGCCATGAAAAGTGAACAGGCAAGTTACAGGGCTAGAGCTAATCACATCGGTCCAGTGTGTGAGGTGGTACACTCTCACTCCATTCCTGATTTGGCCCCATTTACAACAGAGGTGAGGATGACTTCCTTTTGAAGGTCTAATGAAGACATTTGTTTCTGTGAAAATCATGAATAATTGCATCCTTTTAGAATTCTATTTATTCAGGGATGCCTGGGTAGCTCAGTGGGTTAAAGCCTCTGCCTTCAGCTCAGGTCATGATCCCAGGGTCCTGGCATCGAGCCCCACATCGGTCTTTCTGCTCAGCATGGAGCCTGCTTCCTCCTCTCTCTCTGCCTACTTGTGAACTCTGTCTGTCAAATAAATAAATAAATGAAATCTTTTAAAAAAATAAATAAAAATAAAATTCTATTTAGTCAGCTTTTTAACTAACTAGCTGTTTCATTATAAAAGTTACATGTATGGTAAAAAAAAAAAAAAATCCGACAGTATAGAAGGACATAAAGCCAAAGTGAAAGCCCCTTTCCCTCTTCTCCCACTTCCTGGTCCTACTCCCTGTACTGTAACCAATATTCACATTTGTTTCATCTTTCCAAGGACGTTTCACACGTATACAGACATGCATATGTACATATAGGCATTGATCAACTTTCTTGATTGCACGCTATAGAAACAAACCTTCTGGATAATTTTAGTAGAAAGGGGATTTAATACAAGGATCTTTTTGTAGCTCACAGATCCCACAGGGACCAGAGAACCAATGTTGGAAGGCCCACAACCAAGAAGGGCGCACCATATTATGGCATGGCTGCACCCTATACCAGGATGGAGTCCGCATGGGCCCTTTCTGGAATTCCCAGCTCCAGAGTGAGAGCCTGAGATGAGAGAGAGTAAATGGCTCAGCCTGGGTCATGTGGTCTGACTGGCAGAAAGGGAGATTGAGAAAGTGCACTTCTGGCATTTTCAGCATGTATAGCAGGAGGTAGGCTCCCGGATAGGTTCCCTAGAAGAGTTCCCTAGAAGGGAAGAAACACTCCAGATTAGGGAGTGGGTTCAGATACTGGGCAGCCAAAAAGGATAAGTGTCTACTACAAATATTCCCTTAAGAGTGAGTATCTGCTGCTTATACCTGCTCTACTTCTCCTACTCCGGGAAGAAATGCCTCCTTTCTTTTAGGGAGCCTCTCTCACTGCTCTCAGTCTGTATGGTTCAGTGGTTAGGCTATGTCCCAACCCATCCTGATTGCTTCAGCCTGGGAATTTTGCTAAAGCAATTAGGAACCAGGGCCTCTGTGCTAAGGCTGTCAACTGTCAGGCTGTCCAGATTCTGTAAGCCACACTGTGCTTGCTCTGCCACCACTTGAAGAGACTGCCTGGGAGAGAAGCTACCACTCAGGAAAGGGGGACAAGTGATGGAGAGAGAGGGAGTCAGAAAATCCTCGAAGCTCCTCCCCCCCCCACCCCCGTTCTTTTTGGTAAATTTGTTTGGAGCAGGGTTGTCATCCCCTTCAATCCCAGCCTTCACAAATGCATATTTTACTTTGTGAATGAATGCATTCATACCCTGCAGGCTCTTCGGAATCTTGCTTTTTAAAAAATTTAACAAATGGCATCTTTCCATGCAGGTGAATATAGATCTGCTATATCCTTTCTAGTAGTAGCATGGAACACCATTATGCAGATGTACCCTAATTTATTTAATCATTTTTAAATGATGCACAATTAGCTTGTTTCCACTGTTCTGCTATTATAGAAAAACAAATCTTGTTCTGACGGCGCTTATAGGTCAGGGTCCCAGCAGGAGACAGATGGTACACTTGGCTGAAGAAATGAGGAGCATTTACTAAAGGACTAATTACAGAACTGTGGGCAGAGTTTACTACAAACGCCAAGAGCTGGTGCAGTATCCCAACGCTGCTAACAGTAGGGAGCCATTGCCACCCCAGGCCTGAAGGGGGAAGAGAGAGAGCAGTTACTGGAATTCTGCAAGAGAGAAAAACGGAGAGATCTCGCTGATAGGAGTTAGGACCTTTGGTAGAGGGACACAGCCAACCTATAGCAACCTAGTAGGGAATAATCCCCAGAGCAATAAAACCCTCTGACCTCCTCCTCCTCCTGCCCTCTAGTGTTCCTTCTTGGCCAAACCCAACTGTTAGCCAGAGGTTTGACCCTGCTGCTAAGGTCCCCCCAGTCATCCTCTCACAGTTCAGGGCAGGGAGGAGAGACT
The DNA here is from genome assembly GCF_964662115.1 of Mustela nivalis. Classification (NCBI taxonomy): domain Eukaryota; kingdom Metazoa; phylum Chordata; class Mammalia; order Carnivora; family Mustelidae; genus Mustela; species Mustela nivalis. The sequence continues at coordinate 62,056,692 of NC_139032.1, forward strand.
CAGTGGTGCATATAAACATTCCAGCGCCTTGCTACTCAAAATGGGGTCCTTGGACCGGCAGCCTTGGTACTACCCCAGAGCTTCTTAGAAACACAGCGTCTTCCAGACCTACTGGACCAGAATCGACATTTCAGCATGACCCCCCGGTGGTTCACGTGCACATAGTTTTCAAAGCATGAATCTGGGACATCTTTGTACACAAATCTCTTATACAAGTGTATCTGAAGTCTTATTATATGAACTCTCTTCCAATATTTTTTTATTCCCTGTGTTGTTTTGGGTCCTCTGAGAACCAAATGCCAAGGTGTCTCCCCCCCCACCTGACCCCCGCCAGGAGAGATGCTTGGATGAAGGAGGAAGGAGGAGGAAAAGGGAGGGAGGGCCTTCGGAACCTAATGCAGATGCTACCGCTGGGAAAAGAGAGTCGGAGGGAGGAGGCTGGGCTAGGAAGTCTCCAGAGTGCTCTGCAGTTCTGGAAATGTCTCGGCCAAGCCAATGGGGAGTCCCCAGGCAAAGGTGGTCTGCTAGGGTGTCCTGCATCAGAGAGAAGTAGCTGGGTTCTTATATCCCCCATCCTTAGTCATTGACTGGAAGAAACCAGGCGAAACAACCTCAGCAAGAACTTCACAGAAGATTGGAAAGCATAGAAGCTGGAGGCTCTCAGCCAGCCGTGCTCCCCGCAGTGGGTTCTCTTGAAGGGTGGTCTGAGCAGTGTGCTTCCATCACCAACACAGCCCTCATCCAACCAACATCTATTGGATACCTTCTATGTGCCAGGCATGGTGTATGTGATGGCATATTATGGATGAAAGGGATGGCCCCTGGCTCCCAGGGAATCCCACATGATTGTGGAGAGGGTTGTCAATGAGTTTTCACTGTCAATTTAGAGGAAGGCATCACAGTTTGGGGATATCACTGACAGCTTCATGGGAGAGCTTGGCCACAGGTTGAGCAGAAAAACTGGGGGAGATCTGGGTAATGGTAGGAAAAGCAAGGAAACAGGTTGGAAAGAGGGAACAAGGGGACTGGATTCCAGAGACCCACGCAGTGGCTTAGCGAGGAGGTAGGGAAGGCCTGGAAGTAAAATCATCTCCAAAGAGTATTTACTTACTTTTAAAGGTCTAACCTCTTTTCCCTAATATGATAATAATGTTTGTTGAAAAGAAATACAATGTTGTGCAAATATAGAATGCGAGGGCCTTGAGATCAATGATCGAAAGGTGGTAGGTAATCAATAAATATTTGTTGAAAAAAATGAATAAATTGAATGAAAAGAAAAGACCCACAGAATCTCATGCACCAGAAATAAATATAATAGTTAATACTTTGGTGAATATTTCTTTAGAGATTTTTTCTTTGTATATATATTAACATACCAAAACAGGATCATACCATCCATACAGTTCTACTAGCTTGCTTTTCTTAATAATGCATCGTAAGCACATTTGTATGGTAAACACCTAGAACTAGTGTCATTCTTGTTAACAAAACTGTGGTATATTAGTGTATGATGCACAATATTTTATCTTATAATCTCCTATTAATGGGCATTTGGGTTAACAACTTTTTGCTTTTATACACAATGCTCCAAAAAGCTTCTTGTAAGTGTTGGGCTGGCGGAAAGGGCTACTTAAGATGGCGGAAGTTCCCGCCACCAGACCTGAACTTGGGCAGGTGAACACAAAGACCCAAGATGGCGAAAGTTCCCGCCACAAGACCTGAGCTCAGACAGGAGAACAAAGACCCAAGCAGGAATCTGAAAACCCTCCCACCCGGGCTCCCATGGACCAATGGGACCCTGACAAGCAGGAATCTGAGACCCCCGCCCCAGGCTCCTGTGGACCAGTGGGATCCCAACCAGCAGGCGAGATATCTGAATAAGGGAAACTTGCCAAAAGATCCCTGAGCTTTCCCCAAGACCCCTTAAAAGCCCCCTCCTCCTGCCTTGGGCGAGACTTCAGCCACTCTGCTTTCCAGAGTGGCGGAACCTCGCCGGAGGGTGCCCACCTCCTCCCGGCACAACTTTCCTGGCTCCCCTTCTCCTGAGCCCTGAAACTTCGCTGGAGAGTGTTTTTAATAAATCTTGCCTTGCACCCACTTTGCCTGGTGTTGTGTTTATCTCGCCGGAAAAAACTTTACAGTAAGCTCATCTCTGAGCACTTATGAATCTTTTTCTGTGGATGTGACATTGCAGAATCAAAAGGATATTAACATTAACATTTCTAATAAATGTTGCCTAATTGCTTTCCAAAAGGTTATACCAGTTTGCCTTCCTACCAACAGTGGTAGGAATAAACAGCCTATTTATTCATATCCTTGCCAGCACTGGAATGAATAACCTTTTAAGTCTTTGCCAATCTGATAGATGAGAAAATATTTCAGAATAAGTTTAATTTGCATGCCTTTTACATAGAGAAACTGAACACATCTTAATACATTTCTAGACCATTTATATTTCTTTACTGGGGAGCGGTCTCTCCAGATCTTTCAGCTCTTTTAATTTTTGTTCTTTTTAGGTCCCTGTTGACTTAACTACTGGGTAGATGTCATCTGCAAATATCTCTTTCTGATTTGTCTTTTGTCTTCATCTTATTTTGGACCTTATAAAATACTAAAATTTTTATTGAGTCAACTTTATAAATCTTTTCTATAATGGTGCCTAGGTTTTCTTGATCCAATACTTATATTGTTGGATTTTTAAAATTATTTTAAATTTACATCTTTAGATCATTTGGAACTTATCTTGGTGTAAGGGTGAGGATAACCAACAGCTATCAAGTTGCTCCAGTCATTGATTGAATCAGCCATCTTTTCCCCACTGATGTTTGAGATACCACATCTACCATATATCACATTAAACTCCATAAGGGATGAAATGATCCCTGTGAAGAGAGCTAATATGACAAATCAAAAGTGCCTTCTAGAGTGATCTGTCTGTTGGTTGAACAGTTGAGGACATGAGATGGTGTGGTCAAAGAACAAATAAGCTCCCCAAACAAACAACACACCCAAGGGAGGATAAGGTACAAAAAAGATTAAGGTCCTGGCTGAATTTGCCCTCTGTGGGTGCCAGCTTGTCATTGTTAATAATGATTCCTTGTGCTTTTCCTCTGCTAATGAGCTCTTGTATTTCCAATAGCTCCCAGGTGGTCCCAATGCTGCCGGTCCTTACACCACACTGAGTAGCAAGACACCTTCCCTTTGCCCTTGTAGAAACTCTTCCCAACCTGCTTTGAGCCTGGAGAGGCTGGCTCTGTGGACTCCATCACTCAGTCCTCCCAAAAACCCTACTCCGGAGGTACCATTATGATCACCACCATTTTACAGATAAGCAAATGGCCTAGGGCCACAGAGCCGTCTGTGACGTCAAGCAAGCAGGCTCCGAGGCTATGCCTCTACATAAGCTGAGTTGCCTTTTGCCCTGACAGCAGTTTGCCAGCCAACTGTGTGTGTGGAAAATCCTGAATTCAGTCAAGTGACCTGGACTCAGACTATTGCTCTGCGATGGCCATGTCCCTCGACCCTGGCTAAATAAATCCCTCCCTTCTCTGAGCCAAACTTTCCTCCTCTGTCTGCCTTGCAAGGTTGTCAGGAGAGTGAAATGAGAATGGGACATGAAGAGTAAAGTCTGGCGGTTTACGGCACACACGGATGCTCTGTAAATGACAGCTCTTACCATTAGCCGGGAACTGAACCCTGTGTTGTGCCAGGCTGACACTCCCTTCTCTGCCGCTGAGCCTGTATCAGGAAGCATTCCAGTGTGGTAAGCTGATCCAAGACATTATGAGTTGTAATCCTTGTCTGTTTTCTAATCTGACCGCAGATCTTAATTGTGTTGAGCGTTTGGACAGAGGCCAGACGGCACAGCTCCAGGCCTTTCCTCTCACACCTGCCTTCTAGTACCAGCCGGCAGACTCTGTTCCGTGAGTGAAGTCATCTCCCACCAGGATGGTCTCTGTAGACGGTCGTCCTGTGTGGGAGCTGCTTTGCAGGTTCACCCCAAGCCCTTCACCTCCTCGAGCCAGTGGGGAGGGGTCCAGACCAGGGCAACTGTGAATCTATAAGGGCGACAGGTGAGAGCTTACATGTCGCTGAGACACCAGCTTGTTTAAAGGTCCTTTCCCTACTCTGTGTCTAGGGCTTCCCACCTATAAAGTGAGAGTCAGACCAGAAATATGTCTCTTAACTTTTTTGGGCCATGGTCCCCTTGAGAATAGAGAATAATTGATAAAAAGCTTTCGAGTAGTTTCCCAGAATGTAAAAAGTTAAAAAAAAAAAAAAATACAGCTTACTTACTCTATCCTTCTATGGGCGATGCAAAACTATTCCTTGCTCTGAGCTGGGAACCAGCAGAGGGAGTTCCATATTCACCTAGAAGATGTTTTCAAATCTCTGGTATCACTTTAACATTCAGATATCCACGTAAACATTATTTCCTCAGTGAAGCCTTTCTAAACCCCTCAACTAAAGCACCCTATAATTTGTCTTCAACACACTAACCACAACTCTGGTAAGTTACCTTTTTAATATCTGTCTGTTCCATTGCCCTGTAAGCACCATGATGTCAAAAATACCTCTTGCAACAAAGACTCTCTCCTTGATCAAACCCTAGCCCAGGCTCCTCTGAGCCTCCTTCTCAACTAGGGCTCAACCTTGGCCTGTAATGAGGACAGAGTCTGAACATAGATACTTCCCTTCACATTAAAGATGTAAACACTGACAGTTTTTAACAGCTCAAGGCTGCACTGGTAGGATATCCCTAGCCCCCTTACCTGCTAGAGGAAGCTCATGGCTGTCCAAAGAATTCACTGTTTATCATAGCTAACACCTGTCGGCCCCTAACCATGCTTTCTTAGACAGTTTGCTAAGAAGGGCTTATAATTATAAGTCCTTTCTCTGTCCCTTTAAGATGTATGTGTATCTCCTACAAATCAAGAGTGTCTTTCCCAAGGACTGAAAGCCATTCCTTTACAATATCATCAGGAAGGATAGGGCCTCTGCCTTATAAGCCTCTGGGAGGGTAGAATCCTCACTCTGATCCTTGCCAACCACAGATACAGCAGGCATCATCAGCATTTACGCTGATCACGCTTTTGTAATTTTTCACTTCCCTGACTCTATTTAAAATGCCCAGTCATTGTGGTCAAATCAAAGTGAATCTGTTCATGCTGGACCCTCTTCCCTAGTGCAGTCATCCATTACTGATTAAGATCTGTCCTTACCACTTCAACTGGTGTCTGGTTTTGTTTCTCTTTGACGCTTGGTCATTATAGCATGCCTAAGATCCTAGACCCTGGCACATAGTAGATGCTCAACAAATATTTCCTGAATTAAAAATATTGTTGACTAAAATCATCCATTAATTCTAGCTATCTATTGCTGAGTGATGGACCATCGCAAAACTTCACGGTCTAAAATGCGAACCACCTTGGATTCTGCGCAATTTATCCTGCATATCATTTAGGATTAGATTTGGCTGCATAGGACAGAAGACCCATAGGAACAGTGGTGCAAACAAGACAGAAGCTTATTTCTCCCTCACACAAGCAAAGCCTGGAAGAAGCCCATTGGGACTAGTTCAATGTCTACAACGACCGGGACCTGGTTCCTAATGCCCTATGGTTTCACCACCCTTAGTGCACGCCTTTGACCTCATAACCTGAGGTGGTTGCTTGAGCTCTAGTCTTTATATCCACAGCCCAGCCAGCAGGAAGAAGGAAGGGTAAGGAAGTTTCCTTCAAGGACATTCCTTAGAAGCACTGTCTGACAACTGCACTGACAGCTCATTGGCTGAACACTCAGTCACATGGCCATGCCTACCCATGAAGTAGGCTGGGGATGCTAGGCTGTAGAATGCCTGGTCTTTACAGCATGGGGCCAGAGAAACAAACAAGCAAAAATCAAGAGTTCTACTCTTAAGTAAAGAGAGGAGGGTGGATGTTGGCAGACATCCACTGGTGTCAGCCTCCTTTTTACATCGTTTTATTTCCTGTTCTGCCACTGACCTGCTGTGGGCTTGCGCAACACACTTTCTCTGGTTGTTATTACCAGTTCCTCTGGTCGTTAGGGAGGAGGGTACTATAATCTGAGAAGGAAGCTCAAAGTATTAAGCAGATAAGCGTCAATGTTCTGATTTTAGGAAAGGGAACGTGGGTCCCACCCAGCCAGCCTCTTTTTATTTTCTTGGGTGGTTCCCTCAGATTTCTGGGAGCAGATTTTTGAAAACTCCCATACTGAGTTACCACTGAGGACTTTCTAGCAACAAGACCTCAAGAATTCATGTTTGTTACATTTTGGGAGTAACTCCCCTGCCCTTAACCGGGTTGTGCCTTCTGTCAGATACCTCCCCAGGGAGTTCAAAGAGATGCCAACAGAAGGCAGTATAAGAAACAAAGCCAGACATTAACTGAGCACTTCCTGTGTGTCTGACACTACTCAACTCTGCGATCATGAAGTGATCACCACTCATTTGTCCCTTACATTTGTTGTTGTTGTCATCGTTGTTCTAGGCTAGGGTTAAATAAAACACGATCCAATGCACCAAGCGTTTTAACAAAGTTTGATGATGTTATGGAGTGAATTGAGCCCCCACAACAAGATACGCTGAAGTCCTAATCCTTGGTACCTATAAATGTGAATTTCCTTATTTGGGAAATAAGGTCTTCACAGACATAATCCAGTTAAGATGAGGTCATTAGAGTGGGCCCAAATCCAATTTACCTGGTGTCCTTAGAAGAAGAGTAGAAGAGACGTAGACAGATGCACATCAGAAGAATGACAATGGGGCCAGAGGTTGGAGGGACACATGAGTAAGCCAAGCAATGACAAGGATTTCAAGCAACATCAGAAACTAAGAGAAAAGTATGAAATGGTTTCCCCCCACAGAGCCTTCTGAGAAAACAGGACCTTGGTGATAGGACTAATTGATTTTGGGTTTCTAGCCTCCAGAACTGAGAGGGAATATACATTTCTGTTGTTTTCAGCCACCCAGAGTGTAGTCCTTTGTTATGGCAGCCTCAGGAAACTGATAGAGATGGTCAGTTTGATGTGTCAGCTTAGCGAGGTTTTCAAAATCCCCAGTGTGTTCAACCCAACATTAACTTGGGTGTCACCGGGAAGATATTTTGTAGACATAACTAATGTCTATAATCAATTGACTGTAGCTAAAGGAAATTATCAAGGTGGGTCTGGTTCAATCTGTTGAAAGTCTTCAAGAGCAGAACTGAGGTTGCCTTAAAAAAGAAGAAACTCTGCCTGTGGACTGTAGCTTCAGCTCAAGCCAGAGTTTCAGCCTTCCCTTCCTGATGGCCCGCCCTAAGGATTTTGGACCTGCTTAACCAGCCCCCGCAATTGTGTAGATCAATTCCTTCCCGTAAATCTCTTAATATATCTCCTGGTTCTGTTTCTCTGGTGGAACCTTGACTAATACACAAAAGGAGGTCGCCATCTTGAAATTCATTTGCCTAAAAGGCTGTGGAGTTGCCCAAGTCTTCGCGGAAGAGGTGGCTTTTGGTAGGGCCTTAAAGGGTAGAGGGGGGTTTGCCAGGCGGAGCAGGGCATTGCAAGTAGGGAGAACAGCATATGCAAAGGTTTGGAATGGGAGACCCTGCTCCCCTTTGCCCCAGTGGCATGGTGGTAGGCCTTGCAGAGTATGGAGTCACATTCTGAGGACTCCTTCCTGTCAAGTTGAAGACTTGAGCGTTGGTGCAAGAGACAAGAGCTGCTCTCTCTCTCTTTTTAATTTCTCTTAGTTCTTTTTATTTATTTTTTGTTTTGAATTGAGATATAAGTTTCACAAGTCAGGTGCATATTTTTAAAAGAAGAAATTGATGATTTTTTTACGTCAATCTCCATGTAATCCCCACTGAGATAGAGACATGGAAGCAAGGCTGGAGTTAGGGGGAATGAGGCTAGTGAGGTCAGCCGTGCAAGCACAGGGTCAGATTCTGTTTTTCTTTAAGATTTTGGTGTTTTGTTCAGGGATTTTTTGCTTTCATTTTGATTTTTTAAAAGTATTGTTTATTTTTGATTACTGATTTTGTTTTGTTTTGCCCATCCCTATAATTTTCTGTCTTGGAGACAGCCTCATGCCTCACTCTAGTTTTGACCCTGTTAAATATTTCCAGCACCCCCATGGCTCCTTCATTTCTTCAGTCCCCTTAAAGGAAGCCTCTGGCCAAGGTCAGGGGAACGCATGGCCTGGGGTGTATGCCATCATAGTTGGGGTGCCTATGCATGTGTGTCTCTGAAGGGGTTCATTCCTTTGATCAGTTTCTTGGAGGCTTTTGCCAAGTGAGGGCTAAGAAACGCAGAGTTTGAGAAACAGGAAGGTGGGGGGAAGGTTTGCTCTTGGGGGGATCTAAGCAGTATTTCGTCTCTGGTAGGCCTGCAGGCCTCAGTGACACAGTCCGGTGTGTATTAGCCTCACTGTGCCTCAGGCCCCTCATCTGTTAAATGGAGTTGATAATCCTCCTATCCCCGTTATTGGACTGCTTAAGGGTCAGATGAGATAAGGGAGTAAAATTCACAGCACTCCTGCAGGGCTCACTCTGCCACTATTTATTGAGCGCTTAGGATGTGCCAGGCGCTGAGCTGAGGCTTTTACGGCTGTCACCTTGATCCTAATGCACCCAGCCCAACGAGGAAGGTGCGAGTCTCGGCAAGCCCGCGCGTGTGCCCAGTGAAGATCAGCCACGCTCCGCGGCTTGGGGGCCGCGCTCCTGCGGGGCGGGTGGGCGGGAAGGGGGCGGGGCGCAGGTGGGGCGGGCCGGGGGCGGGGCGGCGCGGCGCCGCGCGGCTCGGCGGTTCCGGGATCCGGGTCCGGGTCTGCGCCGCCGCCTCCGGGCGAGCCGAGCGCTGGCCCCTGCTGCCGGGCGCATGTGGGGGCGCGCGGCCTGGAGGCGCTGCCCGCGGGGGCGGCGGCGCGGCCGGGAGGCGCTGCTGGCACTGCTGGCGCTGCTGGCTCTGGCAGGGCTGGGCTCCGTGCTGCGGGAGCGGCGCGGGGCCAAGGCGGCCGAGCCGGGACCCCTGCGAACCCCGCGCCCGGGGCGGCGCGACCCGGTCCTGCCGCGGCCGCCGGTGCCCGACGACGCTCTGGGCGCGCGGGGTGAGGCGGTGCGGTTGCAGCTGCAGGGCGAGGAGCTGCGGCTGCAGGAGGAGAGTGTGAGGCTGCACCAGATCAACATCTACCTTAGCGACCGCATCTCGCTGCACCGCCGCCTGCCCGAGCGCTGGAACCCGCTGTGAGTCCTCAGGTGGCCGGGGGAACACTGCCCGCGGGGTCCCCGGCCCTCAGCTTCTGCATCTATGAAGAGGCGGGGTGGAACCTGGGTCTCGAAATACCTGGGGATCGCGCGTCTTACGCAGTCTTCCTCAGAAGTGGGCAGTGGCAGGGGGTCATGTGGAATGGGGAGACGCATGAAAGTTAAAAAAAAAATGACAACAGAAAAAAAATTCAGAAATTGATGAATCTTTTACTGGGTGGTCTCTTGTCTCTGCCCCTCTTGAGGAGGTCTGTCATTCGGCTCTGAAGAAGTGGCGGCGGGAGGGTCAGTGCTAAGCAGACAGGTATAAGATGAGACCCCCTTTGGGTGCTCTTCCTGGTTTCACAGCACCCCCTGTCCAGCTCTGCCGGTATGGCCCTACCTGGGTGAAACTAAGGACTGTTAGAGTTTGAGATAGGGTCCACTTTCACTTATCTGTGTGCCAGGCCCTTGAATGAACCAGGAGGGGAGGGCGCTCCAGCAGGAGAGAGAAAAGGTCGCCCGAAGGCCAAGTCGGAGATTTCCCCCTCACTGGGAGCTGGATTCCTCAGCATTAGGCAGAGGAAAGCCGGAAGGAGGTGGTGGGAAAGGCTCCTTCTGGCCAAGGTTCAGCTCAGCTCACTGTTGTGGATGGTGCAGGCCCTGAGCAGGTGTAGAGGCCTAATTTCTATGGGAGCTGCTGGCTGGGTGGGCTGTGCCCACCACCTAAGTGAGAAGGGAGCAAGCTGGTAAAAGGACAGAACTTCTGGCCTTCTCTCTCCTTTGTTCCATTAGTGGGGATCTTCCAGGTCCCCACTTGAGCCCCGTTCTTAAAGACTTTGAGGAAGAGGACTCATAGAGGGGTTTCCTGGGAGTAACCGGTGGGGAGGCCTCCTCTGTGCACTGTGCACTTTCCGCTCCTTCCTGTTCCCTGGCGTGCCTGCTTTAGAGGTGTGGCAAAGGTCTCAGGGAGGACAGGTGACTCACCTAGGGCCCACAGCTGGAAAGAGGTGGAACTGGCTATGGGGGATGGGACCCTCCTGGCCCCCTTGGCATTGTGCTGATTTCAGAATTTGGGGATCCTTGAATCCTTGGGTAGAGAAAGCACGAGTACCTGCTCCAGGAAGTGATCCCCACCTCACTTCGGCAGAGCGGCAGAGCGGGGAAGGACTTGGGATTCACCATCTTCCCTGTTTTCCAGCATCTGTTCATGTCTAGCCTCATGCTTTTGCCTGAGGCATTTTCTCTGTTCATCTTTTTAGTAGAACTTTGTTAGTGCTGGTCACAGTTCCCTCCACTTTCCCTATCTGCAGAATAAGGAATGAGTAGAAATAACACAGCCTAGGAATTAATACAACGTCGAACACACTGTGTACTCAATTCTTACTAGTGTTCCCCCCTTCCCTATTGCCAACGGGGTACTCAGGAGGCCGCTTTTAAGAGTCACCAAGGAATTGGTTGTAAGCTTTTTCTTTTCCGGGTTCCAGCTTCCTTTATTGTCCCAGGTTGAGAAATCTCTTTCAAGCACTGTGGATAACCTGTGGGGCTTATGGCATCCGGTCTCCATGGTGACACAGCTGCCCTGTGTCCTATCAGGATTTGCTTATAGATCCTGCTGTTGCATTGACTCTAGGAAGTTAATCCAGACCCAGCGTGATAAGAAGTATGAATGCCTCCTGCCTTTAATTCCCACAGCAGGGCCTAATGGATTATTGTTGCCTCGCTGGAGAGAAAGGTGAGCCTGATCTGGGTCGCTCTTAGCCAGACCAGGCCGTGAGGCGTAACTTCAGCGTGGCCCGTAAGGTTGGGGCCTTTAACACAGTTCATACAAAGGTGAGCGCCTAATCAGGTCTGGGAAACCAGAATGGCAGAATATAAATTTATAATTGGAGTGGCGCTGCGTGCCAGGAGTTGGTGGGGGTGGGGAGGGAGGGTGGATGTCTCTTGGGACTTTAATCGATAAGCAGAGGGAAAGGCCCTAAGGGAGATCCAGTCTAACCAGAGAGGAAAAGCCATGCCCCCAAAGTAACATGCAGATCCCGGGCAGAGCTGATCCAAAACCCAGATCTTTGATTATCTCCTCCCTTTTGTTATGCAGGCAATTATTTATCCATTTATTTTATTTTGTTTTTTCATTTGTTTTTAAAGATTTTATTTGTTATTTGACAGACAGAGATCACAAGTAGGCAGAGAGGCAGGCAGAGAGAGAGAGGGGAAAGCAGGCTCCCCACTGAGCAGAGACCCTGATGCAGGGCTCGATCCCAGGACCCTGGGATCACAACCTGAGCTGAAGGCAAAGGCTTTAACCCACTGAGCTATCCAGGTGCCCCAATCTGTTTATTTTAATTATAAAAGCAATACATGTTCACTCTAGAAATTTTAGCATATGCAGAGAAGCAAAAAATTAATAAATAAAAATCATCTGTAAACTCACTCCCCCAGGAGAACCACTGTTAACATTTTTCTGTGTATTCTTTTAGACTTTTCCAGGTATAGAAATAGATTTTGAAAAATATGCCTATGGGTATGTGAATGAGAACATATTCAAACATGAGTATGTACATGGGTTCATACATGTATTTAACTGGTCTTTACACTACAGTGGATGAACCTGTTACCATAGGCAAGGAGCTGGGAATTACCAAGGGACTCTGGCTTCTTCTTCTTCTTGGTGTCTACAAGACTGCATCCACTCCCTTGGACCGGCCAGACCCATAAAGATGCTTCAGTGTTGGCTCTAATTCCTTGAAACTTGGTGTTAGACCCCTGCTCTTCTGTGAGTCTGATAATTCACATGCCAGTGGACTAGAGCACAGCTTTACTTCTGTTATTTCTGTTTCTGTTATTTGTTTCTGTTTATTTCTGTTGCATAACAAACACCATCTCCTCTGAGCTGGACTAGGAGATGGAACTCTCACTCTGAGATGGCAGTAGGCCAAAGTGAGGAGCCAGAAAGCCGGATTTGTGGCCTAGGGGAGCTTTGAGACATACCGATGCCAAGGACTTTCCCCAGAATTTCTGTTCGTAGGGCCCAGGCTGAGGCTGATGTTCATCTATGGCTGAAATGTACTGTCTTGGGGTCTCTGGGGTTTAAATGACTCAGAAGATGAAGGGTGGGTGCTTTTAATGCAAGTGGGAGAATACCAGAATTAGACAAAGGAGGTATTCAAAACAGATCACCTGTTGTTGAAACTAGCAGTGACATCACAGCCAGTTTAAGGTGTGTCACGAGGAAACGGTGGCTAATGTTGTACCAATATTTGCAGAGTTTGTTTTTATAGATCCATGAAAATCCTTGAGATAATCACAATAATGTCATTCTTGTTTGTATTCTGACCTATGTAGCCAGTGAGAAAGACGCTGTGAAGTGACTGTGTGCCCTTGGGGCTGTGCATTTCCACAGCCACGTGGTTGGAGATGGCACCTGTGACCATCAGACATTCTCTGCCTTAGCAGAGGGATTTTGAACAGCTGTTTAGGAAAGTGTGCCAACAATACATAGGTGTTCCTTGAATCCTTGCCTCAAGGTGTTAGCCTCCCTAATGCTAATATTGCAAATGTGTATCCAAGTTCGGGGATCAGGACTTGGGTGCTGGGATGGTGAAGAATTTCCGAATAGCTCTAAGTATGTAATTTAGCAAAAGAAAGCATGTCTTGCTGGGGTTAGCAGGATGGTGGGGATTGGTTAGGATTTCCCTTCTTGCAGAGAGGTGGCCTACTTGACTGTTCTCGTAACAACAGTATCTTTGGAACAACATCACGCATCGTGTGGAAATGAGACTGATATTTCTTGGCTTCCCCAGCAAGGTTGTAAACTGCAGGTTAATTTTTTTTTAATTTTTATTTTAAAAATACTTTTATTTTTCTTTTCAGTGTTCCAGAATTCGTTGTTTATGCACCACACCCAGTGCTCCATGCAATATATGTCCTCCATAATACCCACCACCAGGCTCACCAAACCTCCCACCCCTTTCCCCTCCAAAACCCTCAGTTTGTTTCTCAGAGTCCACAGTCTCTCATGGTTCATCGCCCTCTCCAATTTCCCCTAACTCACTTCTCTCCATCTCCCCATGTCCTCCATGTTATTCCTTATGCTCAACAAATAAGTGAAATCATATGATAATTGACTCTCTCTGCTTGACTTATTTCACTCCGTATAATCTCTTCCAGTCCCATCCATGTTGATACAAAAGTTGGGTATTCATCTTTTCTGATGGAGGCATAATACTCCATAGTATATATAGACCATATCTTTTTTTATCCATTTGTCCATTGAAGGACATCTTGGTTCTTTCCACAGTTTGGCAACTGTGGCCGTGGCTGTTATGAACATTGGGGTACAGATGGCCCTTATTTTTTTCACTACATCTCTATCTTTGGAGTGAATATCTAATAGTGCAATTGCAGGATCATAAGGAAGCTCTATTTTTAATTCTTTAAGGAATCTCCACATACTTATCCAAATTTGACCCCTCTGTATCTTTCCCATGTGTGATATAGTTTTCCTACTGAAAAAACAAACAAACAAAAAAACTCAGTATATATTTCCTTCCTTCCCTTTCAAGTGAGAGTACATTTAAGGAAAGATATTATCCTGTATAATGGTACTTATATTGATAACAGCAAATCCTTCAAATAGATTTTTCAATAGCGCATTTCTAGATTCCAACTCAACCAACCCCCTAAATACCCAGTGTATTAATGACCCAATTTTAAAATGTTGCCCGAATGAAGAAAAAATACAGATGTGGTTTGGCGGCTTCAAACGTGGTCCCTTTAGACTGACCCATATTTCCATTAATGAAGCCAACTCATTAGTTTTTTAGTAAAGATTTTATATATTTATTTGACATACAGAGATCACAAGTAGGCAGAGAGGCGGGGGGGCCGGAGGGGGGTGGAAGCAGGCTCCCTGCTGAGCGGAGAGCCGGATGCGGGGCTCAATGCCAGGACCCTGGGATCGTGACCTGAGCCAAAGGCAGAGGCTTTAACTCATTGAGCCACCCAGGTGCCCTTATTTTATTAATTTTTACCAGACCCATCTATGGTTGTCAGAGTAGCATCTTTTCTTTGAATCAGTGCTTTCAGCCTGCAAAACATAATCAGGTTTAGTTAGTGTTTTCCTGATACCATTCTCCATCCTTTTACTCTCATTCATTCTGTGTCCTTATGTTGTGGGCGTATCTTTAAGTAGCATGTCACTTGATTTTGTGTGGTCGTTAAAGAAAACATCCAGGCTGACAATCTTTGATTTTTAACTAGTAGGTCCATATACATATATTTTTTTTCTCATGCTTACAAGATACTTGGGGTTTGATTATTTTGATTATGCCATCTTATTTTATACTTTCTAATTGTTTTTGCCTTTTCCCTTTTATTTTTTTCATGTTGCTTTTTGAGTCTATAGAAGTTTTTCTCTCCCTCTCTTATTCCACTTTTTCTTCTCTACTAATTTGGCAGTACTGTTATTCATTCCTAACTTTAGCGGTCAATTTGAAAGTACATATTCAAGTCCGCAGGATCTAAAGTTAATCACTCGCGGTGGGCCTACAGATGATGCTTTAACATTGGTCGGTTTCCTTCCCGATTTCTGTGCCATTTTACTCCAGGGTTTTAATTCTTTCTTTTAAACCAAGACATTAAAACGTTTAAAAAATATGGGCTTTTGTTGTTGTTGTTGTTGTTACATTTACCCGCAAAGTTACCGTTTTTTTCTCTGTCCTTCATTCATTCCTAAACTCTGGGTGGTCTTTGGATCTCAGAGAACTTCCTGGGGTTCTTTTCCTTCTTGAAGCATGTCATGTATTCATTACCGTAGAGAAATTCAGTTTCATGAATTCAGTATTACCCATCTGAAATGTTCTTATTTTGCTCTTGTTCTTAAAAGATAATTTTATTTGGGTATGTAATTCCAGATTGGTAGTTTGGCATTTGAAGATAATATTCTGTTGCCCCCTCACATGTACTATGGCTGTGAGATGTCAGTCTTGAATGAGATTTGCCTATCATTCTTGTTTTTTTGTTATTCATTCAAGGGCATCTTTTATTTATTTAAGCATCTTAAGCATACTTATGCTCTGTGTCTCATAACTCTAGTTATTTTCTTGTTGTTCCTGGACTCTGAGGGCTTTTTTTCCTTTTCAGTAAGCTGAGGCATGCATTTAAAAGGTTTTTCTAAAAAGTATTTTATCAAGAATTTTTTCCAACAGGGTTTTCCCAGGCATTGTAGGCCTCCATATTGCCAGAAGCGGAAGTCCTATATTCACTTAAAAAAAAAAAAAAAAAGACCTATTTTTCTATTAGTCGTATTGCTATTGTAGGTTGAAAGTGACTGAAAACCCAATACAAACTGACTTGAATATAAAAGAAAATATATTAACTTCTATCACAGAAAAGTCTAGGGTGAGGATTAGGTTCAGATTATTCTGGGCCCCAGATTCAGTGACTCACCAGATGTCATCATGATGGAAAATGTTCATTGGTCAGACCTTGGGAGCATGTGACCTTCTCAGAGGAGTGTGCGTACGTGTGTGTGTGTGTGTGTGTGTGTGTGTGTAGCCTTGCACAGACCATGTGCACTGAGAGTCCAGGAGACATGGTTCCTGAAAGAGAAACCAAAATGCAGTAATGTGGAGAAAGGAGAAAGGATTTGGGGTGGGCAAACACACCAAGGTACATTTTGACCTTGCTGGCCCGTTCTGCAAAAGATATGGGTTTTCCTTTTTTTAAAGGACATTTATATGATAACTTGAATATAAACATAAAAGAAGATTAGGAGGCATTCATCTGCAGAATATCCCATTCATCCACACCCTTATAATACCTATATTCATATTGTGCTGGTGGAGATTATGGTCCCCACCCAACAGGGTTGGGAGGGAGAGTGGAGTAATGTAGGTGAGATGCTTAGCAACACTCACTGTCCATGATGTGGGCAGCACGCAATACATGTTATTATTACCAGGTACAATACAGAGCATGCAGAAAGTACAGCAGAAACCAGAATTCAGCCGCTGCCCTTGCAAAACACATGAATTATACCAGAAAGTTAAGGAGAGGACAACCCACTATGATTTAGCAGTGGATTTGGCTCTGAGCTCCCTTTTGTCCCCTAGGCAAAAGTGGAACCCTGAGTGATGCATGTGTAGCTGTTCTTGTCTAATTAGAGGCTGCACTGTATTTTATCAGTCAGGAGAGTGAGAATGAGCAGTGCCATATAATGATTTTATATTTCATCATAGTGCCTAGGATAGGGATAAGCATATAAGCATTGTTAATAATTTTTTCAGTTAATTGATTCAGACTGAAGAGTTGGATAATTGAATAAAAGACAGTTAATTCACAATTCTAGAAGGTTAGACTTGTACATTGTACCTTTCAACTTGTATTGGTCATGCAATGAAAGTAAATTGCATATTTTTTTTTTCAGGAGAGCATTTGTTTTGCAATCTGAACTTTTGGGAACTTGCTTTAAAAAAAAAAAAAAAAAGGAAAAGGAAAAGGGGAAAGTGTTTTTTCCTGAAAATAAACTTAGACATTCCAGAAGGATATATTGAACTTCATGAAAGAGAATGCCTTTAAGATATGTTTAAAGAAAGAAGAGGAAACTCTATCAGACCAAGAGAAAAGGAGTGGTCAAAGTGTGATATTATTGTCCAATGAGGGCATTTGCTATGGGAAGCTAAAGAAATAGGTTCCAGCCTTTTAAAAATAATCTTTCTTTGTGATTATAAAAATAATGCATGTTCAGTGTAGAACAATCTTAGAATGCAGAAAATTGCAAAGGGAACAAAGAATCCCACTGCTCAGAGATCTCCATTGTTAACATTTTTGGCATATTTCTTTCTACTGTGTATTGTTTGTGTGGGAACGCGCTCGTGCACACCCACTGCTGCTTATAGATTTGTACCCTGCTTTTTTGATTTACCATTACAGTAATTGTTCTCCTTTACTTTTGGTCTCTGAAAATGTGGTTTTGGATGGTCTCAGAGCGTTTCTTCACCCAGCTGCCCCGCGTGTCACATTTTCTTGTTGGACTCTTGGAATTGTTTATAGCTTTTTGCTGTTTTAAATAATGTTACAAAGAAAAATTGCTACTGTGGGCTCCCTTCGGGGTATCTCTGATGGTTCCCTTAGGTGAGAAGTTCTTCAATATATTGAGAAGAGAAGAGGAACGTTTTGAAGCTCTGTATAGGTTTGCTAGCTGGTACCCAGAACTTTTGCGATTTATTTTATTTATTTATTTATTTATTTATCTATCTATTTATTTATTTATTTATTTTAAAGATTTTATTTATTTATTTGACAGACAGAGATCACAAGTAGGCAGAGAGGCAGGCAGAGAGAGAGAGAGAGAGAGAGGGAAGCAGGCTTCCTGCGGAGCAGGGAGCCCGATGCGGGGCTTGATCCCAGGACCCTGAGATCATGACCCGAGCTGAAGGCAGCAGCCCAAACCACTGAACCACCCAGGTGCCCCAACTTTTGAGATTTAAAGGGACACAAACAGAGAAAGAACCTAGACATTCTAGAACAGTGGCCTTGAGCTTTGGGGTTTTGCAGAGCAGTGAAAACACATAAACAAAAACATTGAGGAGAGACAGACATCTGGTCCTGGCGTTATTTGGTCAAGCAGAGCTTTTTCTGCCCTCCTCCTTATTCCCATTCTGGAAGAAATACATTTTAATACCAAACAGTAAGGATGTGGTTTCACACGAAAAGACAGTTGTTTAAACTGAATAAAACTTCATTTTTGAAAACCTCGGTTTACTGTCCTTATTTCCATTCATTTCTCCTTGGACCTGTGTACATTTGGATCTAAATTTTTGCTTTTTTTCTTAAATAAAAAAGTCTTTATTTTTAGGTTGCCCAGAAACACATTTTTTTTTTTCATGGAGTATAAGCAATTAATTCTTTCCAAAGCTTCTAGTGGGCTCTGGCTCAGCGTTACATGGCTTTTCCGTGCACCCTGGCTACGAGTCAGGGGCTTTTAAAATGCAGATACACTTATTAATATGTTTATACATCTATATGTTTTCCATTTTTCGTAACATGTATTTGGAGGAGGGCCGTGATTTTGGAGGAAATGGGAAAGAGTGAGGTAGGAGAGGGACTTAGGGCCACTAAGCTTGAGATACATATTTTGAGAATCAGAATTGGCTTGGTGTTTGGACACACCATTGGCAACATTAACATTTTTTCCTTCTTACTGTATTACACATTTGATTTTGAAAAAATTCAAAGCCAGAGAAAATTTAAGAATAGCATAAGAAACTCTGTTCGTCCTTCACTGAGATCCATTCATTATCTTGTTCCATTTACTTAATTTCTCTCTCTCTCTCTGTGCTACAGTATTATATACATTTGAGTGTAAATTTCAGCAGTAAACACCCTATAACCTTCGTTACTTCTGCATGCATTTTCTAGGGATGGGTTCATTCTCTCGTGATATCATGACGTAATTATCAAATTGAGGAAGTTTATACAATACTGCATTTTTTTCAACTGTGCCCATTTTTGGAGCATCTTTTTCTTCCTGACCCAGTATCTAATCTGAGGATGTTTAGTTCTTGTGTCTGTTTATGCCTCTGTCTGTCTCTTAGGACACTGGCATTTTTTAAGAGCACAAGGCCTGTTGGTTTATAAAACATCTCTCATTTTGGGCTTAGCTGGGAGATTCGGCAGATGCAGTACCATAAACTTAGTGACTTAAAGCAACAATAAACACACGTGATTTCACATAATCTTTGTGGGTCAAGAATTCGGGAGTGGCTTGGCTGGGTGGTTCTGGCTCCGGATCTCTCATGAGATCACAGTTGAAAAAATGCTGCTTGGGCCTTTCATCGTCTCAAGGCTTAACTGGGGCTGGAGGATCTGCTTTCAAGAGGACTCATCCCAGGGAGGTTGGACAGTTGGGACTGGCTGTTGGCCAGAGGCCCTTGCCGCAGAGACGTCCCCATAGGATGCTTGAGTCTTCTTGCTTCATTGCATGGAGCTGGCTTCCCCCAGAAAGGGTGGTCCATGGGCAGGAACAGAGAGGAATCCTCAGCGCCTTAGGACCTGACCTTGGAAGACTCATATTCTCACTTCTGCATTCTGCACAGTGGCTTTAAACATAACCACAAAGTCTTTGCTCTCCTTCCCTTCAAAGGATGGAGCCTCCTTCTCCTCCCCTAGAGTGTGGACTGGACTCCCCTCTGAGGGGCGCTGTGCTAAGTGACGGCTTCTGTGCATTGGGCTGGAAGTCTGTGGTGTCCAAGGACTCACGTTCTGCTGCTGGGGTTGCTGGAGATGCCCTCTTGCTTCACCACATGAGAGCTGCCATGCTTCCAGCCTTGGCTGACTTTTCCTCATGTGTCCAGAGCCGGGCCTGCAAACACAGCAGGAATAAGAATGTGAAGGGGGTTGAGAAGAGCCAGCCTCCCACATTGTCTCCCGGAGAAGCCTATGCAAGAGCCATCCCAGTGACAGCCGCCCACTCTGCAGAAACTGTCCTGATGTGTAGGAAGAGAACTTGCGGTGGGACCCAGAGAGGAAGCACAGGAGAAATGGCCTATGGCTTGTCAGAAGGAGGGCTAGGCAGGGAGGGATGGTGTTGGGATCTTTAGCTGAGCATCCTGGGGGGCAGGAGCAAGCCAGAATCCTCAGACAAGGGCCCTGGGCCCAAGGACCTCAGCCAGGTACAGACCGTCAGGCGTTCTGTGAACTGCCTAAGTTATTCACCTCGCTGAGCCTAGTCTCAATGAATGCCAACGTAGCAAGTGTTTTTGAGTTCAGGTATTACATGTCATTAATTGTAAGTCATTTTTTCATATTTAAACATTTCTGAGATTTGTAGACATCTTAAAATCAAGACATCCTGCAGGTAGGCAACATGTGTCCTTAGAGATTCTTCTTTTTTTTTTTTTTTTAAAGATTTTATTTATTTGTTTGACAGAGAGAAAGATCACAAGTAGGCAGAGAGGCAGGCAGAGAAAGATGGGGAAGCAGGCTCTCTGCTGAGCAGAGAGCCCAATGTGAGGCTCGATCCCAGGACCCTGAGATCATGACCTGAGCCAAAGGCAGCGGCTTAACCCACTGAGCCACCCAGGTGCCCCTCCTTAGAGATTCTTTAAAGAATGCTGTGTCTTCCAACCATGGGCATCTTAATTTTTATGAAATATTGTAGATTGGAGATATGGTAGCAATAAGGAATCACTTGTTTTTTAAGGGTTTTCAGTTTTATTATTTAAAAAAAAGAGTCCCTATCCCTTAGGTCTGTTGAAATATTTATGGATGCTGTGCTGTGCTGGGTTTTGCTTAGCCTAGTCGGGATGGAGGGAATGAGGCAGAGCTTAGATGAAGCAAGATGGACTGTGCATTGAGAATTGTTGGTGTCAGGCAAAAGGTCCCGGGAGTTTCTTACAATATTCTCTCTACTGTTGGTATGTTTGAAAATGTTGATAATGAAATAAAAGGAGAAAACCCACAAAGAAACAAAGTGTATATGTAAAGGGCTTTTTCTCTGCTTTTTGCAGGACTGGGTCCCTCATTATTCAGGTCCCATCCTCAATGTCACCTCCTCTAAGAGGCCCTCCCTGATTACCTCTTCGGCGGTTACTCCCCTCCCCCCTTCCCACTCCCCGCAACAGTTGCTCTGTTTCACATCCTGCTTTTCTTCCCATCACCATCGCCTCCTGAAATTATTGATATGTTTGCTTACTTGATTATTGTCCCCTTGCATGTAAGCTCTGTGGGAGCAGGGGAGTTGTTGTTGTTGTTTTAAATCCAGCACATAGCAGGCAATCAGGAAATATTTGGTGACTGACTGGTAAGGGCCCACTGGTATATCGCCTGGTGCCTGGTGGACAGCCCACACAGCTGGCTTCACTCCTCACCCTGCTAGCTTCTGCGTCTCTTGGATGTGCCCACGGCCTGTCTTTGGGGCCTTCCCTTTCTGCCCAGGCCGCCTGACTGGTCTTCAGCCTGCATGCCCTTCTTGCATTGCCAGCGGCCCCGCCATCCCCCCTTCCAGCCCCAGGGTCCTGCGGGTGCCCCTTTTGGGCTTCTGTTCCTCCCCTCTCACTTCTTGCTGATGAGTTCCAGGCACAGCCCAATCCCTGGGATGACCTGGAAGTTTATCATTAGCTACTCCGAGGAGAGAATTCTCTGTCAAGTAGGGAAACTTCTCTGTAAAGTAACAGGAAAGCCTACTAAAGAAAGAGGAAGGAAGCTTATTGGTTCCTATCACTGCCAGTCAGGGCACATCCCCTCACTTGTACCCTCGAGGCCGCCACAGAGTGGACTGAGGGGTGACATGGGTACTAGATGGGGAGTAGTCAGGGTCCTCTCCGGAACCCTTCCAGACTGTTCTAGCATTCTAGCGGCGGCTCCAGTTTCTGCGTTCCGCACAGGGCCTATGGGAGCAGAGGTGCGGCCGGGGTGTGGGAGGGTGCTGGGGAGAGCAGTGAGACTCCAGCCAGCAGCCAGAGTGCGGTGACACCCGCTGAAAGGGATGCCTGGCTGAGGCCCCTCTTGCAGTCAGCAGCTGCCTGCACCCGGGTCTGGGGACAGAGAATTTGCCAGGTAGAGAAATGAGGGAAGGGTGTTCCAGGCAGAGGGCACGGTCGGAGCACAGGCCTGGCAGTTAGCCATGGGGTTGGAAGGGAGCAGACAGGCAAGAGAGTGGTTGAAGAGGGGGAGGTGGCAGTCTCCCTCTCTTCTGGTCTGCTTAGCTTATGTGTCGCTCAAATCTGAAAATTGCTCTAAAGCTTAAGAACAGCGTCCCACAGTTCAAGCTTATAGGGTATCATTTTTGAACCTTTCTTAGAATCTGTTAAAGCTCCTAGTGGAACACGGGGGGCTCTGGAAGATGGTAGCAGATGATTTTCCATTCCCGGAAGGAGACCTTGAGACGGTGACCTGTGTCCCCTTGGCGCCTCCCTCCCCATCACCCCTGAGATGCAGTATGTTCTTGATTGTTCTGGATTGTTCTTGATACAAGCTGTCTTGTATCTGCAGGTGCAAAGAGAAGAAATATGATTATGATCACCTTCCCACGACATCTGTCATCATAGCGTTTTATAACGAAGCCTGGTCAACCCTCCTCCGGACAGTCTATAGTGTCCTCGAGACATCCCCGGACATCCTGCTGGAAGAAGTCATTCTTGTAGATGACTACAGTGATAGAGGTAAGCTCCTGCCACGGGCTCCTGGAGGGGCCTGGCATTCTGTGGCGGTGCCTGGGAGGCCAAAGCGAGACTTCAGAGGGGGGTGGAACAGGTCTGGGCAGAACAGGCTTCCTGTGTCCCCCTGGACCCGGCTCTTGCCCTCAGGGGCTCAGAGCCTGCTGGGGCTAGAGAGGTGGTGACAGCTCTGCCACATGGTGCTGCAGGAGATAGGGCACTTGGGAAGAGGGCCAACCTTACGTCTTGAAGAGTGAGCAGTTTGTGGGCAGTAAAGGAGGAGGGAGGAGGTTCTGAGTAGAGGCACAGAAGGTAGAAAGCCTCGGAGGCATGGCATCGCCTGGGTTGTATGGCACCTGCCACTCATTCAGGAAGGCAGGAGGAGCAGCTGCTTCATGGGGAACAGGCAAAGGAGGAATGTGAGATGTGGGGAAGGATGCAGGCATTAGACCTGAGGTCAGATCGGGACTTTGTCCTGAGAGCAGGGAGAGCAAAGGTGGGATTTTAAGCAGGAGAGCAGTTTTGCCCTTTGAGGGATCCCTCTAGGCCCGAGATACCTGTGGGTGGAGAATGGTGTGCAGTGGAGCTCTGCAGGGAGGCCAGGGGCTATCGGGCTGGCCCAGGGGAGCAAGGGAGGCTGGGAGTCAAGTGGGAGTAGAGGGGAGGGGCAGGAGGGACATTTGAGACATGACGTCTGCAGATCTCTGGGTGAGTGGTGGTGCTGTCCCAGAGCTGGAAAAGCCACCCAAGGCAGGAGTGACAGGTCTGGGAGAGGAAGAGGGGCATTTGGCTTTGGATGTGTTGAGTTTGAGATGAGATAAAAAAAAAAACGGTCAGCCCTGGGGGTGCTTAGGTGGCTCAGTCGGTTGGGCGTCTGACTCTTGATTTCAGTTCAAGTCATGATCTCAGAGTCCTGAGATGAAGTCTGGCATGAGGCTCCGTGCTCTGCAGGGAGTCTGCTTGGGATTCCGTCTCTCCCTCTCCCCCACACGCCTCTCTCTCTTTCTCTCAAATAAATAAATAAATAAGTCTTAAAAAGGTGTTTGTGGGGGGTGCAGCCCAAACAAGAGAAGAACTGAGAGGCTGCCGGCATCCCTACCAATGACCTGGGGTCCATAATTCACATGCAATCCAGGGCTGGCCCTTATTTAATCAGTGAACACTTTTTGAGTTTCTCCTGTGTGCAAGGCACTGTTCGAGGCACCAGGGATTCTGTGGGAAACACAAGTCCCTGCTCTCATAAACTCACATTCTGGTGGGTGGAGATGGTCCGGGAATGTGTAAAGAATAATTAAGACAACACAATGTAAAATAGCATAGCGTGACATAATAATATAGCAAATGTAATGCAGCCAGGTGGAGAGTGCTGCGAAACAAAAGAAGGAGCAGGAGAGGAAGTGGAGCTTGGGCACAGGCCCTCCTCCAGCTGGTGGAGGCCAAGAAGCCTCCTGGAGGAGGTGGTCTTAAGCCAAAAGCTAGGATGTAGAGGAGGCAGCCCAGAAGCCGCAGGTGCAGGCAGGAGCTGGGGTGAGCAGGCATTCCTCGGGGCGACCATCGGCCAGTGGGGAGGCAACATGGGAGATGCGGTTGCAAGGGTGGGCGAGACCAGGCCAGTTGGGCTCTTGAAGCCACCATAAGGGTTTCAGGCTTCAATATGAGGCTGATGGGAGCTGTCCGAGGGCTGTTGGGGGAATAGGAAGGTCACTGGGTCTTGGGCTGTTCTGCCCTGTGGGGCATCGCCGATGGATGGTTGGTGCGGAGGGGCTGTGGTCATGCCACGTGCCACGTGATGAGGTGAATGAGGGCCCCTAAGTTCAGCTGAGGGGAAATGTCAAGGCTGTAGCCCATTTCAAACCAAATGACCATCCCTGGGCCAGGCAGAAGGGCATCCTGCTCCTGCTTCCTGGGCATCGGCTGCCTTGGGCTCTGGGCCGGGGCTGTCTGACTGCAAAGCCTAGAGTATGTGTCCTAACTGGTGGGTGTGTTTGGCTGCTTGCATAGAGACTCAAAATAACAGCAATTTTCATGAGATAAAAATTGACGTCTCTCATATCACACATCTGCGTAACGGTCGAGGGCTGGTGTGGCGGGCTTGGCGGGCTTCACAGTGTCAGGGCCCCAGCTGCTTCCGTCCTGTCGCTCCACTTTCTCGAGGGTGTTGTGTGGTCTTGTTTGCATGCCCCCCGCTGGCTCTTCACCTTCTGCTCGCTCTCACTAGCAGAAGGGTTTCCAGGGGCTGGGGAGCCAGGCCTGGAAGCTGTCCTCATATCCCACCGAGCAGAATGGGCTCACTTGGCCATACCTAGCTGCAAGGGAGGCTGGGGACAGTAGCCTATGTGATGCGTGGCTGTGTGCACCCACGGGGACAGTGTGTGTCAGGCCTCAGCTGGCCTTCTCCGTGACAGCATGCGGGCCAGGCTGGGGCTTCATACTGAGTGATGCCCACTGGGCACTGAGCTCTGGAGTCAGGGTACCTGGGACTGAGGTGAGCTTTACCAAGAACCTGTCATGACACCTGAGACGGGCCACTTGTCTTTTCTGAGCCTCAGTTTCTTATCTGTTAATGGGTTTTTCCACGCTTATATCAGAGAGCGGCAAAGAATAAATGAGATTGTGCACAGAACAGAACCCCGTGTCAGCCGGCACATAGTAGGTACGCATCTCCGTTTCCTCTGGTCCTTTCCTCCCAGGGCTGTTTTAAATTTGCATTGGTTCTGGTTCTGGGTCGCACTGCACGGGCATCCCAGCTCCAACACCCTGCAGCTATGCAGCCTTGAGCAAGTCTAGTGTCAACCTTAGCCTCAGCCCCAGTCAAGTGGGGTAACAGTTCCGACCTCCTCATGGGGTCATTTCGAGGATTGAGATAAGGGTGGGTCACGGGCTAGGTCAGCACCTGGCGTATTGTTAGTGTTTGTTAAATGGTACCTTGTAATTTTATGAAATATTAAAAAACTGTAGGGTGGCGAAAACATTTCAGAAAGGTATTCGTTCAGAAGCAAAAATCAGATTATTTATTTTATCCTCATGGGATGGAACAGCTCCTCAGGGGGCCGGGGTGTGGGATGAAGCCCTCCCTGCGCGGTTCCGTTCTCTCGCAGTTGCCAGCGAGGGTGCCGTGGGGCTGAGGCTTCCCTCCCCATCCTGGTGACTTGTAGAGTGGGCAGCTTGCCCCCCAGCCTGTAATGTGATAGGAACCCTGCCCTGCCCCTCCTCTCCCTCCTGCTGCCCTCTCTGCAGGTTCCTCTCAGCGGGAGGAAGGGGTGTCTGCCCTCCAGGGCGTGGGAAGACACTTCAGACAGTCGTAATCCATAAAGGTGCAGGAAGGCTACACATGCATTTTCTTCCTTTCTCTCTCTCTCTCTTTCTCTCTCCTTCCTTCCTTCCTTCCCCTTTTTATTGCACCTGCGATTTCGTGTTTTTCGTGTGATTTTATTGCACCTGTGATTTTCATGTGTTTCCAATTAGCTTTGCTTAGACGTCACCTCCCTTATTTGTGCTGGCAGCTTATTTGCAGTTGTATTTAGGATTTTTTTTTTAAAAAATCAACCATCGGGGCGCCTGGGTGGCTCAGTGGTTAAGCCGCTGCCT
This sequence comes from Mustela nivalis, assembly GCF_964662115.1. NCBI lineage: Eukaryota > Metazoa > Chordata > Mammalia > Carnivora > Mustelidae > Mustela > Mustela nivalis. Next base: position 62,082,682 of record NC_139032.1, read on the forward strand.
TCGGCTCAGGTCATGATCTCAAGGTCCTGGGATCGAGTCCCGCATCGGGCTCTCTGCTCGGCAGGGAGCCTGCTTCCTCCTCTCTCTCTCTGCCTGCCTCTCTGCCTACTTGTGATTTCTCTCTGTCAAATAAATAAATAAAATCTTTAAAAAAAAATAAAAAAATAAAAAAATCAACCATTGAATGCTTTCTTTCTTTCTTTCTTTCTTTATTTATTTTTACGTGTCAGGAATATTTAGAGAAACATTTTTACAAACTAAAGCAACCTAGAACAGTTCATAAGATTTTCCCTTTTGATGATGATTGAGGACTTTCAGACAAAGTCCACATTCATGTGGGATTTTCTTATTTTTCGTTTGCCCAATGGGTTCCCACCTACCTCCAACGTGACCCATGGAGGGGTGTGAACCAGGGCCTCCAGCCCCTGATGTGTGTGGAGTCACAAGTCCGGGGGCCAGTCCTCGCTGTGGGCACAACCTATTGAGTTTTAATTTTTAAAAAACATTTTATTTATTTGACAGAGAGAGAGAGAACACAAGCAGTAGAAACCATAGGCAGAGAGAGAGGGAGAAGCAGGGAGCCCAATGCAGGACTCGATCCCAGGACCCTGGGATCATGACCTTAGGTGAAGGCAGATGCTTAACCAACTGAGCCACCCAGACACTCCACGACTTTTCAACTTCTAAAGCCTTCTTTCCTCTTCTGTAGAATGCAATGAACATGTCCTCCTAACAAATTCTGGATTTGTTTCACAAGGACGAGAGAGTATACAAGAAAGCTCTGGGAGGCAGCGTTAAGCCTGTGGATTCAAGCCAGAGCCACTGGGTTAAAATCCTGGTTCCTTAGCTCACATGTTCTGGGAATTTGACACATTACTTAGCCTCTCTGGCCTCAGTGTTCTCATCTATAAATGGGGATCATTGTAGTACCTACCTCATGGGAAAGTTAGAAGACTTGCGTGACTTGGAGAGAAATCCCCTAGATGGTAATTAGCACAGGAGGCCCTCTGCTGTGAACTGCTGTTATTACTCCTATTACTGTGTCCAGGGAAATGTGCTCCTGAGAAAATTTATGTTAACAGAAATATAAATAAGATTTGTTAACACAATTCCATATAAATTAAAATTTTATAACATATTACATAATTAACATAAGGAAACCAAATTTATATTGAACCAGTTTTTCTGAAAAATTGTGGTTGGGCAGTTTTTCTGTTCTTTATTTTTAAATGTTCACAAGTCAGGGTGTGATGTGTTCTTGAGGGGGTAACGACTTTGCTGAGACACATCCACATACCACATGCACCCATTTCAAGCACATAACTCAGTGTGCATGGTGCTGAAGGGGAGCATTGGGGGAGTTCTGGACTTCTTCTGCCTCGTTCTCTCTCAGCCTCCCCTGGCCTTGCTGTGCGTCCAGCCTCTGTTCTGGGTGAGCTGAGGGCATCCCAGGTGCAGGGCAAAGGAGGCTTCTGTCTGAACTGTTCAGTTTTCTTTTTGGGGATAGCAGGGCCCTGGAAGGGCATGGGTTGTGTGGGGGTGACCCTGCTTCTCTGGCTTGCCTCCCCAGAGCACCTGAAGGAGCGCTTGGCCAATGAGCTGTCCAGCCTGCCCAAGGTGCGTCTGATCCGCGCCAACAAGAGGGAGGGCCTGGTGCGAGCCCGGCTTCTGGGCGCTTCTGCGGCAAAGGGTGAAGTGCTGACCTTCCTGGACTGCCACTGTGAGTGCCACGAGGGTTGGCTCGAGCCGCTGCTGCAGAGGTGAGCGGTGTGGGCGGGGGCCGCACATGGTGCAGAAGCAGAAACTTCTTACCTGGGCATAAGGGGCTGCCGGGCACCTGGGTTCAGAAGGCCCTTGGGCAGTCCTCTGTCACTGTGTGTGATAACAGCCCTTGCCCCACAGGGCTGCAGAGGCCATTCAATGAATTAATACATATACACAGTCCTTAGAACATGCTAGCATGTAGGAGGCCTTATTAGTGTTTCTTTTATTCCTACTTATTTTATATGTTTACTGTGGAAGAAAAAAAATATCAATCACATAGAATCACATGGTTTAAGAATATATATTTTGGCATATTTCCTTCCAGCAAGGCTGTCTTATCCATTATACCCCATGCCTACAATGCTTAGGACCCATGAACCTTTAACAGACCCCCAAAATGTTTTTACATTAATTTTTTTTCATTCAGAAGGAAAAAAAATGAGTATCAATAATGACTGCACATTAATGAATTTAGCCTGGATGGTGTTTGTCCTTATATCAGCATAGTCATAAAATAGAGTTTTATATATATATATATATATATGGAGCTATGAAAAGTCATAATACAGCCCTATCTTCAAGGACATGTCTCCTGTTGTCCCATGGCATGTTCCCCTGACCCTCCCAATCTGCCTGTCCTCCAAAACTACTGTCACGGGGCCCCCACTTTTGTTCTCATCCCTCTTTCTCTCCCTGTGCTCCCGATTCTGTATCATAGCAGTCAGGAGCTGGACTGGCTGACTCGGAGCTCTGCCAGGTTGAGGAGGAAGGGTCAAGGTCAAGGTGGGGGGGGGTCTGCCTCTGGTCCCTCCCTGTGGAGCAGGTGAAGGGTTGGGAGGACCAGGGTCTCCACAGTTGGCAGGGCAGTCTGTTTTCCTGTGGGCTCAAGTGCTTTGGTGCCAGAGTCTGCTGGAAGAACTGGGGACCCACTGACCTCTCTTCCTGTGTGAGACCAGGCTCCCCACTATTCTGCTACTTCTGCCGTCCTTGGTCCTGTCTTCTGTGGGTGCCACAGCTGCATCTTTCTCCTCCTCAGCTCTGCTGAGCTTCACTAGCAGCAGGAACCCAGGGTTTCCCTGGCCTGTGATGGAGTCTGAGGGTGTTTAGAACATGGTGACAGCTAAGAGTTTCCTCTGGAACCTGGACTGGTGGGTTTGGCCTTCATCTCCTCCCCACTGTGCACACAGATGGCTACCTTGAGGCCAGTCTAAAGGCAGCAATGTGCTAATGCTTCCCAGAATTCTGCTCCCGCCCATCCCCGGGAGGCAGCAAGGCAGCCCTCCCCATAGATAAGTCCTTGTTCCATATCTCTATACAAAAGCACCCCACCTGGGGAATTTGTAAAACATTCCAGCTCCTGTTCTCACGGCAGACTCTTTGGATCTGAATCTCTGAGGGTAGGCTTGGGCTTCTGGGTGTTTCTGAAGCTTGGGCTTCTGGGTGTTTCTGAAGCTCCCAGGGACCTAGGCGGGCACCAGAGTTGGCACACACTGGTCCCTTAGACTGTCCAACAAGAACAGTAACCCTGTTCCTCTGGGGCTTTTGGAATAGATCTTTGGTTCCCAAGCTCCTGGTAATTTTTTGAGCTGTGGACTAGGGATGCCGGACAGCCCACGGTGTGCAGCTCAGCCCTACACAACAAAGAATGGTTTAGCCCCAGATGCCAGTAGCACACCCCCTTGTTCCCCCCGCTTCCTCCACCGTGGTGCACACTGCTACTGGGCCTGCTCATTGTGCGACTCTGCTCCAGGGGCCTTTCTGCCAATGCTGGCTCTCCCCAGTTTTCCTTTTCCTGTAAAAATTTGGCTCCCCTTGGCTCCGACCAGCTTGATTGCAAGTCACAAGTTCTTGTCTGTGCCAGGGGCTAAGCAGCTTCTTTGAACCTGCCCAGTGGGTCTGCCATTGGTCCCTTCAAACCTTTTAAGAGCACCCTCAGTTTATTGAAAGAATTGGGTATTAGTAGTACCTGGTCTGCGTCTTCCTCGCTTTAGAGAATTCGCAGATTTTATTCATACTGTCTATCGCGAACAGTGCAATTTCACCTAATACTATAATTCTTACCAAAGTGTGGTATTCACACCACTAACTTTCTGGTATTATTCTAAGGACTCTTAAAGCTCGAGTCTACTTTATCTCTGTTTCTTCACACCATTATTCTGTGGGACTTAGGATTTTTAGGTCTCAGACACCAGAGAAAACTTCCCGAAATGGAACCTAGAGAAATCCAGTGTTCACACAAGGCTCAGTCTCAACTCCTCTTACCTGGATGTGTCATCAAATACAGAGTACCCACACGATGTGGCAGCGTGCTGAACGACACTTGGGTCTGCAGTCATGACTGGGGAGAGCAGCTGAAGCAGACATGTGGGTTGATACCCTCAGTGGGAAGTCAGTGTTTCTCGCTTTAATACCATGTAACATTTCACAGTAACAAGAATTAAAAGAATAGCAGTAGATCCAGGCTCTCTGTCAGTCATCTTTTACAAACATTCCCTTAGGGAGTCCTTCCATTAACCCCCTGAGTAGGTATTGATGCGGCTGTGTTACCTATGGGCAATAGGCTCAGAGAGGTTAGGTGACTTGGCTAAGGTCACATAGCAAATAAGAGGCAGGATTCACATTTTTTTTCTAACTCCAAAGCTGATCCCCTGGTCTGGACGCATCTCTGTTCTGAAGTGGGATAATTATTTCTTAACATGAAGATGTTTCATTGTGATTACATGAAGAAACTTCTTGCTGTCTTTAGACAGTGGAAGTCTATTTTCTGTTCTAAAAGTGATCTTTGGTTTTCACATGTCTCGACTTTCATGGAGGGACTCAAGTTTATGCGGCAGAGCCATAGACAGAATCAGAACATGAAAGCTGTGGGATCTTCCATCTTCAGACCAGAATCCTTCCTTCCTCAGCTTCCCCCGTCACCTGAGCAATCCCTCTGATGAACACCTTTCAGGGTGGGATGTGGCTGCAGGCCTTTCTCACACAGGTGTTCCTCCTTCCTCGTGGAAGGGGGAAGTGATCTCATCCCCAAGCTCCCTTCTCATTCCCTGGCCACCTGTCTGCATGGAGAGGCACACGGGGCGCGTCCTGGTGTTCACAGGATTGGTGAAGAAGAGACAGCGGTGGTGTGCCCCGTGATCGATGTGATTGACTGGAACACGTTTGAGTACCTGGGCAACCCTGGGGAGCCTCAGATTGGCGGCTTCGACTGGAGGCTGGTGTTCACGTGGCATGTGGTCCCCGAGAGGGAGAGGGTACGGATGCGGTCCCCCATCGATGTCATCAGGTGAGGGGGGACTTCTGGGCGCTCACTCTTGGAGCGGGCCTTGTTGCGTCTGGCTGTCATGTCAGGGAGGGCCTCTGGGAGGGCAGGTTGGCTCTTGCTCCCTCGTTTTCTCCAGAGCAGTTGTTTACTTTTATTAAAAAGCTTTGCTGCAGGGCACCTGGGTGGTTAAGCGACTGCTTTTGGCTCAGGTCATGGTCCTGGAGTCCTGGCATCGAGTCCCTCGTTAGGCTTCCAGCTCCACGGGGAGTCTGCTTCTCCCTCTGACCCTCTCCCCTCTCATGCTCTCTCTCTCTCTCAAATAAATAAATAAATAAATAAATAGAATCTTAAAAAAAAAAAGGCTTTGCTCCACACATGAATTTTATATTGGTATACTTTATTGATTGATTTACTTATTTAAAAAACTGTGGTAGAATGTGTATAATATAAAATTTCCCACTTTCACTGTTTTTAAGTGTCAGTTTAGTGTCATCAAGCACATTCACGATATTGTACAACCATCACCTCTATATACTTCCAGGACATTTTCATTGTCCTGTCCAGAAACTCTATATCCATCAAGCAATGGCTTCCCTTTCTCTTCTCTAACCCCTGGTAACTACTATTCTACTTTTTGTCCCTATGGATTTCTCTAGTCTAGATTGCTCATATAAGTGGGATCACACAACACCTTTCCTTTTGTGTCTGGCTTCCTTTACTTAACATCACATTTTCAAGGTTCTTCTAGAACTCCACTTCTTCTTCATGGCTGAATAATATTCCACTGTACATACACCCATGTTTGATTATCCACCCACCTGCTGACAGACCCTTGGGTGGTTTCTACCTTTTGGTTATTGTAAACAGGGCTGCTGTGGATGTTGGGATACTGTTATCTGTTTGAGTCCTTATTATCAGTTTTTTGGGGTGTATACCTAGGAGTGCAATTGGTGGGTCATATGATAATTTCAAGCTTAACATTTTGAGGACATGGTGTCAGGTGCTTTTTCAACTGGGTAGACCTGGGACTGAATGGGCCACCTTTGACCAGTGAGTAAGTCTGGCTCTGAGTAGAGTGGGCTTAAAGGGGACTCAGTTGCTCTCTCCTTCATTGAGGTCTTGATGTGATAGCATGGCTTCTTCCTCCCCTTCCTACTTCAGGACCAAATGGGAGGCAGATATGGGAATGAGGGGGATGGAGGGCAAACATCAGCTTTATTGCTGGTGAACGGAGCTGGAAATGGTGTCTTAGATCAGCACCCTATCAGCACCCTTGTTTGGTAAGTGGGCTTCTGGATCTTCTACCTGAGCTCTGACCCTGAGATGACTCACTGCTGAGCAGAGGGAAACACCTGTGGGAATGGTGTTGAGAGATGGGGGAAGAGAGATGAATGGGGCCAAGTCATGTCCAGCCTGGAAGGCCAAGAACAGGGCTTTGGACTTTACCCTGAGAGGGTAGAAGCTGCTAGAAGGATTTGAACTGGAAATGACCATTGCCTGTTGCATTCTTTAAAGGTTGCTGGATGCCACGCGGTGAGGGGCCTGCAGGGGGTGGGGAAGAGGGCAGCAACATCATTAGGAGGCATCGTAGTCTTCCAGTTAGAAGGGATGGTGCAGGAGAAGATGGAAGGAAGTGAAGGACTCTGGGGATGTTGCAGTGGAAGTTTGCAAGAGACTGAAGGAGAATGGAGGAGGGAGAGATTAGGTGATGCCCAAGCTTCGGGAGTCCTGAGGGACATCCTACCCAAACTTTCACTGAACAGATTTGTAAACTGAGGCTCAGAGTAGGAAGGATCCTATCTAGGTTCACCTAAACAGCTTGGGACGCTGACCTGAACTCCCAGGGTCCCCTCCCCAACCCCATTACACACACACGGGTACTCAGGGATGTCATGGCCAACTCCCCTTCCCTTCCTATAATATCCCTGGGCCTCAGTTTCCTCACCTGTGAAATAGATACCAGCATGTCCACTCTGCCTCCTTCTCAGACTTTTAGGATGAACACACTTGGAAAAGCCGTGTAGTCTAGAGCCTTCCCTTCTACAAGGAATCTTGCTGTCCTTTTCCCGTTGGGCCAGCACAGAGAGCACAGGGAAAGCCAATACTGTGTCAGGGGCCAGGATTGCGGCTGGAAGATCTTAACATCTGTAGACAGTCAGGCTCTTAATGAAGTTTAGTTCTCCATTTCCGAATGTGTCCTTTTGTATCTGCGTCTCCTGGTGTGTTGACCCTACAGCTTTCTGCTGTGGTAGGACGGAAGCCTTGGGCCCTTTCTGGAACATCAGGCCCGGGTGAAGAAGCAGGCCAGTGCTGGCCATCTGGGTCCTGGAGAAGAGGCCACTCATGCAGGAGAGGAACAGGTCCTGGGGAGCTTTAAGATGACAGCGTTGCCTTCCATGGTCTTCGATAGCCCTAAGGGCAGCTGTGCTTGCCCTCCCTGTGACTGTACGGCAAAGTCCACTGAAGCAAGGCCACTAGCCAACTTCTTGGCGAGCACTTCTCTCTCCTTGACTCTCCTTGTCTGTACTTCTAGAAGGATGAGGTTTTCTCTCACCCTCAGGCCTCTGCTCATGCTGGTGTCTTCTTGAAGAACCATTCCATTCCTCTTCTCCGCCATCTCCCCTGTGTTCCTCAGGCTGGGCCCTATCCATCTGCCCCAGGCCTCCCTCTGTGTGCCCCCGGGACTCTGGCTTGACCAGGGTGCTCTCACACAGTGCTGGTTGAGATGTCCATGAGCTTCCCCAGAGCAGGGACCGTGAGGTACATCTCTGCCTCCAGGCTCAGCTTAGAGCCTGGCACAGAGCATGAACTCAGGGTGTGCTTAGAGACGGATGGGCAGCCAGAGGGCTTGGGGCAGGCAGGAGTTCAACTGTGCTGGCTTCCTGCCATCATTCACATCGCAATATGGTTCTCACACTCTTCTAGGTCTCCAACAATGGCTGGAGGGCTGTTTGCTGTGAGTAAGAAATATTTTGAGTATCTGGGGTCTTATGATACAGGAATGGAAGTTTGGGGCGGAGAAAACCTGGAATTCTCCTTTAGGGTAAGTATTCCAGTTTTCTCTTTGGACTCATTCTTAACCTGTTCTCTCTCTCTCTCTCTCTCTCTCTCTCTCAATCTCTCTCTCTTGGGGAATGTTGGGATTTGCTAGGAGACCCTGGTGGACTTTTCCTTCATGTTGGCAAATTTTATCTACCAGCCCTGAAATACGATAGTAGTGGCATAGACATCCTATAAATATGCTTGTCTTCTTGTTTGAACCTTATGAACTTTTCATAGATTTGGGGCAAGGAAACCTCTCCCTTGAGAAGTCACCTAGTTCTTTTCTCCCACTACAACAGGGAGGAACTGGGGCCCAGATGGGGGAGGTGATAGGGTCAGGGTCACCCAAACAGTGAGTGCAAACACAGGCCCCTGCCTCCCGACCCCATCTTTGGGAACCTTGATTTGCTTAATTACTCATGAAGTACCCTGTTTGGTGCAGTAACTTTCCAGCTTGGCCACACATGAAAATTGTCAGGGAGACTTGCTAAAAAGGCAGATTTATATGTACAGTCCCCAGAAAGTCAGCTTTGACGGATTTTCAGTTGGGACCAGGAATCTGCTTTTTGGAACAAGCCCACCTACTAGTTCTGCTGCATGTGACCCCTGGATGCCCCTTAGAGAGACCGCTAACATTTCAATGTGATTTCCAGTTCACCAAATCCTGCATTTTAAAGTATCAAAAGTTTATGTCAGTGTCTGTACTTTTTAACAGAAAAAAGTCATTTTTCTGTAGATTTTATTTATTTGATAGAGAGATCACAAGTGGGGGGGGGGCGAAAGCAGGCTCCCTGCTGAGCAGAGAGCCTGATATAGGGCTCAATGCCAGAATCCTGAAATCATGACCTGAGCCGAAGGCAGAGGCTTAACCCACTGAGTATCCCAGGTGCTCCTAATCGAAAAATTTTAAGTTTCAATAATGTTTCCTGCTTTGAAAGAGTTTCATAAGAATTGGCCCGCCCCCAGAGACTCACATCCCACATTTTAAGTACCAGATCCTATCCCTGGTCACACATCCTGGGGACAGTGGGGTATTCCCAACCATCTGTCCCTGGCATGAAATGCTCTCAGACAAGGCAGCCTGGTGAGGTGTTGGGTGTGCTTTTAATGGTCTTTCTGCCTCTTCCCTAGGTGTCAGGCTGCTCTGCCTACTTCTAGAAGTTCTTCCTTTCTCCCTTCCAAACCTCTCTTCTTACTTGCTGCTTTCCTATCTTCTGTGGCTAGGAGACCAGGTAAAGAGCCTGTGTTTTACATGATGAGTAAATGGGTTCCTGGTGAGGTCAGCTATGGGGGCTCCTTGGGTCAAGTGCATGAGCTCTAGTGCATGGACTGCAGGGGCTCGCTTCTGATGGCCTATTCATCTTCAGGGCTATGTTCTTGCTCTTTGACTGTGTTCTGCATGAGCTGGGGAGGTGGCCTCCTGTCCAGAGTGAGGCCCTGGCTGTGTTCATCGTGACATCTATGTGCCTGGCCTCCTGGCTGCGGGCATTGTGGACCCACAGCCCGCCCCCACTTACCCGCCGGCCTCCTCCCTGCTCTGTGCACAGATCTGGCAGTGCGGTGGGACCCTGGAAACACACCCCTGCTCGCACGTTGGCCACGTTTTCCCCAAGCAAGCTCCCTACTCCCGCAACAAGGCTCTGGCCAACTGCGTCCGAGCCGCCGAAGTGTGGATGGATGAATTTAAAGAGCTCTACTACCATCGCAACCCGCATGCCCGCTTGGTGAGTTCCCCTGCCCGCCTGTGGCCCCCCCACCCCGGCTGGCCATCTCCAAACCAAAGCAGCTGATTCTGGCTTCCCCGCCCCCAGTGAACTGGCTCCAGAAATAGAGACTGACTCAAACACCCATGATACAAGTCTGGGAATCCCTTATTCCTCCCACTTAGAATAATACCGGCTGTTGCTTCTCATTAGTCACAGTGATGATGGTCTGTGCAGTCATCACCAACCCTGATTTCCAGACTACTGAACCACACTGCTCCCGGGGGACTGTGGGGCTAGGTTCCTGCATGCCTCCCATGGCTTGACGTTTTTGCCCGCTGATCAACGCCTAACTGGGGTTCATGTGTATTTCTGTTGAAAGACATTATGACCTACATATTGTTGATTCTTTACAACCAGACTCATGGCCAAACAGCTGTAACATGTGCCCGAGCGAAGCCCATCTCACCCATGTAATTTCTCTGTCAGGCCCAGCGTGGCCTTCTTGAACCTAGGAATGCTAGCCAGCCCTCCAGCATGGTGCTTGGCAGGGCTTTTGAACAGTGATGTCACCAAACCAGAGTGGCAAAACCTGGAAGATGTGGCACTAGGCAGATCCCAAATGGGACACTTGTTGACAGTACGGGAACTGAGACGTGACCTCGGCTAGGAACGTCCCGTGGGGTGATTGTGATTTCTGGCCACTCTGCTCATGTCTGCGAGTGACAGAGAAGGTGTGGAACCACAAATAGTGATATTAGGGTTGCAAAGACATTTCAGCGAATAGGTCTACTGCCTCTGCACGGGCCAGCTCTCCACAGGCCCCGGCACAGGGTGCCCACCTGTGTCAGCGTAACTCAGGGGGCTGCTTGGCAAGATGAGATGTGTTGTAAGCACTCTCGATTCTGGCCACTTGAGGAAAATCTCTTCTTCTGAATCCTTAGCGAGCCCTTCAGGATAGTTGTGAAACTCTCATTTTTTAGATGACAGAAGGGAAGCTCAGAGAACTTGTCCAAGGCCTTGGAGGCGATGCAGACAGATCTGGGCCTGGGGTGTGTGCCTTCCCATGGATCCTCTCCCTGCTCTGCTGAGCCCTGTGAAGCTGCCCTGATCCCGCCCCCCCTCCTTGGCCGTTCTCCGCCTCTGGACGCCAGGGTCATGGCTTCCTCTGTCCTACCCACGGCCACAGGATGGAAACATTAGCTCCTTCCTCTAACCCAGGCTGGAAGCCCCAGTTCCCTCTTCCTGAGGATTCCCAAAGAATAACATAGGGTCATGGCATATCCCTTTGGTCTGGATGCCTGGGACCCAGCATTAAAATGGGCATCTGATTGAAGGGGAGGACCCTGTGACTCACCAAAGAAAGAACCGCTGGGAAATAAGTAAAAATCTGAAATTTTACTCAGTCAGTTTTCTATCATCACCATCTTGCTATCAAGCTTGTCACATTTTGATACTCTAGCATCATGGGGCAGGGACGGTAACATGTCAGCCCTCGGCTTTGTGCCTCTGGCCGTGCTCAGTAGATGCTTACTTTTATTCAGTTACAGGGAAGTTCTCAATCCTTGGTCTGGTGCAGAAAACTGACCTCCCGCCAGTATTTATCATCGCGACGCTTTGCGCTCGCCACTCCAAGTATATGTTCCAACGTCAGTATGTTGAGCACACGAGGTCTTTGAGCGTGATGACATGGAGGATGCTTGACCTGTGTTTGAAAGTGCACGCTCAGGTATCAGTCGTCCAGAAGGTCCTGGTGTACGTGCTCTGCAGATGGTCGCTGGTCTGGGATCACGTGCTCACTGATGTGCAGGCCCAGGACCCAGCGTGGCCCCAGGACCTGGAGGCTCCCTGACTTCATCACCAGGCGCTTTGTGTTGTGTAGCTGGCTGCGCCTCCCTCAAGCGAGGACCCCTGAGAAGGCAGTCATTTGTGGGACCGTCTCGGCTGCCGGGGAACGGCAGCTGTGTCTGAGGCTGGTCTGGGCCTCTGAGCCTGTGTGGGGTCTGGCGCTCCGGAGGTGCTCAGTGCTGCCAAGGAAGGGAGCGTCCGTGGAGAGGGGGCCGCAGGGACTCACTGTCTTTGCTGTTTTCTCAGGAACCCTTTGGGGATGTGACAGAGAGGAAGCAGCTCCGTGCAAAGCTCCAGTGTAAGGACTTTAGGTGGTTCTTGGAGAACGTGTACCCAGAACTGCACGTGCCTGAGGACCGGCCTGGCTTCTTCGGGATGGTGAGTGAGGTGGGCGTGTGGCGGGCTGGGAGTTTCTTGATCAACAAATCCTGGCCAAGAAAGGCCCCTTTACGGGGACTGCTGCCTCCCTCTCCCTCCCTACCCTCCTGCATTCAGGCATGTCTTTCCTTCTCCCCATGTCTGGGCCTCGGGTCCAAAATGACAGTACTAGAAGCCACCTCCAAACTGGTGAGTATAAGCTTCCCATTTTATAGATGAGGAGACGGAGGCTCACTTAGTGCTTCCATGTCCAGTGGCAGTCACCTCGCTTCAGTGTTCAGTGGCTGGACCAGTTAATAATGTCCTACTCAGGGATTCATAAAGGCAGTAATGGAGGGAGATGTGTCACTTCTGTTATTTTAAAGAACCTGAAAGAAATGTTTCTGGGATGAAGTCAACTAAAATGTACAGTGCCTTTGGCTTTTGGGAGGAAATACACCAACTTAGAGAGGTCTCCTGTGTCATGTTGATCAGAAGTGCCTGTGTTCTATTCTGGAAGTCTTTGATAAATGCAAAGCAGGACACCCTATGACCAACTAATCTTAGACAAAATAGGAAAGAATATCCAGTGGAGAAAAAGCTATTCTCTTCAACAAATGATGTTGGGAAAATTGGACAGCCACATGCAGAAGAATGAAACGGGACTGTTTTCCTATACCATACATAAAGATAAACTTAAAATGGATGAAAGACTTCAATGTGAGACAGGAATCCATCAAAATCCTAGGAAACAACAGGTGTTGGCAAGGATGTAGAGAAAGGGGAACCCTCCTACACTGTTGGTGGGAATGCAAGCTTGTGCAGCCACTTTGGAAAACAGTATGGAGGTTCTGCAAAAGTTTAAAAACAGGAAAAAGTTAAAAACAGAGGCACCTGGGGGTGCCTGGGTGGCTCAGTGGGTTAAAGCCTCTGCCTTTGGCTCAGTTCATGATCCCAGGGTCCTGGGATCAAGCCCCGCATCAGGCTCTCTGCTCCTCAGGGAGCCTGCTTCCTCTCTCTCTCTCTGCCTGCCTCTCTGCCTACTTGTGATCTCTGTCTGTCAAATAAATAAATAAAATCTTAGAAAACAAACAAACAAACGGGCGCCTGGGTGGCTCAGTGGGTTAAAGCCTCTGCCTTCGGCTCAGGTCATGATCTCAGGGTCCTGGGATCGAGCCCCATCGGGCTCTCTGCTCAGCAGGGAGCCTGCTTTCTCCTCTTTCTCTGCCTACTTGTGATTGCTGTCTATTAAATAAATAAAATATTTTTTAAAAAAGTTAAAAACAGAGCTACCCTATGACCCAGCAATTGCACTACTATTTATCTGAAGGATACAACCATAGTGATTCGAAGGGGCACATGTCCACAAAGCAGCAACAATGTCCACAACAGCCAAACTATGGAAAGAGCCCAGATGTCCATTGATAGCTGAATGGATAAAGCATATGTGGTGTGTGCATATATATTGATTGGAATATTACTCGGCCATCAAAAATAGTGAAATCTTGACTTCTGCAATGAACTAGAAGGTATTAAGCTAAGTGAAATAAGTTAGTCAGAGAAAGACAATTATATCATTTCACTCATACGTGGAATTTAAGAAACAAGATGAACATGGGGAAGAAAAGGGAAAATAAAGTAAGATGAAAACAGAAAGGGAGGCAAACTGTAAGAGACTCTTAACTCTAGAAAATAAACTGCAGGTTGCTGGAGGGGAGGAGGGTTGGGGGATGGGGCTTTTGGGTGATGGACATCAAGGAGGGCACATGATATAATGAGCACTGGGTCTTATAAGAGACTGATGAATCACTAAATTCTACCTCTGAAACTAAAAAGAGAGAGAGAATTGCAAGCACATTGCATGGAATGTGAGTTCTCAGTAACTGAGCTAAATCAGAACCAATTACATCTTCAGTCACCTAAAAAACATAAAAGCAAACACCGTGAACAACTATCTCCCTAATAGGTGGGGTCTCCTGACTGTTTCTAAATCTCTGGCTCTTTTGATGAAATTTTCATTCACCCAATGTATTTGTGTTTCTCAAGAGTGCCTGTAACTTTCAGAATACCCCAACTTTAACATTTACATGGAGTTTACCCTGTGCTAGGCACTGCTCTGGGCATCGGGGTTTGATGGTGGAAGGACAACCACTACCCCACCTTCAAGAAGTGTATTGTCTATGAGGGAGGTGGACATTAAATAAATAATCACACACAAAAAATAAATACAGAGCAGGCCATTAATGCATTAAATTCAATTTTCATTGTGAAAATGAAAATCCTTTAGCTGTTAACTGTTAAAAAACAAAACAAAACAAAACAAAACAACCAAAAAAACCCCAGCATCTGTTTTCCTGTAGAAAGTCTCACCCTTGGGGTTACCTCATTATCTCCCTGTGGGGGTCTTTTAAATGGTGCCTCTCTCACCCACCCTTCTTAAACTAAAAATGAGGTCTAAAGCCTTGACTGGAGTGGGAATCGACCTTTTATGGCAAGGACACTTCCTGGATGCACTCTGGGTTCCAACTGCGTCAACAGTGGGAGCACCTCACCTCTGGTCTCCTGCCTCTAGTGACAAGGGAGCCCCCCCCCCCCCAGGACCAGCTGCTCTCAGGGGCCATTCAGCCTTCTGTCTCATGTTTCTGGTGGCTGTTGACAGTCATGGCCTAGGCTCATATTTCTTCTTAATTATGGAAGGTTTCACAAATTTGCTTTTCATCTTTAAGCAGAGCCTACCCTGATCTTCTCCACGTCATTCTAATTTTAGCATATGTGCTGCGCAAGCGAACCCTAGACCCGTATTTCAAATGGCATTGCCAATCGGGGCTTTTTCTAGTGCTTTCGTTCCTTCTGCACCATGAGCTGAGATTCTTCTGTGAAGAAGAATGTTCCCTCGCTAACCAGGGAAGTTTGGTGTCTATGAAATTTAGAGTTCATTCAGAAAAGGCATAAACCATTTTTCAGTCTTTCTCTTTATTTGCCTGTTTTCAGGGTAAGAGTTAGCGCTCCAGTTTGCTCCAATGGGGCAGATGGAATGGGTTGTTTTTGTCTGTTTGTTGGCTCATTTGCATTTTGGCTTTTTTTCTTTAGCAACATTGTAAACCAACAGGCTTTTATACAGCCAATGGGCTTCTGTCAATTAGTCTGGTGTGTGTGCGTGTGTTCTTTCAACTGCTCAGGTTGCCTGTCTTTGGCTAGTGAGAATCTCTTTCTTTTGGCTTCTAGAATCTTGACCCCTTCTGTTGGTTTGATCGCCTCCTTGATTCTGGCCACACTTGTCTTCTCCATCCCTGCTGCCATCCTTCCCAGAAGCCCTAACACTTTCTGTGGGGGGCAGTGGTCAGAGCCCACAGTCTGGATGCCAGTGAAGGCCTTTCTCTCAAGAGCACACACCACAACCGAAACCCAATGCTAGCCACATAAATAATGGGACATTTTTTAGTAGCCATGTTTTAAAAAAAGGAGCAAGTAAAGTTTATAATGTATTTTCATTCAGTATACCCCCAATATTATTAGTTTTAACACTTGTTTTCACACTGAGTCTTGAAATCTGCGGTGTATTTTATCTTTACAGCGTGTCTCAGTGTGGACTTAGCCTCATCAGGTGCCCTGGGCCACATGCCGCCAGTGGGTACCATGTGGGACAGCCCAGCACTATAGCTTTTCAGTAAGCAGAGAAAGGAAATGTGTATTTTTGAGAAACAAATTGTGAGCTCATACTGATATCTCAAATTCAAATGTAATCTTACAGGATCTTTTTCTTCTTTGATATTACACTTGTATTTCTTCTTCTTTTTTAAGATTTTATTTATTTATTTGACAGAGAGAGAGAGAGCATGAACACAAGCAGGGAGAGGGGCAGAGAGAGAGGGAGAAGCAGGCTCCCCACTGAGCAGGGAGCCTGATGTGAGGCTCGATCCCAGGACTCTGGGATCATGATCTGAATCGAAGGCAGATGCTTAACCAACTGAACCACCAGGTACCCCAATACTTGTATTTCTTTTTTCTTACACTGAAAATCTAATTTTTAAGAAATATCCACATATAACTTATTTGCTTTATCTTAAACTTTTTTTATTTTTTATTTTTAAAGATTTTATTTGACAGACAGAGATCACAAGTAGGCAGAGAGGCAGGCAGAGAGAGGGTGGGGAACAGGCTCCCTGCTGAGCAAAGAGCCTGATGCAGGGGCTCTATCCCAGGGTCCGCAGATCATGACCTGAGGCTTAACCCTCTGAGCCACCCAGGCACCCCTATCTTAAACTTTTATTTAAAGTAGTTTCAAAATAATAACACACTGACAGTGTGATACTGAATGAGGTTTAAGATTTCTTTGCAGATCTATTTGTTTGCAGAATATAGTTCACTAAGGAAATGTAATCAAATACGAGATAGTCTAAAAAAATGGTATGTTCTAAAGTCACTTAATATCATTTTTTCTATGTCTCATCAACAGGATACAGCTGGCTTATTTAATCTCAGTTTTAATCATTAGAGGCTCCCAACCTCCTTTAGTGTTTTTGTAGTTTCTTCCAAATCTTTCTGAACATAGGGAATTCATTTGAGGTCAATGTCCTTTGGTGGTCAAGACATAGCTAGATGACATTTGAACCCTTCCAAGCCTAAGATGCTCTGATTATTCTAAACATCTCCTATTCCCAGATTCCTTCACAAAGCAAAGAGTCTCCAAGAACATGGAAGTCTGTGATTTACAAGCTGGTGGATTGTGGAAACTTCTTTCTTTTCTTTTTTCTTTTTTTTTTTTTAGATTTTTATTTATTTATTTGAGAGAGAGACAGTGAGAGAGAACATGAGAGGCGAGAAGGTCAGAGGGAGAAGCAGACTCCCCCATGGAGCTGGGAGCCCGATGAGGGACTCGATCCCGGGACTCCAGGACCGTGACCTGAGCCGAAGGCAGTTGCTCAACCAACTGAGCCACCCAGGCGCCCCTGGAAACTTCTTTCTATATGGCTGAGTCTTGTCTTCGGAAACAGCCTAGTCAAGGGTGGACAAGGGCCAGGGCAGGGGTGGGGTTCACAAGGAGTTCATTGAGGGGTCTTTGAACTCTCCAGAAAGGGGTTTAGAAAGGTGTGTGTCTTTCCCTAGAGGCTCCTGAAAGGGAAGAGGGAGCTTGGTTTTTTGCTCTTAGAATGTTTGAAGGGTTTTAGATCTAAGAGGTACCTCAGAGATGACATTTGATAGACTGCGTTGAGTGATGGAGAGAGCACTGGACTTGGGAGCTGAGGTCCCGGATTCAGACTTGGGTGTCTATACTTGCATGACTTTGGGCAAGTCATCAGCTCTGTATTATGCTGTTTCTTGTAGCCTAGAATCGTGTGCTTCTAATCTGGGGGCTGGTGAGTCTCTCAATCAGGGTATCTTTTTGCAGATGCATTCTTGCAGGAGTCCTTGGTACATGTGTGAGGCAACAACCCAGCTATGCTTGGACTAGTGTAGCCAAAAGGCTGCACTAACAAGAACTGGAGAGATAGGAGCTTTCAGGCCATAAAGAGTTAAACTGTCTGCAACTCAGATCCAGCATCTTAAAACGGGGGTTATGCTTCTTGCCTATGGCATAGAATGGGAAGGCGCTTTCAGACCTCGAAATGTCAGGGACTTTTCCCATTAAATCCAGTTCTCAAAGCAGACACTGCTTTCTAATGGGGTCATTACCCTCAGAACCTTGGGTGGGATCTGTTGTTGCATATAAATCTGGACCAAAATGCCACCATTGTGTTTTGTTTAGCTGCAGAACAAAGGACTGAAAGACTACTGCTTTGACTATAACCCTCCCAACGAAAACCAGATCATGGGACACCAGGTCCTTCTATATCTCTGTCACGGAATGGGTCAGAACCAGGTAGGTGCTGCTTCTGTCTAGCTGAACATTCCAGGGCCCGCGGGCAGCAGACAGCAGGAGGCGCTGTGCTCAAGGGACTCTTGGTATGAATCTCTGTTTTAAAAAAATTAAAAGTTTGATAACAAAGATCAGAGTAAAAAAAATAAAATAAAATAAAAAATTAAACATTTGATTTTTTTGCATGAACCAGGTAATATAGGCTTATTGCAGAACGTTTGAAAAATACAAAAAAAAAACCCCAAAAACCAAAAAACAAAAAACCCAACCCAGAAGCAGTAAGTGAATAACAGGACCCAGCAACCACCATTAGAATGAAGACATATTTATTTCCCATCTCTTTGAATGCAAGGCCTTTGGATTATTGTTTGAAATAGTTATTATCATCATGTCTATGTGTTTTCTATCTGATTATTTCCACTTACTTTATCATACTTTTCTTGTGTTACTAGACATCCTTTGAGAATATCATTCCCAAGGGCCTCTTGATAACCCTTCACGCAGGTAGATTACTATTTAGTTATATCTGAGTCCCTGCTTGCCTGTCTTTGTGGTTGTAAGTGCTTCTGCCACTAACTTCTTGTCAGAAAAAAAAAAAGGAAAAAAAAAACCCCAACAGATCTGCATTTTGGATGAGTTCCTTAGAATTAATGCTTAAATGGAATTACACGTTTTGATGCACAGTGCCACACAAAGGAGTGTTTAAAGTAACTACCAGGGGCCTGGGCAGGGCTGTCTGGGTGATGTCTGAGTTTCAGGGTGGGCAGGTGGAGACCAGGAAGGTGTGTGGCCTGGACCAGGATCCCAGCCCAAGCAGGGCGGGGCCTGTGGAGGAGGGAGGAGACGAGGTGTCAGACATCTGGAGACGAAGTGGTAGGATTAGAATTTCTTCCAACCTGGAGTCCCCCCAGGTTCTCGCCCAGCGATTTCCCTCCTTCCACATCAGACAGTAACTTGTGCATGTTGGCTGCTCCGTTTTTAGTTCTTCGAGTACACGTCCCAGAAGGAAATACGCTATAACACCCACCAGCCAGAGGCCTGCATCGCCGTGGAGGCAGGAACGGACATTCTCACCATGCATCTCTGCCAGGACACTGTCCCGGAGAATCAGAAGTTCATCTTGCAGGAGGTAAGCGAGTTGTCTCCTGCCTTCCTTGCTGTCGGTCCGGGGGCTGCCAATGGGGGGAGTAGAGGGAGAGTTCTCGGGCCTAGTCCTCGCGGGCCTCAGGGGGGCAGCCACATACCGGAGACTGGGGGCTTCCCTCAAACTGCTGGCAGTGTGGTGGGGGTCTGGCATTCAGCGTCAGCACCCAGCATCGGTAGCATTATGGCTCCCTCCAGTCGTCCTGCCCTCCTCCAACCTGTGGCCATGGCCATGCAAAGAGGAGCTGTGCAAACACAGTTGAAGATGAAAGGGGGTTTAAATGAGTGGAGCAAATAGCCAAAGTGTAAGGGTGTGAGGTTAGGTTAGACCCAGGTCGAAGCTACTCCATGTCTTTAAGCCTCATTTTCCCCAGCTGTAGAATGGGAACCATAACAGTGGACCAGATGTGTGGCAGAAATAGTCCTTGGAAACCATGAAGTTCTACAGAGATCAGCTGTTACTTGTAGGATAAGAATGAACATCAAGAAACACAGGATAAGAAAACACCCTTCGGAGGGAGTTGGCGCTCCTTCGGAATAGTTACTGGAGGCTGGGAACTGGGTATTATTTCAGGCCTGAAAGGCTCTAGCCACACTGCACAGCCACAACGGGACCCGTGAATCAGTCAAATCCTTTGAGTCATGAAAAAGCACTTGAGGGAATAAATCCAAAGCAAATAATTCAAAAGAAAAAAATCAGTTCTCTTTTATCTCCACGGGAGGCTTTCATTCCCAGCCTGACCCTAGGGATGGAAAGATTGGTCTCTGTAGCTTATAAATGGGTTAATTCTAGGTATGATTAGAAGGTGGCATCCATTTTCCCGTGACAATATTGTGATTAGCAGTGAAACCCGCAGGCTCCCTAGACAAGCCCTGCGCTGTGGCACTATGCATCTGATACAAAAAATAAGACAGAAGACACCCCCGGTCTGTGGTTCTCTACAGCGCCTGCCCCTGCCTCCTTCTCTTCTCTCTCCTTTTTTTTTTTTTTTTAAAGATTTTATTTATTTATTTGAGAGAGAGACAGTGAGAGAGAGCATGAGCAAGGAGAAAGTCAGAGGGAGAAGCAGACTCCCCATGGAGCTGAGAGCCCAATGCGGGACTTGATCCCGGGACTCCGGGATCATGACCTGAGCTGAAGGCAGTCGTCCAACCAACTGAGCCACCCAGGGGTCCCTCTTCTCTCTTCTCACTGAAACCTGTTTATAAGCCCTCGAGGAAGAGTCATGCAAGCGAGAAATCATAAAATTGGTTTGAAATGTCATGACAGTTTTATCTTAAATTTCAGTGACCATTTAAGGGAAAAATAAGTTTCCTTAGAAGGGTGGGAGGAGCGTGGCTATATTTAATCATTTCCTTTCCTGGTGCTCTGAGGGCAACTTGGGAGCTCTCTTAAGGGTTTTCAAGGTGAATATTTTTTTGCGATTCTTCTTCATATAATTCCGTTTCCAAGGTTGGTCTTTCCCTAGAACGGATGCGCCACTTGTTCCGCCCTTCGGGTCCTCAGACACGAGGATGTTTCCTTGGGCTGTACAGCTTATGACGGAGAGAGGTGGAGGGAAAAAACAAACTCCGGGGCCAGAGGAGAGGCATGCTGAGCTAACTCAGCAGCAGTTGGGAAAAAGAAGAGAAGGCGGGAAGCATTAAAGAGGACCGTGGTTTTGGGGGCTGGGGAAATGGTCATGGTCCCGTAGAACCGATGTCTTCGCAGGTGACTTACCCTCTCATCCAGCTGTTCTTTGGCTGAGCTGGGATTACAGCTAAGGTTCCTGAGTCTGCCTTTAAAAACCTGAGAGAAAGAGGTCGTCAGGGATGGAATTAGTTGACCTGAGAGACGTGAAAGAAGTTAATAAGGGATCTTTGATCTTGATTTCCCTGAAAGAAAAAAATAGCGGTAGGGAAGGAGGCAGAGAGTCTGATAGATCCCTAGAGCGGCCAGCAGGTGGCACCACCAGCCCTGACGGTGGAGTTGTGGACCCTGGTACCAAGCTTCTGGGGACAGGGGATCCACACCTGTCCACACCTGGCCCTTCCTATGCGCACACAGTCCCCCGTTGCCTTAGCACAGGGCAGACACTCCATGCTCAGTAACTGCTTCTGAAATGATAAAAAGTCCCCTGAGCTCTGAAGAATACATTGTAAGGAAAAAGATACTTTCTGGGGAATTATTTGGGTTTCTCTTAAATATCTGTAGTTTATCATCTCTTGTAGGATGGTTCTTTATTCCATACACAGTCCAATAAGTGCGTTCAGGCTGAGAGGAAGCCGTTCAGTGACAGTTTCGTACCCCTCTTGCGGGACTGCACCGACTCAGAACATCAGAAATGGCTCTTCAAGGAACACATGGGATAAATGGTCACTGTACGAGGAGCTCCTGGAAGGAGCAGGAAGGCCCTGGACTGTGCCCGACAGAGACTGAGCTATATCCAGTGACAGATCCGCCCCCAAGCCAGCTGCTGTCCTTTGATAAGGAAGTCACTTTACAACCTGTGCAGGTGATGTTGGATTTGATAAGCTTTGTACTGATTTTGAAAACCTCAAAATTGCTCCCATATACCCTATTTTCAAAGGGTAGTCATAAATTGTTAACTCTTGATATTCAGAGAATTAAAACCTTTAAGTATTTTTCTATCAAGATGTGTGTTCTACTGTCATGCCTTTCTACGACAATCCCTAGCAAAAAGGTGAATGTTCTATTTTTGGTGTTTGCAGGGATTACCAGCCATTAAGATGTTTGCATGGGTGGAAATCAGACTCATGCAGCGTGCTCTATGTAAACTGACAACACCTCAGACATTGGGTTAGTTTTTCTCAGTGTAGACAGATGAACACTAGGATTGTTGTGTTGATGATCACCCAGAACAACTCCAGCTGTCCTGGCAACCATCAATCTGATGCCACTCTGAACTTCGGTTTCTTCTTCTGTAGAATGAGAATAATGAAACCAAGCATGGAGGGGAGTCACAAGAATGAAATAACAGAGCAGATGTGGGGTTAGTTCAGTCCCGGGCATGTACGGGCTCATTAAATTTCTGGTTTCATAAATAACATGTTATAATATGTGAAGCACAATAAATTCATCAGTGGGTGTTCATCCAAAAATAAATACTAAGTAATCTGGTTATTTTATCTTTATGGGATTAAATAGCCAATCGGGAGGCGGGACTGTGGTATGAACTCCTTCCAGCACAGCTCAGTTCTCCTGTAAATGGTTCAAGCGAGAACTTTTGTGTTCTCCATCTTTTCCCCTTTCTGTGTGTCCCTCAGAGCTGGATGAAGGGGTGTCAGCCCCCTCCCCCCACCCCCGGGGCACGGGAGGCAGTTCAGGCAGATGTAAAACGGATGCTGCCCAAGTCCATAGGGAGTGTGAGGAGGCGTTTGTGCGCGTTCACAGGCCACTGCCACTAATCTCTTTGGCCTGTGAGTCATCCTCTTACTCCTGCAATCAACTGACACATGGTCATTTTTAGGGTAGAGAACTAATAAGACATTTTTTAGGGTGTCAAGGGAAATATTTTTATGGACTGGGAGGCAATTTACATTTTGAGGAACACTCCCCTTCTCCGAGGGTTGGGGAATCTGAGCCTGGGTGTCTCCCCCTGGCCCACTGGAAGGGGTGAGTTGGCCGCCAGCCCCAGGACGTGGAGCCAGGAGCCCATCGGCCGGCCTTAGCTAAGCCATGGTACGTCATCCCACCTTCCAGGACTCATTTCCTCATCTGCGTCACGGGGATAAGAATGTCCTTCAGAATGTTGATTTCTTAACTGCATTTTTTCGTTACCCTAAGGATTACAGTATGCTTCCTGAATTTATCACACTGTTTTTCAGCAGAGTATCGAGTGAATTCCAGTAAAATCTGGCAAGTTTGTATTAGTGTAGCTCTCCTTCCTACCCCCTCCTCTGGGCTATTGTGGGTGTAGGTGTATGTTATAAACTCAATTGAATGGTATAAATTATTACTTTAAATCATTTTAATTATTTAAAGAGTAACAGCAGAGAAAAAGCATATATAGGTGTGTATATATACGTGTGTGTGACACACAAAGTCTGTTATATTTACTCACGTCTGCATCATTTCCACGCTGTTCCGTGCATCCTGTGACTCGGAGTCCCCTCTGGTGTCATCCTTTTTCAGTGTAAAGAGTTTCTGGCATTTCATCTAGGATGGATCTGTTAGCAGCACAATCTCAGTTTTTATTTATTTGGGAATGTTTCTATTCTACCTTCAGTTTTTTGGAAGATAGCCTGGTTGAATAGAAAATGCTAATTGACAGGGACACACACACCCCCGCCCCTGCCACCTTCAGCTCTGTGAATCTGAGATCACACCCCCTTAGTGTCACCTTTGTTTTGAGTGAGAGCTTATCTGATAACCATTGGGTTACCTATATGTGGTGAGCGGTTTTTCTCTTGCTGCCTTTGAGATTTTTCTCTTAGACCTTACATTCTCTTTCTCTTCAATCTGTCTCTGGCTTTTAGCAGTTTAACATATGTCTAGATGTGGTCTGTGTTTATCATACTTAGGGTTTGTTGAGCTTTGGAAAATGTTAATGTTTTTAAAATAAGTTTGGAAAGGTCTACAGCCGTTATTTCTTCATTATTTTTCCTGCCCCTCGGTCCTTCAAGTTGGATAACGACTATTTGCCTTCTTTAAGTTCATCTGTCTTCTTCTGTCGTCTCAAACCTGCTGCTGGGCTTATAGTCACTTTACTTCGGTTATGAGACTTCTCACTGCTGAATACTATTTGGTTCTTTTTCGTAGTACCCGTCTCTGAAATTAGATTCATCATTACAAGCACATTTTCATTTAGTTGTTTGAATATAGTTTTTAAAAATTCTTTGAATATATTTGTAATAACTGCTTTGTACCATAGCAGTTTAAAACATTAAAGACATCACCTTACAGTCTCTGTAGGTCTGATCTGGGGCATGGCTTCACTAGCGTCTCTGTCAGGGGCTACCAAGGCTGCAGCAAGGGGTCCACCTGGGCTGTGATCTCTTCTGAGACTCAGGGTCCTCCTCCAAGCCCCCTGGCTGTTGGTGGTATTCAATTCCCTGGGGCCACAGAACAGAGGATCTCAGCTCTAAAAGGTCACTGTCTGCTCCCTGCCATCTGGCCCTCTCCACAACGTGATAGTTTGCTTCTCGAGGGCCAGTGGGAGAGTGTCTGTTGCTGATTCTTGGCTCTTTTTAGGGCTCACTTGATTAGGTCCCATTGACCCAGGATAATCTCCTTACTCAAAAGTCATCTGACTCGACATGAATTTCTTCAGGGCAGCGGTATCCCGTCACATTCCCAGGTCTTGCCCCCACTCCAGGAGAGGGGAGAAGACTGTCCAAAGCATGTTCACCAGGAGGCAGGAAACTCAGAGCTCATCTAAAATTCTGTCTACCGTAGCCCGCCCTCTGGCCCCCAAGTAGTTTATGCCCCTTCCATGTGAAATATACATTCACTCCTTCCCCGGGTTCCCGAGTCTCATCTCACTACAGTATGAGTTCAGAGCCCCAAATTGCATCATCTGAATCTAAAACTCATCAGCTGAAAGTTCAAAACCTAAGTCAGGTCCTGGTCCAGATGAGGCTTCTGGGTGTCCCCCGACAGGTGCGGCAGCCATGACACAGTTCCCCTCCAGCCGTGGGCCTGATAAGCCAAGGGGACAGGTTCTTAGCCCTGCCGTGGCCAGCACACGGAAGTGGGAAGCTGCGGATAATGGTTACAGACATTATATCTCAGGGGGAAATGAAGGTTAGAAGGAGCCATGGGTCCATAAGACTTTTAAAATTGAGCTAGGTAATGTGAAAATTCTCACCCAAATACTAGCCAGTAGGATCCAAGAGTACCTTAAAAGGATTATTCACCATGACCAAGTGGGTTTTATTCCTGGGCTGCAAGGTTGGTTCAACATCCACAAATCAATCACTGTGATATAATACATTAATAAAAGAAAGAACAAGCGCCTTATGATAACTCTCAATAGATGCTAAAAAAGCATATGACAAAGTACAGCATCCTTTCTTGATCAAAACTCTTCACAGTGTAGGGATAGAGGGTATGTACCTCAATATCATCAAAGCCATCTATGAAAAACCCACAGCGAATATCATTCTCAATGGGGAAAAACTGAGAGTTTTCCCCCTAAGGTCAGGTACATGGCAGGGATGTCCACTATCATCGCTGCTATTCAACATAGTACTAGAAGTCCTAGCCTCAACAATCAGACAACAAAAAGAAATAAAAGGCATCCGAATCAGTGAAGAAGTCAAACTCTCACTCTTTTGCGGATAATATGATACTTTATGTGGAAAACCCAAAAGACCCCACCCCAAAACTCCTAGAACTCATACAGGAATTCAATAAAGTGTCAGGATATAAAATCAATGCACAGAAATCTGTTGCATATCTATATACCAACAATAAGACAAAAGAAAGAGAAATTAGAGTCAATCCCATTTACAATTGCTTCCAAACCCATAAAATACCTAGGAGTAAATCTAACCAAAGAGGCAAAGAATCTTTACTCAGAAAACTATAGAATACTCATGAAAGAAATTGAGGAAGACACAAAGAAATGGAAAAACGTTCCATGCTCATGGATTGGAAGAACAAATATTGTGACAATGTCTATGCTACCTAAAGCAATCTACACATTTAGTGCAATCCCTTTAAAAATACCATCAATTAAAAAAAAAATACCATCAATTTTTTTTAAAGAAATGGAACAAATAATCCTAAAATTTATATGGAGCCAGAAAAGACCCCGAATAGCCAGAGGAGTGTTGAGAAAGAAAGCCAAAGTTGGTGGCATCACAATTCCAGACATTAAGCTCTATTACAAAGCTTTAACCATCAAGATAGTATGGTACTGGCACAAAAACAGACACATAGATCAATGGAACAGAATAGAGAGCCCAGAAATGGACCCTCAACTCTATGGTCAGTTAATCTTCAACAAAGCAGGAAAGAATGTCCAATGGAAAAAAGACAGTCTCTTCAACAAATAGTGTTGGGAAAATTGGACAGCCATATGCAGAAAAATGAAACTGGACCATTTCCTTATACCAGACACAAAAATACATTCAAAATGGATGAAAGACCTCCATATGACACAGGAATCCGTCAAAATCCTTGAGGAGAACACTGGCAGCAACCTCTTCAACCTCAGCCACAACTTCTTCCTAGGAACATCGCCTAAGGCAAGAGAAGCAAGGGCAAAAATAAACCTTTGGGACTTCATCAAGATCAAAATCTTTTGCATAGCAAAGCAAACAGTCAACAAATTCTAAAGACAACTGACAGAATGGGAGAAGATATTCACAAAAGACCTATCAGATAAAGGGCTAGTGTCCAAAATCTATAAACTTATCAAACTCAACACCCAAAGAACAAATATTCCAATCAAGAAATGGGCAGAAGGGGTGCCTGGGTGGGTTAAAGCCTCTGCCTTTGGCTCAGGTCATGATCTCAGGGTCCTGGGATCAAGCCCCGCATCAGACTCTGCTCCACAGGAAGCCTGCTTCCTCCTCTCTCTCTCTCTCTGCCTGCCTCTCTGCCTACTTGTGATCTCTGTCTGTCATATAAATAAATAAAATAAATAAAATCTTAAAAAAAGGAAAAGAAGACATCCAAATGGCCAACAGACACATGAAAAAGTGTTCAACATAACTTGGCATCAGGGAAATACAAATCACAACCACAGTGAGATCCCTCCTTACACCAGTCAAAATAGCTAAAATGAACAAGTCAGGAAATGACAGATGTTGGTGAGGATGCAGAGAAAGAGGAACACTCCTACACTGTTGGTGGGCATGCAAGCTGGTGCAGGCACTCTGGAAAACAGTATGGAGGTTCTTCAAAAATTTGAAAACAGAGCTACCACACAACCCAACAATGTAGTGATCTGAAGGGGCACGTGCACCCAAATGTTCATAGCAGCAATGTCCACAATAGCCAAACTATGAGAAGAACCTAGATGTCCATCAACAGATGAATGGATAAAGAAGATCTGGCACGTGTGCAGACATACACACACTGGAATACTATGCAGCCATCAAAAGAAATGCAATCTTGCCATTTGCAACAACATGGATGGAACTAGAGGGTACTATGCTGAGCAAAATAAGTCGATCAGAGAAAGATAATTATCATATGATCTCTGATATGAGGAATTGGAGAGACAGGGTGGGGGGTTTGGGGGCCAGGGAAGGAAAAAAATGAAACAAGATGGGATCAGGAGGGAGACAAATCATGAGAGACTCAATCTCACAAACAAATGAAGGGTTGCTGGGGGTGTGGGGGGTAGGAAGAGGGTGGTTGGGTTATGGACATTGGGGAGGGTATGTGCTATGGTGAGTGCTGTGAAATGTGTAGGCCTGATAATTCACAGACCTGTACCCCTGGGGCAAATAATACATTATATGCTAATAAAAATAATTTTTAAAAATTGAGCTAGGTAAATGTTTTGCTTCTCTGGATTCAGTTTCAAGACCTGGGGAGAATCCTCTGGAACTCTTGCCTCTTTCTTCAGGGCACACAGCTCCCCAACTCTTGCCTTCCTCCCTTTTTAAGGAAAGGTAACATGGTTGCAATGGAGGAGTTTTACCAAAGTGCTCCCCCCTGTGGAATTTTGGGGGGTCCAAGAGTCTCATTTTGTACTCTCACTGTCCCTTTTTAGTCCAAGCTGGCAGGATTTCTGCTGAAATAATTTTCTCAGAACTTTGGGCATCTTGTATGAGTTCACTGCTTTTCACACCACTAGACAGAAGCCACATGCACAGATCTCTGTTTTTCTCTGCAAGCTTTCTAGGAACCCCTGGCTCAATTGAGAAGACCTTTGAGGTGCCCACACCCGTAATCTCTTGAAAGGGCCTTTGGGGGGGGCCGAACGTCCTGACCTTTCAATTGCTTTGAGGTTCTAGCAAAAGGTGGTACAGTCACACACTCAGCCTTCTCTCTGGGCCACACGTTCTGCAGCCCTTCTGAGTTTTAGCATCTTTTGCCATCTGAAGAGACTGAGAATTTTAATCCTATTTCATTCTTGTGTCACTCTATTTCTCTTTTTTCTCTTGGGTTCTACTCTGAGCAGCAGGAAGAGAGCAGGCAGCACCTTCAGAACTGCCTGGAAATCTTCGCTACGTAACAGGCTCATCCCTTAGCAATTCTGCATACCTGCGGGTAGTTTTGCTAAGCTTTCTGCCACATATAACAAGGGTCCCCTCACTCCTGTTTCCGTTGTCCTCACTCTCTTCTGATCAATCCTAATGCTTCACCAACAGTGTCCTGAACATCCGTATTTCTACAGACTGCTCAAGGAAATTGAGCCTTTCCTATCGCGTTCTGCAAATTCCCTCCAACGTTCTCCTGCTCTTTCGTTGCCAAAGCTGGGCCCCATGCAAGGTATTTGTTACAACGGCATCTCACTTCCAGGTACCAAAATCCGCATTAGTTTCCTATTGTTGTGTAACACATCGCCAGAGACTTAGTGGCTTATGATAGCCCTTATTTACCTGTGGGTCATTAGCCTGGTTGTCACTCGGCTGGCTTCTCTGTTCTGAGCTCGTGGGCTCAAATCAAGCTGTCGGGGGGGGGGGGTTGCTGTCTCTCCCGAGGCCTGGGGTCTTCTTCTAAGCCCACTCTTTATGGGCAGAATTTGGGTCTTTGTGATCACAGGACTGAGATCCTCAGCCCCTAGAGGTTGTTTGCTGAGAGATTTTCCGGCAGCCTCTGAAGAAGTCAGCCACCCTGTCGTGATGGGGCCAGGCGGCTAGGACTGAGACCAAGGAGCTGAGGATTAAGCCTCTGGGAGCTCAGAGGGGCAGAGTTCATGTTAAATTTCTAGAAGCATGCTCCTCAGTGGGATTAGTACCCCAATGACAATGTAGATAATGCACGTACATCTGAAAAATCAATTTCAGGGATGCCATTCTTGTGATCAGAGGCCTACTTACCATTCAAGAAAGCTCCTTTCTGGGGAACCTGCGTGGCTTAGTCAGTTAAGCATCTGCCTTCAGCTGAGGTGTGATCCCGAGGTCCTGGGATCGAGGCTTACATTGGGCTCCCTGCTCAACGGGGAACCTGCTTCTTTCTCTCCCTCTGCCCCTCCCCCAGCTTGTACTCTTGCTCTATCTCAAATAAAGAAAGTTTCCTTTTTGAAAACTTATAAAAATTCCCCAGAAACTAAACCTTCATCACGTGAAGAGCTTCTTAGATATCAGCTGGGAAGGGCTTGTTTTATTTATAGGCATCAATTTTGAATTTCCTTACAGGCTGAGTATGTGTTAAACTTAAATTGCTTGCACCAACTAGCTTCCTTTTTCCCTCCTATGAAAGCAACGCTTCTCACACTCGAATGTGCACAGGGTCACTTGGCATCTAGCTAAGAGCCTGATGCATGTTTACTAGGCCTGAGATGGGCCTTGAGAGTCTGCATTCCTCCGAGTTCCCAGATGATGCCAGCGCTGCTGGTCTGTGGGCCATATTTTGAGTAGCCGAATATCCAACTGAGAAAAAGGAGAGAAGAAAGCTCCAGGTTGGCTAGCTACCAGTGTCTTACCCTCACACACACACCAGATGGTGTTGTCAGCTCAGGAAACGTAACAGGACTTTCTCTGAGGCCCAGTCTATTGGTCTAAACCATCCTCCACATCCTGGGTCTTTAGGAGGCAGAGCTAGAAGACACCCAGAGATCACCCCCTGCCCAACGTCGCTGATGGGGGAACTGAGGCCGGGGAGGAAAGGGGTTTGGCTGAGGTCACACTGCAAGTTAGGGACAGCATTTTCTTTGTCAATCCCTGTCATTCCATCTGGCCACCCGTATTCTAAATTTGTTTTGGGTGTGTTTTCCTTGAAGTGTTCAGCTGGGACTCTTTTTTTAAAAAAAAAAACATTATATCTTCAAAAACTGGCCTTGCCATATTCTGTTAAATTATAAAATAAAATGAGTTACTAATCTTCATAGAAAGTTCTGAAGACCTTGCCACATGGCTCGTCACAATATTTATTTAACAAGTGGGGCTGGAAATACTGGCCTCCTCAGTCTCTTGATGTCTGTGAGCGTTAGTGCGCTACACACTACATCTCTCACACTTCTACACAACTTCAGAGTTTTGTTTTCAAGGGTTTTATTTTGTTTGATCTTATGAAGTCAACCGGATGAGTGTGGCTATCTCCTGTTGCTACAGCTGTTGCCGCTCATAATAATAATTACTATTATGATTATTCCATGAGTTGGGCAGTGCTCTAGGCATTCCTGTACATGATCTAATTTAATTCTCAAAACAGCCAGTGAGGAAGGTGTTAGTCCTTCCCTCCCCATCCTCCACCCCCCGC
This sequence comes from Mustela nivalis, assembly GCF_964662115.1. Lineage (NCBI taxonomy): Eukaryota > Metazoa > Chordata > Mammalia > Carnivora > Mustelidae > Mustela > Mustela nivalis. Next base: position 62,112,984 of record NC_139032.1, read on the forward strand.
CAACCTCAGGTGGGAACACTGAGCCTCACAGAGAGGAGGGAACTTGTCTAAGGTCACACAGCTAGTGGATGGCGGTTCTGGCATCTGAATGCAGATGGTCTTAGGCCAGATCTCAGCGATAAAGGCTCTGTCCTGGAGGGTGTCTCCTGGAAGGTGGGGGACGACCAGCCCAAATCTGCAGCCCATACTACCCTCCCCCTCCCCCATCATGCCCCTTCACTCTTGATCTGGTTACGCCACACTGCCACTTATGGCCTGAGGATGACTGAGTCTGTCCCGCTTGGAGAGCTCAGGAGGTCATGGTGGATGCCTGTCTCTGGGCAAACTCATTTCTTTCGAAAGCACCACGTCTGGGAGCAGAACCAAGTAGAGAGTGGCCAAGGGTTCCGGCCTGCTGCTGTCCAGGGACCATCCCCTCTTGCCCACACCCAAAGCCTGCCCTCTCTCTTCTCCAGATGAGGCAGGAATGGGAAGCTAGGATTTGGGAGGTATCTCTGAAGCTTCTCCCTTGAGCTTCTCACTGCGGAGCAGGGAGACCCGAGCAGTCCATGGCCAGGTCAACTGTGATGACTCCGTCCAGCACCAGTCTGCCCTCAGAGAGTTTCAGACCCGTGGGATGGAGAGTTTTGTCCCATCTGCTGTGTCGTTATTCCTCTGTGAATCATCTTGAATCTTCTTTTATGAGGCAAGGGTCAATGGAACTGATTGCTCATTAGAATTAAGATGGTTATTTTAGTATCTCAAAAAGAAATTGCCAGAGGGGTGTGTCTATTGGGCAGCTCTGGTTATTAACTCAAGAGTGATTGCACAACAGCACTGGAGTCTCATTGGGAACTGTCAGAAAAGGAGGCGAACTACTGGGTTATGGGATTTGAAGGGACTTTAGAAGTCATAGGTTCAACTCACTCACAATGCAGGACTCCCTCCTGGTCCCCAGTCTGTGGTCAGCGACCCTAGCTTGTCCACTGCCGCTGGGAGGGAGGCTCCTCCTTTTCCAGGCGGTCTTTTCTGTTCTCGAATGGCTCTTGAAGCCGAAATCCGTTTCCCTGAAGTTTCCCATATTGCTCTGGATCCCCTAGGAGGCCACCCAGCGTGTCTGCTCTCTTTGCCCCTCAGAGATTGGGGGAGAGAGAAGATGCGTCTGAGTCTTCTCTGCTCCAGGCCAACCAGCCTCATTTCTTCAAACCATTCTGGGATGTGGTTTTCACTGGAGTTCTGAGAGCAGAGCAGAGAGATGTTTGCTTTAAATCCGCTACATTTAACCAAAAGTCGAGTGTCCATTCTCCATTACTGTAGGCTAGCTTAGGCTAGCTTAGGCTGCCCCAGATGTCCTGAGGGCAATAGAAGGACACGAGGGAGCCTGTGGGTAGGAAGGGACAGTGTGTGTGTGTACGTGCACGTATGGTCCGTGTGTGTCTGTGTGCGTGTGTGGGGGGCAGCAAGACTGGGAGAGATGGTGTAAGTGAACCTTTCTTTTCCATAACGGGAAGTCAGTAATAATGATCTAAAACAGAAAACTCAGGAGGAAAGCAGGGCTGATATATTATCTGAAATACAGGGGCAAATAGCTTGAAAGAAGAAATAGCTTGAAATGTTGCATAGAGGCTCTCTTGGGATCCAGATCTAGATGGGGTGGGGACGGGTGGAGCAAGGGACGGCTGATTTTATTATAAACCTGGAGGACTCTGAGGCTTTTTCAACAAAGTACATGTGCTCAAGCTAACTGAGTACATTTGGTAAAAATTATCTTTAAAAAATTTCCCAATTGGAGTCTCAGTCCAAGCTATTGTTCATAGGGAAATAATTAGGGACCTAGATTTGGCTTTATTTAGCAGGCCAGATTTAAAAGATGTTGGAATTTGCGGAAGGACAGATCTGGATATAAATTCTGATGGGTCATTCGCCAGCTGTGTGACATTGGACAAGTGACCTGACGCCTCTGAACCACAAGTCCTCATCTGTAAGATAGAGGCAGTGCTGGGACATCACTCTTAGGGGGTCGTGAACATTCCGTGAGATGAGGTGGGCAAAGCTGGGAGCCTAGAGCACCCAGCAGAACAGGTACGCAGGGACCACTTACTGGCCAAATATTCGGAGTTGCTTGCATCCAGAGATCTCCTGGGTGCCAGGGCGGCCATCAGAAACAAGGAGTATCTGGGACCTCTGCCCATGGAACAGTTGCTCTTCATAAAAGTCAGTTTCTGTGTTGTTTTCCGCCTTGTGGCTGAACAAATGAGCAAAAGTCCTTGGAGGCCCCCCCACCAGCTTCCTTCCCTCTCCATTTGTAGAGAAGTTAACTTTTCAACTTGTCTCTTCTTGTAATTATTCATCTGTGGGAAAACTTTGAACTCAAGAACCACAGGGGACTTGGAGGTGGGGTGGGCGGGTGGTGGTCATTTTAGTCCAGTCTTTTTGCTGTCCAGTGAGAACACCGCTTCCTACCTAGGAGGGGCTGGGAAGGGGGGCTCCCAGGCTGGTTCATCCTCTGTGCCCACAGGTAGGGAGGGGGATGGGAGTATGAGCCTGGGCCACTCTGCAAAACCCCAGCCGGCCATGGGACTGGGGAGACCTGGGGACCCTGCCGGGACATGGAATAGGCTCCGCAAATTCTTTTTGGAGCCAGAAGCTGAAGGGAAATAAAACTGCCCTCTCTGGGTAAGTTCTGGAGAGTTCTGGGAACTGGTCTGCAGAACAAATTGATTTATGGGGATCCAGCTGTGAAGAACTGTACAAAACAGGGATCAGAGGAGATACACTCCAGATGTGGCTTTATTAAAGGCAGGGATAGAACAGTGGGATTGAAAGACTTTCTGAGGTCCAGTGGACCGTGGAGACTTCGAGAAAGTATGGCCAAGAGCTTGTAGCTTCCAGCTGCCAATCCTAAGCTGGAAAACACCTTAGAACCCGTTGTGTCCAGCCTCTTGAAGCTGTAGGTTGGGGCCCCAAGGTCCAGGGAGGGGAGGGGCTTAGCCTGCATCATACAGTGAGGGGAGACGAGACTAGGGCCAAAAGCCACATCTGTTACTGTCAGTTCTGATGTCTGTCCCATCGGCAGCACTTGCTCACCTGCCTTTTAGCTCCAACTCAGGCTGTTTTCTGAATTGAAAGTGGAGGGAAGGCTCTACCCTGCCCGTCTGATGGTGATTTACACTGAGAGGGAGACCCCTAAGGCTGGGGTGCAGAGCTCCCTCCCCAACTCACGGACCTTTGAGACCTTCTCTTAGAGCCTTTGGTCCCTGAGCTCCCTGAGCCGGAGCTGGGCTCAGTGGTACTTCCTCTGCTCTCTGCTCTCTTCTCTCAGTCTCTGAGGGAAGGGCGGGAGTGTTCAGTGCAAGGAGGGCCCTCCCCTGCTGCACGGCCTCTGCTGGGAAAGGACTTCAGGGTTTTGCGCCTGGGGATGAGATTCGTATTTGGTAGAATCTCAAATGAATTCAAGACTCCCTTCTCTGCTCTCGTGTACCTGACACATACTGTCTCTTCCCCCCAGCACTTCCCTTTTTTTCCAGATTATTAGAAAGATACATGCTTAGCTGGATATTTAGAAACTATGCAAGAATCTAAAGAAATCACTTAAATTCTCACTACCCAGAGACAGCACCATTTGGAATGATTTCCTTCCAGTTCTTTTTTTGTTATCACCATCCCTTTTACTAGTTTGGAACTGGCTCAGTGTGTTAGCTTTTGCCAAGTGAACATGGTCCTGTCCTTCGGGGAAATGCAAAATTAGTATCCTTCTTTGGCCCATACCAGGACTCAGATGTGTGAAGACAATATGTATTCACAGATTCTTCCCACCTCGGGGAGAAAACCTAAACTCCACTTTTAAATGCCGGGGTTTGTCATTTCAAGTAGGATCGCCATTTATTAAGTGTGCACTGCTTGCAAGGTATTGCACTAGCTGTTTTTCATACATTCCTTCGTTTAATATTTACAACAATCTTTCTAAGGAGATATCTTCTAGCTCCAATTTATAGGGGAAGAAACTGTGGCTCAGAGATTACGGATCTCATTTGGGCTGATGGGAACTGAGTTCAGAAGATTATCACCTCCCTTCATCTGGCCTCTTTATCTTTATTAATATATCCAGAGGACACAGTACCTTTCCTGACAACCTTACTAAAGCTGCTTATTGAATGCTGTACATGCAAAGCAAGCCTTTATGGTCATCCCTGACAAATCCATCTCCTTTATTCTGTCTCACAAAGACCTTTTTTTCCTTATAGCAGTCATGCTGAGGCAACATAACATGTAGAATTCCTGGCAACAGTGTTTAAAAACAAAAAACCACCAATCAAGCTCCTAGCTCAGCTCCTAGCACACAGTACTCACCCAGTACCTGGTTGCTATGATTATTATATGAGGTGGGTGATACTATTTGTTTGGTTCCCTGGGTTTCCCCCTCTGTTCCCCATAAAACACAGCAGAAAAATGTGCTAAAAGTAGCATTTTGCTAAGGAGGGGCCCATCCACTGTGGTTGGTCTCTGAGGTGGCTTCCAGAAGCATCCTTCCTCCCCAGCGACTGGCAGAAATAAGAAGCCAAGAAGATGCTTCCTTGAGTAGGGGTGCTTCTGCCCCATACCCAGCCCCACCTTCCCTGGGGGGGCTCCCCATCCCAGGTGTGTGCTGGTGGGGCAGGCCTGTGTGTCTTTGGTGGGAAGACCCTCCACTCCCCGGCAGCCTCCAAGCCTGTGACATCCCAGCCCGCCTCCCTGCTGCTTCTGAGGCTGGTCCCTCATGCATGTGGCTCTGAAGAGACACTCCTTTGAGTGGGGTGGAGCTGTCAGAATGGATTTTAAAATATGGGTTGTATTTTATTTTAATTTTTGGTTATTTTCTAAATTTGGTCACAATCACATCTTTTTGTTCTAAAATGAGAGAGGATGCAGCTGCCCTCTGGGAAATCTCCAGAGAGGAGAAGGGAAGAAGGCCCGTGTGTATCTCTGCTGAATGCTCCTGCTTCCTTCCTGAGCTCTCCAAAGTCAGCTTGACAACACCAAGCTGACTTTGGAGTGGAAGGGACCGATGTGGACCTGAGAATGCCGACATATTCCCTTTGAACCTGGGAACTCCATGGAAGGCAACCTGTCACTGGCCCAGGACCACTCAGCAAGGCTCCTGACCCCCACAGGTGCCAGACAACCAGACCCCATCCCCACCCCAGGGAGCAAAGCCTATTCAGACCCCAGCAATGATGATTCAAGGTGGACAGAGGGAGATGGGAAGAGCCTAAAAAATAATAATAATAATAAAATAAAAAGGATTGATCTTGTTGTCATCATGGAAGGGTGACCTCTGTGTCATCTTGGAAGGCTGAGTAGGCCATGGATTGGCAGGAGAAGGTGGTCCAAGGGGAAGGTGGCAGGGCCAGGAAGGGCGGCTGGTGGTGTTGCCGGAATGTGGGGAAGGGAGGCTGTGAGGGCGCGCCAGGTCCTGGGTGGGTCCCTATCTCTGTGGGCTCAGATGCTGAGCTGAAGAGTTAAGACTCCATCCTGGAAGCAAGGAGGGGAAATGGTCTTTGCAGCAGGACAGGAGGGGGCAGGATGGCTGAGGAACTACTTCCCCACATTGCATCATCCTCCAAGCACCATCCCCCACGAGTGAGCTGCCGAGGGCTGGGAGTCTATCACACTGTGCGGTTTGGCGTCTTTCCCAACCCGGCACTGAACCTCTTCTGCCAAGGTCAAGGGCCTCTCATATACAAAATCCTTTGAAAAGTGACTTCCGCATGTCCCTGTGTCCCAGCACTGCATTTGGCCTGCTCTAGCCCTGTCCCCTGTTGGAATTCTCTCCTCAGTGGTTCTGGCCACCCCGCCGTGTTTCTTAGCTCGCCACGCACCCCAGACTCATCCCAGTCACTTCTATGACTTTCTTATGGCTTTCCTCTCCACATTCTTGAGCCACATTTCTCAGGACCCTGTGGGGCCCTCTCGCGACCCTTCCTGTTCCTCCCTGGGAGACCTCAAACATGGGCGTGCCTTTAATGCCACAGTTCCTTGCGTCTATGAGTTAGGACTTCTATTCAGCCGCAAGCTGAGAAAGAGTGACTTAATAAAATTCAAGGCCTTATTCTTCTCATGTAGGAAGATGTCCAGAGTTAGGCATTTTAGGACTGCTATGACAGCTTCACGGTGCCCCGAGGAAGGGAGGCTCATTTGTCCTTCCATACACTCTCGTCACATTAATTACGAGATGGCTGTCCCCACGGCCCCCATAAGCATTCTGTTCATCTTCATTCGAGGAGGAGGAGAAAAGGCAAGAGCGAAAGGCCTGCTGGCTGGAGAGAGGCAAGAGAAATCACCACCATGGTCCCATGGTCCGCCTTTGGAGTTATTTGTCGCTCTGACTCTCAGTGAGATGTCGGCCTGGGATTCCCAGCACGCACTCGTCAGCTTGGAGGGTCACGGGCTCTGTCATGTCATGGCCTGGCACCAAGGCCTGGCAGGGATCTCGTGCCTTTGCGGCCTCGGGGCTCATGTTGCTGTTAGATAGACTCATGTCCTGGTAACAACTAAGGGAGAGGAAAGTGCAAAGCAATCTAGTGTTGGAAGATGGAGCTGGGGTGTTGCCCAGCACAGGAGGGCAGGGGCTGCTCGGCTGCCCAATCCTGGCATCCACAGGAAGGAAGAGGCTCTTATACAGCTGGACTTGCTGTTCCCGAGGCAGGGAGTCCAGGATGACTCCAGGGTCCGCAGGATTATCTGCCTCTTAAGCTTTTCCTTCATCCCTTGCACACTGGCAATGTGCAGTTCTCTGCCCGGGGCTTCCCCCACCCTGCTGCCGGCTGAACATTTCCCTCTGGTTGTGCCCCTGCTTTTACACAACCCATCTAAGCCTGGACTCGAGACTTGTCTTCCCCAGCCTGCTCTTCTGTCTGTGCTGTCCGCAAAGCCGGAAGATGCGGTTTGTCTCCTTGTCATCTGTTTCCCTTCACTCTGGCCACAGTGTTTCTTTGGGATCTACCCCTTTCCCTCTTAGTTTGTGGTCCACATGGCTCCAGCAGAGCTCTTGGATCAAGTCCAAGCCCATGAGCACAATCACAGTGACTGGTTCAGGGGTGAGCACGTGATGATATAAGCTGGTCCAACCAGAGTGAATCTCAGCACTTTCACGGAGATGCTGAGACACCAGCCCCTGTTTGATTTCTTTTTGATTTAAACCTAGAAGGATATAGCTCAGAGAGGCATTGGCAGCCATCTTGTGACCATGAGGCTGGTGGTCATCCTGTGGTAATGCAAGAAGAGCCACTAGGAACAGTCAGCCCAGAGTATCTGAGTCAAGAGAAGGGGAGAACATATACTGATGATATGGATTGGGCTCTGGATCCAGGTGTGACTAAGGTGAGAGAAATTCACCCTCACACCGTTCCATCATATGAGCCAGCACACTCCCCTGTTCCTTTTCACACAGGTCAGTTTGTCACCAAGGTCAGCCAGTGGTAACCAAGTGTTCTGCTACACGTGTCTCCCTGAATGGCAGTACCATTTACTCAGCCACTTAAGCCAGAACTGGAGTCACCTCCAGACTCACTCCCCGTGCCTCAGGAGTACTGAAAGGCCCTCAGTCCTTCCGGCCATCTTCCAGGCCAGTCTCCTCCCTGCCCTCCCCATTTCTGTTGTCTCAGCTCAAACCCATATTCTCTCTTCCCTGACCCACAGCATCGCCCATCAAGCAGCCTCCCTTTCAGACTTCCCATCTCAATTTCTCCTTCTCCCCACTTGGCAGTGTGGCCTTTCTAAAAGCAGATCTGACCGGGGCAGTGTTCAACCACGCCCCAGGCTCTGCTGGGTCACATAAAGAATGACCTGGCTCTGACCGCTGCCGATGGCTCTGGGCAGAGTGGGTGTGAAATCGTGAGGTTGCCAGAGCGTTTCTTCAGGGCCTCCTTCCCCCTTCTTGGTGCTGTCTCCCAACCCTGCACCATCAGCTGAGCATGGTCCAGAACTGCCGCTGGGCCAGGCCCACAGAACCAGAGGAACTTTCAGGCCTGGGAAAGGTCAGGTCAGGCCTCTCTTGCCTAGCACTATGGAACCAGAGACCTTGAGGTGTGAGGAACCACAAGGCCCTCCCCAGCCTTCCCCACTGCCCCTGAAACCCCACCACCAGGCTGTAGCCAGATCTCCAAAACCAGCCAGGCTGAGGGCAAGGGTGAGGGGGTGGGATGTGATAGAGAAAGGGGGCTGGGGATGGGGTAGGGCTCAGGAGGCCTGAGATTTAGACTGAATGACCTTTCAACTCGCTGTGGGACCATCTCTGATGAGTCAGGGTGTTTGACCTGTTTCCTAGGTACTACACATAAAAGGGACCCCCTTGGTTTAATGCTGTACCGTTACCATCATGAAATCCTCAATACTTTTTGAAAGACGGGGCTTCAATTTTCTTCTGTCATTGAGTCCCACAAATGATGTGGCTGATCCTGCGTCAGTCCCTGCACCTTGTGTGTGACAACGGTAGGCTCCCTGGACCCCTTGCAGTTGGGGTCCTGGGACACTCCAGCCTCAGAAAGGGGAGGAACGTCTTCTCCAAGTTTGCCAAGGAGAGACTTGTATAGTTGGATTTCACGGCATCTCCTGGCAGGGAAGAGGGGAACTCATGGTGCCATCTTCAGTCCCGGAGACCCCCTATTTCCTTCTGCCACTGAATTCTTCTCTATCCCTCCTCACTGCACCTACACTGGGGTGGGGCATCTTAGAGTGGGCAGGGGCCCTGGAGATGCCCTGTGGTCCAGCCCACTGAATCTTGCTTGGGTCACAGACTAGAGAATCTCAAGGAAGCTGTGGTCCCTGTCCATAGGCAAGCACATATGTGTGCCCTGCACATATACACATCTGACTGCACCTGCCCTCTGGAGCTTCCAGGTAGAAACTTCTGCCTTAGAAGAATCCTCCACGCCTGGTTGAGAGCCCTCTGACAGTGAGGCCTCACCATTGGCCACACCAGCCACACCAGCGCCACACCTGTGTCACTGTTCCACTCTCTTTACCTCCTTTTCTTTGCATGTGCTTTGCCTCCCGGTGACGTTCTCCCAGTGGTCCCTGTCCTGCTCCTCAGGGCCACCCAGAAGAGATCACTTGGTCCTCACTGTGACAGAGGTGAGAAAATAAGGAATTACTTCCCCCAGATTTTGCCCTTCTCCACAGTATTCAGCTACGATTCATTCTTCACAGGACAGGGTGTCCAGACCTTTCCCAGCCCGTCTAGTCCCCAGACATCTTTCCGTTACTCAGTGTTCCCGTTAAGGCCTGGCCTCCAGAACGCAGCATTCCAGGTACAGTTCGGCCAGCTCAGGCAAGGATGACCGCTCACCCATTCGTTCTGGACCTTAGCCTCAATGAAGGGTAGCTCTGGGGACAGACATATAACAGCAGATACACTGAGCTGGGGTTCACCTCAGACCCCCAGATCTTGTCCATATAAGCAGCTGCCCAGCCGTAATTTCCTTTTCTTCCTCCTAGTATTTGGGCAGTTTTAAATCGAAATGCCAAGTTACACCACATAACCTGTCCCAGTCCTTCACTGCTCACGGCGCCCTCATGCAAAGACGTTTCCCCCGCCAGAGCACCAGTTTCTTCCCGGGTTGGTCGGCATTGACAAATACATAATGGACACGCTGGGGCTTTTTTTTAGAAATGTGTAAAAAATCCTTTCTGTCAGTTCTTATTTTGGGAAAGATTTCTGGTTGTTTCCAAAATCCACTTCCCCTCTCGAACACCAAAAGAGGACTTACACCTTGGCACTCGGAGGCGCAAGACCACAAACCCCAGCCTGCCTTGCGCTGGGCGTGGCGCGGCTGGAGGGGGGGGGCAGCGGGGCAAGGGCGGCAGGGCGGGGAGCCACGAGGCGAGGGCCCGCAAGGCACTCAAAATGCAGCCATGCTCTGCGGGCAGGAGCGTGCCTTCCCTTGCCCTCCGCCCGTGCCACGGCTGGAGACGTGGTGGTACATCATCTCGAACCACCGGTACGAGGACAACACCCCGGGAACGGCGGAGCAACAGGACAGAGCGGCTTGGGCCCGGAACGACTTCAAAGAGCAGCCTCGTCGTGCCCAGTACGACTTCCACGTGAGTGAGGCACGATCCCCTGTCTCCGTTAAGCCACTAGGGTTTGCTGTACTCGGCTCAGCCTTAGTCCAGTCAAATGGAGGGATTTCTAGGGGCCTCTTCATTCTCAGAGGCAGGTGCTGGCTCAAGTTGAGGAGGAAGCATTAAGGGTTTGCAAATATCCTGCAGAAATCCATATTTCCTCCTTTCTTCTTCCTACGTCTTGCATTCCGTGCTTCCATTTCTCTCTCCCCACATACATCCTCCAAGGTTCTTCTGCACCAGGCCCTCTGCTTGGCCCTGCGGAGGCAAGAGGTTGAGGTGGAGCACCTGCCAGAGGCTCACGGGGGACGCAGGTGCAATAACTCCTCGCCTTCCAAGCCCAGGTAGCATAACAATATGGCACTGCGGAGATGTTTCCAGGGTGAAGGGGGAAAGAGGAGGGGCCACCCTTGGGGCCTGGCAAGGTGGGAGGCAGGGAGCCTGGGCTGGTCCCTGAGGGTTGAGTAGAGGTTCTCCAGAGGGAGAAGGTAAGGAAGGCACTGAAAACAGAGGAGCAGTCTCTGGAAAGGCTCAGAAGTGGGCTGGGACCTCGTGTGCAGAGCCGGGCTCCCTGCTCTGGGCACCCTCGGGTGCCAGGCCAGAAGCTAGGGCTGGCCAGGGGCTCGCTGCCAAGCGCCCTGCTGGAGCTGGACTTCCTTCTGAGGATCCCCAAGCAAGGGAGGGATAATTGCTTTGCAAACAAACACCTGGTGTTTTATTTCCTTCGTTTTCCTCACATAGCTCATCTCCTCCCCTGAGTGAGATACCTCCTGGTCTCACTGAATTTCCACAGGAAACTGGAGAAAGCAGCATCTGGCCAAATTCCCCTAACGCGCTCCAGATTTCCAGGGTCAGGATGGGGACCTAGGGTACACATGGTTCCTACGGGGTTAGAGGTGGCCACCCCAGACCTGGGTGACTTGTGGTGAGCTCCTGGTGACAGGCCAAGGTGCCCCCTCCCCGTGCGCTGCCACCACCACCGAGGTTGGGCCAGAATTTCACTGGGAGGTTGATCAGCAGCTGCCTCTGGAGTAGGGAGCGCAGGACGGTTCCCACGGGCTCCTGCCCAGCGCACGTTCCTGAGTTTTCTGTTGCTGGGAGAGGGGGTGGCAGGCAGCAGCTCCAGCTCCCATACCAGCTGCTGGGGAAGGCAGCTCTCCTCACCTGGGCCTGGGGCTGCTCCCCACCACAGGACCACTGATTGGGACACTGTTTTGTTCACAGCCACGTGGTTGTGGCCTGTATGCGGGGGACATTTTCTTTTCTGCCACCCCGAAGGCGGGAGCTTGGAGCATGTGAAGAATCAGGGGCAGGCTTCTAGGGATCAGGTTCCAGCCCTTGAGCGTCCACTTCCTAGTCGGTAAGACAAAGCCAGCTGGTCCAGGTGGCATCCAAAGGTGGTGCATGGACAAGGTGAGGACTTTGGAGACAGGCAGACAAAGTTTCAGTTCTGCCTGTGCTGCTTGCTGGAAGTATGACCCTGCCTGGGCGTCCCTGCAGCTGGCTAGCCTTGCTTTCCTCATCTGTGCACTGAGGAGGGGGACCAGGTCATCTCCAAGGGCCCTGTGGGCTTCTTATAGATATGAGTGCTCGTCCTCCATGAGAAAGTTGAGGAAAAAGGTCTTATTCCTTCCTCTGTGGCAAAATAGGTCTGATTCTACCCCTGTTGGAAATGAGTAGGATCAGCATCAAAGAACTGGCCTCCCCATGTCCACAAATTACCCTTCTGCCCCCAGTGCCCAACCTCCTCCACCAACCGAGTCTTCACAGATCAGCAGAGTATTTTTTCTGGAGCACGAACTGGATGCCTCCTTGGGGTATCTTCCAAGTGTTGTGGGATCCAGCCCTGCCTGACCTCCTGCTCATTGCTCTGCCTTTTCAGTCACTCTGGTCCCTTGTAGGCCCTGAAATGGTCCAGCTGCAGCCTCCTTTGGCCCTGGCCCCAGCGGCGGTGCCACACGGTGGGTTAGGGTGGGGATGGGGCTTTAGGTCCTCCAGAGTCTTCATCTGCTTCCCTGAGCCACTAACCGTCAGGGAGATTCAAATCAAAACCACATTGAGATCCCACTTTACACCAGTTAGAATGGCCAAAATTAGCAAGACAGGAAACAACATGTGTTGGAGAGGATATGGAGAAAGGGGAACCCTCTTACACTGTTGGTGGGAATGCAAGCTGGTGCAGCTACTTTGGAGAACAGTGTGGAGATTCCTTAAGAAATTAAAAATAGAGCTTCCCTATGACCCTGCCATTGCACTCCTGGGTATTTACCCCAAAGATACAGATGCAGTGAAAAGAAGGGCCAACTGTACCCCAATGTTCATAGCAGCAATGGCCACAGTCGCCAAACTGGAAGGAACCAAGATGCCCTTCAATAGGCAAATGGATAAGGAAGATGTGGTCCATATACACTATGGAGTATTATGCCTCCATCAGAAAGGATGAATACCCAACTTTTGTAGCAACATGGACAGGACTGGAAGAGATTATGCTGAGTGAAATAAGTCAAGCAGAGAAAGTCAATTATCATATGGTTTCACTTATTTGTGGAGCATAACAAATAACATGGAGGACATGGGGAGATGGAGAGAAGGGAGTTGAGGGAAATTGGAGGGGGAGACAAACCATGAGAGACTGTGGACTCTGAAGAACAATCTGAGGGTTTTGGAGGGGCGGGGGGTGGGAGGTTGGGTGAACCTGGTGGTGGGTATTATGGAGGGCACGGATTGCATGGGGCACTGGGTGTGGTGCATAAACAATGAATTCTGTTACACGGAAAATAAAATAAATAAATAAATAAATAAATAAATAAACAACCCCCCAAAACAAAACCCAAAAACCTCCCTCTAAGTAAAAGCAAAGGCTGTTGGAACATGATAAGGCCAAGTCCGCTAAGTCTCCCTTTCAAGAGGCCACCCCCAGCCAGACCCCACTGGGGGGTCTGTGTGCTGTTTCCTCTGCCTGGAGTCCTCCTACCCTCTCTACCCTTTCTGCCAACTTCTTCTCTTGCCATTGTCACTCTCTCCCAGTGGCACTTGCCCACATCCTATTGGTCCCCCTTGTTCCCATCTCTCACAGCACCTGGCATTTTCCTTCAGAGAACTCTTCATGTTTGGAAATATACATCTGTCTCTTGCACTTAGCTGTTGAATGCCTGAGTCTCCCACTACATTATAAATGTTGAGAGGGCAGGTCTTGCTCTACTCCCATTGCATTACATAGCGCCTGGTAAAGAGTTGGCTCTTGACAAATAATTGATGAATGATTGAATGAATGAATCGCCTAGAAAATCTAGAATCTGGTGGTAAAATGATCCCGGTGAGAAAGCAAATTCCTTCAAATGGTGACGTGGTACCTACCCCATTGAGGCCCAGGTTTTGGCACTAACATCTTAGGTACAAACCCTGGCCTTGACCCTCAGGGCTTTGGGACGGCAAAGTCATTTCCCCCTCTCAGCCCCAGGGTGGAGAGTGTCTCGAGAAAGAGAGGATGGTCCCTCACGGTGAAATGTTTCTGAGAAGTCGAGGAAGGAAGTGAAGGACTGGGACACATGCCTGTTGATTCCACCAGGGGAGGTTATGGTGACCTTGACAAGAACAGTTTCAAAGGACTGGGGAGTCAGAAGCTGGACAGCCAGGTGGGGGGTGGGAGTCGAGGAAGTGGAGACTGTGAGTATTAATGACTATTTCTAGACACTAGAACAGGAATGGGAGGAGAGATGACATTAGCTGTTTCTTACCACACAGGATCACGTCAAAATTAATTTGGAAAAGTTTCTGAATAATAAAAATGATTCATCTACTGGGGGGAAAGGCAAAATAAGATGCCTCAATTCCCGTCTTCCTTTTCACAGAAAAGAGGATGTCAGAACCGAAGGAATCTCAGAGGGCAGAGGTTCCAGCATGGCCCCCTCATTGGGTAGATGAGGTGCCTGAGGCCCAGAGAGGGACAGGGCTGTGCCTGAGTCATGCAACAGATGAGGGGCAGAGCCAGGTTTTGAACCCAGCCTTCTGTGTGCCCAGCCTCAGGTTTTATACTCCGTGTCTTTCTTTCCTCTGTTCTTTCCAAGCAGTCTTTATTAGCTCCAGGGAATGGGGAGGATCGTTATTTTTAGTTTTTTCAAAACGAGTGAAATGGGTCATGTTTTCCCCCCATATATCAGATCCAAAGTATGTCTTATGTAAGCGCAAAATGGGATGAGAAATGGCTCCTCGGCGAGAACAAAGATTCCTTTGAATATTAAAAGCTCCAGAGTAAACCCCAGATGAGTCCAAAGGACTGCGACCAGCTCTCTGCGCCTCGCTCAGATAGAAGGCTGGGCAGAACTGCGTGCGTGTGCGGGACGTGCGCGTGTGTGACGTGTGTGTGCGTGACGTGCATGCGTGCGTGCGTGTGTGGTAGCACGCTCCCACTGCCTAATAATTGCTTGAGTACCAGGGCAAACCTCAGTACCTCTTTTTTATTATTACTATTTTAAAAACACTTATTTTTTAGGAGCACCTGGGTGGCTCAGTGGGTTAAAGCCTCTGCCTTCGGCTCAGGTCATGATCTCCGGGTCCTGGGATCGAGCCCCGCATGAGCAGGGAGCCTGTTTCCCTTCCTCTCTCTCTGCCAGCCTCTCTGACTACTTGTGATCTCTGTCACATAAATAAATAAAATCTTGAAAAAAAAAAAAGCACTTATTTTTTAGAGGTTCAGAGCCAGGTTGAACAGAGGATCTAGAGATTTCCCATAAACCTCCCACCTCCACACCTGCACAACCTGCCCCACTGTCCTGCACTGCAGTGTGATGCTTGTTACTGATGAAGTCCCAGAACCTAAGTCAGGTTCGGTGGGGTGAGGAGGTTCGGAGCCGACGACTAAAGAAAGAATTCTTAAGACGTCGTTGGTGCAAAATGGTGGTTTATTAAAGCACGGGGACAGGACCCGTGGGCAGGAAGAGCTGCTGCCCCGGGTTGTGAAGGTGGGCATGTTATATACCCCACAGTTGGGGGGAGGTGGTGAAGGAATGGGAGATTTCGACAGAGTTCTCACATGCTAGGGAGGGCCTACAAGGTGCCGGGGGGGAGTCTTTGCCATTATGGCTTGATTAATGTCGTCTTTAGGTCAAGCACTAACATCAAGATAATGGGGGATTCTTGGTGGGGCATTATGATCTGGCTATCACTTACATTCCCTTCTACCCCAGTCTCCTCCAGTTTATGGTGGGAGGGGGACATTAGGGCTTCAGGAACCAAGAGTTATTTGCCTCTGGAAATTTGTGCTATTGATAAGGTAACCTCCCTGTTCAGGTCTCTAGGACATCTTGTAGGGCAAGGGAGATTCCTGTTCTGCAGGATTGTGATCCCTGCAAGTTAACTATTTATCGTTTTATGGCAGTCATGGGTGCCTGAGGAATGCCACACATATGGAGGGGAGCAGGTGAAGAGGGGGTGCAAGGCGCCAGCTTTTGCTTTGTCCTCAGCCAGCCTCCTGCTCCCTCATCATTACCACTGAGAGACCTCCGTGGGGGCATCAGCATCTAAAGCCCATCGTTTACATGAGGCTTCTCTTTTGCTATGGCACATTCTCTGGGTTTGACAAACTTATAATGACATGACTCTGAACCTCCTCAATACGTTATTATTATTATGGTAAAATACACACAAAATTTACCATCCTGACCATTTTTAAGTGCACAGCTCAATGGTACAAAGAACATTTGCATTATTGTGTGACCATCACCACCATCCGTTCCAGAGCCTTCTCCCCATAAAACACTGACCCTCCTTTCTTCCCATGCCCTGTCCCAGGCAGCCCACCTTTGACTTTCTGTGTCTGCAAATCTGACTGCTCCAGGTGTGTCATAGAAGGGGATTCCTCTAGCACTTGTCCTTTGTGACTGGCTTCTGGAACTCTCAGTACCTCTAAGTGTTCTGCTTGCCCCTCCCCACGCCCCCACTACCATTCAGAATGTCACCTTTGTCAGAGAATTAGCTTCTCTGCTGAGGAGGGTCAAGCATTCCCAGGGGAGACTATGCTTCGGGGTTTATTGGCAATGCCAGTCAGGGGGTGATCCCTTGAGAGCAGGTTTTGATGGGGGTGACCCTGCTGGAAAGGCTTGGTCCACTGAGACTGAGACAGGGAGAGACATTCATGACAGAGAAGAATGTCGTTTTCCTGCCTGAAAAAAAAAAAATGTTGGGATATTCTAAGTTAATCTGTATAATTAGTTTTATAACATAACCACCTCCTAGATTTATGTCTCCAGGTCTGTTAACCTCATGGCTGTTCTGACTTGATTCCTTGGGGTATTATGGCTGGGGTGCCCACTAAAGACTGCTAGGAGTAATTGTAACACCCCTCTTATGTTGGGGTTGCCTTTACAATTTAGGACGTATTTTTTTTAAAGATTTTATTTATTTGACAGAGAGATCACAAGTAGGCAGAGAGGCAGGCAGAGAGAGAGTGGGAAGCAGACTCCCCACTGAGCAGAAAGCCCGATGCGGGGCTCGATCCCAGGACCCTGAGATCATGACCTGTGCTGGGCGAAGGCAGAGGCTTAACCCACTAAGCTACCCAGGCACCCCTAGGACATATTTTTATTTCTGTTATTTTATTTGGTTAAAATGGCAGGAGGTTGAGGTAGTTAGAATAGGACTTATCATCTCCATTTTTCAGGTGGGGAAACTGAGGCTCAGTGGAGTGAGGGGAACCTGCTCAGGGTTATAGAGTTGCTTGTTGGTAGAGCTGGATGGAAAACAGAGTCCTCCAGGACTCTGTCCATGTGTCATATTGAGCTGGCATTTACTAGCTCAAAATATTAAGGGTAACATCTAACGGCAGATGCAGGGTCCTCTCCCCATCCCCAACAGTTGATTTCGACCCCATCCTTCTCCAAAAGTGATACGTCACCACCCAGATGCTCAAATTAGAAACACAAGAGTCGTCCTTGACATTTCCCTCACTCTTGTTCCATATCTAATCTTCAGTGAAGTCCTGTGGTCTTTAATGCCTAGATATGCTGTCACCACACCCACTGCCCCCACAGTTCTGGCCTCCTGTAGTCCAGGCTCTGGTCTCTCCTTATATTGGGGTTAACCGTATGTATCATTGCGCCGTCCTTTCTGTTCCTCTGTGATTTCTTGAGGATTGTGGGTTTGAGCAACGTTAACCAAGTTTCCATATTGTGGTTTCTCAGAGGCTTTGGCACACTAATCATGGACCCAGGGACTCCAGTGGAGGCAGGGTGGGGGGGATGGGACTGGATATTGTGCACACCCCAAACTCCCTGCACCCTGCAGCCCTTCTCTGCCTTCTCACCCTGCCCATTGCCTGTTCTCCACACTGAAGCCAAACTGATCTCTGCAAACGGCAACACCGGTCGCGTTGCCCCCCCCCCTTCCTCCATCCAGCCTTTCAGCCTCTCTGACGCATACGGAGCACAGCAGGGGGCCCCACCCAGAACCCTCTCACCAGGCTCCTGCTCCCACATCCAGCTGCAGCCTGTTGACACTCACAGCTGCCTCTTCTGGGCAGCTACCATCCCGGGAGGCGGTGTTCCCCACCCTCCAGAGGCATCTCATGGCCAGTGTCTGCTTTGGTGGCTGGGGTCACAGGAGACCACCCACCCTCACCTCACGGAGAGAATCTCTGCTGCGCAGGTCATGCTTTGGAGCCGGCAGGGATCAGGACCCCGAGAAACTTCGCAGGAGGACACGTTCTCTTGCCACTGCTTCCCTTTCCCTTTCTGTTTCCCTCACTCTGTAGGTTTTTCCCAAAGGGTGCTCCCTGCATACCTCCCCATCTCAGCCTCTGCTCCTCAGGAATTGTCCCCAAGACTCATGCTCTCAGTCCTAAGAGGGACCCTTGCATGCCATCATTCTCTCATGAAGCAGCTTTGTCTCCCTTACGGGGACCATGTCCATATTTGTCCACCTCTCCATCCCCTGTGCTGGTGGATGCCAAATGAATGAAAACTAGCCCCATAAATACCCAGAATGCAGATGAAAAGTATCTGCACAAGATGGCAGGCAGCACGTGAACGTCCAGAATGTACGACAAGCATTGGCCAATGAGAGGAGGCAAACATCTTCATACAGAAATGAACATGGCACCCAATTCACACATACAAATGGAGATGATTATTGTGTAGATGGGAAGGCATGTTCATCCAAGGCTAGCAAATGAAATCCATAGTTAGAAAAAGAACATCTATAGACTGTTGGATTACCTAAGGTTTACTCAAGAATAGATCATCACACTGGTGGGGGTTGAGGGGGTCCGACATGACTAGTGGGAATCTAAGTCGGTATCATCACAGGGATACAGCTCCAGAGTTCAGAAAGTTGGTCTCCCATTCACCGGGTGTCCAGAACCACACTTGGCATGTAGGCACCCAGTGAATATTTGTCGAGCAATAGCTATAAAGGACCTTCAGTTTTTCATACCTCTTGATTCAGTAATTCTACTTCCTAAGGAAACCCTTGGAGAGAAGGACAAAGACAGTTGGATAAGAAGGTTCATACATTCATTTCTAAAATCAAAAGACTGGAAGCAACCTGAGTTTCCCTCAGCTGGTAATTAGTTAAATTAATTATGGCACTTCCACACTGAACAATCTCCTAGAACTAATAAAAATAGTATATTTAGAGAAGCCTGGGTATACAGAGTTATGCTACTTATAAGTGATTAATAAAAAAGAAACTTCAGGTTTTATATACAGGGTGACCTCAGTTTTTGTTTAAAAAAAATCACTTGTTAATAGTGGGTTGCAGTGATTTTTATCTGTTTCTCTCTTTTCTAGAATTTCAATAATAAGTATCTCATACTTTCATAGTCAGAAAAACAACAAAAAAGCTTTGAGAAAGAAAGCATGGTTAATAACAAAATTGTGGGCAGCCAGGAAAAGTAGGAATAACTTGTAATACTATTTTTTCCATTAATATTTCATAACACATCATTTTATGGTGGGTTATGGAACACAGCCCCCTGATGGAGTTGGCCTGGTTTTATTTAGACAACAATGAGAAGTAAGTTTTGTGCCATTGGAGACACTGAGTGTTGTTTTCATGTTCTTAGTGTATATTTTTCCATGACTTGGAGAATCTTAAAATACTGGCTCCACTCAAAAAAATAAACCCACAACTCGTTTGACTGGAATTCATTTCTCCTGTGGCTCCTGGGGTCTGTAAAAGGCATCAGGATACGACAAGGTGTTGACCTTTATTCTTTGCCTTGGCCAGAGAATTTCCCTATGGCTGGCTCAAGGTTTCCAAAAGGAAGGCAATTAAATGACCTAGCACAATTGTCTGGATTCTCGGCCCTGGGCTTATCTTGATTAGGAGGAAGTCAGTATCTAGTTGTTCTAAATTTAGAGCATAGGAAAGAGCCAGATGTTTGAGACTATCACGTGGAGAAAGCTTTAACCCATGGGGGCTTTTGTCCCACTCACCACTTCTCAGATATCTGGTTGTATGGCCTTGACGTAGAACAAAGGAATTTAGGGTTCCATTTCCCTCTTCCTAGGAAATCTGTGCTGGCTTCAGAGTACATGGCAAAGCTCCTGCTAGGGACTAAAAGGACTGGCCACATGTGCTGGCTTGTGTTGAACCTTCCTTCATCTGTAAGGTCAAGGCCAGGACCATACGCCTAGTGGCCAAGGCTCTTTATGACCTGGCCCCAGTCTCCTTCACCCACCATTTATTCCCCCTACAGTGAGAGAGCAGCATTTAAAAGAGCAAAGTCCAGGAACTAGACATGGCCTTGGCCACTAGGGTAGTGGAGAGATGGACCTGAAGCAGGAGAGGACATTCATCTGACAGAGACCTGGATCTGAAGATCCTCTTGCCTGTTCTGGGAGGCCCCTGTGTCTTCGTCATCTCCTCTGTTAAAGTGGGATGGGGTGGTTATAACAATAGGAACAATAACAATAATACCAAATCCATAAAATTTATTTCATGTATGTAAAGCACTCACTAGGGGCGCCTGGGTGGCTCAGTGGTTTGAAGCCTCTGCCTTCAGCTCAGGTCATGATCTCAGGGTCCTGGGATCGAGCCCCACATCTGGCTCTCTGCTCAGCGGGGAGCCTGCTTCCCCCTCTCTCTGTCTCTGCCTGCCTCTCTGCCTACTTGTGATACCTGTCAAATAAATAAAGTCTTTCAAAAAAAAAAAAAAAAGCACTCACTACAATGCCTGCCATGGAGTTAGTGCCTAACGCATGATAATTCTTCTTTTCTCTTGTTCGTTTGGAAAAAGTTAGCTGGGTTCTGACTAGATGCTACATACTGTGTCAGGTGGTGAAGATTCAGAAGGGGATAGGCCCTAGCTAACCCCAAGAAGCCCAAATTTTAGTGAGGGAGATGCATGGGGCACAGGTCCACATAACACGGCTCCAGGGACCCCAGTCTGCCTCCCTTTCCTGAACACACGGTGTTCCTTGTGCTTTGTGCCTTTGCCCATCTGCTCATCTGTTCCCTATGCCATAAGAACTCTCCCCCGACTCTGCCCATTTGAAGACTTTCAAAATGCAGCTTAAATATCTTCAACATTGGGAAGGCTTCCTGACCCACAAACCAGAATCATGACCTCTCCTGTCTCTCCACGGTGCTTTGCGTAAGCTGTCTGACCCTCACCTTTCCCTTCTGTCAGGGCTGGTCATGTAAGGAGCATCTCCCCATAGATCAGGAGCTTCTGGAAGGCAGGTTTATGCTTAGTTCATTTCCATGGCTCCGTGTCCAGCACAGGGCCAGGCACACTGTCGATGTTTAGAAAGTGTTTGTTGGTGGAATGGATGAATGAATGAGTATCGGCAATGTAGGAGAAACTGCTTCATTGACGGGGAGACGAGGAGGAAAGGTGCTTCCTTTCTGCTGTAGGATTTTATGAGACTATCGGATTTGCTTTGCAGGTGCTTGGGTCCCTCCTATTCATTCCATCTGTAGCTATGAACAAGGATAATTTTACTGAGTCCTAGAAAACTTGGAGGAGGTATGTGTTCTCACAGTGTCTGCCTAAGGGCCTGTTCTGAGACTGGGCTTTCAGACTGCTATATTGTCGGGAGCATGCTGAAAGGGTTAAAACCCATGTCCTCATGCTGGGCTTGTGCCATTCCATAGCTTTTCACTATGTGGGAGACCATTTAATTGCAACTGGAGTTACTAAGGCCAATATTGCAACAGAAATAATTGGATATACAACCACATGGGCTTTGGGGACTGGGACACAGACATTTAACTTAATTCTAGTTTCCTTACTTATCTGTGGGGGTAAACTGTGGATGGTTCCTTCTCCTTTCTGGACCTCATCCATTAAATGTGATTGTAGGAGGCGGGAGTTAGGGTAGTCAGACTGATTATGTCTGAGTTTCCTTCCGGCTCTGATAAGCCACGTCTGTAACTTACACGATATCCGATGGACAAAAGGCCTGCTGACACAGAGTTGCTGGAAAGTGATGTGTACGGAGTTATGGGAGGGGATCCCAATCCTCATGAGTTCAAGGCCATAGTTTTGGAACTAAAAGCTTAGAAATGCTCTGAAACTACAGATGGCCAAATCCACCCACTGGAAGTTTGGACATACTTAACTCTAATTTGTAAACTGAAAGCAGAATTTCTTGAGTTGTTTAGAGGATGCGTGGATAGATGTAACCTGGTAGTGGGTTTATGCGTTGGCTCATCCTGTATGAGGTCCACATCATAGAGTGAGGAGGCAGGTCCCCATCTAGCCCACCCTGGTCATCAGGCCGGAAAGACCCCTTCAGTGTGCTTTGCTTAGGCACCAAACCTTAATGAACCCAAGGGAGTTCTTTTAACTCATTGTATTACAGAGGCAGTAGGATCAGTTGAGAAGATCGGAAGCCACTCTTGGTAGTGAATTGTAGCATGCACTTTTCCTTTCTTTTCTTTTTTATTAAGATATAATTCTCATACCATAAACTGAACCATTTTAAAGTGTACAACTCAGGGTTTTTAGTATATTCACACAGTTATACAATCATCACCAGTAATTCCAGAACATTTTCCTCATCCCCCAAAGATGCCCCATATACATCAGCATCACACCCCATCCTCCTGCTCTCCTTGGGCTCAGCCACTGGTAATCTGCTTTCCAACTCTATGGTTTTGTTTATTCTGGAATTTTCATTAAAAAAAGACTCCCCAGGGTACCTGGGTGGCTCAGTGGGTTACACCTCTGCCTTTGGCTCGGGTCATGATCTCGGGGTCCTGAGATGGAGCCCCACATCAGGCTCTCTGCTCAGTGGGGAGCCAGCTTCCCCTCCTCTCTCTCTGCCTGCCTCTCTGCCTACTTGTGATCTCTCTCAGTCAAATAGATAAATAAAATCTTAAAAAAAAAAAAAAAAAAGAATTCCATGACATGTGGCCTACCAGGTCTGACTTTCATTTAGAATACTGTTTTCAAGGTCCACCCATGTTGAGCACATACTTTTTTGAACAATTAAAAATCATATTGATGAGGGAGCAGGAGGCTGGCTGAGGACAAAGCAAAAGCTGGCACCTTGCACTCCCTCTCCACCTGCTCCCCTCGGTAATATGTGTGACATTCCAGGCACCCCTGACTGCCCTAAAAGAAAAACAAATAGTTAACTTGCAGAGATCACAATCCTGCAAGGCAGGAGTCTCCCTTGGTTTACCAATGTCCTAGAGATTTACAACAAAGAAGCTATCTTAACAATAGCACAATTTCCAGAGGCAAATAACTCAGTTCCTCAAGCCCTAAATAAAGTTAAATTTCTTCTAAACCCAAATCTCACTAACAAGGGCGCTTGATAGGAGAAATGTGAAACTTTATCTCTAGATCTCCAAGATAGTGTTGAGAATCATTCCCAAGTATATGTCCCACTGATATACATCTAAAGAGTCTCACAAGAAGATTTTTACTACTAGTAATAAATAACCTTTCTCCCAACAATAGCTAGCCCCTCAAGGTCCTGAAGACCTTGCTTCCAAAATTCCTTAGAGACTAACATCACCCTCTTTGTTCTCACCTACCCAACTCCTGTGTATATAATCAGCCACTCCTCAGGATAACGGAGCAGCAGCTCTTTCTCCCCACGGTCCCGTCCCCATGCTTTAATAAACCACCATTTTGCACCAAAGATGTCTCAAGAATTCTTTCTTGGTCATAAGGCTCCTACCTC
Organism: Mustela nivalis; assembly: GCF_964662115.1. Classification (NCBI taxonomy): domain Eukaryota; kingdom Metazoa; phylum Chordata; class Mammalia; order Carnivora; family Mustelidae; genus Mustela; species Mustela nivalis. The sequence goes on from NC_139032.1 coordinate 62,136,200, forward strand.
ACCCCATTGAACCTCACCTATGTTCCAGAACTTCATCAATATATGTGTATCAACTTTCAGCTAGCATACAGACAAAACAAAAGTGTCCATTTTGTATGACCTACCAATGCTTCTTCATGGACCTGATGAAGAACTACGCTAGTCTAGCAAGGCCTGTCCCAGATCCTTCTTACTTCCTTACTCCAGTTCAGTTTTGGCTTTACAAGAATCATACCGACCTTTAAAATTAAGAATAGGGGCACCTGGGTGGCTCAGTCAATTAGGTGGCTGCTTTCAGCTCAGGTCATGATCCCAGGGTCCTGGGATCCAGCCCCTTCCTTGTAGGATTACCTGCTCAGCAGGGAGTCTGCTTTTCTTTCTCCCTCTGCCATTCCTCCTGTTCATGCTCTCTCTCTTCTTCTCAAATATATAAATAAAATCTTAAAAAAAAAAAAAGATTTGGGGTTCCTGGCTGGCTCAGTTGGTGAAGCACATAACTCTTGATCTCTGGGTTATGAGTTCAAGCTCCACAGTGGGTGTGGAGATTACTTAAAAATAAAATCTTAAAGAAAAGAAAGAAAATTAAGAATCAAATCGATTGACATTTTCATTTTTTCTCCCGTCTTTGCTGGCAGGTTTAAAAGTCATTTTCCAACCCAAGATTATTTAAAGACATACAGCTTCTCCTGTCATATTTTCATGGTTTCATTTTTACATTTATAACTTCCATTCATCTGGAATCTGTAAATGGTATGAGGTAGGCACCTCATTTAATTTTTTTCACACGTAGTTAGCAAATTGTACCACAACACATCTTTTTCTCATTGATTTGGAAACAATAGCCTTAGCGTCTACTGCTCTCTATAAATAGTCAGGACTATTTCTGACCCTACTTTTCTGTGTGGAGCTGTCTTCTTTTCAGCTACTAGCACACTGTTAACTTTCTTGCCCTTTTATGATATAGTTTCATGTCTGTTAGGAGAAGTTTATGTTATCACTCATTCAAACATGCCTAGTTATTCTCTTATGTTCATTATTTTTATTTTAAGAGATTTCATGTCATGTGTATTGCTATATTATTTAATAATTTATGTTCTGCCTTGGAGAACAACAGAAACAAGTAGCTTTGTGAGACCTTCTAGACGAAGCAAGCAGGGCATCTGTGAGCTGGAAGGACCAAGGAAACACTAAATGTTCATGAGGTCTGACATAGCAAATACCGTGTGCCCACTAGTGTACAGCTGCCTGGGGAGAGCCTCTTCTGTGAAGACTGAACAGAGAACCAGAAAGGCCCGAGACTCTGGAGTCACAGGATTACGGCTGTGGCTGCTCTACTCCCTCCAGTTTAGGCAAGAGTGGAAGACTCTGCTGTTTTGTTCAAGCCATGATGACATGAAATGGAACATCAACCCCACTAATTTCAACCCCTAATTTGGTTGTCTGGAGTAGGATTTGCAGGACAGTGGATTTTGTTTTTTTGTTTTTTTTAGGATTTTATTTATTTATTTGACAGAGCAAAAGAGAGAGAGAGAGAGAAAGAGAGAGGGAGAGTAGCAAAGGGAAGAGGAGAAGCAGGCTCCACACTGAGCAGGGAGCCCAATGCGGGACTTGATCCCAGGACCATAGTGTAAGGTTTTGCAGGTGAGGTAAACACAGCACCAGGCAAGGTAGGCACAAGGCAAGATTTATTAAAGGCACTCTCGGGCAAAGTTTCAGGGCTCAGGAGAAGGGGAGCCAGGAAAATTGCACCGGGAGGGGGTGGGCACCCTCCAGTGAGGTTCCTCAACTCCAGAAAGGGGAGTGGGGGAGGTCGTACTGGGAGGGAGTTGGCGGGGGCTCGGGGGGGTGGGGTGGTGGTGGTGGTGGTGGTGGTGGTCTTTTATCCGGCCAAGGTAGGGCATGGGCTCACATCCATATTTGGTGATCAGAAGGTATGGGGTGAGGGCTCCTGATACTCCTGTTTCCTGCATAGGTCTCGGGTTACCTATGGAGCCCTGACCTGGGCGTACACCCTTTTGGCGGGAGGGTCTAGGGTTAAGGAAGATGGGGAGGGGACTGGAAGATGGCGGGGTGGTCATTTCTATTGTTCCTCCTGCATTCCCAGAATGGCCGACCCAACACATAGGATCATGACCCAACACATAGGATCATCACCGGAGCTGAAGGCAGACACCTAACCAACTGAGCCACCCAGGCACTCCCAGTATCTGCATTTTAACAAGATACTCAGATGACTTAAGGCCTATTAAAATTTGGGAAGTGCTGTAAAATTGTAGCCAGAGGGAATGCTTTCCAGGTTTTGGCGGTGATGCAGTCGTTCCCCATTATTATAGGAGTTTGATTATTTTAGTGTCATTTGGAAGAAGTTTGAGAAAAGGCTTTGGGTTACCATGATGTAGATTTTGAATGTTGTTATGTTGAGGTCTGGAACCGATGACCAAGAAAGAATTCTTGAGATGTCTTCGGTGCAAAAAGGTGGTTTTATTAAAGCACTGGGACAAGATCCATGCGCAGAAGGAACTGCTGTCCTGGGATTTGTGAGGGGGCAACTGATTATATACTTTGGCGCTGGGGCAAGTAAAGATAGGGAAGTTTCAAAAAGATTTTCATCTGCTAAAGAAGACTTACAGGCTACCAGAGGCCCTGCTCTTGTCAAACCAAGGTTGTTTTTCCTCTAGCGAGCCATTAACATGAAGACAGTTGGGAGCTTCCTGGAGGAACGTTATACTCTGCCTGCCTCAGGGATTTGTCAATTGGCTGCAGGGACATTTAATTGTATCTACATTTCCTTCTACCTTTGTTTCCCACATCAACCAAGTGGGACCAGAAACCACAGGCTCTTTGTGACAGGATATGGGGGAGGGGGGCAGTCGGTGCTGTGTATGAAGCCAGAACATGAAAATCACATCCCAAAGGTCACCAAAATCACCACCAGGCATCATTAGACCAACAAGAAAGAATCCTTCTGTTGCGTTTCTGAAGGGCAGTGTGTGTCCCCCAGAAGGCTTTGCCCACACTCCTTTCTTTAGCAAATTAAAAATGCCAACTAGTGTCCACAGGAAAGCTTCTCATCCTGAGCTGATAAAAGGGAATGGAGGGGTTCTGGAAAACTGGTTTAGCATCAGGCACGCATTTCCTTCTTCTTGGTAAGTAAAAGAAATTTGTGAGGTCATTGAGGAAATCATGTTTTGTAGGGTCTCAGCATTGTGCCCGAGGGCTGCCTGGGGGAGGGGGGGGCATATTCACAGACTTGAATTATGGGAGTATTAGCACAAGGAGAGACAAATTCTTTTAAGGAAAAAATTAACTAATGCTCAATTCTCATCTGTCAGGGCAGAATAGGCAGGAAAAGCCTGGGGGAGGCATAGAAAGCTATTGAAATGATTCTAAGGAGAATAAGACTCTTTAGGACAAAGTGGCTCATTCTTTATTGCTGTCAAACCCTTTATTCCCTGGAGACTTTGAAACAATACCAGCGCATAACTCTCATTGTGGAATTGACAAACATCCTACCTCTCTTAATGGTTTCATGGAGTTGTTGTCTCAACAGGAAGTTCTGGTCATTGTCACACATTCTTCTTGTTTATTATTAGTAATAATAACCCCTTGCATCACAATCAGACTGTAAACCTTACAAGGCTTTTCCACACAAAGTAGGTCATCTGTTCTTTCCTGAGAATCCCATGAGACAGCAGAGTGAGCAGGCCTTAATGTGCCCATTTCACAGAGGAGGGGACTGAGGGTTGGAGGAAATTATAGGACTTTACAGTTTGTAGTAAATGGGAGCCACAGGCCTCAGACTCCCATTCACCGACCACGGGAGGTCTCCAAGACACATTTGACCAAGGGTCTTTGACCTTTAAGCCTCCCAGTCCACCACTCCATCCAGAGATTTTTTTTTTTTTTAAGATTTTATTTCTTTATTTGACAGAGAAGGAGATCACAAGTAGGCAGAGAGGCAGGCAGAGAGAGAGGGGGAAGCAGGCCCCTTGCCAAGCAGCGAGCCTGATCCCATCTGGGGCTCGATCCCAGGACCATGAGATCATGACCTGAGCCAAAGGCAGAGGCTTGACCCACTGAGCCACCCAGGTGCCCCACACTCAGAGATTTTGTCTGTGCAAATGCATAACAGGACACCACCCACGTGTAAAGATCACTCTCCACAGTTTTATGCTAAAATGCGATATGTGACTTCAGTGAGGTTACAGTCTTCAGATTAGATTCACATACATAGACATCTCTGATTCTGTGTATGCTGTCTGTCTAGATGTTTCCCACTACAACAGGCCTTGGTTAAACCTTTGTTAAGAATCTACTAAGTGAAGTATGATTCATTATATATCAGCGGGAACTGGTTTTAAGTTATTTTTGACTTCGTAAGTTTGATTCATTTCACTCACTGGGGAGGCTGATGGCATCTTCTTTTTGCCTTTCTATACACTATGCTTCTACTCTGAACTTCCCAAATTTTCTCTAATGTTCCATTCTCTCTTTAATATGTTCTGTCTAGAATATCCTTCCCTTCCTCACTTCCTCACCATCTTCACCCTTCTTGTCCTTATGGAATTCAACTTAAAAGATTTTCCTTTGTGAAGACTTTCAGACCTGTAAGGACCTATTTTATATTTTTATATTTTAGCCAGAGGCTTCTATTGAGGTTAAACAATAACCTTGTTGTTTAACCCTTAAATTGTCCCTGCTCCCCTTCCTCCAGGGGACTTACTTAAAAACAAGTCCCCGAAACCAGCCTCAGGTAACAAAGCACAGATACAAGGATGGGTCAGGCCAGGTGGATTCATCCGATCAGTGAGGAGTTGCATACTGTCTCCCTAGCTACCAAAGAGTATGGGGCCCCGCCCTTTGGGAGCCTTTTGGGCACCAATCCTAACCAAGGTGAAATTGTAATTCAATTGGTCACCTCGCAACACTGTGCAGTTTCTCCGTGTGTTACAATTTCATTGGCCACCTGTGTGTGGCCAGGCCCAACCCCATGGCCCTTGCCCTTAAAAGCCAGTCCGTAAAGGAGAGTGGGGTTGCCCTCTCTGTAAGAGGCGTGGCCCTGGCCGGTCAGTTTGATTCTTGATGCTTGGCGTGAAATAAAGCTTTGCTTGACCTTCGCTTTGTGTCAGTTTTGCTCCTTTAATCACGGACTCATTTTGGGGGCATAGCAAGACTCAAAGCTAGAAACTTATACCCCTAAAAGCACTTTGAATGTATCTCTGTTGTACCACGGATATATTAGAGTCTGAAATATATTTCATTTAGCTCTCTATACACTGGGATTTCAGCTAGATTGGGAGCTACTTTGGGGACAGGAATGACCTCTTCAACTTCCTCTCTATCCTCTGAGCTTGGAATCTGACAGCTGATGGGAATTCACTAAGGTTTGATCTAAATTCCTCTACCTAATAGTTTTAGTGCATCAGGAATACTTTTTAACCAGATACCACTTCAGTGTCTGCATTTTAGGTGATAGGAAAGTCCTGTTAAGCAAAGCAAGAGTATCGTAGCTCCTCGTATTAAAACAGGAAGTACACCAAACTTCTCTCATTGATTTATCTTAGATTCTGTTCTTTTATGTCTCCCAAATTAGAGTCATTTTGGAGTAGAACTCCTTTATCAACACCCTTCATGACTTTGTCCCAGACCAGTTCTGCATGTGTTCTGCATTTTCTTTGGTACCAGAGCATTTTTCCCAACTTCTTCACAATTAGGGAATTAATGGTCAATGTTCTCAACCTTGGCTATGTGTTGTAAAAGGAGCTTTAAAAAATACTGATGAGACGTTTTCATGGAGTCCTCTTGTGTCTTTTGCTGAGTAGTACACACACAGAATTAGACTCTGACAAATCCAGCGGGAAACAGCTCCTAGAGGGCATGAGCTCAACAGAGATTTTGGTAGACTCACAGTGCTGGTGGTTAATGGATTTCTGAGTAGCTATATTAGAGAGCCCTCAGTTAGTATCCTGGACCATCAGTTGAGACCCCAGGAAGTCTGTGCCTCTCTCTCTTTAGAATAAAGCTAACTGCCTGCCAGACAAAACAAAACAAACAAAACAACAAAAGACATGACACTCTTTAAAGGAAGGTAACAATCCAGACTGTTAACATAGTATCAACAGTGTCCAGCAAATAAGCAAAAAATTACTGGAAACACAAAAAAGCAGGGAAATGTGCACCCAACTAGAAGAACAGTTAATAAAAACAGGTCTAGAGATGATAAACTGATGAAATTAGAAGATAAAAGCTTTACACAGCTATTATCAACTCATGCGTAGGTTTAGAAAAAGAGGAAGAGATGGACATAATGAGTGAACAGATAGGAGAATCTCAACAGAGAAATGGAAATGACAAAAAAACCAAATAGAAATTCTAGAACTAAAAAACCTAACATCTGAAATTAAAAATTTATTGGATAAGATAAAGGCAATTGAACACTGCAGAAGGAATTGGAAAAGGTAAATAAATATGTGGGGATGTTGAACATTTTTTTCTCTGTACTTCAGCCAGATGATTGAGGTCCTTGATAGTCTTAAGTCATGGTGACAGTACATACCTTTGGTATGACATGATGAGAATGATACTTTACCTCTGTGGCCTTCCTTCCTAAAATCTTAACTCTAGTCTGAATTTGAGGAAAATATCATATAAATCCCAAGGACATCTTCAAAGATAACTAACATTTCTCAAATGTTAGTTATACATAACTAACATTCTCTAGGTCTTAACAGCCAGGGAGAGCCTAAGAAGACATGATGACTAGATGTAATATGGTATCATGGGTGGGATCCTGGAGCAGAAGAAAGACATTAGGTAAAAACTAAAGAAATCTCAGTAAAGAAGGAGTTCAGTATGTAAAGAATGTACCAGTAATGGTTCACTCACGGTATCAAATATACCATACCAACATAAGATGTTAACAATAAGGGACACTGGGTGCAGGATACATGAGACCTGTCTTCTACTATGTTTGCAATTTTTCTGTAAATCTAAAACTATTTTATTCTAAAATAAAGAAGGTTATTGAAAAACCCGACGTAACTAGGGCTGGCATGGATGTGGAGCAATTGTAACTCTCCCATTGCTGGTGGGAGTATAAAATGGAATACTTTGGGAAGCAGTTTGTGAAATTCTTTTTTTTTTTTTAAGATTTTATTTATTTATTTGAGAGAGAGACAGTGAGAGAGAACATGAGAGGCGAGAAGGTCAGAGGGAGAAGCAGACTCCCCATGGAGCTGGGAGCCCAATGCGGGACTCGATCCCGGGACTCCAGGACTGTGACCTGAGCCAAAGGCAGTTGCTCAACCAACTGAGCTACCCAGGCACCCAGTTTGTGAGATTCTTATAAAGTTAACCATATGCTTGTGATCTAAACCAGCAGTCTCACTCCTGAGTACTTAACCAAGAGAAAGAAAAACGTGTTGCCACAAAGACTTGTATGTGAATGTTGATGGAGGCTTTATTCAGAATCATCACAACCTGGAAATAACCAAAATCAACTGCTGAATAGAGCAATGAATTGTATTAATCTATGCAATGGAATATAAATATATAAATGATATATATAAGCAATGACAAAGGAATGCACTATTGATATATACAAAATATGGATGAATCTAAAAAGCATACTCTAAGTAAAAGAAGCCAGACATGAAAGAGTTCATACTGTTGTCATTCTATTTACAGAATGATTCCAATTCTAGAATTCCATTATATATATATATATACATATATGTATATATATATATAAAATAAGGGACACAACAAGCAAAAATAATTCAAGGTAGGAAAATCAGAGCAATGGTTGCATCTTGAGGTCTGGGGATGGGGGATTGATTAGGAAGGGACAAGAGGGAATTTTCTGGATGGAAATGTTCCGTGTCTTGACAGGGGTACAAACTATACAGGTCTATGCATTTGTTAAAACACCTTAAGATGTATAGTTAAGATTTACAAATTAATGAGGTATGTATGTCAAGTATATCTCATTTTTTAAGGCAAAAATGCTGATATCTGGGGACGCCTGGGTGGCTCAGTTGGTTGAGCAGCTGCCTTCGGCTCAGGTCATGATCCCAGCGTCCTGGGATCAAGTCCCACATCGGACTCCTTGCTCAGCGGGGAGCCTGCTTCTCCCTCTGCCTCTGCCTGCCATTCTGTCTGCCTGTGCTCGCTCTCCCACCCCCTCTGATAAATAAATAAAATCTTAAAAAAAAATGCTGATATCTGTGTGCCACCCCTAGAGATTCTGATTTTATGGTTTTTAGATGTCAGGTATTAGATTTTTTAAAAGCTCTTGCAGAGAAGGTTAAAAAAAATATGGTTGTAAGTATTTGTCTGGTGATAGGATCCTTTGTCGTTGCTGTTTGCCATGTAGGTGCTTCTCTAACTTTGATGTATGGACCCTGGAAGCTGGATGCATGGAATTATGTGCCTGCTTGATGGTTGGGTCTATGTGGGGTTGGCTTATTGGCCAATACCAACATGCCAAAAGGCCCAAGAAGAAGACAGGAGCAGGATGGAGCCCTCAAAGAGCCCCCCCAGCTCTCTTTCTGCTTTCTTCTGCCTCTTCTGATCGTGTCCTGCTGCTTCAGGGCGTGTACTGCTAAGGTATCAGGAGCACTGGAAGGGACAAGTGGAGGCATTATGATGAGGCCAGGGGACTTCTTATTCCAGATACAACTGCGGAAAGTTGTCTGTCTCTCTTCAGTCAGCTGCTATCACATAGACAACAAACTCCCGCCGGATTCTGCCACCTGGCCTAATCTTGTCTTGATTTTGTCCTCTTGGTGACTTCAGGGGGGCTGTAGAAAGGGAAAGACATGTCCATGTGTTGGGCGCATACCAGACCCTCTGCTGGAACTCTCCTGCTGCTTTCCACTTCTAGGTTAACACTCCAACTACACAATTTTCTTGTTAGCCGCTTTCCTTCTTTTGAAGCTGACAGGCAACCCATTAACATTTTTAGGGCAAAAAAAAAAAAAAAAAGCTTTCCTTAAAACTCTATCCAACATTAATAAAACTGTGTAATAAAACCAGAAATGATAATTCGTAACAGTTATTCCATGGATGCTCTTTGTCTGATATTTACTTCAGAACACATGGCCGAGGTTTCCGAGAGGTCTCGGAACTTTGACTAGCAGTTTCATGTAGGCTGCATCAGTAAATAACAGCATAAATGTAGACACTTCCAGCTGCAAGGAGCTTTGCTGGTCATCTAGCCCAGGCCCCTCAGACGGTGCCTGAGTAGCGGCAGCATGGCCCCTGGTCTCTGCCCATATACCTCCTGAACAAGGAGCCTTAGGAGACAACCCGATATGTCTATGAGCCAATCTGACACAATTTTTCCTAGTATGATGCCACACTTGGTTATCTTAGTCTCAGAGAACATCAGATCCCTTTTCTTGTTTGCTGTCCACAAGCTTTTTCTCCCACAAGTTAAATGTCTTTAGTTGCTCAAAACATGCCTCCTAGGATTTGGATTTCTCTGCACTCAACCAGCCTGTTTTCACTCTCTTATAAGTCCTGGTCTAATTCCATTCAAATCCAACACAGTTCATTTGCATCCATGTTGCTGGAACACCTTCTCAGTGCCAGGCGCTAGACTTAAGTGCTTTGGGGAAGAGAAAGTCAGGACTCGCTTTGTGAATGAGAGAAGGCTTGTCCCCAAAAGCCCTACAAGGCGGCTTGTGGTATGGGGCCAGAGAGAGGGATGGCATCCTGTTCCCCAACACACCCCACTCCTGTCCCCGGTTCCCAGGCTCTCAACTTGCATTGCAACACATTAGCTAAAATATACAGCTGTGCAGGCTGAGGGCATGGTTAGAGGAGACTGGTCTTCAATGTTTGATGAAGGCATGTTAGTTGACTAGGTCTCTGTAGTCCAAATTCCTGGGAGGGACATCTGATTGGCCCAGCTTAAGTTGGAGCTCCATCAGCTGTCTGCAGAAAGGACTGGGTCACCTGGCACAAGAGGTCACGTTTTCTGGGCTAGGGACAAGGAAAATTCTATGAAACATGAGTGTGGATGGGGAGAAAATAATAAGCGTCTTAGAGATATAGTATAGATATAATTCCATAACCTATAACATCCATAGGTATATATAAGCAGTATATAATATCCATAAGCATTAATCCTGAAAGATGGGTGTTTTCTCCAATTCATATCTGGGGAAATGGATCCAGAGAGATGAAGTGACTTACCCAAAGTTACTGCTTATTAATGGCAAAGTCGTGGTTTGAATTCAGGGCTGCCACATTGCCTCTTGGAGTTCCCTCAATAATTCTTTCTGGAACTTGTTTAGTCACTCACTTATCTCTTCATTTATTCATTCAACTAGAATTTTTCCTGCATGGACTATGGGTCTGGCATTATGTGAGGACTGGGATTCAGCAATTAGCCACAGACAGGCCTGGAGGGACAGCCATCAAGAGCATGAGAGATGGTTCCTACCCTTCTGGTTTTGTTGGAGAGATGAGACCTATGGACACCATAAATTCAGGCTTTGTTGCTGGAGTGAACCAAGATGATAAGGGCTTCAGGATGTCAGAGCAGAGAGATCTCCAAGATGTGGAGTAGCTGAGGAAGCCTCCTGGAGGCAGAACTCTGATTAGTGCCCAAGGATAGAGAGAGAGGGAGGGAAAACACCGCATTGCGGAGGGAGTTGTGCTAACTCTACTTCCTGAGTACTGTTCATTGACATCCACTTCTCTCCATCCCCTGTGGGCCCTCCCCTGATCTGGCTCACTGGCATCCCTTCCCTGGACACAGCCCAAGCCCCCCAGCAGATCTGTCCCCTCCTTGTCTTGTTCTCTGCCAATCCATTGTCAATTTAATTGGACAAAACAAAACAGAACACTTCAAACACATAAAAAATTTAGCAAATAGTAAATTTTGATCCAATAGATAATATTTCACCATATTTACTTTAGTTCTGTCTTTTATAGAAGTGGAACATCGTAACCTCAGCTACATTCCCACCCTATCCCTTAATACTCCGTCACAGAGTAAACATTATTCTAAAATGGATGTGATTTATTCCTACATGTGTTTTTCTACCAATGACCCACAAACCATATGGTATCAGCTTCATGTTCTTTTGCAAGTTGCCTTTTTCCCCTACCCTGCTCATTGCATTTTCAGATTTGTCCCGGCTGCATGGAGACCTAGTTCATTCATTTAACCCTCATGTAGATTCTCTTGTAGGAATTAATCATAGTTTACAGAGTTGCTCCTCTACAAGACCCTGGGTTAGGTCTTTCTATTTTCACTATGAAAAATGGCACTGCGGTGACTATCCTCACACATGTCTCCCAAGAACCAGAGTTGCTGGATCAAGAGCAAACATGTTGACTTTACCAGGTGTTGTAGACAGTTCTTTACAGGATGAGGCAGGTTACATGTGCATTTCATCGTGTGTCTGAGGATGGGTGTTCCAATGGCTCCACATCCTCAGAGATGCTTGCTATTATCAATCTTTTCTTCTCTCTTTTTTTTTAAGATTTTGTTTATTTATTTGACAGAGATTATAAGTAGGCAGAGAGGCAGGCAGAGAGGGGTAGGAAAGAGGCTTCCTACCAAGCAGAAAGCCTGATGCGGGGCTCAATCCCAGGACCCTGGGAGCGCAACCTGAGCTGAAGGCAGAGGCTTTAACCCACTGAGCCACCTAGGCGCCCCGATCTTTTCTTTTCTCAATCAGGTCCCCCTTTGCCCATAGCAGACAGGTGGATCTTTTAAAAATACACTCCTGACCACGTCCCTTCCCTATCTAAAATCCCTCCAATGGGCCCCATTGCTCTTGGTATAATACCTAGTGTCTTATTCTGCATGAGCCAGTGTGTGCCCCCCTTTCCAGGCTCACCTCTCTGTCCTCTTCTGTTCCACCTTGTATGCATATGCACACACAGGCACACACCCACACGCCTCCCCCTCCACATGCATATATTCTGTGGTCCAACCAAATCAAATCACACTCATATCCCCTATCCTGCCCACCCTCTGTTGTCGTTGAGCCTTGGTGAAGCTGTTGCCTCTGTCTAGAATACTCTTTCCCTCCTTCAGAGAGCTGATTGCTCCCAGCCCTCTGCTCCCAGCTTGATGTCTCCTCCTCTGGGATGCCTCTGCAGGCATCAAAGACTTGAGTTAGACACCTCTCATCCCCTTGCCTCAGCTCTCTCGCCTCTGACATCACAATTTTCCGGACATTGTCCTGTAATCACCTGTTTTTTGTCTCCCTATCCCACTAGACTGTGGACACCTTGATACCAGGGCCTATGGTCAATGTGCCCGGACTATCTACTGGGTGAATCTATTAGATAATCCACGGGCAAGAGATAGGTGAGCGTGGAGCAGAAGCAGCGACGTGGGAGTAGTTGAAATCAAACTGGAGAGAATGTACGACCCCATCGCTCTCATAGCCCCAACTTCCATTAGGGAAATCGAGGCTCAGCTGGGTGGCTTGTCCTGTCCAGAGTCATGTGTTTGATAAAGGGCAGGGCTGGATTTGATTCCATCTTCAGACTCCGTGCCTGGGCTTTCTCTGCCGCACTTCAGCTGCAGTGAGAGGAAGGAGCCAGCCCAAGAGATGGAGGGTGGGAGAGGGGTGGCGGGTGGTGAGTTGTCAGAAAGGGGAGGCTGTGCAGGAGAGGGTAGTCCTGAGATCTAGGACACAGGTGGAGGGCTGAGCCCAGCAGACATGACCCCGGATCCTGTGGGCCAGCAAGGAAGGAAGAACCTACGGCCAAGTTTCTAGAACAGACACTTGTCAGGCTGCCATGGGAGCTAGCCCTCCTCTTGGGGGGAGCAGACCTACGGAAGGCAGTTCAGCATCTCCCTCAGCACCCAGCCCACCCGAGTGGCCTCTTCCTGTTGCACCAGAAGAATGATTTCTCAAGACTGTCCTCTGGTAGGAGGGAGACCAGAGCCAAGGACAGCTGGGTGGAAATATGGGCCCAAGGCAAAGAGGCGGGAGCTGGCCCAGGGACGAGAGCTCCAGTGGAGAGGGCGCAGGTCAGGCTCAGAGGCTCCAGGACCACGGGCATCTAGAGGAGTCCTGTGGGCGGGCTCACGTGTGGCAGGGCGAGGGGACATCAGTAAAATAGGGACAATGGTAGCTATCCTTCCCAGCTTGGTGAGGATTAAGTAAGATGAAATACGGAAAGGGCCGAGAATACTGCTTGGCAGGAAAGATCAATCAGCCACAGCTATCTATGGTTATTTTGTCATGGGGCCATCAGGAGCCACGAACAGGACAACATGGTGGACGTACTCTGCATACCTGTGTCAGTGTTGGTGCGCAGCCTTCTTTTGTTAGGAGCTCAGTAAACAAGCATGGATGCTGATGGAAAATCCAGCAGACGGAGAGGAGGGGTGTGGAATTCAATGACCAGTCACCTTCCTCCAGGCCTGGAGTTTCTTCACCAATCATCAGAGACACACAACTCCATTTGGGAAGGATGCCGAGAGATGACACAGTCCTGTCCTCCAGCTACACACAAGGGGAAACGGAGGCTCGTAGGGTAGAAGGGACTTGTCCGGGGCCAGACACAAGGCATCAGGGGCGAGCTTCCCAGCTTCAGATCCAACACTTTTCCTTCTGTCCCCTCGGTTCAGGCCAAGCTCAGGACGGGGCTCTGTCAGGAGGTTTGGGGGTGGCGTGTCTCCCTGCAGGTGTCCCCTCCCCCACCAACATCAGTGGGGCTCCCACCAGCTCTGAGAACCTCGACCTATGAGCTCTCCCTGCTTTGAATGCTGTCTTCCTGTTTTTCCAAGGCCCACAGTTGAAAAAGAATTGAAAGCCACTTCCAGCTCTGGTTTCCCCTCCAGAGCTTTCCTTCCCTGGGCCGCCCTGAGAGGTCGGGAGCCGGTCAGCAGCATGTATGTACCTGCTACCTTCACCAAGTTCTCTTCAGCCTTGGGCAAGTGTGAGCATTTCCTTTCCCCTCAAACAGAGCTCCCTCCTTCCTCCCTCCTGCCTTTTCCTAAAACCACCCACACCTTGCCATTGGACTACCAACCACCCACACCTTGCCATTGGACTTGCCCAAATGGCATGAGCAAAAGCTTATTCTGAAGGACCTCGGGTGTGCATCCTTGTTGCTAAGGTGGGATTTCTCTGCTGAAAAACAGTTGCCGGAGTACACAGGTACAAAATGCCAGGCCTTCTAAGAGCTCATTTGTGAGGTAAATGTTGACCAGCGAGCCCAGCAATTATAGGCATGCCAACAGCGGGAAATGAAGATTTAGCATTTTTCTTGTAGCTATCTGCCCGTGTGGGGAAGCTATTGGATCAGTCCATGGGATGGTTTGCTGCTGTGACAAATCTCTCCTAGGGGCAGACGGGCTGCCCTTTCATGAAGTAGCCTCACACACATTTCTTTGTCTGAACCGTGCAACTGGTCTGGATGGGATTATTTTCTCTGCTTCCCTGATGAGCAAATTGAGGTTTACAGTGGTCAGAGTCACTTCTAAAGATTAAGAGATGCACGGCTTCCCCCAGGGGCTTCTGATTCCACACCCAGCTCTCCCTTACCAGCTATTCTTCTGAAGGAAATCCAGAGTTTTTAACTTAGGACACAATTCTACCTTGAATTTATAGTTCAGAGGCAAATAAGTGAATTAGAAGACGGCCACAAAAGGGACAAATTATGGTGAAGTTAGGGGACCATTGAATCAAGGAGAAGTGGGCCATCCCAGTCTGGTGTCCTGCTCCGCTTTTAAACTAGTCAGACCACACTTCTCCCCAGAGCTCCCTTCCCACACCTTGGGGTAGAGTGTGTTTTCCTCGTCTAAGACGACCTTTCCATGCCCTGTGCTTCTCCACTGCAATTCTCACACCACATTGTCATTTGCTTGTTTCTAAAGCTCTCTTGTCCTTGAAATGCCAATAGAGTATTACCCCCACCTTAAAAGACCACCAGAGACGTGAGTCAAAGCCAATCAGCAAGGGTCGTTTATTGCAGGTTCGAACCTGGACCTCTGCGCCGCTCGTTGCCAATAGAGGTCTGGAGCTGGGTCGGTGCAGGATTTTTATAGACAGATACAAACAAGTTTCGGGTGGGGCTGAGCTGATTGATTGACAGTTTGAACAGGCATACTTGGCGTCAGTGGATTGGGTCAGGGGACCCACCTGCGAAAGCAGACAAAGCAAACTTACAGAAGCAGAACTGGCCGGTTAGCCCACGCATGCGAAAAAAGCACTATCAGGATATTGAAGGCCTGGTTACTATCAAGTAAAGACAATTGGGAGTCTGGTGGAATGTTACATTCCTGCTATCAAGCATCCTTGTTAATGAGATTTAGGTTTAGAAGAAATTGAACTTTATTTACTTTTCCTTCTACTTCCACCTCCTTCGGTTTTTTTATGGAGGGGAGGGTGACATTAGGCTTGAGGAACTGAGTTCTGTGTCTTTGGAAATTGGGCTATTGATAAGGTAACTTCTTTGTTGTAATCTCAAGGACATTTGCAAACCAAGGGAGACTCCTGTCTTGCAGGATTGTGATCTCAGCAAGTTAACTATTTATCGTTTTATGGCAGTCAGGGCTGCCTGAGGAATGCTACACATATGGAGGGGAGTGGATGAAGTGGGGGGGGGGGGTGCAAGGCGCCAGCCTTTGCTTTGTCCTCAGCCAGCCTCCTGCTCCTTCATCCTGTGCACAATGGGTTCCTCAGGTAAGGAAGGACCACTGGGGCACCATAGCCATGTTCAGTGAGATGCCACTGCTGCCAAGCTGGTGCGGGACAGCGTAGCTGCACAGCACAGGGCTCCGTGTGGGGCTGGGCTGGAAGCAATGGTGTCTGGAGGTCCAGAGAGAGGCCTGCAGCAGCTGGAGCAGTGACAGGGGCTGAGGAGTGGCCACTATGGAGGTTCTAGGAAAGTGGGTAGCTTCCGAGGAACTCTGGGAGCCATAGGCTTGGGGCTTGGGTTGGGATTCAAGTCTTTGGGTCAGGGACTCCAGTGACCCTGAGGAAACAGGCTGCGAGGCCCAGACTGGTATCAGGAGGGAGTCCAAAGCCCTTCCGGCCCAGTTGCCAGGCCCACCCGAGTTGAGACTTCTGCGCACCCGAGGGAAGGCAGTGCTGCCGATCTGGGGCCGCCATGGCTGCAGGGAGAAGAAAGGGCTGGGACTGGGGAGCCAGGCAAGGCATTTCAGGAATCCTCATCTCTCTTACCACCAAATGGCAGAAGCGAAGAGTTCTGACAGTTTAAGATATAAACAGTGAAAACCAATGTTTGGTTTAGAAATTGCCATAACCGGGCTTTTTAGGTCACGGCCTGCCCCATTTTCACACAGAGTTTTTTGTGATTCCTACAGTAGAGGAGACGTGTCTTCCCCTCCCGTAGAATGACCAGTTTCCTTCCTGGGTCCATCCCTCTGATCCCCACGGACAGGCTGACGCCCAGAAGGCATATTGAGCAACAGAGCTCACATCTTGCCAAACAATTTGAATTCGATTTTCTGGGTGAAGAGTTATCACCCAGTTACTCTGAAGAAATGGACTGTTCTTACCGCATTTGGAAGGGAAGTCCTCAGTCCCTGCATCCTGGTCCCCCACAGTGAGGACCACCAGCTCTTCTGCTTATCTGGGAAGCAGTGCGGCAGAAAGGCCAGGGCCAGGGCGTCATATCGTTGAAAGAAGGGAACTCGTGGTATTTACTGAGAACTTGCTGTGTACAAACATGGTCTTGGGCCTTTTACTTATATCATTATATGTCTATCCACTTGTATGCTACAGCCCAGGGACATAAAGCTTTACCGTCCCCAAACCCCTGGATGAGGAAGTGGAGGCCCAGGCTCCATACAGCGAGAGTAATGGGCCTCTCTGGGATCTTCACATTCTGCCTCTCTGGAGAGGCCCAGAAAGGGGTGACCCAGCCTTTTCAGAGCTAGGATGGCTGCTGGAGCTGGTCTGGCCACCAGGAGGTTTCCGATCTCTCAAAGCCTCTCTCACGCCAGTCTCTCCGGTTGACATTGGCTGGGACAATGGCGGGCTGGCCCAGGCACCCAGAGGCAAAGGCCCCATCCCGGCCCAGCGCCCTTCCTTGGTTAGGGGAGAGTGCGGCTGGGCTGCGGCTTCTCTGCCAGGGGACCATGAACCCGGCAGAGAGGACGCGCTGGCCGCGCAGGTTTGCCTGTGAAGGAAGCCAGCGCAGTGGGTTGTAGGGAATCTGATGAAAATAATCAGCTGCAAAGTCCTAAAAAACAAACAGTCCATGATCCAGAGGTTTGAACAACAGCCCCCTCAGCCAGATGGCCGCAGGAGGCGTGCCAGGGAGAGAAAATGATCTCCCGCCCTGAATTTCCTCTTTGTTCTGCATGTCATGGGCCTCCACCCCTCTCGTGCGCCAGCCACCCAGACAGAGTCTTGTGTTCGGGGAGCTTAAGGCAGCTTTCCCCAGATTAGGATTTGGGGACAGGGAATCCAGGAAAGAAGCGGCTTTCTTGTCCCAGCATGAGTCACCCGAGGCTGCAGGAAGCGCACAGCTGTCTACATCTGGACCTGGAATGCTGCTGCTTCCTCAGAGGACACTCCCAAGAAGCGTGGGACCCTTGTGGGTGCTGAGTAGGAGGTCATAAGCAGGGCTTCCCTGTGTGGGGCTGACCCTCTGGACATCTTGGTCCCCTCTGTTAGACCTTCACATCTGAGCTGTTGGGAAGCTGAACGTTAGCCTGGTGCCATGGCCGGTGCCAGACTCAGCCTTCCTATGGCTCCAAGAAGAGCATCTGTGTCAGAGCAAGGCCAACATGGGTTTGAAGCCTTCCTCCACCACTGTGTGACGTCCAGCAACTTATTTGACTTCTTCGAGCCTCAGTTTCTGCTTCATTGAGCTTTAGTGGTACTAGGAAGTAAAGAAATGATATTTTCACTGCATGTAACCCACTATTTGGCACCCAGCAGGCATTAGGAAACATGGCCCCCTCCCAGCCCTCTGGCCCAGAGCCTTTTGGTACTAATTTCTTCTATTACCCTTGCCTAAATGCTTTCACTGATCCATGATACAATATTTCATTCCTGCCTTCTGGCAAAGCTTCTTGGAGCAATCCTCTCCCATTTTCTCTGAATGGATTTCCATCTCTCTCCTCCATCATTATGTAATCTGTTTGCCAATATATATTTTGACTTGCCGAGCTGCCTCAGATGCTTTCCGGAAGGAGCATGGGCAGTGCGTTAAGTGCAGTGACATTGTACCAGACTCACCAAACTTACAAACTGACTTAGAACTTTCCTCCCCCGTGAGATGGAAAGCCACTTAAAAAAAAAAAAATCTTCACAACAACAAACAAATCTGTTTACATGTACTAGGATGATGAAGCACATTAGTCAGGTTAAGCTGGGTTTTGCTGCAGGAACACCCAGCTCCCAAATACGAATAGCTTAAAACAGCTGGTGGTCATTTCTCACACATGCTTCACATCCACTGTGGGTTGGTAGGGTCTCCGCTCCACACTGGCCTCTCTCGGATACTCAGGTTCACCATCTGGAATGTTGTTGGTCGCTGCAGCTGGGGGAGGAGATGATGAAGAGTTATTACCACACTCTAATGCTTCTGCCCCCTAATAACACATTTCATTGGCCCAAGCAGGTCACCTGGTCCCCTGAGCTCAAGGAAGCAGCGACGTCCAATTCCATTGTGTTCACAGGTGGAAAAAAAATCAGAAATATTGCTGGACCATGCTAATGTCGACCATATAGAAACAATGTTTTCAAAAGAACAGAGGGGAGGCAAAAATATTAATAATAATAAAGAATAGAGAGGAGGCAAGCAGAAATTCTGAAATTCTCCACTCCCACCATTCATTGGAGATTTGCTAGTCATTTTAAGAGCAGAAAGTGCCCAAACATTTGCATATAGAAGCTCCTTTCATCCCCACCTTCATTTTATTTCAGGTGTTCTCACTTCTAGTGTGCATAAGAATTACTACTTGACATTGGACGACATTGTGTATGCAATCCTAAATGGTTTCAAAGTGTTTTGAAGATACCCAGTTTTTTCCCCACATGTGCTAAATTTAGAAACTAACCTACTTATGATGTGACTATATAGTAATTAATTCATAGTATTGCCTGACTTCATGATTTTGTAAAACCACTTTTTTGATGTGTGACTGACATACAAAAAGCTGTCTATGTGTAATGTATACAATCTGATGAGTTTAGAGACAGGTATACATCCATGAAAATATTACCACTTTCTATGCCATAAACATATCCTTCACCCCCAAAAGTTTCCTCCCACTCTCTTTAATTGCCTGAATTTAATTGTTCCAACATTTTAGCCCCTTTCCTCTCCCATGCTTTCCTTCAACCTGAGGACCCACTCTATCCCTGAATCCGAACACACTTAGCATTTGTTTGATTTTTGTGCCTTGACTATAAGAGTTGACAAATTCTAATTTTTATCCCAAAATCTAAAAAAGTCTTTCATACACATTATGTCATTTAGTGATTCTCACCCTAACCCTAAGGAGTTGGTTTACTGGGAGGAACATTTCCATTGTACTGATGAGCTCATAGAGGCTAAGAGAGGTTAATTGATTTGCCCAAAGACACACAGTACAGATGTGTTGAAGTCAGGTTTAGAGGTTCAGGTCCCACAGACCCCTCTCCCCACTGTTATCCCTACAGCCCCAGGGCATCGTACTCAATGGAAGCCCGACTTCCACAGGGATCACTCCGGGCCATGAAATTCCTGGAGCTCGATGTCCCGGAATTCCTGTCAATTAGGCATTTATTCATGGAACGACACTTCCCTGAAGAGCTCTCCACAGCCGCCAATGTGGTAGCCCTGCTGTGATTCAGGCTCAGGTGCGGACAGGCCCATTGGTCATGGAGGCGTGACTGTGAGGTACACACTCACACATGAACTGAACTCTAAGTGTGTCATATGTGTCCAGTGCGTAAGCCGTGTTCTGTGTGGGGTTGATGTTTCTGTAAGTCTTTTTCAATTTAGAGGGTCACCGAGTACCATAGAGGATGCCTGGTTAAATTTGAATTTCAGGTGAAAAGCAAATTATTTCTTAGCCTACGTATATCCCAGATATGTGAAAAAAATAATCTGTTGTTCCATTGGGCAAACAAACAACCTTGTATTTTTATTGGCCAAGTCTGACAGCTACATCGATATGTGTGCACACAAGGATAGACTTGCTTGTTCATGTCTCGGGATGCACATGAGTGCGTGTGCGTGTCTATACCTGTGGGTCTCTGTGTGTGTGCGGGGTCTGTGTGTCCATGTGTCCTGGCTGATAAGGGGTCAGCAAGTCGTTGGGAATAAATCACCTCACCATCCATAGCTCACTTCCTGCTTCCGGCCAACCCTGTTGGAGCAAGATAGGTAAGGATGGGCCTTGAATGCCAGGCCAGGGAGTGTGGACCCTTTTGAGGGCAGTGGGGAGCCATGGAAGTCTGTAAGCTAAGGAGAAGGCAGATTTGGATGTAGGCTAGAAATGCCCTCTGGCTGTTTGCAGAGAACTGGAGAGTGCCTCGCAGGAGGGTGGATGGGGGCGCTGGTGGGCACCTGGATGAGAGAGGTGACGATCCGGGCTTGGGCTTTGTCAGTGGAGATGGAGGAAAAGAGGCAAACTATGGGACTTGTTTCATATTCCCACAGGCGTGAGGGAAGGAGGAGTTAGAGGTGATGCGCGGGTTTCTAGCTGGGGCACCAGAGGGACTGCAGGCTCCTTGAAGGTTTATCTTGGTTCCTTCCTTGTATGCACTGTCAGGCACCATGTCTGGCACGTTGTGAGGCTCTGTGGAAGTTTCTGACATGAATACGTGCCTGTGTGAATGAGAGAAACGGAGAATGCTGCAGGATTTGGGGGAGGAGAGGTCTGGGAGAGAAGCTGACCTCAGTTATTAGGGGAGACCTTGGGCACGAGGTGGCAGTGGGACTTCCCGGGGATGATAGCCAGGAGGCAGTTGGCCATAGGGCCAGCTCAGGAGAGAGGTTCAGACCGGAGAAACAAAATCCGGGGTTGTGAGTAGGCAGGAGACTGGATCACTGGAGCCAGATCACTAGAGGACACGGCGAGGAATAAGAAGGCAGTGGAAGTGGAAGGAAGCTTGGGGACATGACATTTGAGGAGCTGGAAGGAGTCTGAGAGGGCCAAAGTTCCCCCTCACAGGGCTGCGAGGGGTTAAGTGAGATCCCCACTGGCTTGAGGAGATCCACAAGAGCCAGGCCAGGGGTGCTAAGCTGAGCCTTTATTTAACAGACACTGGACAATCAGGTCAGGCTGGGCTACCGAGGGAAGCCAGGACTCCCAGGCTCCCAGTCGTGCTAGAGAGAACTCCTGAGTAGCTGCGTCACAGGGAAGGCAGGGGCAGGATGGGAAGAGGGCCTGGGGCAGCTGGGGCAGGGAGGGGGGCACCCAGGGGCTGGGGCAGCTGCTCTGTACCGGCTAGAACATGTAAATACTTTAATAAGTGGGACAGTTACATCGGGACATCCTGGCTGCCTGTCAGCCCTGGAGACGGGCAGTATCGATTTCATTCATTCCTGGCTCTGGCCTCACATTAGAATAGCACCCAGCAGTGAGGAAACAATGGTGTCCATCAGGCTAGCACCATGCCTGGCCTCGAATAGGTGCTCAATACATGTAATTTTTTTCATCTTCTTTTCAGGGAGTAAGGATGCCTCCGTAGTTCCAGGGAGTTTCCTTCCCTGAGCACAGTTTTTCTATTTTAGGAAATCAAATTTCCTTTCACTTGCGAAGACCTGTCTTTTCTGCTATTGAAGTCCTGGGAATTTCAAAGGCCCTGGCTGGCAAGCTTGCTGCGGATCATGGGACAGTAGGAGCCCCAGTGAACAATGGTCCAATCTAGAGGGATGGCTCCGGTCAGGGTGACCCCCCCCTCATGGCCTCCTCTTCCTTCCAACACAGCCTCGTCATCTTTCGGGAACCAGGGGCTTCTCCCGGGCCTGACACACAGTCTGTGTTGTGTAAGTGTTCGTGGTGATTATTTTTGTTATTACTGTCCCTCAGCCTGCTGTTTCCTCAAATTGAATTATTTCTGTGACTCTAAAGCTTAGTTTATTTTTTTTTTCCCCCCGAGCCTCCGACTAATACCTCCAGGCTTTGGGCCCCACAGGCTGGGTCCTCTTGCAAAGACTAATTCGAACACAATCTCTTTCCGATGATTTTTAAACACTCACATTGAAAAGGAATGTAGGCTTCCTTCACAAGCTCACTTAGTTTAGATAAATATGTGGCCCGTGGCTATATGAACAGTCCTAAAATGTGTCTTTTTCTAGGTGTAGGATCTCAAAAGGAGTTTTCATGACTCAGTGCCTATTGCTTTAGTCATTGATTTGTCCATCTCGTAGCTGCCCCTAGAACATCAGTGAGGGCGGGCTCCGGACCTGTTTTGTTTGCTGGTATAAACCCACAGGCAGAACAGTTCCTGCCACATCCTTGGTGTTCAGTGAGTGCTTGTTGGATGAGTGAGCGGAAGAGTGTCTTCTCTGTGTTGGATTCCTGGCCTTGGATCCCTGCTGTCCATGGGCTTGTGGTCTTGGGCAGGAACTCACCATCCCCACAGCATCTACTGGAAATTCAGAGTAGGTCAGCATGGCTACCCATGAGGGCCACAAGAGCCTTGCAGTGGTCTGGGAGCCTGGTAGGAATGGCACCCCTGTGGGGAAGACCAGGACAGGCGTCTGAGTTGAGTTGAGTTTCAGCATGAGGTGTGGGTGACAGGGAAGTAGAATGAGCCAAGGTCCAGAGTGGGAAATCTTGGTTTCATAGAGGAAGTTCCAGAAAGGCCACTGGGTTGTGTGGGTACCTGGGCAGAAGCTCCAGGAGGGCAGGGGCTGTGTCTGTCTGGTCTGTCTTCTGTGACCCAGTGTCTGGCACATATGAGGCTCTAAGGAAATCGTAGCACAGGAGAGTGAATGAATGACACGAGATGGAAAGGAAAAATGGGACCTGGAAGTTGGTTTTGGAGGTTTGCTTAGCAACTTCAGTGATTGTCTCCTTCCAGCCTGGAACGTAGATGCTCGTGTCTGGGAAGAAGCTTAGGTCCCACCCCATTAACCCATTACCTCCATAACATCCCCCCACTCCACCCCAAATGATCATGTAGTTTGGGCTAGGATGCCCCTCAGTGATGGAGAGCTCCTTCCCTCCCACACAGCCAGTCCTTGATTTCGGTATAGATCCGATGGCTAGAATAGCCCCTCCTGATGTTGACCACAGAGGAGGGGCAGGGATGTAGCCCTGAACTTGGCTTGGCTCTTGGCCCTTCCACTGACTCCCATGGTCCTTGGGCAGGGCTGACATAGCCAGTGATCACACAAGTGTGGGCTCTGCTGTTGGACAGAACAGAAGTTACTTGGCATCTCTGTGCCTTACTTTCTTTATTTGTCATTGGATTTAGTAATAATAGTACCTCCCTCGTAGGATTCTTGTGGGGATCAAATACATCCTCATGCGTTATCTAATACGTGCAAGGTTCTTAGTACCTACTGGCAAATGAGTAAGTGCTCGATGAAAGTGAGCTCTGATTTTAGTGTTTGTGCCTCCTTTCCAGCTCTTGGTTTCTCCTTCCTTGCAAAGGAAATAAGAGGTCCCAATTTGGCTCTCCTGGGACTGGTGGGAGCACCCAGAGAGACAAGAATGTGAAGGCATCACAGACAGGAGGGTTGTGCAGCATTCTCATCAGCTGTGGTCTTTGCCCTGGACGATCTCACTGGCATGCCTGACCCCCCCCCCCAATCCCCTTCAACAACCGCCCCCCCCCCGCCCCGGCCCAGCTCCCACGTTTTCTCTCTACCTTCAGTGGCTAGTTCCTGTTCCTTGCCATCCTTTATCTTGACCTCTAAGATATATATTTAGAACAAGCCTGCAGGGAGAGGAAAAGGGACACGAAGAGAAGGAAACAGGCAAAGTTTTCTCTTTCAGCAGTTCCTTGGGGGGACTCGAGTCTCAGGCTTTCTGATCCTTTTGTGAAGGGGGCTCAGCCAGCCTTTGAAATAACCACTTCCTCTCTCCTGGCCTTTTCAGATCAGAGAGGTGGGAGGGGGTGTGGAGATTCAGTTCCTGGATGAGCTGGACAGGAGGCTGCAAGCTTCCCTCTGATGTGTGACACTTCTCCAGGGGCCCCAGGCCTGGAGACATTCTCTGGGGTGTGGCGGCTCCTCTTGGGGTCCGCCCTGGACTCACCACTGCCCAGCTGCTTTTAAGAGGTTTGGCTGACTTTCCGTACAACTGAGATGCTGTCGGAGCTGGAAGAAGCGTTCATACTCTTTTAGGTCAGTAGTTCCCAGACTAGAGGCCTTGTGTGCTCGGGGCCTCAGACTATTTCCAGCTTCTCCATGAGCCCAAAAGATGCAGTAGACCACCCCTGTGTGTGTGTGTGTGTGTGTGTGTGTGGTCACAGGCTTCCAACAATATTAGGTTTCTCTGTGTTTTCCTGGCATCAGCTCAGGGTGGTCCTCTCTATGCTGGTGCTGCTGGATGCCTTAACAGCTTCTCACTGAGCTGATCTTCTGCCAGGATCTGGGCAGAGCCCTTGATGCACCTCATCTCACTGATCCCCAACTCAGTAAGGTGAGAATGCTTTATGATCTTTGTTTTACAGATGGAGAAACTGAGGGTCCCAGTTTCCTGCAGCCACACACACAAAATCAGCCAGGATTCCAATTCAGGCAGCCCGATTCCCTAGCTCAGAGACAACCCTCAGCCGCTCAGAGACAATCTTCTGGAGCTCCATGATGTGCTTGTCAGAATTGCAAAGGGGCAAACACATTCGGCCTTACTCAGGGAAGGCTATTGATCGAGAAAACTTTCATGTACTAGATGTAGGAGGCATAATCAGAGGGGAGGCGGGATGGTTGAGAACCAGATGGTTGTGTTGTAGAACTGAGGCTGAAGAAATGAGGGTCTTGCCCAGGGTTTTCTTGTGAACTGGCAGCTGGGACAAGAGCTTGTTTCACTTCTGGGGATCCCAAAGCACCTTGAGCCAGTCAGCAAGCAGGGCAGCAGAGGGGTTCCCCGAGCTGATGGCTCCCGCCTGTGGGCACATATGCCCGCGGCTCTGCCTGGCAGGATCTCTGAGCTCCCTCTGCCCCGCAGGCCGCTCCCCAGCAAGGGTCAGACCACACACCCTGAGAATTCTCCCCCAGTCCCCACCTACCTCCCACCAGCTGCACAGGGCTTTGGCTTTGCCAGACCACAGGGCTGTTGAGTGCTGGGCGGGTGGGGTGGCCGTATCTGTCTTCAGCAAACTCTTCTTTATTACCTCTGCAGCTTCTGATTCCATGCTTGTCCATGCACTGTATAGTCTGCAAAGTCCTTCCACATGTACCATTTCACCTGACACCTAAGGCTGTTCTGGGAGCTGGGCAGGGGGGGATAATACCCCCTTTTGCAGAAGAGGAGAAGGAAGTTCTAAGAAGCAAGCTGCCTTGTTCAGGGTCACATGCTCAGCTAGGAGATGGTGGAGGCAGATGGTGGGGTGGAGTAGGCCCGTTCCACCACATGGGACAGCATCTCCCCTTTCAGGAGTGAAGACTCTTGGGGAGCAGTGAGTGAGGTGCTAGGCTGGGTCCTGCAAAGAACTTTATTTATTTATTTTTTAAAGATTTTATTGTTTTATTTGACAGAGAGAGAGAGAGCGCGCACAAGCAGGGGGGAACAGCAGAGGGAGAGGGAGAAGCAGGCTCCCCACTGAACAGAGAGCCCGATGTGGGACTTGATCCCAGGACCCTGGGATCATGACCTGAGCCGAAGGCAGAGGCTTCAACCCACTGAGCCACCCAGGCACCCCTGCAAATAACTGTATATATGACAAACTGCATCACCTTAACCACATCTTTCTTCCTACAAGGGATAAATAGAGGCAGCTAATTAAAAGAGTTAAAACTGTGTCACCTGTGATTTCAGGCCTGCTCTCTGAGAACTTGTGATGTGACAAAAGACACAGATGTTCCAGCGGGAAGTGGCTTACCTCTCAGATCCATGACTTCGTTACTGTGACCCTAGAAAGACAGTTCAGCATCTGGGCCTCCATTCTACATGCAATGAGGGTGATGACAGTACCCACTTTGCTTCTTAGAAACACGAGGCCATCACACGAATTTCTTTGAGAGATCTTAAGAAGTGTTATGTGATGATTATATGCGACAATGAATTTCCAGAAACAGCGAAGGCAAGAGAGATTCAATTTATAAGCTAGTGATGATTAACTGCTTCCTGAGTCGTTTACATAGATTGTTCCATTAACGTGAACAGGAGCCTCCAGGAACCTGGTATGATATTATCATCCTCACTGCACAGATGGGGGTGCTGGGCCCCAGAGATTTTAAGTAACGGGTTGCAAATGGCAGAAGCAGCATTTGAAATCTGGTAATTTAGTGCCTAGCGGATAAACACTTCAACTCCCAGGGGCATCCCATCCACCTGAAGGGCTGGATAAAACATGGAACGCTGAGAGCCAAGCTGCAGGAGGAGCTGAGATGCCCTTCAGCAGATGAATGGATAATGATGTGGCTCATATATACACTGGAGTATTACTCAGCCATCAGAAAGGATGAATACTTAACCATTTGCATCGGGATGGATGGAACTGGAGGGGGGAGTATGTTAAGTGAAATAAGTCAATCCAAGAAAGGCAATTATCATATGGTTTCATTCCTATGTGGAATATAAGAAATAGCACCGAGGGTGGTAGGGGAAGGGAGGGAAAACTGAATGGGAAGAAACCAGAGAGGGAGACAAACCATGATGGGCTCTTGACTCCGGGAAGCAAACTGAAGGTTGCTGGAGGGGAGGTGGGTCGGGGGATGGGGGACTGGGATGATGGCTATATTAAGGAGGGCACGTGTTGTGATGAGCACTGGGTGTTACATGCAACTAATGAAATCATTGAACACTATATCAAACACTAATGATGTACTATCTATTACTATAATGATGTACACTAATAGTACACTAATGATGTACTATTCAATTGTTGGCCAATTGAATTAAAATAATTTAAAAAAAAAAAGAACAGGGGCACATAAAACAAAACAAAATAAACAGACAAACACACTTCACCCCAGAATTTCTGACTCAATAGATTTGGGATGAGGTCTGAGAATTTGATTTCTAAGAAGGTGATTCTTCAATTTGTTTCTCAGGTGAGACAGATGCTGCTGGTGGATGGTGGCAGATCAGGGGGTACACCGTGAGAACTCTGTGCTACACAGAACTCTCCTGGTACCTCCTGTTCCACCGATGGCCAGATCTGGGCCTTCTGAGGCCTGTTTGCACAGCTTAGCTGGACATGATGTGCACCAAATTCTCAATCTATGTCACACAGACACACATTATGCTAATGGACAAAGTAGGTGAGGAGGTCTTTACTCCTTCAGAAACCAAGTGAGAGCAGTTGCCCCATGCCCGCTGGTCCTGCAGGTGCCCGAGTCCTGTAGCTGTGGTTGCTCAGGCCCTTCCCTGGACCAGCCAGGGGAGGGAGGGCCATTTGTCTAGGGAAGGCACCGAGGACAGATTCACAGGCTGCCCGCCCCCCACTCCCAGCAGTCTTTCTCTTTAAGCTGCTCATGCTCCCAGATTTCCAAAATAATCTATGAATGGGGAGATCAGTCACAGCCTGCAAAAAGAGAAAGCACAGACTAAGAAGACTTTAAATGAATTAAACTTAATTAAATTTTATGTTTTTGAAAAGACGTAAGCAAACGACTTCTGGAAGAATAGAAGCATTTCAGAAAATGGGGGTTGAGCCAAAAGCAAGGGTAGCAGGAAGGAGAGAGTAAAAACCAAGGACATATGTGTGTCTTATTGTTCCGGAACGCTATCTGTTGGAAAGACTGTGCTTTCTCCACTGAACTACTTTGATATCTTTGTCAAAGATCAGTTGTCCAAATGCAGAAAAGCTGAAATAATCTTGAAAAAGAGTAACATCACAATTTCAAAACTTACTAAATCTACAGCCATCAAGATGGTGTAGTACTGTCCTAAAGGTAGACATCCATGTACTGGAACAGAATTTGAGAGTCCAGAAAGAAACCCTCACTTTCATGATCAATTGATTTTCTGCATTGGTGCCAAGACCATTGAAATGGGGTTGGGGGGAATAGGGTCTTCAACAAATGGTAGTGGGGCAAGTGGATATCCATACACAAAAGAATGAAGTTGGTCCTCTCCCTCATGCTATATGTAAAAACTAACTCAAGGGGCAGCTGGGTGGCTCAGTCAGTCAAGTATCTGCCTCTTGGTTTCAGCTCAGGTCATGATCTCAGGGTGGTGAGATTGAGCTCCAGGCTCAGCAGGAGTCTGCTCGGATATTCTCGCCCTCTGCACATCCCCTGCTTGCTTGTGCTCTCTCTCAAATAAATCTCAAAAAACAAAAAACAAAACAAACCTAACTCAATGAATCAAAGACTCAAATGTAAAAGCTGAAACTAGAAGACTGAGAAGAAAACAGAGGTGTAAGTCTTGGTGACCTTGGATGAGGTCAGAGGCTCTCTCTCCACTGATGTGGGTCTTCATTTCATCAGCAGTGTTCTATAGTTTACAGGCCTTTCACATCTTCTGCTAGATTTGTACCTATTCATTTTGTACAGTTTATGCTATTGTAAGTAATATTGTTTTTTAATTTCACAATCCAATTTTTTGTCACTAGTACGTAGAAATACAATTGCTTTTGTGCAGTGATCTGGTATCCTGCAACCTTGCTGGGCACACTCTTTAGTTCCAGTAGCTTCGCAGAAGATTCCATCAGATTCTCTACAGACAATCATGGCATCAGTGCATAAATTTGGGCAATTTTACTTCTTCTTTTCCAATATGGATGCCTTTCATTTCTTTTTCTTGCTTTAAGGCACTAACTAGAACCTCTGGTACCTCAGCAGCAGTGAGACATGCTCACCTTGTTCTTGATCCAAGGTGGGGAGGGGCCAGTTTTGAGCATTAAAGAAGATGTTACCAGTGGGTCCTTCTGTGGGTACCTTTGAACAGATAAAGGAGACCTTCTATTATCCTTCTATCCCTAATTTGCTGAGACTTTCAATCAGGAATGGATCTTGGATGTTGTCAGTGTCTATGGATAGAGAAAATCCAGCGATTATGGATGGGAGAGTCCAAACTCAAGAGTGGGCTCTGTCTTCTCTCAGGAAGGAGAGGGGAAGAAAGAGCCCCGCCCAATGGGAGGAGCCCGTTGTGGGCCACTAGGCTTGCTCCTCTTCTGCTGCTGGTCTACACCTCACTGCTCCGTTGATGTTCCTAGAGTTTGGACCTGTGAACTCCAAAGCCAGGGCTCTTTCCTCTACACCAAACTGTTCAAAGACTTAACTCTGGAACTCTGCCTGAACAAGATCCCGAAAATGGATGAAACCTCAGATTCCTCAGTAATATAATACTAGCGGCCACTTACTGAGCACTTTTGGAAAATCAAGAACCAGGGCTGATACTAGGGTGAGTTAAGTGAACCCCTCATGGGGGCAGAATTTACAGAGGTACCCCCAGCACGGCAGGTGCCTCACCTGTCTCACCCTCATCCTGGCCCTGCAAAGAGCAGTGTTCTATCATCTGCTTGCATGCACTCCTTAAATCCTCAAATAACCCTACAGCGGGACTTGCTAGTATTCTGAGTTTACAGATGAGGAACTAGGATGAGGAAGGTGGAGTGACTTACCCAAGAAGTAAGCGAGAGCTGGCATTTGAAGCCCAGTCTGTTTATGTTCTGTCTTGTGCTTAATCAGTGGTTCCTGGCTCTAGTGGGCCAGAATCTCCTGGAAGGTTGGTTAACACACTGATGACTGGGCCCCACCCCAGGATTACTGATTTAGTAGGTCTGCTGTGTGCATAGGGGAGTTTGCATTTCTAATGAGCTCCCTGGAGGGAGGGGGCACGCAGATGCTGCTGGTCCAGGGACCTTACTCAGAGAACCATTGCGCTATTTGTCAAGCCTCTTCCTTTGCAACCCTTGCTCATCAGACCCTGGGGGCGTGAAGATTCAGAGAGTGAAAAAGAGAAATCTGAGCAAACACCATTGGGTTTGTGAAAGGAAAGAAAGCATCAGTTTCCCAGGACTGGATCACGAGTTTCCACGTCATCCAGGGGTGTTTGGAGCGCCAACCCCATTCCAGAAGGCCTCGCACAGAATCAATGAGCAGTTATGAGTCGAATTGGAGGATGAACTGACTGGTCGCCATGGGACCTCTGTAGGGACTTATTCATCCTAAAAGAATGCCTGACATTTATTCTGAAAGGCGTCTTTCTATAGACCCTCAATCCTTGTAGTACAAAATGGTATTTTTTTTCTAAATATATTTCAAATGTTTTCTAATTTATTCTTAGACATCTACATCAAGGGGACACGGTGCATTTAGTTTTTCAAGTCTTTGAGCATGGGCCATTGCAAAATAATAAGGGGAAGGGGGAATCAACACAGAGCTATTCACCATGTGATTTAAAAAAAAAAAAAAGGCAAACTTAAATCTGTCTTGGCAAAATCTCTAAGCTCTGAACATGTGACAACATTCCAGGGTTGACCCTAGTGTCCGAGGAGTTAAATTTTTCTTTACGCTCCCAAATCTTTGGACCTTAAGACCCTATCCAGTGGCATCTGACCTTAAAGTGCAATAAGAAAAAAGCTTGTTTTATTCATTCACTTGATTTTTATGAGGAGTATCACAAGCCCCTGTGGCAGGAATTCATAGTCTTGGCCACACGCTAGAGTCACTTGGGGAAGCTTCTAGGAATCCCTTTGCCTCTGGCCGTGCCTCAGACCATGCACATCAGAATGTCTGGGAGTGGGATCAGGCAGGAGTGTTTTTGAAAGCCCCCAGGTGAAGCCAGTGGCAGCCAGCACTGGGAAAGCCCAGCTCTAGGGCAAGTGAATTCTTGGTGAGTCCCCATGGCCTTCCTCTGATTTTATACATTCTTTACATATTGACAAGGTGTCTTCTCTAAGTGTGGTACCCATATGCACCTTCACCATGCATATGCGCATGAACTCCATCCCTGTGCCTTGGTCCGCTTGCTCCCTGCAGTTTCCCTCCTGGTCTCGTTCACGTGGAATGATGTTGCAGTAGACCAGGGATGAACACAGATTCTTCGCTATTCCAGGGATGAACACAGATTCTTCGCTATCTCTCCCATTGAGAGATGGGGTCCAATTCCCTGCCTTTGAACCTGGGCTGACCTTAATGATGTGTTGACAAACTTCAGTTTGTGACAGAAGTGATGTTCTGGAACTTCTGAGCCAAGTTGCAAAAAGCCTTGCAGCTTTTGGCTAGGTATCTTTGAGCACTTGCTCCAGGAGATGCCACCCACCACGTAAGAGCCCCAACCTTGCCCAAGAGACTGCCATACCAGAGAGGCTCAGTGTAGGAGCTGTGGCTGACACCTGCAGCCAAGCCCATTCTGCCACCCCAGGCATCAGGCACATGAGGGGATGCTTGGAGCCTCTGGATTCATTTTCCAGCCAAGTACCAGTACCTTCAGAGGCCATGAAGAGCAAAAGTGTTTCCCAGCTGAACCCTGCCTAAATTCTTGACCCATAAAATCATGAAATACTATAAATTGGTGCTTGTTTCAAGCTGCTAGATTTTAGGATCGTCTGTTGTGCAACAATGGATAACTGGAGCAGGTGTCTTTATGTTTCCTTTTTTAAAAAAATTATGTTAAGAACTGTGTTCCTTTGATTTGCATTTCCAGTTTGTATTTTCCTAGGGATTTGGATTCGGATTTGCAGTTTGTTTTCACCTTTGCACACGGGCCTTGTCTTGTCCCCAGGTAGGACTTTGACTTCGGGTTCACACTTCCGTGGCACTCCCAGGTTGCTGAATGTCCAACGCCCAACCCACATGGCTATGACATGGGCTTCTACCCAGGAGATTTATACACAGATTAACTTGAATTCCTTTCAATTCTTCCATTATTCTAAGTGTCCTGGATGGTGGAGGGAGAAAATGAGTTTTGTTTTCTGAGTCCAACACTCACATCTATGGCATACTGAGTCCTACAGAAGAAATAAAAATGTAGAGAGATATGAAGCATCATTTCCAGGCTCCTTGACAAGAAGCCCCTTGTAAGTGGATCCTAGCAACCTAAAAACACAGAAATAAGAGACTCCGTAAACCCTGAATGCTTTCTGCAGTAATATAATTTGGGTGGTTTGAGCCTTGAACAAAACTGCCTTTTGCATGTATTATATATTTATTTTCTAAAACATGAAAGCATCCTAAAAATAATAATTTGGGCACTGAGATGGGTAGTTTCCACATCTTAATTACTCCTGACTTCTACTAATGTTTCTTCCTACTTAAAGCATGGACAGCATTTACTGTCCCCACAGCCCATCACACTTTTTTTTTTTAAGGATTGAATTTTCGAAAAAGTAGAGATATAATAATATTAGAACTATTCGAAAACAAGGGAAAATCTATATGCCTACCACTTTGACACAGTGACAACTATATTTTTATGTTCCTTTCCTGTTTTTGCAAGTCACATGTGTGCAAATATTGTTCAAGACTTTCCATACCCAGTGCTTTATCGTATTTTCTGTGATCCTTCATAAACTCTATACCCATCATTTTTAATGGTTATAGAACATTTCTTCAAGGCTTATACCATAATTTACTTTACCATCCTCTCTTTCCTTTTTTGAATTTTTGGGCTGCTTCCAGTTTTTCACTAAACAACTCTTTGATGAATATTTTTCTGCATATGGCTTTTTCCATATTTCAGGGTATTTTCTTAGGCTAGCTTCCCAGAAGGGGATTATTGAGTCGAAGTGTATGAACATTTTTAT
Source organism: Mustela nivalis (assembly GCF_964662115.1). Classification (NCBI taxonomy): domain Eukaryota; kingdom Metazoa; phylum Chordata; class Mammalia; order Carnivora; family Mustelidae; genus Mustela; species Mustela nivalis. The sequence goes on from NC_139032.1 coordinate 62,168,944, forward strand.
GGCTTCAAAGTATCTTTTGAAGAAGGTAGGTGTTCCATTTCATGAGGTTCAAAAACATCAAAAAAAGGAAATTTGGCTTCAAGAAAATCCCTTGTAACACATGTATGTAAAACTTTGGGCAAAGGACGGTTCTGATCATTTTTTAAGTCATTGAAAGCTTGCCCTTTTTAACGAAAACAATTTAAAAGTTGTTTCTTATTTTATTTGTTTGTGATGAGAGTCTCTTCTGAGATGTTTTACACTGCTGAGCCTTTCTACAAAGAGCCCACACAGCACTGTCCAATGTTTTTCTCGAAGGCTCATGCGATCAGCATACCCATCAGCTATTTTCTCTGGGCGGATTACCTGAATTCTTCCAGGAATTTCTGCGGTGGAGAAGCTACTTGCTTCTTCACGAAATGGACCCAGATGAGGGGCTCTTGTTTTCTCGGTTCAGGGCCCGGCCTCCCTGTTGTGGGCTACCTCTAGCATGCTGCCATCTCCTTGGGCTGAAGACACCAATGCCACCTCAGATTCCTCCTCCTAACCCGCAGACCACAGGCAGCTCTTGGAATTGGAGGTCCCATGGGCCCACCCCAAGCAAGTAGCGAGGTACCTACATCAGCCGTAGTCCCTCTTGGCACACGTTACTTGTGAAGTGCCATGTTGACGTGGTGAACAAGGCCTGTCGGGATTTCCTTGGACGCATGTGGTGATGAGAAGCTCCCATTGCCCGTGGATGTTCTGTGAGGCTCCTGCTGCGTCTCCTGGGAAGGTGAGAATCTCTCAGCTGTCTTGCCGGAGAGATGGAGGGGCTGGTGTCCAGGCTTCGGAGGAAAGCCTGGCCGCCTTGCTGAGGGGATGGAGTGAAGAGAGAAGTGAGGCCAGGAGACCCAGGCTCTAATGTCAACTCTGCTCTTTCTTGACCCCCTGACCTTGAGAGAGTGAGTTGCTTACCGTGCTGAATTTCAGTCTTCTCCTCTCTGAGGTGGGAGGAAGAAGAGGTGCTTTGCCACCTCCAAGGTTCCCGTGAGGCTTGTGTGAGAGAAGCGGCGAGGGAGCCATGAAGGCCCATACCTCAGTGGGTCGTCATAGTCTTGTTTAGATTGTGAGAACACAGACCAGCTCGGGCTGGTGCCAGCCAGCATTTTGTGTTATCTACTTTTTGGTGGTGAAACCTGGAATCTCACAGGTCCTTCGGAATGGGAGGCCTGGAAGGGTCGTGACCCCCCAGGGACCGGAGCGGTGCAGGAAGCCAGGGGAGCGATGGGGCGTCCAGACCTGGTCAGCACAGGGGCCTGCGAGGCGAGTGTGTGGTCTTTACGCAATGACTGTACGTGCGAGAACACTGAGTCACTAAATCCAGGAAGCAGGGAAAACATAAACCAAGATAAGAAGGGACTGTCCACAAGAGGCAGGGGGAGGCCACTGTTTCTGAAGATGGCGTCTTTTCAACCCCTTTAAAGTAATACGTCGATATGATGATAGGTAAGAGTGTGTTAAGAATTTTAGAGGGCGCGGTGGGAGGGAAGGGTCTGATTATTTAGTTTGTGAGGGTTGTCCGTGGTCAGCAGGTGGTTAAAGGGTGGTTGGTGGCCCTGCCTACCAGTGTCACAGGCCCCACTCCGGGAGCCTGGCCCTGCCCTTGGCCTTATGATTGGCGTCTATTCTTGCCCTTCTTCCCGCATGTTAGGACCTGGCCTGCTTGCAGGGCAGGGAAGTGAGGAACTGATTCGGAGAACCAGGCTGCTCATCTGATGGGGGCAACAGGCTCTGGTTCAGGAAAGTGAGAAACAGTCTGTTAAGCCCCCTTTGGCTTGATTCACAGCACTCACCCCACTCCACTGCCCCCCGGGCCGGTTCTGTGGTCCACTGGGAGGTAAAACCTTTGAATGGCTAGGATCCCTCCATTCCCCCAGCCTGGGGAGAGATGCAAAACACATGGGCCGTGAGCCTCAGATCAGGGCCTTCTGAAAACCTCAGAGCAGGGCCCTATGAAAACCACAGGCCTTGGTAATGGACAGTTGTTTGCATCTGGCTTTGGGAGACAGAGCAAGACTAGTTTGGCTCATCAGAAGTCCCTGGGGCTTTCACTTTAGTCCTGAGAGTTTGTAAGTCAAGTAGTGGGGGTGAGAGCAGATGACTCATGCTTACAGAGGGGTTCCTTCCATGTTTCATATTTCCACTCACTGGTGCTGATGAAGAATTTGGAAATGGGGGCGCCCAGGTGATTCGGTTGGCTCAGGTCATGCTCCCAGGCCTGGGATCGAGCCCCATGTCGGGCTCCCTGCTTCTCCCTCTGGCTGCAGCTCCCCACTCTGTCAGAGCTAGATATGGCAAATCCATCATTGTATGGGGTTATATTTCAACTGGAAAGTGTCCTAATGCACATAGTGCCAAGGTAAAGTTCAGGAAGCACATGTTAGGAGAAACAGAGATATTGAAACTTCAGGCCAATGGCAATGAAACTTTAGTGTGCAGAAGGTGGGTCAGAGAAACTTCTTAAAATTCCAGTTCCCAGGGTCTGCCTACAGACATTCTGATTTGGAAGGTTTCAGGTAGAGACTCAGAAGCTGCATTTCTAGCATTCTCCCACAAAATAATTCTGATGCGTGTAGGCCACAGGTTAAAAAACTCTGGTCTGGACCAAGGCTGACTAATGCAGAGTAGCAGAGCGAAATGCTCTAGGGTGGCCCTTAGAAAAGTGGGCATCTTACAAGAGTGAAACATTCATTTATTATTATCTTTCTGATTTGTAATGGTCTTGAGTCTGGGTGTATGGGGGAATTTGGTAGGAGCCCCACAAGGCAGAGAGCTCACTGGACAGGGGTTAAGGGCACTTGGCCCTGGCTTAGCCCTAGGTTAACTGTGGCCCTGGGCAAGCTCCTTTCTCTGTCTGGGCAGGAGGAAAGACTAGCTTGACAGTCTCTGAGAACTCTTCTAGATCTGATATTCTATTTTTTTTAAAGATTTTATTTATTTATTTGACAGAAAGAGTACAAGAACAGGGAGTAGCAAGGAGAAGGCAAGAATCAGGCTCCCGCTGAGCAGAGAGACTGACGTGAGGCTCGATCTCAGGACCTGGGATCATCACCTGAGCTGAAGGCAGAGGCTGAACCAACTGAGCCACCTAGGTGCCCCTTCTAGGTCCGATATTCTATGACAGTAAGTATGGGCTTTTATTTATATTGAAAAGACAAAGGCACTAAATAATAAAAAAACAGAAAATTGCTTAGTGACTGCCATGTGCCCACTCTATATTACTATAGCAATTTTTTTCTTTTTTAAATATTTTATTTATTTATTAGAGAGAGAGAGAGAGAAAGAGAAATAGAGCACAAGTGGTGGGGAGGGGCAGAGGGAGAGGAAGAAACAGACTCCCTGTTAAATGGGGAGCTCGACACGGGACTTGATCCCAGGACCCTGAGCCAAAGGCAGATGCTTAACCAACTGAGCCACCCAGGCACCCCACTGTAACTATTTTTGAGGCATAGAGACGTTAAGTGACTTTCCTAAGGCCACACACTCAGTAAGAGACAATCCACGAATTTAAAGCTATACAGTCTGATTTTAGATAATCTCTGCTACTCACATGTCAGATGTTGGATGGAGTCCTTCTGTCCCTTGAAAGTGACCTTTGCCTCTGCCATTCTGTGGCAGAACTTCTTTTGGAAGCTCAGAGTCACCCTCAGTATCTAAACAAGTTCTCAGAAAGCTGAAGTTCTTAGGCTTACCTCTGATGCCGAACTCCTGTTCCTGCTAAGTTCCAGTGATGGCTTATCAAGACATCCCATGTGGGCAGCCTTTGTTCTGTTCTGTTGACCAAGATATGGTATTCATCTCTCAGTCGATGTCCTTAAAATCCCGTTTTCACGAGGCGTTTATGTATTTGGCAAACTTGATGGAAGGCTTCTGTTCTTGTGGCTTCAGGAAGGGGACAGTCAGGAGGAGTTTCCATTGCTGGAATGCAAACAGCTACAAGCTGTACCTTAGCTTCAGAGTTTCTCCAAGGGTCTGCGGCCAAGCCGGCTACAAATGTTTCACCGGCTGCGTCATCTACAGACTTTCTGGCCTCTGTGTGGGTACTGGTTAAAAGCTCTTATTCTCAGTTCTTAACCTGGGTTTCGGAACTCAAGTTCAAGGCAAAGACTTCTGCGCTAATTCGTTACAAAGTACAATCCCTGGAAGGAGGGAAGTGGGAAAGAATCAAGGAACAACAAAGATACTAAAGAGGTACCAAGTGGAAACGATTTCTTTCTCTTGAGGGACATTCTTTTAAAAAGCTGATCTGTAGGGTGGTTCATCTGGAAGAGGGAGGGAAAAATATCTATTCACTGGTTTCTATCTCCCATTGTTCAAAAGTCAGCCACACAGTATTTCCTTTGCATTTCCAAGTTGCTTGGGCACTAAGTGAATCCTGCGGCATCTCAGGCTTCTGCACGGAAGGAGAGGTCCCAAAGCAGGAGAAGGGTGGTACCCAGTCTGGGTGAAAGGCTGCCAGGCTGCACGCACGGTTGGCTGGAATCCTTGCAGAGGTGATGGCTGCAGTGAAGGCTGTGACTGGAGCACACGGCCACCTGGAGACAGGGGACACGGGAGGATTTGAAGTGGTGTGCTAGGGCTGCCGAATCTGGTCCACGCCTGTGCTTCTTAGGTTTGCAAGTGCCCTCCCAGCAGATCCGGCTCCCATGCTAGGATTTGGGGCACCGATGTTGTGAGAACAAGATGTTCTCTTCAAGTGCAAGCCCAGCCAGTCAGAGAGTTTCTTTCAAGATCTCAGCCTTGATTGTTTCATTTGTCATCAGTATGGAATATGGAGGGGCCAGGAAATCCCCATGAAATCACTTGAGTTCCTCCCTACCCTCATAAGGTAGCTGTTGTCATACTTATGGAGCCTGGTGGCAAGGACCAAGTGGAAGTCCTTAAAACTTCTGCCCTTTCTCCATCTCCAAGAGTAAATAAGAAGCAATTCCACCTCCCAAGAAGCATGGCAGAGATTAGACCCTCGATTAACATTTAAGTAGTGCAGACGTGGTGAGTCCCATTATACTTCCACTAATTCACCTCCCTGGCTCTTGCAAAGGCAAATAGGTTGTGATGGGTAATAGTGGATTGCCATAAACTGGCCCAGGTGGCAGCCTCACTTGAGCTGTCATGCCAGATGCAGTGTCTTTACTGGAATATATCAACACAACCTTTGGCACTTGGGGCGCACCATGGTCTGGCAGGGGTAGGCATGATCCCCATCAGTAGGGAAAGCTGAAAGCAGTTTTCTTTCATATGGCAAGGAGAGTACTAGGTGTCTACTTCCCCCCCCCACCACCCAGGGCAGTGTTAACTCTCCTGGTCTCTATTATAATATAGTCCACAGGGACCCTGTCCTCCGGACATGCAACAGGTCGTGATGCTAGTCCCCTCTGTCGCTGGCATTGTGCTGATTGGACCCGGTGAGAGGGAAATGACAACCACTTAGAGACTCTGTTTCGACACACGAGGGTGAGAGAGCGAGAGGTAAGCTCTGCCCCTGCCTTACCCTAGGCTCTCAGGCGGAAGTTTTGGGTGTCAGTCTGGCATTTGGGAATACATTCGCAGGAAGCAGGGGTGAAGGAAAGGGGAGTGAGGCACGGAAGGACGAGGGGCCCATAAGACGCATTAGATGAGAGACATCTGTCTTGGAAGACCACCTTCTGAGACACCTTACACACGGCTCTCTTGGGACAGGGCATCTGGGAGAAGTAGGGAGAGACACATATCTGTTGGCTTCCACTAGCAGAAAGTTCGCTTCCCAGGGAGTTATTTGCACATCATTTCTAGGTGGCCCATGCTGAATAGCTCACACGTGTGGCAGCATCCATAGGGAGCCCTGGGGCAAGGAGCCAGAGGTGTTCCATGGGAGCAAGGGGTATGGGGCACAGGGGACTCTTGGGGTCTCTATGCATTCCCACCAAGTGGGAAAGGGAGCTGGCTGCCAGTCATTGGCTGAGAGCTGCTCGGTCCGCGGCAGCTCCCAGCACCTCAGGTCCAGGCGGCCAGAGCAAGCTCCAGCAGCCAGAGAGATCGCTCAGGGAAAGGGAAGCAGGCCCAGTAGTTGGGAGCCTTTGCCTATAATACACACAAATGTCAAAGGCAGAGGGTTCAAGGACCAGACACTGACGGTGGCTCTGAAGAACATCCGACACACTGTCCCTCCTGGTCCACTTCCCTTCAGGATTGTCAGATTTTCAAATTCACCATTGTTGGTTTTTTTTGGTTGTTGTTGTTTATGGAGCCCTCTGTTCCCCCTTTGCACAACAGAACACATCAGAGGGGTCATCAGAGCCAGGCTCCTCGCTGGAAAGCAACTGGAGCTTTAAATAAGAGTCATTGCTTTCTCTTGATCACCCAAAAGGCTGCCCTCTTTGGTTATTCTAGCAAATTTTTTTCTAGTCAGCTAGGTAAGTTTATTCCCCTTTCTCTGCCCATGGAATCAGATGAGGATGCAAGCTTCGGGTGCCGGCAGGAACTCTGTCACCACCACTCCACAAGGGACGTATTATCCCTGCATCCTGAAGAAGCAGGCTCGGGAAGACGTGTGCTATGAGCTTGGTAACTTCTTCCCAAACCAAAACTTGGGATGCTTCTCTCTGATTTTTGTACCCCTTCCAGCTTCTGGAGACAGTCTGGAGAATGTTTTTGGAGACTGTGTTTTCTGGGACACTTGGGTAGATCATGGGAAAATGGAACAGCACATTAATTTTGCTGAGTCCTGGAAGAGCCAGGGACACAAGATCCCCACGTATCCACATGTCTTAATCTCTCAGGTTGTACTGAAGCCGTGGTAAACAATTTAAGACCCGCTTGGGTTTGACATGAAGCTTCCCCCTTGGCTATTTCTACCACTTCATCCTGAATGGAAGGAAATGGCTGAAACCCTCAAAACACAGTCTGGCAGGAGGCGAATGGCCTGGCTTGGCGTCCTACCCCCATCCCTCCCACACCTGCAGCTGGGACCATTTGGGTGCCCTGCACATTCCCCTGAGCTCACAGTTCCCACTTCTAGGCCTAACTCCAAAACGAGAGCCCTACCACAGCCCTCTAGGACCTGGCTTCTTGGGTGAAGTAGGTACAAAATTAACAATATTCACATGCATTCAGTTCCAGGCATTTGTGCAGAAGAAATGCGCTTTGGAGATGTTCATCTTTAGGTTCCAGTGAACTGGATATTATCCAATATGTACGCAGAAGTTGCAAAATGTGAAATGTGCACACAAGACGCCCCTGCCAGAGTAGTAAAGGAATCTGCCACCTTACGCCTGCAGATCTTTCTCTACTTCCAACGTGGTTAAGTCCTGATAAGCCCAAGGTCCGTTGAAAATATCCTGAGTTGAAAATGCATTTAACGCATCTAACCTACAGAACACTGTAGCTTAGCTTAGTCTCCCTTAAATGTGCTCAGAAGACTTACATTAGCCTATAGTTGGGCGGAATCTTCTAACACAGAGCACGTTTTATAATAAGGCATTGAATATTGCATGTAACTTACCAAATACTTACTGAAAGTGAAAAAGAGGGTGGTTGCATGGGTCTGAATGATTATAAGTGTATGGGTTGTTCACCCCCGCATCGGGTGGCTGATGAGGAGCCACAGTTTGCTGCCATTGCCCAGCATCACGAGAGAGTATCAACCCCCATACATCTAGCCCGGAAAAGATCAAAATGCACAATTTGAAGTGTGGTTTCTATTGTACTGACTGCATATTGCTTTCATACCACTGTAGAGTCAAAAAACCCTAAGTCAAACCATTGTACGTCTGAGGCCATCTGTATGTACCTTGAATTATGAATGAGACCACCGTTAAAGTCCACCAGGCAAAATGCAGCCGTGCCTTCATCCTTCCAGTAGCAACATAACAGGGGGACAAGGCTTGTTTCAAAACAGCATCTTAGTTTTCTTTTTTTTTCCCCCAAGGTAGATATTAAACATGCAGAAATATGTTCTTCCACGTCTTTCTTGAAATCTGACTGTATATTTATACATCTTTTTATATTTTACCCATTTTTTATAGAGACATAAGCACTCAGTTCATTCTACTTTTTTCTTTTCTTTTCTTTTTTTTTTAGAAGAGGAGGGGTCCAGATGGGCAGTGGGAGAAGGAGAGGAAGAATCTTAAGCAGACTCCATGCCCAGCATGTAGCCTGATGTGGGACTCCATCTCACAATGCTGAGGTCATGACCTGAGTTGAAATCAAGAGTTGAGTGCTTAACCAACTGAGCCACCCAGGCACTCCCCACTTCTCTCTTTTTTATGAGAAAGGCAAAGTGGATGTAATGGCAAATGATTCATAGCCTTGGTGTTGAGGAACAATAGGGAATAGTGGGGACTATGGCAAAGTGGAGAGCACAGCCTTACCTGAAGGCAACAGCCCCTTTTTAATATAGTCAACTGTTGGCACAGGGAATGCAGGCCCCACGTTGCCAGGTTTTCCAAAAATTTAAAAAGAAGCCAGAAATCTAGACTTTAATATAAAATCACATAATTACCCAATATTCTTAATTCAATTTTGATCCTGTCACCAGATAAGTCAAACAAAACATACCTATAGGCCAAATTGAGCCAATGGCCACCAGTTCACAACACCTGGTTTTTTTTTTTTTTTTTTTTTTCACAACACCTGGTTTTAAGTCAAATAGAACCACTGACCTAGCAGTAAATTGTGACTGATAGGGCTATTTCTAAGCAATGTAGAAATGTATTCTAAGTTTGAGTTCTAAGGAGGTCAATTCTATGTCCAGTTGATGTGATACTTTGTAAGCAATAGAGAAATAGAGAACTAAGAAAGCAAATTCCCTATGGTTGGTAATTCATACTAAAGTAAGGTATTCCCACACACAATGGCTGCAGGCGGGAGAGAATTCATATTCACAGAGAGTACGAACAGATGAAGAAAGAAGCCTGAAGCAGATGATTATGTTAGAATGTACTTTGCCTTGTGTGTTAGTTCTGCATGGGGCCATCCTAGCTCTACAGCTGCTTTGGAGGCTGGTGCCTTAGCCTCTTGAAGGCTGGGCTGGGGTTGGGGGGTGTCGTCTCTCTTCCAGCTACACCCCTTCCCAGAATCTCACCACCATCAATCACAGAAGCTACCACCCAAATGAGCATTATCTTGTGCCAGACACTCCGATAAATGCTGTGTATGTCAGAAACCTCTCCATCCTCCCAACAACTGATAGGAAGAATGCTTCATCATCTTTGTTTTACCAATTTGCCCACATTTCATATAGCTCCTTAGTAACAGAGCCAGGATTCACCGGGAGGCATGATCCCAGAACCCCAGTTCATAATTCCTGCCTTCTCTGGGACCTCTTGTTTGTTAAGGGATGTGTCTCTCTTGTGGCTGGGAATTCACCACCTTTAAGGATCTTCTGCAACACTTGAGGACCTTACCCCTGCTCTCCTTTTATGAATCTTCCTCCTCAGTTCTGGGACTTGTCAATCTGTCACTTACTGGAGAGTTAACTTGTAAATTACTTGGCCTTTCTGAGCCTCGGTTTTTCCATCAATAAAATAGGGACAGGAGGGAGGTGGCTGGATCAGATTTCTCAGGGCTCTATATAATGTTCCAGGATTCCAAATGTGTAGGGAATGCCAATGATTTCAAGGCCACCTTCAAACATATCAGTTGGCATGTCATAGAAGGTCTTGGCTCTGTAGCATTGCCTTGCCTACCATTCTGCTCTCCAATCCAGGATGTGTTTAGCCATTTGCTGCCCGCCCCCTCCTCGGACCCAGAGGCTGGTTGAACTTCACTTTCATCTTGAAACCTCTCCTGCCTTCTCCAGGCCATGTTGCTCTCTTCCCGTTCTGAAGGCCATTCACACGAATCCTAGCTGTGTACAGGTCCCAGATATGCAGCCCTTTATGGGGGAAAGAGCATCTTCCTGCGTTTTTTTTATCAACAGACCCACAGCCACTTGCCCACATCAGGACCATCGTGTCCACTATACAGATAAAGAAATTTAAAAACCAGAAAATGGCAGGATTTGCCCAACTTTATTCTGTAGCCCAGGCCAGAACTGGACTGGAAACCCAGCTCCTGATGGCCTTACTTCAGAGCCCTCACTGGCTGTGCAGGCATTAACCCTTTCATGCTGGGGTGCTGCATGTCTCCAGTGTGTCTAACCCTATTGTCATAGGTCTATAGTGTGATTGAGTGGTGAAGAGCATGGGTGCCTGTCCCTGTCCTTCATACACTGGGCATGTTTTAAGCCTCGGCTTCCTCATGTATGAAATGAGGATCATTGCAATCCTGCCTTTCCAGGGCTGGATTAAGCGAGATAACCCAGATATAGGCATCCCCTGCTTTACAAACGTTCACACTTTGCCACTTTGCTTTTATGAAAGACCTACAGGGGTACTTGTTTTCTGTAACTAAAAGAAATCCGAAGCGGATTTTCACTTTTGGGGAGAAAAGGGGCAAAACGAAAATAGTGCTCTGTGTTTCGCAGGCAAGCATTACAGATGCAGCAGGGACCCCAAGCAGTGGGATGTCCCCCCACCCCCACCCCAACAAGCATCTCAGCATCAAGCTGCTGCCACTTTGGACCATATCTGTGAGCATCTGTGCTTTATCTCAATTTATTTTGGGCATCGTTAGCATGATGTGTCCTAAGGTGTCACAAAAGCCTAAGAGGGGTTACTTCTGGGGTCTGGGAACTCTCAAACATTTTTCTAGATAAATTAGTGGTAATTGCTTCTTCACCTTACACCATTTTGGCTCAGCAAAGATTTCATAGGCTCACTCTATGTTCTGATGGTGGGGGGGAACCTGTAAAGAATTTATTTACCAAGGGTCTGGGAAATAATCAGCACTCCATAAATGTTAACTACCATGTCTATCCCCCATCCCATCTCTGGGAGCTAACGCAAATTACTGGAAGTGAAAACCGGGAACTGACCACAGTGCCTTAGCCTGCTGTGGCTATTTGGTGCTTCAAGAAGAGAGACCCCTGGGGCTTGCAAGGCTTCAGAACTATGCAGGTCTCCACGGACCTCCATGATGCCTCCTTGTACCCCCAAATCTTGCTCTACTGTGCTCACTGGTAATCATAATAAAAAGCCACCATTTGAGGGTTTAGCCAGTGCCAGACCCTGTGCTAAGCTCTGTTCACCTGGGGCAGTCGCACACACCAGGGATAGATTTTGGAGGTTGAGCCTGGTTCCCCTGTCCCACATCATCACAGTGCCTGGAGTGGTCTCACCTGAGACCCTGCTCCTTCATTCACCCAATGTTTATTGGTATTTCCTACCACCAGGTACTGCTTTAACCAGATAACAAATAGAAATTCTCGCTGTCCTGAAACTTACATTCCCTGGCAGGGGGGTGGAGGGGACAGGCAAGCTGTAGAGAAGAAAACCTTGGAAATTGTCAACATTTAAATTTTTTATTAGGATCATCTTTGCTGCATGAGTTTGTATGTAGCACCGAACCCCTAGAAGCGGGGCCATTTCTGTGGGGTTCATGGGTCAGGCGTTCAGGGCCGGCACAGCTGTCAGAACTCGGTCCCGCTGTGTGATATTGGTTGGACGTTCGCTCCATCTCTCTCAGCCTCAGTTTCTTCGTCTGTCATTGAAGAAAATCACAATGACTCCAGCCTCCCTGGGCGGTGGAGAGAATTCCATTGGCCCATGAAAGGAGAGCGCGTCGCCTGCGGGGCAGCCCCTGCTGGGACAGACGTTAGAGCGGAAGGGAGGCAGAGCCCCGCGTACCCAGAGGAGCGCGGCTGTGGGGCTTTTCTCGAAGGTTACATAAGGCCGTCCCCGTGGCGGCCACGGCCGGGAGCGCGCGTCCGTCGAAGTGGGGAGAGGGGCGTGGGGACGGCGGCGGCGGCGGCGGGGACCCCCGGGGCGTGAGTGCGGCGCCGCTGGCCGAGGTGGGCGCGGCACGGCGCGCGGGGGAGCGCAGGGCGCGGCGGAGTCGGGTTTCAGAGCGCGGGTGACTCAGGGGAGCAACGAGGCTGCCCGCCGCCGCCGCTGCCCAGCGCCGCCTTTGTTCGCCGCAGGAAGGGCGAGCGGCGGCCAGCGCGCAGCCGGGCGCACGGTGCCTTCGGGGGCTCGGCAGGCCTGCGAGATGGCGCCAAGGTAAGACTCGCTTCCCCGCGCCCCGGTCCCTCGGCCCCTCGGCCCCTCGGCCCTCCCACCCGCCTCACCTTCTCGTCCCCCGCCACCTCTTGCAGGAGGAACGCGCGCTGCTGGCGCCTGCTCTTGCTGCTTTCGATCTCCGCGCTTCTCCCCGCTGTCTCCCGGACCCGCTCCGCGACAGGTAAGCGACCCGGCCCGAGGGTGGCACCGTCTGCCTCCGCGCCCTCCGGGGAAGTTGGTTTTGGCGGCGGGCGTGCCTGCGGTGCGCTCTTCATTCCTGGACATAAAAGGGAGTCCTCGCCGCGCGGTGCGCACTGGCGGCCCCGCAGCTTCCCCGGGCGGTGCAGAGGATGCGAGGGGCGAGCGGGAGTCCCTCACCCGCAGGGCGGGTGGCGAGCCGTCCGGCCACTGTGGAGCTAATCGCGGCCCCCCGGATCGTAAGCACAGAGGGACATTGGAAGCACAGTGACAGCGCCAGCGGCTCCGCGGGGACAGTTAGCTCCAGCTCACTCAGCGCCCGCGTGCTGGTCGTGCGTGCTGGCTGGTTCATTGTAAGGGCAGGTCTGGTGCCCTCTCTGGACACAGGTGCGGGAGCGTGACCACCAGCAGGGACACCTGGCACCTTTGCCGCGCAACAAATAACGGGACCAAATTACCTCGATGTTTAACTTAGTCTTGAATTACCTAAGGGAGTCCCCCATCCGTCTCAGGCAGTGGTGCCATGGGTGATGAGAAGAGCTGGGGGTGGAGGTTCGGTTCCCCGAACCTCAGTTTCCCCACCAGAACCCAGAGGCGGGTGGATGACTGGTAGGGTCTGAGTTAAAAGATTTTTTTTGGGGGGGTGCCTGGGTGGCTCAGTGGGTTAAGCCTCTGCCTTTAGCTCAGGTCATGATCCCAGGGTCCTGGGATCGAGCCCCACAGCGGGCTCTCTGCTCAGCAGGGAGCCTGCTCCCCCCCACCCCCTCCTCTCTGCCTACTTGTGATGTGATGTGTGTGCGTGCGTGTGTGTGTGTGTCAGACAAATAAAATCTTTTTTAAAAAAATGTAATACAACAAATAAATAAATAAATAAATAAAATTGATTTTGGTTAAAGTGTGTTTTCAGGCTGTCTGGGCTTGAATTGTGGCTGAGTTAGGTGACCCAGCTCAGGACAATGAATTTCACGTCTCTGTGCCTCCGTTTACAGTAAAGGGCAATAATTAGACCACCTGTCCTCCTAGGGATGCTGCAAAGATTAAAAGAGGTATTAGAAATAATGTGCTTTCCATACTGTGACCCATACTAGGCACAAAGTAAGTGATAGAACTTTTTTGATCCTTGAAACAGTTGTGTGAGCAAGCAATGAAGTCTGAGAGAGGCTTAGAAGTGGCCTGTCCCAAAGGCGGGATTTGTCCCAAAAAGCCCTGGGCTCCGTTCTCCTTGCTGTGTTGTTGCGGAACTATGTTGGCCCAGCGGGAGCCTCCCACCCCTTTTGAATTTAGAAAATCAGTACTTAGCCTCAAGAGAAGAAATGTGTGAGAAGGGGAATCAACCTCCTTCCCTTTGCAGGAAACGGACTATGGAGGGAGGCCTGGGTTAACTCTTTGTGTGCCAGAGGAAGCCTCAGACAGCCTAGACCATTGTCTCCTTGGGAGCAAGACCTAAATTCAAAGACCACTTTTTCCTGCCCGAGCCTCCAGCCTGGCATTTCTTGCAGATCAAAGGGCAGCTGGAGCACGGCTTTGGCTTCTCAGCACCATGGCCCATGTCGAAACATTGCAATTTTCACGTGCTAGAGGATACTGCTGGCTCAGCGGCAGAGGGCAGCTTTATGTTGCGTGGTCTTTGTGAATTTTGCTATAACCCCCACTTCCAAAAAGGAAGGAGATTCTAGGAAAAGAGATTTTGGTGTTTTTATTTCTTCTCCTGTGTTTGGAGGCTGGACTCCTTGATGCCAAGTCTGTTGTTAGAAACAACACAGAGGAAGTCCTGTTCCCATCCATAACGTAAAAAGGAAGTGCCAGGAAACCCTCAGGAGCCAAAAAGGTCAACGAAAGGGCCATGTGCAACTGATGGGTACTAGGTGTCCCTCGGAGCCTCTGCAGAGACTCTTCCCAGACACATGAAATATCCTCCTGCAAACCAGATTTTGCATGCACTTTAATCAGGCCAACACTTAAAACAAACCGCTTTATACTTTCAGGCAGAGGTGTGAGCAGGTCTGAGTTACCTTCATCCAGTCCTCAGAATCACTGCAGAAGGCAGGGACCAGGACTGTTATTATCTTTGTGCTTTAATAAGGAAACCAAGGCCCAAAGTCTCAAGGCTTCCTAGCTCCTGAGGGTTTCCTGGCCTGCCCTGTTTAAAGGGACGCTTGTCAATGGGACCCTGTCCCCCACACCAATCCTTGTGCCCCAAACACATCGTAGCCGAGCCAATAAAGTTACAGTGCCATTGGGATACCTCTCTTTTAGCAGATAGGGAAGTGGTTTGGGGGACAGGGGCAGTGGTTCCATAGGTAATTTGTTCCTGCTAATAAAATCCTGATAGATGCAACTTACTTAGATTTCTTTAAACTGTTTTACCATGAGATTTAACACCCATGCAGGAAAGTGCTCACAGAAAAGATAGCCCAATGATTTATCATAGATCACAAATCCATATAACCCAGGTCAGGAAATAGTATAGGGGGCGCCTGTGTGGCTCAGTGGGTTAAAGCCTCTCCCTTCAGCTCAGGTCATGATCCCAGGGTCCTGGGATTGAGCCCTGAGTCCCACATTGGGCTCTCTGCTCAGCAGGGAGCCTTCTTCCCCACCACCCTTGCCCACCTCTCTGCCTACTTATGATTTCTGTCAAATAAATAAATAAATTCTTAAAAAAAAAAAAAGGGAAAGAAACAAGATAGCCCTAGAAGTTCTCTTGCACCCCTTGGATGTGATTATTCCCTCCCTGCCCTCGAGGTCACCATCACCTTGACTTTTATGGTGATTGCTTCCTTACTTTTTAGAAATAACTGTAGTACCTAAGCATGTATCCCCAAAGTCTGCAGTTCCATTTGACTTGAGTTTGAACTTTATACATGGTATTTTTCACTGAATATTAAGTTTTGAGATTCATTTACGCTGTTGTATGTGGCTGTAGTGAATTCATCTTTGTCGCTGTATCATTTCCCACTGGATTAATATGCTGTACATTATCTGTTCATTTTTCTCCAACAGGCTTTGGGGCATTTTCATGTTGGCAGATAGAGCGATGTGTTTCTGAACATTCTCGTACATGTGTCTTGGTGCACAGGGGCACATATACCTGTTGGTTCTGTGTCTAGGGACCAAGTGCTGGGTAATGGAGTGTGCCGCTGAGGCCGAACAGACAATGCCAGCTCCGAGGTACACGGTCGCCAGCCTGGTGTAAGAGCTCCCACTTTTTCAAATCCCTAACAGCACTTGGTCTTGTCGCTGGGCTGAATTTTGGCCCTTCTAATAAGTACATTGTAGAATCTTACTGTAGTGCTCGCTTCAGCAGCACATATACTAGAATCTTACTGTAGTCTTCTCTTCTTCCTCAAGATTTTATGTATTTATTTGACAGAGAGAGAGAGAGACAGTGAGAGAGGGAACACAAGCAGGGGGAGTGGGAGAGGGAGAAACAGGCTTCCTACTGAGCAGGGAGGCCAATGCAGGGCTCAGTCCTAGGACCCTGGGATCATGACCTGAGCCAAAGGCAGGTGCTTAATGACTGAGCCGCCCAGGGACCCCTAGAATCTTACTGTAGTCTTAATTTATGTTTTCCTGATTATCAAGTTGATTGCCTTTCCATGTATTTTTTTTTTAAAGATTTTATTTATTTATTTGACAGAGAGATCACAAGTCGGCAGAGAGTCAGGCAGAGAGAGAGAGAGAGAGAAGCAGGCTCCCGCTGAGCAAAGAGCCCGATGCGGGGCTCGATCCCAGGACACTGAGATCATGACCTGAGCCGAAGGCAGCGGCCCAATCCACTGAGCCACCCAGGCGCCCCTCCATGTATTTTTTTTTTTTTTTTTTGATCTCTGGTTATCTTCTCTGACTTTTTTTACTAAGGTGAAATTCACATAACATGAAACTAGCCACTTTCGTGTGTACAGTTTGGTGGCAGTCTGTACATTCATATTGTGGTACAGCTTTTTCCTGTCTAGTTGCAAAATGTTTTCATCACTCCAAAGAGTGAAAAGTCTAATTTCTATTAAGTGGTCCCTGGCCATTTTCCCTAGGCTCACCCCACCAGTGCTAAGCAACCACTGATTTGCTTTGTGTCTCTATGGATATGCCCATTCTATTTCATATAAATGGCATCAAATAACTTGGGTCTTTTGTGTCTGGCTTCTTTCACATAACATGATATCATTGAGAGATATCCATGTGTAGCGTGTGTCGGGACTTCATTGCTTTTTATGGCTGCGTAATATTCCACTGAATGGATATACCACTTTCATTTATCCATTCTTCCTTCAATGGGGACATTTGTGTTGTCTCCTCCTTTTAGCTATCATGGATAGTGCTGTTAGAAACATTTGTGTACAAGAATTTGAGTACTTGTTTTAATTATTTTGGGTATATACCTAGTAGAACTGCTGGGTGATGTGGTCATTCCATGCTCGGGTTTTGTAAAGATTCCCAGATCTTTCCACAGTGGCTGCACCATTCCATAGTTCTCCCAGCAGCATACGAGGCTCTGATTTTTCCACATCTTTGCCAACACTTATTTTTTTTCCATTTTTTAATTACGGTTATCTTAGTGGGTGTGAAGTGGCCCCTTCTTGTTGTTTTGATTTGCGTTTCTGTAATGACTAGTGATGCCGAGCATCTTCTCACAGGCTTGTTGGCCATCTGCAGATCTTGGAGGCAAATCTGAATGCTAATCAGAGCCAGTTTGGGATTTTCCTCTAACCACCTCACTCTCACTCATGGCCATCTGATGTGCTTTCTTGAAGGAGAGAGGAGTGGGGAAGGGTCCCACCTGAGATGTCCTGTCCTTGGCCTCCTGCCTCCCCGGGGTCATGGCCTGTAGTGAGCTACTGTTGCTTACACACCACTGGAAGTTGTGATGAAGATAAATGATGGTAGTGTTTTAATTACTGGCTAAACTTTTCGGGTTTATAGAAAGTGGGGAATGCCCCTGGGGGCCTCCTGTGCCGCCTGTGTATTTTTATGACAGACCTCAGATTGAGAACTGGCCGCAGAGCCACTCATAGCTTCCCATGTCATCTTTGGGTTTTATAGTCTCTTTGACTTAGCACAAGATGTGACTTCCTCTCTTTATCTAGAGACTGCCTTGCCCTCTGTTTCTCTCGAAGGCCTAATGCTACTTACCAGTTTACATGGTACCCTGGTAGAGGCATCTTGTCAGATAAGCTTTCTCATCGTGGAAATTCCCCACGACCTTCATCTGTCTCTCCTGGTGCCCTCCACTGGTCCCCCCTGCCCCCGCCAGTGTCAATATGTTTGTCTCCCTTTTCCGTGGGAGCCCTTTGATGGTGTGGGTCATGCCTCCTTTGTCCAGAGTTGGCCACTTGGTCTTCAGCTGTTTTGTCATTATTATGAACAGTGTTGCTGGGACCATCTTCTCATGAATGGCCTTTGTTTTCCTTTTGGATTTTTTTTTTTTTTTTTTTTTTGACTAGATTATCCTAAACAGAAGTGCCCATCAACGAACAGAAGTGGTTGGATAGTTCTTCTGTATTTAGATGGATCGGTCTTAGATACAAATTCAGTCATTCTCCTTTTAACTTTAATTGCTCTCACTGGGTTCTTACAGTACCTCAGAGGGGGTCATGTTCTTTGCTGTAGAGGGCCCTTTGTGGCCTCCCGGTCTCTCCAGTCACACAGAGCCCCTACTGAGTTGGGCTCACACCAAACCACTTCTAGCTGGTGGAATAAGATATGCAATGATTCATCTTTGTGTCTCTGCCCAGGCTGGTTGCTCTTTGAGACTACCTTTCACCTCGTGCTCCTGACAGCCCACCATTCATCCTTTACCCATTCTCTTTGGGAAGCCCTCCTCCACCAAGCAGGTTGGGTGTCGTTCCTCTGGGCTGGCACTATTAACACTATTAACCCATTCCTCAGTCACAGGGCTTCTCAGATGGACGGTGACCACTGATGAAATCACTGATGAAGTCTGCCTTCCCTACTGCACAGGAATCTCCAAGAGGCAGGGACTGGGCCTTTCCAGCTCTGAATCCTAAAACCTAGCCCAGGGTCTGGAATGAGGGTATATTATTGGGACTTTTAGTGTTTTTTCCTTTGGTAACTTTAATAACTAGTTATAAATTTATGCTAATGTCATTTTGCTCTTTATCTTTTTTTCATTATATGTAATTGCATAACAATTTGCTGTCTAGCTTATCCCCATTCATCGTATTCTTATGGCCTCCATTTTGTCAGAAGTTGTACATTTATCTTTTCTTTGCTTGCTAAATATTGAGTTTATTTTCAAGGTTTCTTTGAATGTCTACAGCTTGATCTGCTTAAAATGGACTGTAAATTAGGTTAATCGCATAGATTTTGGAGTGTGTAATCTGAAGTCAGTTTTTTTCCAAAGTGGTACCCAGGATTCCCCAAAATACTAATTAAAATGTGAGTGATTTACCCATCATTGTGTTGCTTCTGGTTGCCATGTGATTTTTTTTTTTTCTTAAATGATAGAATTTTTTTCTCAAATCTCTACTGTTGATCCCTTCTTGTGTGTATGTGTGTGCATGTTTTTAAAATCTCACTTGGTCTTGATAATTACTGCATTATAATATGTTTTAAAATCTGGTAAGGGAAGTCACCCCTGTCTCATTTATTAAGCCATACACTTTTTTAGTGCAGACTGGTGTATCACAGAATTTTCTCATGATATGATGTAGTAGTGGGAATGTAGAAGTGGTGATGGGTGGGTAAGGGTTATGAAAAGGGAGGAAGTCTTACAATAAGATTCAGCCGAAGACATTAATGTGCAATAAGGAGAATGGATGAGCAAATAAGGTTTCAAAGCCAGAGCAGCAGATCATGGGGCCTGAGATACTACTGTTGGCACAGAGCCCAGGGGAGCAGAGATGCATCAGAGATGTTGGGAGGAGCGGGTTTGCTGACTGACCACCTTCTTCTGCCCCACCCCAATTCAAGAGAGAGAAAGTCTAGGGTTAGAGCAGAACCTGGAAGAAGATCCAGACCAATTATTGGGAAAGCTTTAATGAGGGAGATATGAGAATGGGGTTATTTAATGAGTGCATCCCACCTGTTATCCCCATCAGAACTCAACTCAGCCCAACCTAATCTAATACAACCCAACCCAACCCAACCCAACCCAGCCTGACCCAACCCAGCCGACCCAACCCAACCCAACCCTACCCAACCCAAACGAAACCAATTTTATCCAATCCAATTCACTTTGCACTTGTTGCATGACATGGATGACTTGAAGGATTAGACAGGGAAGAAAACTCTTCTAGGGATCTTGGTATCTCCCTCAAATGAGCAGAACACCTGACTTCAGATATTAGGAGAGCCTCTTCCTGGGCTTGAGGGAGCTTGGCTAGAGTCTGATTTGCAGGGGGCAACTTTGCCCTAAACGTCTCCAGGAGTCACCCTTCCATCACTGAAGACTTGCATGAGGCTCAGCTTTAAATCCCCTCTACCGCCAGGAGGGCTTTTTCAACGAGTCTTTCTACAAAGTGAACATCTGTTGAAGTCTTTGAAAAACTGCCATGTTCTGTGTTCATGCTACTATATAGATATATTTGTATCTATATCTATATAATATTTATATGTATAACATTTATATGTAATTATATTTATAGATATATATACAGATATATATTTATAGATATATAGATTTCTCTCTTCTCCCCATATTTCCTAACTGCCTGATCTCACAGAGGCCCTCTGGGATGTGTGATTGGTGTCAAAGAAGATGCACTGGTCCGAGTGATCATATCCTAGAGCGCCTCAGAGCTCAGTAGTAGAGACCAGTGGGCAGCAGCTGACTTAACTGCTAGGGAGCCTATCCTGTGTGTCCTAATGCAGGTGCAGGCGAGCCTCTGCCTTACCAGAGTAGGGATGTCCATTTCCACCAGCAGATGGGGTGGCAGGGAGAGGGAAACGGGTTTTGAAAGCTTTATTTTTTCAATTACACTAAAATATTGATAGTCAAAGTAATAGTCAGTGTAAAGATCTGGAGGATGGAGGAGTTTACAAAGGCCACATATTGTCTCATGACTCAGAGATAAATGCTGCCAACATTTAGTGGACAATTTTTCAAAGTTATTTGCCTTAATGTGCGTATATGTTATAAAGAGAATAGCTCATTCTGTACATTGTGTTTCATTGCTTGGCATTTTTTCCCCTTAATAATCATCTAAACCCTTCCTCTGGAGCATTAAATATTGTCTCTAACATCCTTTGTAATTGAAATGGTATTTCATTGTATGTACGTCCCATAATTACACTAGACCCCTTTTATGCCTTTAGACGGTTTCTGGTTGTTCGCTACTGTAAAAACTATCGTGATGACCCCATTCTTGTAGTTCTGTATTTGACCCTTTCCACAGTTATTCCCTAGCACAAATTCCTGAAGCAAATTGTTGGCTCTAGTGCATGCCCATTTTTAAAGCTTCTGTTGCATTCTTTGGAAAGGCAGTAGTGATTTCTCCTTCTCCCCACAGCAGCACACAAGAGGAGCTCAGCTGGTCTTTATCCGCTGCTGCTACTTCTCTAATCCAAAGGGAGATGGGCGTCTGGGTGGCTCAGTCCATTAAGCCTCTGCCTTCAGCTTAGGTCTCAATCTCAGGGTCCTAGGATCGAGCCCTGTGTGTTAGGCTCCCTGCTCAGCAGGGAGTCTGCCTCTCCTTCTCTGCCCTCTTCCTCTGTCTTCCCCTACCCCCACCCTGTGCTCTCTCTCTCTCTCTCTCTCTCGCTCTCTCTGTCTCAAATAAGTAAATAAAATCTTAAACAAAACAAAACAAAGGAGAAAAGTGACAGCAGGGGGAGGGACAGTGCTGCATGACTGCATGTCTGCCGCATATTTCCCTTAGTTGAATGGGGTCGGCACTCCTTCCTCCTTCCTCCCTTCCTGCTTTGTTCATTCATTTTGCACATGTCCCGTAAGGGCTGGACGAGAAGAGGGTCTTTCTGGAAATTGGAATTCCAGGAATCAGGTCGTTAGGACCTTGGTGGTTCTCAACCTTGGCTGTACCTTAGAATCACGTGGAGATTCAGAACGAACACGATGCCCAGCCTTCCCCCCTTCCAGGATGCTAGACCCATCCAGGGTGAGTTCGAGCCACTGGCAGGTTTTAAAAGCTCCTGGTGTGATTCTGGGGTGCAGCCAGGATTGAGAACAACTGGGGCAGCCCAAAGGCCTCTTTTCTGACGTGGCGATCCCGAGTCCCAGAGAAGAAAGTACCAGCCTGTGGTTGCAACACAGAGGAGGGGCGCGGCTGGCACTGGATCCCAGAGAGAGCTTCAGGGGGCATAGTTCAGGCAGATGAGCTCTGGGAGCCTGGGTCTTGGGTTCAGATCTCAGCTCTGCCGCTTCGCACTGAGTGACCTCTCTCTGCCTTACCTTCCTTAGCTATACATTGGGCTAAGAATTCCTACTCAGAAGAGTAAGGAGGTAAGCATCGGGCCTGTAATTGTTGATCCGTTCAGTACCTCCTTCCTTCCCTGTTCCCACATCACAGCGGGTTCCCCGAAGGCAGGAAACCTATTTTATTTATCCATGTTTCCTCAGCATCTGACATGGCACCAAACGGACACAATGAGCACTTGACTCCATTAATGAATGAATCATTCAAAGCCTGAGACTGTGGAGATCTGAGTGAAAACCCAGCATTATGAACCCTTGACCTTAGCAAAATCTGTGTGTGTCCGCTGCCCTGTTGGGAGACCACCCGCAGCCATCTGCTGTGACAGAGGGAGCGGGGACCAGAGTAGGAGCTGTGGCAGGGACCCGGATAGAACAGATAGGTCAGGATAGAGTACGTGTCACCAGAAGAAAATGAAGGTAGGCTTTTCGGGTGCTGGGAAGTTATAACGATTCTAGACTAGAAGTCCAAAGAGCCTAAACGCTGGCGGACAAACTGAACTTCAATTCATGCCATTTCTACAGCATCACACCCAGAACTCCATTGGGCCCTCTAAGTGCTTCTCCCCTCTCAGCCCTACATCTTAGCAATAGGCTTCTTCCATCTTTATTTTCAGCACATAGGTCTGTCTCCCGCTACCCTTCGGTGTATCCTCCAGCTGTGGTCCACAGGAATCTTCTAGCTTCTCGCGGCTCAGATGTGGTCCCAGGACCAGCCGCAGCAGCAGCAGCAGCAGCATCTCCGGTCCCAGCCACAGACCCAGTAAATCAGAATGTGCATTGTAACAGGCTCCCTGACGATGTGTGTGCACGTTAGAGCTTGAGCAATGCTGTAACACCAACTCTAATCCTGTCACCCCGGCTTCAAACCCTTTGTCATGGGGCGCCTGGGTGGCTCAGTGGGTTAAGCCTCTGCCTTCAGCTCAGGTCATGATCCCAGGATCCTGGAATCGAGTTCCACATCGGGCTCTCTGCTCGGCAGGGAGCCTGCTTCTTCCTCTCTCTCTTTCTGCCTGCCTCTCTGCCTACTTGTGATCTCTGTCTGTCAAATAAATAAATAAAATCTTAAAAAAATAAAAAAGTTAAAAAAAAAAAAAACCAAACCCTCTGTCATCTTCCCATGCTAACCACCCATGGGAGGTGGTCATGGCCCTCCAAAGATGTCCATGTCTTAATCTCCAGAGCCAGTGAATATGTTTGGTTGCATGGTGTAGGAGAAGTAAGGTTGTAGATGGAATTCGGGTTGTTGATTAGCTGACCTTAAAAGAAGTTCCTGGAAAAAAGAGGGTCCTGGAAGATGCTCGTGGGCCCAGCATAATCACAAGAGTCCTTAAGTGTAGAATCAGGGGCAGGAGAGGAGGTCAGTAAGATGCAACATGGGAAGAACTTGACCGGCCTTCTGTGCTGATGCTGATGATGCCGGAAGGGACCATGAGCCAAGGAACACAGGTGGCCTCTAGAAGCTGAAAAGGCAGAAATGGATTTTCCCCTCAAGCTTCTGGAAGAGAGCCCAGTCTGTTGATATCTTACTTTTTTTTTTTTTTTAAGATTTTTATTCATGTGTCAGAGAGAGAGTGTGTGCACACAAGCAGAGGGAGTGGGAGACAGAGGGAGAGGGAGAGGGAGAAGCAGGCTCCCCGCTGAGCAGAGAGCCCGGTGTGGGACTCGATCCCAGGATCCTGGGATCATGACCTGAGCTGAAGGCAGATGCTTAACCAACTGAGCCACCCAGTTGTCCTGAGACCTTACTTTTTATCCAGGTAAGACCTGGGTTGGGCTTCTGACCTAAAGAACTGTAAGATTATAAAATTTTATTTTTCTTTTTTGATATAAGTCACTAAATTTGTGGTGAGTGGTTACAGCAGCTCTAGACAACAATGACAACACTACCTAGCATGGCATTTGAGACCCCTGACATCCCACCAAAGTGCTGTTCTGGCCTTGTGTCCCAGAATATCCCTCCTCACAGCCTGAGCTCCAACTGCATATTGAAAACTGGGGGAGAGCCACCTCGAGCATCTAAACTGGGGACATTTTACATACCCCAGCCCCTAGCACCCTGCCTGGCCCCTGGTAGGTACTCAGGCAATGCTTCTGAAATGAACAACCCGGTAGAAACCTGGTACATTCAGGTGACCAGCAGCCATGGAAGGGCTCCCCTATCTTCAGGAGGCACAGATGGCAATGATGGGGGGAGGTGTGGTAGACACCTGCCCAGAGGCTCAGCTTTGATGTTCCCCTGTTCTTCCTTTGTCCACGTCTTAATCTCCAGAGCCAGTGAATATGTTTGGTTGCATGGTGTAGGAGAAGTAAGGTTGTATGGATCTCTGCTTCTTTGGGGGCCTCAGTTTCCCATCTGAGAAGTGAAGGGATTGGGCAAGGTGAACCCTAAAAGCACTGTTAGCAGGAACATTCTAGCATGCCCGAGTTCAGTCTGCCCAGACACTGTGGCACTCGGGGGGCAGTGACTGAACTCTTAGCTCTTAGCCCTGTCCATCCAGTTGCCAGGCAGATGCCTCACTGCACCCCTGTCCACAAGGCAGGATAGAAAACTGTCCTCGACAACCGTGCATTTGGCACAAAACAGAGACCACAGCTGCCCTCTCCCCCGTCTAGTTAAAATGCCAAATTACTCAGTCTCCCACGGAAAGAAGAAAAAAAGGGGGTGGGTGGGTAGAAACTCTTTCTCATTGCGCAGTTTTTCCATGTGACACATTTTCTAATTTTACTTCAGGTTTAACTGTCTAGAGTAGATGGCTCCGTTTCAGGGTCTCCCCCCGCTTCTTTTAGAATGTAAACTTCCAGTTGAAGAAATGGAATGTTTTTGCTTGTTTCATATTTGCAAGTGCGGGCTGATACCAAATTATAGCTGAATGTCTTCATTTTCTCCGCCGGGGAAATTCTCTGAAATGCCCAGCACTAGCCTAGCCGTCCAGTTCCTCGATGCTGGGCCTGGCTGTGGGAGCTTGACTAAGTCACTGCCACTATGGGACTCAGATGCTGGTGTTAGAGCAAGGCAAGACAAGGCAGCCCTTTGGAGACAGCTCCCCATGGAGACTGCGTGGCTGGACTGGAAGGAGCGGTTGGTGGGCCCCGTTTCTAAGAGTCGTTCTGTTTGGGACTCCTTCGGAACGGTGTGCGCCTGACTTTATGTCCGCTGCTGGCTCTGGCTCTGCATTGTGGCCCCAGTGCTCGGAGGGGCTGAGAAATTGTTAGTACGTGGAAAGAGCACTGCTGCTTTGTTGAAAAGAAATGGGTCTTACCCTTGCAATGTCTGTTGCATCCAATGTCCAGCTTCTGTTCCTCTGCCCACCCACCACCCCAGCGTCAATGCTGTGTCGTGTCCTTCCAATAGACTGTAGTAGCAGTTCCCTTGATGGCGGGACCTCTGTGTCTCTGTTCCCAAACATGCTCTGCAGCTCGTGGAAACACAGGTCCCATCACATCACGCCTTCTCTTAGAACACTTCTATGCTTTCCATTACACCTTAAATTCCACTCTCTGTGGGCCAGAGCTCAAGGCTGCTTGTCGCCTCCCATCCCTCCTTCAGGCCCTGGCTCTAGCCACGCCAAACTGCTTGCTGGGCTCTGACACTGTTCCCTTCACCTGGCCTTCGCTCGTGCGTGCCTCCCTGCAGGCTTGGATACTCTCCCTGCCCTACTGAAATCTTCGTTTGCCTTTCTTCCTCTATAGACTTACTATTCAAACTGGTCCCTGTACCAGCCCATGGGCATCAGCTGGGAGCTTGCTAGAAATGCAGAGTCCCAGGTCAGCATCACCCACGCCCCTTGGGGATGCGGATGTTCGTGCATGACCTTTGTAGCATGGGTGGTTAAGGATCTGAGCTGTGGGGGCTCACAGAACTGGTTCAGTTCCAGGCTCTGCACGTACTGGCTGGTGATTTCGGGTGGCTTACTAATCCTTTTCTATCTCAGTTTCCTCATTTGTAGAATGGGAGATAATAATCGTGCCCATCTCAGAGTTCTTGTGATAAGGCCATGGGCTCACGTCCCCATAGCTCTTAGCACAATGATTTTACCTGCTTCAGTCTATCAGGCTCAGAATTCCTCTGCAGGTCCATCTCGCCAAGGATGAGGAGGACTGGAACAAGGTCATTCAGCTTTGGAATCATTGACCTTCTAGTTGGGGGGAACATAAAAAGCCATACTCTGTTGTGGAAAAAGTGAAATACAGCTAAAGGAGGACTTTGAGGGGCAGGTAGGTGGGGGGGATAGAATTAATCCCAAAGTTTCTGACCTCAGTAGACTTTGCCATCCTGCCCGTCATACCTGGTAGGTCTGTCTTTCTTTAGAGAAAGAAAGAGAGGGGGAGGGTCAGAGAGAGAGAGAGAGAGAGAGAATCCCAAGCAGGTTCCAAGCCCAGCACAGAGCCCAACTCAGGGCTCCATCCCACAAACTTGAGATCATGACCTGAGCCCAAAACAAGAGTTGAACACTTAACCGATGGAGCCACACAGGTGCCTCAGGCTTTTCGTTCATTCACTTGTTCACTCATGGTTACCAAATAAATATTCATTAACTGCCTGCTTGGTACAAGGCAGTGTGGTATGTCTGGGCAGCAAATAATGAACAAGAGAGACATGGTTCCCTCCCTTGAAGGAGTCTACAATCTATGGGGGACATAGACACTAAATAAATAAATAGTTTTTAAAAAAAGAACCTTAAATAATTGTATGTGGTGAGCAAATGTTAGGAAGAGGTACAGGGAGTTCTGAAAGCACAGCCCTGTCCATTTTGATCTGCACTGGGGGGGTCAGAAAAGTCTCCAAGAGGAGTGACATTGAAGGTGAGATGTGAGGAGTGAATCGATTTGGCCAGGAAAGGGGATGGGTCTAGGGGGTTGGAAGAGAAATGGAATTTTCCAGATCAAGGGAGTAGAATAAAGAGAGGGTGGAAACAACAGCGTGTAGGTGTGGGAGGGGAGGCTGCGGGGAGTCTCAGGTCAAAAACAGAACCTCCATCCAGGAGCTGCTTTCCCAAGCCTGGCCCTGGGTAAGCATCCTGGCTTCTTTCTGTCCCATGGGTCCCTTGCAGTGCTCATAGCCCAGAATCCATGGGCTGGGGGCCTCCAGGTCCTTCCTCCCGCCCTGCTTGTGCCTCTACTTGTGAAGAGTGAATTGCTTCAGGGAGAAAGAACAGGGTCTCCGCCTCTGTGTTGCTCAGGAGAAGTGCATTGGAGAGGTAGCAGCAAAATTTTGGTACAAATTTGGTAGTACCAAAAATGGTAGGGGAACAGGGCTCAGTGAGAGCCACCCAGGCCACAGGCCACCCTGTGACCCCTGCATCACCAAGAGGCCATGAATGTCACAGGGGGAAAAGATTCTAAGACTCACACTCTGCAGTGAGACTGTAATTGGTCTTGGCTTTGAAAAGCTTCTTCTTGTCTATGAAACGAAGGGGTTAGACCAGCTCTCAGGCCCATCCAGATCTGAAACTCTTATTTTGACTTTTGTCTCTCTCTGGATCTCAGTATTCAGAAGGTGTGTCCATAAACACAAGGCAGAAATCTCTTGCCAGGGAACAGAAGCAGGATCCTGGGGCTCATAACTCTGGCGGGAAGTTTTTAGATGGGTTTACACAGGAGAACAACTTCTTTAGAAATGGTGGGGTAGGGATGATGCTTTACCTCCTCCCGTCCGGGCCGGCCCTTTGGAGACCTCACCTTGGCTGTGCTCCCGGCTCCTGGCTGGGTGACCGTGGCACACAGAGTCACGTGGTTTATTTCCCGCATCCATGTTCCTCAGAAGCTGGTAACTTGGCTGGGGGTGGGGAGTTCAGTGATGACTGGGGAACAATTAAGAACAGTTTATACTAAAAGGAACAGCACACATATATTACAGAGCAGGATGCAAAAGTTGAGTGCTTTTAGAGTTAAAGCAGGAGGCTTTCGTTAAGTCTCTGAGCTCTCGGGGTTCTTCATCTAGACCCAGATCCTCAGGCACAGGGTCCCCTCTCCCTGATGGTAGGATGCATAAGTGGAGATGATGTTATATATAGATTTGAGGTCCCCAACTTGTAGGAGAGGTTCAGAATCATGGCAATGGATGCCAGAACCCACTCTTGTATAAACATTTTCTCCAGCTGCAGATACCTAATGCGCTTGTGTGTGGAAGGGATTCAGTCTTTGTTGTTGTTGACAAGATGGAGATCATTGCTTTCTATAGCTCTTGTACTAGAACCGTCCATGCCCTACGGGGAGGAACTTGTCTGTCACTGCTGGATCCCCAGCACCTCTAACAGGCAGACAGCAGGTGCTCTGCAAAGGCTGGTTGAGTGAGTAGATGTGTGTGTGTGTGTGTTCATGGCTACAAGAAGCTTTCCCCTCTCAATCTGCATTTACCTTTCCAGGAATGAGCGTGTGGGGCTGCATTAGCATGGCGAGGTTGAGTGGAATGTGAGAAATGCTGCCCATGTGTGTGCAGGCAGAGCACTGGCCAGTCCCACTCAAGTTCAGGGTTTCTAAGAACTGACCTTTGGAGGCAACCTCCTCCCCATGTGGTCCGTGCCACGGTGGCTCCTGTGGGAGAAGGCACAGAACCATTGTTTGTGCACCTTGGAGAGCTGGGGTCCTAGGGCACCCTTTGCAAAGGGCCTGGAGGTCCCCCAAACACTTTGCCTCCATCAAAACCCCCTGGGAACCTTGGGGACCCTGAACATGTGGGGCTTTCAGGATCATCTGTTCTAGTTCTAAATTATAGACAAAAAGATGGGAGCCACATAGCTGAGCTACAAGAAGCCTGGATCTGGGTCTTCTGATGTCCAGGTGGGGGCATTGCCCCCCCCAGAACTCCCCCAGCGCCGCGTGACTGTAAATGCATGGTTGGTCTGTCCCACCCCTGGAGACGTGGGAGGAGAGCCAAGGGCAGGCATTCACAGACGCTGAGGTCCCTTTTGTGTATGGCAGCCTGTGGTTAGAACTGAGCTTTGGAAACATCATTTGGACTTCAAATCCCAGTTCTTTCTTTTCGGAGCGATGTGTCTCAGGCAGATCACTCAGAAGGAGGGATGGTTTCCTCTCCTGGATGTGGGACTGGGGTGGGCAGAGGTCCCACCTCCGCGGCTCTGTGAGGCATTCAGCAAGTGATGCTAGGGGAGTGCTTGGAGAGAGCCAGAAGCAACAGGCCTTCCGTGGATGGATGGGAGGTTTCCCTACACCAGAAACCTCACGCTGCTGCACCAGCGGCATCGCTGGCCTCATCCTTGCATATTCTGACCAGGGTGGCTGCCGGGCATCAGTGTTCAAAAGCCCGCAGTGGTGGTACTGCCAGGGATGCTCCGTCCTAGACCACACAGACCATGAAGACCGGCGCCTCTCCAAGACTAGCAGTGCCAGGCACGTAGTGGTTGGTGCTTGATACTATTTGTGAGTGAGTGAATGGGTGGGCGGATGAATGAGTGAACGAACAGAGGGAGGGTGTGGTTGGCACCTGACGTTGCCCTACGCCACCCCCCAGAGAGCTGGCTCTGGCCATGTGTGTGCCCACATAAGGAAACTCATGCTCAGAAATGTCAGAGGGCTGGCCCAAGGTCGCCGGTTGGTAAGTGGTGGAGCAAAGACTTGCACACAGGTCTGTCTGGCGCTGAATCCCCCATCCTTTCTCCTGCACCCGCGGGGTGACGCTGGCCCTCCTGGGATTCCTTCGATGTCACCCTCAGTTTCAGGGTTCCAGGTAGGGGCATTTCCAGGGTAGTCATCGTGGAAGTTCTGCCCGCCCCCTCCCACCCCCCGCTCTGGTCACCACCCCGCTCTCCCTCCGGCGAACATGTGGGGACTGTTGAGCTGTACTTTCATCTAGATTAAACAAGAGTCAGCCTGTTGCAAAATATGACTTTAGGGTCACCATCTGTTCCAGCTGTTTACTGAGACTCAAATCCCACTGCAGAGCCCAACAGGCTCCAGAGTCCATCAGGGAGCCAGTCTCTGTGCCATTGAGCAGGCCAGTCTGTAGGAAGAAGCAGTGTGTTTGGTGACCGCTATCAGCAGGTGACTTAGGGGTTTTTTCCCCACCTGCCCATCAGCACCCAAGTCATTGCATGTGTGGACCACAGGCCCCCACCACAGGTACGAGGGCATTCATGCCCACATTGGGCCCCTACTGTGTGCCGAGCCCCGGCTGAGGCGCTTTCCCACACCGCACCTTCTCTAGGGTTTCGGGGGATCTGGAGACTAGATGGCCATGGGAACATGCCATCTTGGGTGACTCACATCATCAGTCTGGGCCCTGGTTTTCCCGTCCTGGGGACATGGGACTGGTGTTTCCCCAAGGTCCTCCCCAGCTCTGAAGGCCTCCATTGGGCTTGCTCTGCGTGGGTGAGATTTCACGGGCCTGCCGAAGCCGTGAGCTCACTCTGCCTGGCGGCTTCTCCGCCCTGGCTCAGTTCACACCAGTTCCTCTGCTGGGACGCCCCGGGCTGCTCCCACGGCAGCTTGGTTTGCCCGAGGCAGAGCTACATGCCAAGTGCCCTCCCTGAGAGGCTGCAGGAAAGTATGTCTCCGGCTGTTGCCAGCCTGCCGCCTTCGCTCCGCATTCCAGTTCCCCAGTTCCACCCTCTCCTTGGCAGGGGAAGGAAGGGGACCCGGCTGCCAGGGGCAGCCACTCGGGGTGAGGTGGGGATGCCTCCTAAAATGGTCAGCAGTGGCTTTCCTCAGAAGCCTGCTGAGTCTCCCCGTGGCCTGTTGGATACACTTCGGTCTCCTTGGCTCTCAAGACTTTCTGCGATCTGGTTCCTGTCTCCTATGTGCAAAAGTGGTGCGACTAGAAAGAGCTGGGGAGGGCCTCAGGTGACCCTCTGCGAGTGCCAGCCACCTGCTCACCACCCCTGGGGCTTTCATCTGCAAAATGAGATAGCGGCAGTCCCCACCTGGCCAAATTGTCCTGGGATTAATGAGCTACTGCATACTCAATTCAACACTTCTACGTCTGTATTTCCCCGGATTTGTAATTCTCTCCTTGCTGCTCTAATGCAGGAGGTTATCTAAGGGGCCTGGGTGCCATTCCCCCAGAACCATGCACATAGCCCTCATTTTCCTTATGGTGGGGTCACCTGTGCTCTGCTCACTCTACGACGTTCACCTGTGCAAAGGCTTCCAATTCAGGCCACCAGGAGCGGGGCCCTGCATTGATGTTTTGTCCCCTCTACTAAGATGAGAGCTACTTGGGGACCAGACACTGCATCCTCTCCATCTCCCAGAGTCTACCCCAGAGCCAGGTTTGGGCCAGGTCAGCCATGGGACGTTGGTTGTAGGCAAGGCCGGAACCCTTGACGGGGACCAGGTTAGAGTAAAGGAAAGATCCCTCCGGGATCTGTTCTCCCCTTGTGGCTGCATTGGAGCTGGGGTAATGTAAGTGATGGCTGAATCGAGGCAGGTGATAGCAACTCTTTGAGAGATTTGACTGACCAGGTAGTGTCACCCATGCCAAAAAATTCATGAAACACCCGAGGATATCACTTAGAGAGAGACTTAGACAGCTCCAGAATTGTGAAGGCTTCCAAGCTCCTCCCACCACTTGATGCCTCTCCCCCCCGTTGTTTCTTGGGTGAGGGTGGGGGATGCAGCCAGGAGCAGGAATCTTTCCCTTCTCTCCCTAGGACCTGGAGGGCTGGCCTGTCCCATCCTCTCCCACTTGTCCAGGGGCCCCAGCTCATGTCTGATACCCAGACAACTTCCCCAGGGCCTTCAGCCAAACTTCAGGACTCTAACCCTATGCCAGGGAGAAGGGCAGTTGCTCACATCTTCCTCGTTTCAGGGAGGGGGGACATGGGGGCGGCTGGAATCTAGTCTGAAGTCTGAGAGGCCAGTGTGTTTAAGGGAGGCACTCCCAACTCAGTGGGTGAGAGCCAAGGGCTGGAATTTTGCAGAAGATTGGTCATTCAAAGCCGTCTTGCTTAAGGGTCAGCCAAAAAGGATGGAAGACTGCAGCCCTCACAAAAGTTAACATCAAGCCTTTGTAATATTGTAATAATAATATTCTATTATATCTCGATAGCGGGGATCCGATGAGAGCTGGGCTATTAGGTGCAAATTGAGCTAATGGTGCTGGTGGGATTACAGTGACAACAGTTGACATTCATTAGAATTCTTGTGACTGATGACAATAAATAGGAACTATTAGGGCAGGTCTTCAGTCACTCTTGTCCAGAATCTACCGAGCTCGTTCATTCACTCACATGTGCGTTATTTGTCCGTCCATCCATCTGTCCATCCACCCATGCTCAGTTTTCACTTACCCCAGGCGAGGTCCCACGCTAGAGGGGTGGGTGAAGTTGGAAGATACAGAAATGAAGCCAGAACATGATGTCTGGACCCTGAAAGGCTCATAAACCAGTGGGAGACACAGGCAAGTAAACAGATAATAACAGAGTAGTGAGAAATTGGAGCTTCCTGGGAAACTCACCCAGGGAGGATTTCTTGGCAAGATGGAGTGACTCATTTGCAGTCATCTAGAACAAGTGGGCCCTGAGGCCCAGCTTCCCAGTGTGGCTGAAGTGGACTTCCCTGGATGTCTTCAGGACCCCTAAGCCAAGTGTAGGGCAAGGGCAAGCTGGAGGAGGCAAGGGAAGTAGCTATGGCCATCCCCTCTGGAAGGCTTGGGCTCCTTCTGCTCAAGACAGGCTTTCCTTGGGGAATAGCTCCTTCGGAGGCCATCAGCTTACTCTTGGCTGCAGAACCCTCAGCCGACAAGCTCAGGCCCTTGGGCTGGGGCTCCCAAGCTTCCCTATATCTGCTTATCTCCAGCCTGGGCCCCCTTGGCCACCTCACTACAGGCCCTGAGGCCCTCCTGTTGTCAATCATTGGGATCTAGTCACTCAGGGGACTCAACATTCCATTGTCCTGTCTAGGAAGTCACTAATTTGTAGCTCATCACTGCTGGCTGGATTCCTGCCCAATCCTATGCCTGGGTCCCAGCCGTGCAACAGACTTCTCCATTGCTGGGTATCTGCTCACATCTCCTTCTGCCTGGTTCTCCACCCCTGGCCTCTGTTCTGGCCTTGCGCCACAACCTCAGCCTCCACCAGCACTGTGTATGACAGGTATCACCAACCTGAGGGGGAGTGGTCCCTGGGAAGACTAGTCCAAACACACCTGCTGGCCTTTGCTGCAGAGTTTCTGATTCATTAGGTCTGGAGGAGAGCCTAAGGATTTGTAGCTCTGGGTTCCCAGGTGATGCTGCTGCTGCTGGCCCAGGAACCACACTTTGAGAACCTTTAGGGCCATGGGGGAGCAGATCGGCTGTGGGGCTTGAACCCAGGCTCTCTAGGTTCAGATCTTGTCTCTGTCACTTACCATCTGTGCGAACCCATGCCTCTACACTTCGGTCTCCTCATCTATAGTCCAGGCTACCATGAGCACCGAATGACCCAGTCCAGGTGCCACCTGGCCCACAGTAAGCATTCAGTGAATGTGTTTGTTTCCCTGGCCCGTATACTACAGTTGGGTTGCTTCAAACAACAGAAATTTATTCTTGTAAAGTTCTGGAGGCAAGAAGTCCAAAATCAAAGTGTTGGTAGGGCCACTCCCCATCTGGAGGCCCAAGGGAGGGTCCTTCCTGGCCTCCTCCAGCTTCTGCTGGCTGCTGGCATTCCTTGACTTGTGGCAGCCTCCCTCCAGGCTCTGCCTCCATGGTCACAGTGTCTCCCTTTCGTCTGTCCAACCTTCCCCCGTGTGTCTCTTTTAAGGACACTTGTCATTGGATTTAAGGCACACCTGGATAATCTAGAATGATCTCTTCATCTCAAGATCCTTAAATACATCTGCCAATAAATTTAAATATATCTGCAAAAGACCTTTCTTCCAAATAAGGTCCCATTCACAGGTTTTGGGAACTAGGACGTGGACGAGCGCGTGCAGATATGTCTTTGGAGAGCCATCATTCCACCCACTGCAGTGAACGTGGTCATTATTATTACTATTATTTAGTTGTTTTTTCCAACACCTGCAGTTAGGCCTGACCCCAGCTTCTTGCCCTGGGGTGTGTGGCGTGGGTATTGAGTGGGGTGCTAAGCCAGTTTCCAGGTTCCAGCTCCTCTGTGCTGGCCCATGGTACTCAAGTCGTACCCAGCCCGGGGCAGGGATTCTGCTTCTGAATTGATGCTGGCCGTGTCCATCGGATGGATTCAGAGCTGAGCACTCTCAGCAACCAGTACCTGTTTGGAGCCGTCTGTCCTTATAAATTGTTCCCTGCACCAGAGTAGAAAAAGACAGAGTAGGTTGTGCTTGACAAAACATTTTCCCATTCAGAGCCACCGTGGCCCTCTCTGCAACCTAGGGAAGGAAGCAGTATCGTCCTACCTGCAGGTGAGAAGACTGAGACCCAGAGGAAGGAAAGCTTATGTCATTGATGATAATAGCAATCGCCCCAGCCAATGTGCTCAGCTCAATGTCTGCATTTGCTAGGCCCTCAGCTCAGCATTCTATATCTATTATCTACCTCAGGTCGTTCTCAAAATTCTTTCCTGCAGTAGGTGACATTATTCCTATATTATGGATTCAGAGCCCAAGACTCAGAGAGGGGAAGTGTTTTGTCCAAAGTTGCACAGCTCTTAAATGCAAAGCTGAGATTTGAAGCCAGAGCTATCTTTCTCCCCAACACCGCTCTGCTTGGAACTCCTTCTCGCAGCTCTGAAAATATGTCTGGTCAGCCAAGATAAGAGATGGGCTACCCAGTGGCCAGCGGGACCGGAGTCTCCACCCTCCCGGATCTGCTCAGAAAATGAAGCCCAGGAGAGACTGTCGCTGGCTGGCAGCAAAGCCCTCTTCCTCGTAGCTGGTAGGGAGAGGCTGTGCTGATCCTAAGAGCAATGAGGAGGGGCTGTCAGGGCAATGCGGATAGGAGGCAGATGGGCCCAAGATCCCTGAGGGCTAAAAAGGGGGTGCTCCCTGGAGAGGGGCAGCCTTGGATTAAAGTGACATTCCTGGAAAGGAGGGGGTTGAAGAGACTCAGCTCCTCACATCTGACAGATGAAGGATTAAAGTCGCCAGTTCTGGGACCTGATAGCTGTGTGCCCTTGGGCAAGTGATTTAACTGCTCTGTGCCTCTGTTCCCACATCTCTGTATTGGGAACCATAAGAGTGGGGGTTTTGTGAAGAACTCAGGGGCTGTGTTGGGATACCGGGGTGACTTGGTGAAGTGTCTGAGTCTTGATTTTGGCTCAGATCATGATTTCAGGGTCCTGGGATCGAACCCTACGTCGGCCTCCATGCCCAGTGTGGGGTCTACTTGAGATTCTCTCTCTCCCTCTGTCTTTGCTTCCCCTGCACACACTCACTCTCCCTCTCTCTCAAAGAAATAAAATCTTAAAAACGACAACAACAACAAAAAACAAAGGAACTCAGGGGCTGTGAGTATCACCTCATGCGACTTCAGCAGCCCAGGCCACGCTGGGGCGTCTGAATCAGAATCTGTGGGAGTGAGGCACGGGCCATAGTGTTTTTGGAAATCTCCCCTGTGACTCTGCTCTATAGCGAGAGCTGAGAGCCACCGCCGCGTGGGTGGAGCCCCTGCACCCAGGACACAGTGAGGGCTCAATACACGTGAGCCATCGTTACACACAAATGCACTCATAAGTTCCGGAAACTGGCCTTTGCGGGGCACCTACCTGTGCCAGGCTCTGTGCAGAGCATCACCTGGACGAGTCGGCTGTTCATATTCGTCGATCAACCGTTGCTAGCACCGCTTCTAGGAAAATGAGTCAGTTGGGTTCGATGCTTTGTGAAGACATGCCCCAAACCTGACATTCTGAGAAGGTTTTGCTGACAAGGGGAAAAAGGCAGAAAATATACCCACATGAGAGAAACCGAAACCCTCTGTGTAGGATGTAGGCAAAGATCTCCAAACCCTTCAGGAGGTAGCTGGAGAAGAAAGAGTGGGCTGCCAACTCTCTGTGGGCCCCTTGGCCAGCAGCTTCCCTTGCCGTGCTCCCTTGTGAACATCAGTGACGTCAAAGATTTTTGATGGTGGGCTTTTTTGTTGGTGGGTGGGTTTTTAGCTACTAAACCCCGTCTTCCAATGAAGCCGTGACTGGAACCGAATCCATGAAGCAGGAGTGGAGTCAGAGTTGCTTTGGGGTGAGCGTGCATATGATGGTAGGTGAGTGTGTGTGAATGTATGAGTGTGTGAGCGGACGAGTGCGCCTGTGGCTCCGTGAGTGTGTACAGGGGGCGAGTGTGGGCAAAGGTGCCAGAGTGTGTGTGTGTAGGACTAGAGACGTCTGTGTGTGTGAGGGTGCTTGTGTGTGCACGTGAGCATCCGTGTGGTTGTGTGCGTGTGTGTTAGGGCCCTTGTAGGGCCTTCCCCCCACTTCATCCCCTCCCCTGCACCCCCACCCCACCACTGGCAGCCTCCTCTGTGCACCCCCTCCCCGGAGCTCCACCCCGGCCCTTGGGAATGCCATTTGAAGCCCTCTGGTCCAGATGTCTACACTGACCCCGCCTGGCCTCTGGCTCTTGGTTTCTTGTCTCCATCTGGCGCCGAGCCTGGCAGTGTTCAGGATCTGTGTGTTGCCAGGTGCTTGCTCCTAGCAGGCTGCTGCGTGCTCCCCTCTGTGCCCCTCAGGTGCCCCCAACAGGCCTGGTCCCCTCCATGCTTGTTTTCTGTGAGTTTCCCTCACGGTGCCCTGAGCTGAGCCCTCCAGATCTGCCTGCTGGGACCGATGACTCACTGCAGCTGATGTCATCCTTGGGACCCAAGGCCCTCCTCACACTCAATGAGTCTTTGTTCCCCAAATGGAAAAGGAAGGGCCATGCATCAAGAAGAGTTGACTAGAAAACTCTGCCCAGAGGCTCCCGCCGGCCCACACCTGCCGGCTCTCACGCGCCACCTGGTGCACGTGGCCACTGCGCTGGCTGGGTACCCAGGTTTCTAGAACAAATCCGGGGAATAGCCTCGCTGCAACAAGACATCAGGACCCACCACTGCTTTCTGAGGCCTGCGTAGGGCTCTTGCTCAGGAGCTGACTTCTGCCTGGGCCAAGGGGTTAGAGTATGTGTGTGTGTGTGTGTATGTGTGTGCGTGTGTGTGTGTGTGTGTGTGAGAGAGAGAGAGTCTACAGGAGGTGGTAGTGAGCAGACCCGGGTCACAAAAGGAGGGAGTCCAGGCTAAACTCTTCACTTTCCTTACTTGTTGGGCCTACTTATCTAATGATATTAATTCTTCAATGGCTAAGAGTTGGAGGCTGGCTGGCGAGGATGTGGGAGGGCTGGGCCCAGAGTTGGCCCAGTCCGGTTAGCTAGGACCCACAGTTGGTCCTGAGTTTTCAGACGTGCCAGCCCTCTGCTAGGCACGGCCCCTCATCGTGTCATCCATTCTCACCATGACCCTGTGAGCCAGCTCTGTTGCTGTCCCTCCATACAGCTCAGAGGAGGGAAGTGGCTTTCCCAAGGCCATACATGGGCTAGTGGCCGACTCAGGACTCAAGCCCAGGTCTGCCTGATAGACAAGCCTGGGGTTGGGGGCGGGGGGTAACTCTTACCTGGGCCCGCCCCATGGGGGAGGGCATCACACTTACTCAGGCTAGACCCTGCAAGACACTGGGGTCCCCAGGGCAAGGCAGGAGGGGCAGACCTCTGTCTTTTAGAAAGCTCCCTGGGTGACCGTGATGTGTGGCTAGGACTGGAAACGTCATAACAGGCTGTACCACCCATTCTGATTCGAATCCTGACTTTGATCGTTTATTGATTGTCCTCATGGCCTTAGAGTGGTGATGAACTTCTCCAAGCCTTAGTTTTCTAACCTGTCAAATGGGGATGATAACTTTATCTGCCTCACAGAGAGTCTGTAGAAGATGAAATGATTCATGGGCAGCTCATTGAGCCGTGCCTGTCACGCAGCAAGCCCACGGTGAATCTTAGCTGCTGACATTTTTCTTGCTTGTCTTCATTCATAGGTCATTCTTGCCAGGCTCTGCTGGCACTGGGGACTGAGAGGGATCCCCACAGTCTATGCCCAGAAGCTTATGTGTCGTTGTATCAGAGGGGGAAGGGGATGCATCAGCAGAAGGCAGAGAGATGAGGGTGTTTGGGTGGAGGGATGGGTGGGGACCATGGGGACATAGAGTAGAGGTGTGCAGCTGAACCCGGAGGAGTCCCACAGGCAGCCTGGGAGGGCGTGGCTTGTCATGGGCAGAGGCCCAGCGTCAAGTCTTCAGTGCTGATTCCTGCACTGGGGCTTCCAGTAGGCTGGGGCTCAATTTCATTCTCTTTGAAAGGAGAGAATGATCATGCCTTGCCTCCCCTCCTGGGGTTGCTCAGGTGAGGGGATGCTCTGGTAGCCAGAGAGGGTGCTGGGTGGGGGACAACCTCACCTTCCTGCTGGGTGGGCGCGGCAGACAGGCCACAGTGCCCACACCTGGTCCGTCTCCACCCTCGGCCAGGCACCTTCAAAGCCATCCTTCTCTTGGTTTACGCCAAAGGCCTGAGAGAGCGAGAGAGAGAAAGAGAGGGAGGAGGGCTCACACAGTAACTTCATTGAGCATGAAAATTCCTATGCTATATATGAAAACCGGAAAAGGGAAGGAGGCGTTCTAAGTTTACATGTAGAAAAATGCTCTTCTGTAATTCAGAAAAATGAGGTCTTTGATTGTTGCCAAGCCCAGGTCTCCTTTCTAAGTTGGTCCAGGATTTTTTTCCTCCTGGCAAGAAAATGGTTCTTTTTCTAAGAAATGCATCGGGTGACAGGTTTTTCTAAGAACCTTTTGCATCTTTTTGCTGGGTGCAGATGGATCCCGTGCAGTATGAATTCTGTTGTGTTCCTTTTCCTTGGGAAGGGACTCAGGTGGAGCTGGGAGCCTCTGCGGGCTCCAGACTGGGTGGGGCAATGCTTCCTTATAGGCCGAATTGTGACATTTTCCTGGGCACAGCGCTCCATGCCTCTGGCCAGGCTGTGCTGCCCAAAGATGAGGAAGTCTGTTGGGGAGGGCTGGGTTTGTCCTGCTCCCTGTTGGAGTCATTCCTTCCAGGCCTGAATGCTGTGGGCTGGAGGAACGGACGGTGAAGAGTGGTTAGAGAAACTGGAAAAATAGATGGCAGATGAGAAGGACGCAGGACTGGAGACTTGCAGACCTGGCAGGGGCCTCTGGAAACCATCATCCTGAGGCTCAGAGAAGACAAGGGATTGCTCAAGATCATACATTGAGCTAGTGAGAGTCTGCCTCCCAGGCTGGCCCTTTCCCCCACCCGCTGCTTCTGAGAGGCCATGATGCAAAAAGTCAAGGCTGACTTGTGTGTGGTCCCAGAGTGCGGAGAAGGGCTCAGCCCGGTGGGGTGCAAGCTAAGGGAGATCGCCTCGGTCTATCAGGAGAAAGAGGCCTGAAGACTGAAAACTGTCCAGCAGGGGTCAGGGTTCTCAGGAGAGGGACCTAACTCCCCAACAGTGGACATAGGCACACACAAGCCTTGCACATGGCCTTTTGGTCATTATGTGGTAGAGGAAATTCCTCTTCCAGATGGTGAGCTGTGCTCTTCCCACTTAGAGTCTGTGTCTTGCTGCCCTCCCTGCTTCCTGTCTCTGGGGGGAAGTGAGAGGAAGGGAAGCCATGGGCCAGGAGGTCTGATCTGATAACCCAGAGTCCTCAGGGGCCATGTCCCTATAGGGGTATCCAAAGGGAAGGGAAAGAGCAGTCATGAGAAGATGAAGAATGTCTCTTTCCTAGGCAGGGTGGCCTGAGAAGGAGCAAGAGGCGATACTTGGTTCTCTGAGGCTCCGCAGTTTATGCTGCTGGAGCAAAAGAGGTATTGGGGAACTCCTCTCTCCCCAGAGCCCGAGTGCAGAGGGGCCCTGCTGGGGCTCCCAGGGTAGATACCCCCACTCTACCTGTACTCCCTCAGCCTGTTGGCTCTAGCTCCAGGAACATAGGGTCTTCTGGACCCCTTGAGCCCTGTTTCCAGTGGAATACAGCAACCAGCTTGAAGGAATTCTGGGTTTCATTTAAGCTGATGAAAGTGTCCTATGGGTCTTCACAGCCACAGGTGGGAATGAGAGATGTGGGTGCCACGTTTTGCTTTCCCAGGCAGCCAGAACAAGAAAAGTGAAAAGAATAGGAGGTAGGCATCTAAGTTTTGAGCCTGACTTGGCTGCAGAAACCAGCATGACCTCAAGTCTGCCCTCTGGGGACCCTCCCAGACCTTTGACCCTCCAGACCGTTGGTTGTGTTTTTGCGATCTTCGTCCTCCCAGTTTCTCCAGGCACAGGATATGTCCCTCCCAATTGTATGTAGCCTGGGGAAGCCTTCCTTGGGTTTCACGGAGGCGCAGTTCTGCCTGCGGCCACGAGGGGCCACTGCCTTGCACCGTCCTGGGGTGTCCTCAGCCTCCCTCCTTGTCTGGCTTCTCTGCAGCCCTAGTTGACCTAGAGCCAGAGGAACGCTCCTTAGCTCCTTCCGGCCTTAAATGCTAACAAGCGCGAGCACTGGGCGCAGGTCCCAGATGATCATCTGTGAGATGGAGCTTAGCGAAGCCAAATACAGTTCCCTAGGGGAGGCAAAGCTCCAAAGCCCAGACTAGCCCTAGGCACTGCCTCCTCACCCCACAGATGGAAGGGCTGAACCAGCCCATTACATAGAAGGAGAAACCAAGGTTTGACTGGGGAACAGAGATGCCAGATGTCCTGGAGTCTGTGGCTGCGGAGAGGAGAGGGAAAGGTTCCTATGCTTCACTTCCTCTGGCCAGGTTGCTGTCGCCTCTGTGGAATGAAAACCTGAACCCTGCCCTGTTTGTTTCTTCATCACTAGGAATCTGCCCTGGTTTCCATGGAAACTGGCTTTGGACCCCTGGGAGGAAAGTTGCACCCTGCTGTGACTGTTCAGATTTTCCTCTGCCTGGTCCATCTCTAGAACCATCTGATGCCTCCTCCCTGTGCCCTCGGGAGGGGCCACCCAGAGCTGTGCTCAGGAGCCTGAGCCAAAGACTTGTTCCCTTTCATCAGGCCATGGCACTAAGTGCCTGCTCTGTGCCCAGACCTGATCTGAGTGTTTAGAGGGGGGATTGAAGCCGTGGCTCTGTGTATGGGGTGGGAGGAGAGCTCGGGTGTCTTGGAGTGCCTCTGAGCAAGGGCAGGAAGTGGGAGGGTGGGGCTCTTCTTAGACGGTTCGGCTCTGAGAAGATGGGAATAGAAGGAACAGCTTGAGCAGAGACAGAGATGGGGCTGAGGGGGCAGATGAAGAGATGAAGCAGAAGGTGTCTTCCCTAGAATTTTGACTTGATCCTACAGGCACCAGGGAGCCATGGAATGCTTTAGAGCTTGTAAGTAGCATGAATGGATGACTGCTAACCTAGACACCTAGATCATGAGTTTCTTGAGTGCCTGCATTCTAGATTCAGCATCATATCCCTAGTGGCACACAAGCGGAATGTAGGGACTTTATAAATGTTATCAATTCTTGGATTGAAAAAGTGGGTTGAGAAATCTCCATTGGAGATGAAACTATTGTTATGTATTAAGGAAGTGAGAGAAGAAGACTGAAGTCAGAGTCAGCCCCAGGAGGTATTTGGAAGGCAATGAAGATACCTAGACTATGTTTATATGGTATGGCTCCACGAGTCCATCTCGTCTAACTCCTTGATGTACATGTGGAGAAACTGGGGTCAGGGATGGAGAAAGCTTGCCCAAGGGCACAGATGGAGTCAGTGGCAGAGCTGGGCTCAACTGAGGAGTCCTGCATTCCCTCCCTCACCACACCCCCCTGATCCCTGGCCTCTTTCATGGCCCCATGGCTATGTCCATGCCTGCAGGGCTCCCTGGGCCTGTGGACCTAGCATTGGGGGAATGGGAGGGAGCTTGGATCTCCAGGTGATGGACGAGCATGCAGTGAGGACCTTGTTAGATGTGGAGCCTGAGCCTGATCTCAAGTACCTTCCCTGGGGCCTCAGATTCTGAGCCTGGCACTTCCTGTGTGCTAAGCATTTTAGATAAATAATTTCACTCAAGTTAGACAGCTTCCTCTGAGAATAGATGTTATTATCTGTGGAGAAGTGTGGCCCCTTCCGATGAAGGGCCCCCACGGTTCTTGAGGCCAGAGAGTTCCAGAGTTCCAGGATCAGCCCCCGTCAGACTGCCCCCTCCGATCTAGCCCGCCCCCCACCTCAGGATGGTGGGATGTCTTCCCACCAGCTGTGATCCTCACCCTCCCACTTTCCCCCCAGTGCAGAGCCATCCCAGGACAAGCCTATGGACCAAGTTGCCGGGCCTATTTGTTTTGGCTCCCTGGCTTCTCTCCCCTCCCTGGTGGCCGCCTGAGCAGGTGGCCCTCCTGCAGAAGCCAAGGGGAAATGAGCCAGCAGGCCCAGGCGCAGCCCTGAGCACGGGTCACTCCAGGCCAGGGGTCACTCTCCACCACGCTGTGCCGCCGCGGGATACCGCGTTTGGAGGGAGGTTGGGGTTGCTGAGAGCAGAGCTGGGCTGACCTGGGCTTCCTGCAGATTGCAGCTTGGCTCGCTCTGTGGCCAGCCCAGTGGAAACAAGGCTTGTGGCCAGGCTCCTGCGCACTTGTCTTCCCTCGCACAGCTGGGGCCTCGGCGGCAGGAGGGCAGGGGGGGCTAGGGAGGGTCCTCTTTGCAGACTTTGCTTTTTGCTAAGTTTATACCTTTCAGTCAAGTAGAACACAAGTCACTACCATTTGCTGAGCCTGGGCACTTCCCACCCTTCGTTTCATTGGCTCCCCACACATGAGATGAACCGAATGTCCCCACGTCCCCGCTAAGTCATCCACCCAAAGGCTGCCCACTTGGTAAATGGCGAAGTCTGGATCCCAACCCAGCTCTGCCCAATGCCAAGAATTCTCCTCCGCAGGTGGCTTCCTCTGCCCACTCTCCAGATGGCCAACCCGTCACCAGTGCCCGGAGGGGCTGGGACAGCGGGGCAGAGTCACACCTCCCCTCTGTCCCTCTTTGCCTGCTGCTCAGCTGCTACTTCCTGGCTGTGGCTTTATAGTCACAGAGCTTTATCCCTGGCCATTCATTTTCCTATCTATAAAACCAGGAGGTTGGAGAGATGTGATTTTCTTTTTTTTAAAGCAGGATTCTTTGGGGACTACAGGATTCCCAGAATTGCCACGTGGAAGCCTGGGCTGCACTGGCCATGGCAGCGCTGGCTGAATGAGAGCTTGGCCCATTTACTCCCGTGGAAGGGCACGTTTTTTTCCCAAGCTGGGGCGGCCCTCTTCTTCTCAGGAGGGGGGAGATTGGAACAGGAGGCCGAGCTTCACACTGGATCCGGGAAGAAGAAAGCAGGGCTGTCAGCAGGGTGCTGGTGGTTCTGTTTTGCTTTATCTTTAAACCTGGAGGGGAGAAAAGAAATCCCAGTGGGGTGTCCGTTTCTTTTCTTTTCACTCTTTCTCTCCCCTTTCTTTCCATACAGAGACAGGCCATATCGGAGTGAGGACGAGCAAAGAGAGAGGGTTTTATAATTTCTAAAAGGGAATGGAAGAAGTTAATGTCTTTAAAATATGTAAATGTCTCTTTCACACCATGTATATGGTATAAAAGTTCTAAAAGTACAAAAGAGTATCTAGAGAAAAGAAAGTCTCTTGTCTCAACCCCTTCCCCCACCCCCTCACCGCCACCAGCTCCCTTCCCTGGAGACCATCTCTGGTCCCGG
Source organism: Mustela nivalis (assembly GCF_964662115.1). Lineage (NCBI taxonomy): Eukaryota > Metazoa > Chordata > Mammalia > Carnivora > Mustelidae > Mustela > Mustela nivalis. The sequence continues at coordinate 62,212,235 of NC_139032.1, forward strand.
TTTCTGGTTTCTTACGTATCCTTCTAGAGATCTTCTAATATATATTTTAAGATATATCATACATACTTATATCATTTATATATGAAATACATATTAATATATGTATTTCTAGCTCATAGTGATTCTGTTCTACACTTTTTTTTTGGACTGTTTTTACTTAATACATCTTGTTGATTGTTACGTATCAGTACCTAAGGAATTAACTCTTTTTAAAATTATTATTTATTTAAAGCCATTTATTTATTTATTTATTTATTTTACCATTCCCAAAGATGGACAATTAGAAGCATTTTCAACAATGCTGCAGTGAATATTCTCATACATGCTTTAGATTTCACATATGTGACTTTATCTGTTAGAGAATCCGTGGAAGTGTAATTCCTGGATCAAAGAGCCCGTGTACACTTGAAATTTTGATTTATATTGTCAAAGAGCCTCCCACAGACTAGTGCGTGTGGCCCCACCAGCAACCCATGACACAGCGTACTATTTGATGTTCTGATGTGTGCCAGTCTGAGAGGGAAATGGGTGTCTTTTCATTGCCTTAACTTGTATGTCTCTCCTGAGGGAAGTGGAGTATCTTTTCATATATTTAAGAGCCATTTTAATTTTTTTTTTTATAGTGGAAAGAATTTCCCTGTTTTTCTTCCATTTTTCCATGGGGCTGTTGCTTTCCTGTTTTTGTACATAAGGTGACTAGTTTGTCTGTACTAAATGTAGCAAATATTTTTGTCCAGTTTGGGATTCTATTTGACACTAGTTTGGAAATTTTTGTTGCTAGGCAGAACTTGAAGAATTTCGGTGCAGTTAAATTTAACCAGATTTATCAATCTTTTCATGCATGCCTTCTGGGGTTTCTCATACTTAAAATTAATTCCTGTTTTAATGCAAGTTGCAAACTGGAGAGGAAAAGCATTGGATGGAGAATCAGCTCTGAGTTCCTAGCCAGCAGTCTCCTCCCTCTTTTAATCTCACTTTCACCCCTTTGTAAAATGAGGGGGTTGACTTGAGTCCTGCGTTCATTTATTTGTTCGTTCGTTCATTCATTCGTTAGGACTAGGCTGAATACTGGGAACCCAGAGATGAGTGGTGTAGTCCCTGTCCTAGTTTAATGGAGAGAGAGACAAGTGGCCCAGCAGTGACATGCAATGAGCCGAGGGCAATGACGGATGATCCCAGTGTGGGCTGGGAGGGCGTCTAATGCAGCCTCCAGAGGAGAGGAGGGTGGGGGTGCAGGAGGTGAAGCAAATGATTTCACGGGAATCGAGGCCAGGGTTGGGTCTTAAAGGAGATCTTCTGGCAAAGTAACTGGTTGGAATGAGATGGGGTGGGCGACAGAGGGAAGCACACTTGCTGTTTGGTGGGGAGGACCTGCCACAGCGTGGGGCTCTCCCAGACCTGCGTCAGGGCTTGCTGGGGAGCAGGGAGCACAGCTGGGTCTGGACCACCAAGTCTTCTCAAGCCAGGAGGTGGCAGGCATCCCCCAACCCCCATGCTGACTGCAGACCCAGAGCCCTGGGCTAGGCGGCCGGAGACTACTCAGCAGAGCACCGACATGATCAGATTTGCTCTTTTGTTGAAGATGGGTAATTGTTTTTGCTAAAATGTTGTGAAATATTTTCCATGACATGGTTTATAAACAATACTACAATGAATATTTTTACATATTGCTTAGTCTCAGAAATAAACATTATTGCTAGAGTTGAAAAGCCCCACAGACTGCTTCCTTGGTCATCTCCCTACCTCCCCCTGAGTGCTGGTGAGAGTGTGCTGCTGGTGGGCACAGCAGCATCTGAAATGTTCTTACCACCAAAACAGAGGTGATAGTTACTGTGATGTTGATGGAGGTGTTAGCTAAAGCCGGGGGTAATCATATTGCAATACAGCAGTATATCAGATCAACAGGTTGTATATCTTAAACTTATACAATGCTATATATCACTTATGTCCCAATGCAAAAAAAAAAAAAAAAAAAAAAATCAGCACAGGTGCTTCGGAGGCCACTGTAGCAGCATTCAGTGAATTTGCAGATGTCTAGTCCCACAGCATCCAATCATCCCCCCACCCCCACCCCCCACCAGGTAAGCACCAGAAGATGTGGGTAAGAAGTCCACAGTCGTGTTTTGAATAGCGGTGAATACCTCCCTTCCCATCAACAGGAAAGTGAGCCAGTCTGTACGGCTTATGGATGCTGAAGGGGACTGTTGGGATAGTGTAAGATCCAGAGCCAAATGCATCAACAAAGATCAACCTTCAAAATACAGTGTTGGGTGGGGGCTATAAAAGGGTCAGAGGAGTCCACATGGCATACCAAACAGTGCTGCTTGGGTTAGAGACACTAGACACTGGGTTAGAGACATGCGCAGTGGTGGCACAGTCTGTCCCCAGCACGTCTGTGCTCAGGTAGCAAATGGACAAAGGACATGCATGGGAATAGGCATGCCATGGGCTTCAGAGAGGCTGCCTTCGGGGGCATGGCCGGGGAAGAGGACTGGAGAGTGTCTGAGGGCTTCTCCCGGGTCAGTACTGTCTCCAGCAGAGGGGTGGACCCAGATCTGTTCTTCATCAGATTCTTTTGAAATTATTTAAATAATATAGTCTATTTAATTCAGTATTTCCCCAAATTATCATTTTCTTTTATAATCCATATACACATGATTGATGAGATATCTTACATTCTTTTGTCCAAACGAAGTCTTCGAAATCCGGTTCACATGTTACTCTTGCAACCCAGGTCAGTTGGGACGACCCACTGGAGTCACCATCTCTCTCTCCCCCATCCTCCAGGGAAGTTTGAGTTCCTGGGTCACCCAGAATTCAGTTGCATCCTCGTGCTGCTCAAGGGTCATTGGCATGGCATGGCAAGCCGACAAGGTGCAGCTCCCCCCCAAGCCTCTGGGATGGAACCCTTGTCTGAAGAGACTGAGGCAGGGAACCAACCTGAGGTCAGACCAGTCATGGCTTGAAAACTTGTGCCATTTACCGTGTCACCTCAGGGAGTGACTCCATCTTCCCAAGCCCTGGTTCTTCATCTGTAGGATGGGAAAATGGCAGATGACCCCGGGCCTGCAGTGAGGACGAAGGAAAATCACGTATGAAAAACCTGGTTAACTTTATTCTGTATAGGGAGCTCAGGGAACACTGAGGTAGGGTGTCCAGGCCCCCCATCTTGGCCTCCCTCTCCTTGTCAGCACAGTGCAGTTGATGACCCCTGTCCGGCAACCTCTTGGGCTTGTTGAGTAGATGTCATTGAAGGAAAGAGTAGTGGATGGTTATTGTGTCACTGCCGTATTTACCAGGACCACACGGATGGCCTCCTTTAATCAATTTCGTGGGGCCCATATCACAGAAGGACACACAGCCGTGGGGCAGTGAAATGAGTCACCAGCTAATTAGTTGTCTACACAGACGGGCAAGTTGGTAGACTGAAAGGCAGGCTCAGTTTGTCAGATGGGGCTTTACTCACAGTCCTTGAATGGCATGGGTCTTATCTGGACACAAACCCTGCGGTCACTCAGGCTCTCAGGGTCCTCTAGCCTTTGGCTGTAGCCCAGGCAGTCACCAGATGTCTGCTCTGCTCCTTGGTCTCTGAAGAAGTACCCTGCTTGATTCCAACCCTCACTCACTCTAGGCCTCCTCCTTGGGCTGTGTCCTCAGGATCTGGCTTCACTTCTGAGGGCAAGGTGTCCTGTGTGTTCATTGTCCTTTCTGGGGGGGGGGTCCTGTCTGCCAGGGTCCTGGCCACCCGTCCCTAAGACCTGCCTTCCTCTCTCACTGCTGGGACCCTGGCATCTCCTTCGGAATGGGTGCCCATCACTGCAAGTCAGTTCAAAGCCTGCTCCCAGGGCATCAGTGTTGGACAGATTAAGGCTTCCGAGCCTGAGGGCCTTTCCAGACCACCACAGTGGAGCCCTAGGATTTCAGCCAGATAAGAGTTCTGACTCTGGGGTCAGACACTCTGGCTTTGAACCAGAGCAAATTTCTTAACTTTTCCCTGAAGTAGAATGAGGCTAAGGGTACAGAGTTGTTGTGAGGATTAGATGAGCTAAAGTATGTGAAGAGTTTAGAGCTGGGATCTGCACAGAAGAACTCAGGGAATGTCCATCATGATGATGATGTGAATTTCAACTGCCTTAGATCTAGAAACACTTCACCTTGTCCCAGTTTTTCCCCATACCCTGGGGCACTTCAATAGTAGACCTCATTCAAAACAAACAAAACAAACCTACCCAGTTTTACAGAAAGAAATGAGGAACAATCTGTAAATTGATGGGAGAATGTTACATAGTCTGCGAATATTCCAGGACATTGATGGGAGAATGTTCCATAGTCTGCGAATATTCCAGGACATACTTAAAAATGTTTCCCAAACTGCAGGTCAGGACTTCTTAGTGGGTGATGAAATCAATTTAGTGGATTGTTGCCAGCATGCTTTTAAAGATTCTATTCATTTATTTGAGGGGAGTGGACAGAGGGAGAGGGAAGAAATCTCAAGCAGACTCCCCACGGAGCATGGACTCCAACTTGGGACTCGATCTCATGATGTTGAGATCATGACCTGAGCCCAAACCAAGAGTCTGACACTTGACCGACTGAGCCAACCAGGGACCCCTCCAGCATGTTTTTAATAAAATAAAAGAGGCGAAGAACTCCCAAAAGGAAAATATCAGAGTGCCTGATGAGTATTGAAAGTAATAACGTTTTAGGAAACATTGTTTCGGTGTTACAGGTGCATGTTTATCGTAACTTGCGTGTTGGGTTGCAATATAAATGCATTTCTTATGGTGGGTCATTGTTGAAAAAGCTTGAAAACCAGCAATTACGGAACTACAGTGAGGTTTCTGAGGGATCCCCTTTCACTTGGGACTTTCTCTTTCTTCCCCATTTCCAAGTTTAGTAGAATATATATGTGAGCCATGCCCTCTGTTTCGCCCCCCTGCAGAGTTGGCTTCCCAGGGCCACCTGGACCTCACGGAGCTCATCGGTGTCCCGCTGCCCTCATCTGTGTCCTTCGTCACTGGCTACGGTGGCTTCCCAGCCTACAGCTTCGGGCCTGGTGCCAACGTCGGTCGCCCGGCCAGGACCCTCATCCCACCCACCTTCATCAGGGACTTTGCCATCAGTGTCACGGTGAAGCCCAGCAGCGACAATGGCGGCGTGCTCTTTGCCATCACTGATGCCTTCCAGAAGATCATCTACCTGGGCCTGCGGCTCTCAGGCATAGAGGATGGCCGCCAGCGGGTCATCCTCTACTACACGGAGCCAGGCTCCCACGTGTCCCACGAGGCCGCTGCCTTCCCGGTGCCCGTGATGACCCACAGGTGGAACCGCTTTTCCGTGATCGTCCAGGGCGAGGAAGTGGCCCTCCTCATGGACTGCGAGGAACAAGGCCACATCCTCTTCCAGCGGTCTTCCCGGCCGTTGGCTTTTGAGCCCAGTGCGGGAATCTTTGTGGGCAACGCAGGAGCCACAGGGCTGGAGAGATTCACCGTGAGTCCAAGCCCTGCACAGACCGGGGAGGCCCCAGACGCCAACAGAGAACCCAAGCAAACGTTCTTACTGTTTTGTTCTTAAAGCCTCAGAGAGGCATGTGTGTGCGGTGGCAGGAGCGCTAGTCCTGGGACCCCAAACCTAGGTTCCGGTTCTGTTTTCATTTTAGCCTGGTGATGTTAGAGCGTGGATCCTCCAATTCTCTCTGGGTCTTCTTATCTGGGCACGATCATAAGCAAACCTACGCCATGGAGTGGTAGACTCAAGTGGGATGGTCTGAGTAAAAGCTTTTTGTGCATTTTAAGACACGATAAAAAGAGGAAGGTTTATTTATTCAGCAATTTTTTTTGTTGTTGTTACCTTTGGAGAGGAGTGTCATGTACATTTAAGTAATTTCTGTGAAGGTGGAGAAAGCTAGAATGCCAGCAGGAGAGGTAGCTTTTCTCTCTCCATTTGGACAATGTGTTCTGAAAAAAATAAGCAGAAAATTAACTTTCCTGTTTTAAGAATAAGCCATTCTAAAAAAATCTCTAAGTAGTCACGCATCTAGTCAGCACACCTGCTTATTGATTCCTTGGCTGAGTGATACAGGGTGGTACCAGGGGTCAGAGTTTGGGTTTACTTGTAGGACAGTGGGACAGCGGGACAGTAGGACAGCAGGAGACCATCAGGGAGTCTGAAGAAGTGAAAATCCAGTTACAGTTTTTCCACACTCACTTTGGGATTATCATGGACTGTCAGGGGTGGAGAGAGGAGGTGGGGGTGGAGGCCGGGAGGCTGGCTGGCCACTCTTCTTCCCATGAGGCCTGCCCGCCAAGGAGCTTCGACACTTTCTGGAAGAGGGGAGATGGGCATCCCAGGGCTGGGGACCTGGGACCAGGTAGGAGGCTGCTGGGAGTCTGTACCTTGAACACAGTAGCCTTCAGGGGCTTCTCCAGCTAGCAGAGCTCATCTTACATTGGCTCAACCAGGACCCCCGCCCCCAGAGGAGAGTGGGCCAAGAGGTGGCTTGTTCCATTGTCATGGCCCCAAGCAGTGCATTCTCACACCTGTCTTTCACTTGGTGGCCTGGGCTCCGTTGCAAGAACAGTCATGCTTGCCACTCGTGGTCATGCCGTGGACAAACAGATGGTGGCTTCTGACCCTGTGCTCTTCCCCTAGGGCTCCATACAGCAGCTCACCATCCACCCTGACCCCAGGATCCCTGAGGAGCTGTGTGAGTCTGAAGAATCCTCGGTGAGCCCCCATCCTCCCTACCCAGGGAGGGCTGGACGCCCAGGCAATTCCTCTTTCCCAACGTCACCGAGTCTCTAAAATCCCTCAACTTGTCAAGTGCTGCCTCAAGTCCCATTTGGGGCTTTTTGGCTTTATTTTTTTAAAAAAGCTTCAGCCATCTCTTTTGTGGGGAGTGGGGGGTTGGGGGTGGGTTGCCTTTCTTCTAAGGTATTAGGTTCTCCGGTGGCTGTGGCAGTCTGTGGCCTGGTTTCCAGACTTCCTGCCAAGAAAGGGTGTCAGGAGTCTAAAATCGAAGTTAAAACTCTAAGACATGAGTGTAAATTCCTATAAAAATGAGCCTAAATTTAGCCTTTATGCTTGGCAAATGAATCCGTTCCTAAGCTGGGGATGGAGTGGTAGGCAGGGAAAAAGACGGGTCCTTCCGTGGCCCCCTTCCCTTCTGCCTCCCTCCCTTCCCCCAGGATCTACTGAGTCCCTGCTAGGTGACAGTCCTGGGGGATGCCGGAAATAGCGAGATACGCTGGCAGCTGTCTCCGTCCTAAAGCTGCTCACGCACACTTCCGTGCCCAGACGCAGTGACAGAACCGTGGGGTGACCTACGTGGTCCTCAAACCCAAGCTCTCTAGGTTGGGTGGGGGGCACGAAGGTGAAAGAAGAGGGACCAGAGTAGGCAAGGGAGGAGCTGATAACCTGACCAATGACCAGCAAGTATCCTCTGGATGAGAAAGAAAAGGCGTTTCAGGCAGAAGCCTCAGATTGATGCAAAAAGTCAGAAGCGAGCACAGCGTGCCATATTTCTAGAACCTCTGTTTCTCTTTGGGGGGTGCCAACCCCAAAGCAAAGCAGAAGTTGATTTCATTCATTTAGAAAAAAATGCTGCCTTGTGCTCGCTTCGGCAGCACATATACTAGAAAAAAAATGCTGCCCATTTAGTGGGGAAACCCTTCAGAGGTGGAATTTGGCTCTGTAAGAATGTTGGCTCTCCCCGAGGCCATGATCCTGGCCTGACATTCCTGTGAAGCTGGGAGAAGGGAGCCCTTACATATATGCATTCCCTTCTCTCTGCGTTGCTGTTGGTACTGGAAGAGTAGAAGCTGCCCGAGAGTCCAAGAATAGGGTATTCGTTACAAAATGATGGCCTCAGGCTCATCGGCTGACATCAGGCAGCTCATTATGAAGACAAGGTAGCAATGGGAAGACATTCTCCAAATGTCATGGTTCTCCAGTGTAACATTTGTGTGACAGCCATGCAAATGGGAGTCCCTTTGGCAGAGGTTGAAGGGACCTGGACACAATGAAAGGAGGTATATTAGACTGTATATTGACTAGGCTTTTGTCCGTGTGAGCCATAAAATATAGAAGGAACAGCGAAAAGAATAGCGACTATATATGTGCTCGCTCTCAATTCCTCTCTCTGTCCATCTCTTTCTCTCTTTCTCACACGCACACACACAATCACACAAGCATGCATGCACACAGTTTCTCCAAAGGAGTGACCGTCTGTGACTTGCCCTCTGCTGGTATCGTTTGTCTCCACACAGGCGTCAGGAGAGGCCAGCGGGCTTCAGGAGACAGAGGGAGTCGCTGAGATCTTGGAAGCGGTCACCTACACTCAAGCCCCGGTGAGTACTCAAGCCGCACCGTACCTTCTCTGCCAGCTCTTAGGGGCCCAGAGTCAATGGAGCATGCCCAGGCCTGACATCTCTGTTCTCAGATCTGTGGCTTCAATTGCGGGCTTACCTGGGGAGGCCAGGAAAGTCCTGGCCCAGGGTATTTGGCCACAGCCCCAGTGCCCTGGAATGTCCGTATCTCCTGGCCACCATGTGCCATGGCCACAAGAGTACTGTCCAAAGGTAAACGTTGTTCTCTTGGGCCTCCCGGCTCTGTGAGCTGAGGTAGCATACTCAGCTTCTCTGGGCCTCTACGCCTCTTCCATAAAATGCTATTCAGAGTCCCATCTTGAGGACGTGTTAGGAGGGTCAGAGGAAGCAGTGCAGGGTCAGGGCCTGGCGTCAGGCACGAGGGAAGTGGCCCTAAATGGTGGCTGGCATCACATTTGTTCCGGGCTCTGGGCTCTGAGAAAGAAGGCAGGGCCCCCTCTCCTGGGACATGCAGAGCCTTCCCAGGAGCTCCCTTCTGCTCCCATGGGAAAGGCACCGTCCTTGCAGTGACTGGGGCCTCCTCCCTCCCGGGAATGTACTCTGTGGCCCAGATGAGGAAGTGGTTTTGAAAGTACTGAGTCAGACGGTGGGGGCAGTAGGCGCCTATTTTAATGAAAACAGCCAGCAGGGTCTGAGTCATTGAACACAGAAGCCCAGAAATCTCCTTGACCAGGCTGGCACATTCTATAGACTCATCTCTGATAAAAGAAAGCAAGGGAATAAGGCAGAGGCTATAGATTATAGACTTTTGGTGACAGAGGTTTGGGTGGGACAGAATGGAACTGTAGTCCCTTAGTGCAGGGGGTGGTGCATACAGTTCTCCTCTTTCTGTCCCGAGGTATATGGGAGATTGCCCTTTGTACAGATGGGTAGACTGAGGCCCAGACAGGGGATGAGACTGCCCCTTGGGTGTCTGGGCAGAGCTGAGGCTAGAGCATGGGCCCCCTGATGCCCCATCCAGTTCTCAGGCCACAGCCCCGTGCTTCTGGCCCAGGCGGTGTTGTCAAGTTTCATCCCTAGGACTACAGCCGGCCCTAGGGCTGCAAGGGCAGAGGAGGCAAGGGTCCGAGGCGGCCTGCGCGGTGATGGTGATGGTGGCTGCTCTGGGCAAGGTTGTAGCCCTGTGTGCCCCAGCTCTGCCCTCCACCCCACCACTGGTGTGTCCAGGGCACCTGCAGCAGGGCACAGAGCGGTGGTCCCTTGGTCCTTCTAACCAAGGGTTAGAAGGTTGATGCTGTCCCCCAGTGCACCAGGTCACTGCAAGGCTTGAGTTCAGCTCGGGCAAGAATGCCAGTAACACATGGTGGCCTTGCAAGAGGGGCAGGAAAGGGGAGTGAGGTTTGAGAGCATAAGATGATCATGGTGGCAGGAGCGGGTCAGGGAGGACTTTCTGGTGGAGGAGGCATTGACGCTGGGCACTCTGGACAGGGGTGGGAGAAGGGAGGGGATGGAAGAGGACCAGCATTTCTCTGCCTGCTGTGGGCCTTGTGTATATGTGATTTGATTTAATTCTAACAACCACCTTGCACGGGAGCGGAGGGGCCGGGGGAGGTTGGTGGACGGGGAGGTGGAGAGGGAGCAGAGTCAGGTAGCATTGATGTCAGGACCTCAGGCTGCCAGGGCAGGGCAGGTGCACAAGCATGCTGCAACTGAGGGGAGGTAAGAAACATCCCTCCAGGATCCGAAGAAGAGAAAAGTCCACAGAGGGACTCCGTGGCCCCTGCCCGCCTCTCCCCAGGCAACACTTTCCTTCCTAGACTTCCTCACCCCACGGTCCTCAGTGGTGCTGAGATACCGGGGGCGGGGATGAGAGTCCCTGTGGGTGTGGTTCAGCTCCGCCCCTTTCTGGTCCTTGACCAGGAGTCTATCACTTCCCCCACCTCTGCTGAGATGTAACAGACCTCCCCTGCAGCTGCTGCCCCCAGCACCCAGCACATGGCAGCACACACAGCCCTCGGTGTGTGGGGGTGGGTGTCACCCTTGACTGATAAGTGCCCTATCCTCTTGGGGCCCCCTCCTGCCCCCTGCTTCTAGGTTGGCTGGTGACTGGGGGGGTGCTGGGCGTGCCAAACCGCTGTGGTTGCCCTTAGTCCTTAACAGAATTCTCTCTGGATGGTGGGTCCCGGAGCCAACTGGTGTGTTCCTGGGATTAGAGTCCCGTTCCCCCTGGCAAGGGTCCTGCAGAGTGTCCGTTCCCTCCCTTTGCTGTTTGCTGGGGAGTGCTTTTCCATTCATTCCTTAGAGAAGGCCCTGAGGCACAGAGGAGGGAAAACCTTTGTCCCCAGGGCTGCCCAGCCCAGAGGTGGAGAGCTAGGTCTCTAGCTCGGGACTAGGGCTCTGTCAGTGGCGTCACCATCTCCTGGAAGGGCTCCATGGCTCCACTCTGTGGCCACCCCTCCAGGACAGGGAGTTTCCCTCTTCTCTCAGACCTTCCCCTCCCATCTCTGTCTGGCTTCTCTCTTGGAATGAATCTCACTTCCCTGTCCTCACGCCTTCCAGCCTGCCACCCTGCAAGACACAAGCCATGAGCAGCAAACTGAATCATGGGCTGTCTGAGCAGTGAGGGACTTAAAAAGCCAGCCTTCCTCACCTCTTTCCCCATTTAGGGCAGGAGTCCCTGCTACCCCATGCTTCCCCCTAAGTCAGTTTCTCTTGACACCCCTTTCCATTTCTGGAAAGTTCTATCATGCTGAGTTAGAATTAATGCCCTTATGGTTCTGAGTCCTGGCTGTGCATCAGAATTGCGTGTGTGTCTGGGCGGGTGGTGGTGGGGCAGTGGTAGGGGGACACTTGCTTCCCGGCTGCATACCTGGACATTCAGATTCAGGGGGTCTGGAATGAGGTTCAAGGGACTGTACTTATGAAAGCTCTGCCAGTGATTCTGATCCACAGCCAGGACCTCTGCTCTAGCCACACCTAAATGCCCAGTTTTCCCAGGCTCTGTAATTTTTGTAACCCCTTCATCCAGGCCTTGGTCCCGGCCATCCTTCTGCTTGGAGGGCCCTGCCCACACCCCCTACCCTATCTGGCCAATTCCTAACTTCCCCTTCAGGATCCAGTCCCCAGCCCCTTGTCGGAGCCTCCCTCCTGTCCTCAACTCTCCCCTCTGCCCTCACAGGCCACATTCAGCCACACCATGTCTGAGTCTGGGTCTCCCCACAGTCCAACAATGAGAGGGTACACATTCTGTCTTTTTTCTCCATTTCTGTATCCTTGGGGGTCAGCGGAGGACATGGCGCACAGTAGGGCCTCTGGAAATACACATGGAATGAAGAACTATGTTTGCGAATGTGAGAGAGGCTCAGCCAACCTCTGTGCTTTTAACACAAAGTCTTGAGACTCGACAGTCCCATTTGGTAATCGGCCACACCGGTTCCACGTCCAGACGAACCCCTGAAAACCAGCGGACACCTGTTGCACACAGGACCCCTGGTCTGAACCAGGGGCCAGATTCATGCTCTGCCTTGAACAGGGTTTTGTAACAAATGCCTTACAAGTTTGACGAAAGAAGGTTTTGGCAGACAGGCTGGATATACCGACACCCAAAGAAAAGCATTAGTGAGGGGTTATTCTTTCTCAAAAACTTGAAACTCCAGTGACGTGAATAATAGCTACCATATGTGGGTTCATACTATGGGCCTGGCTCTGTCCTGAGCACCTCCACATACTTTCTACCCTGTGAGCAGGCACCATTGTCTCATTTTACAAAGAGGAAGGTTACACGACTTGCCCAACAAAACGTAGCCAGTAAGCAGAGTGCAGAGATTGGACCTAAATTTGATCGTAAGAACTGAACCATTGAATCCCAGGTTATGGTGCCCGTAAGAATCCCCTTTGTTCTAATGGACCAGAGACTTACTCTTTGTATACTAAATTCTGACATAAAGGAACTAATCTTGTTATTAGTCTGGATAGTCAAGTCATGCTGCCATAACAAATCAGCTCTAAAAATCTCAGTGGCTGGGTGGTTTCCTGTTCAGACCACAGGGCCAACGCTGGTCCCTTCCATTCACCACCCGCACCTCCTTGAGCTCAGGAAGAGATGAGACTGTGAACATCCCCAAGCCCTGGGCTTAGGAGCTGCTTCCTGATCCTGGGTCGAGGATCTTTGTGCCCCACCCCCTATCAGGATTTCTGCCGAGATCTTGAAGCCGTGCTGTGTTTCCAACTGTTGGGGGGTGGGTTAAATCTACTTGGTAAAATTCATTAAGACATTGACTGATTTTGGAAAAGCTGCCCAGATCCTGAAGTTTCCTTGGAAGGAACTCACCCCCCTCTTCTATTTCGCAGGTGTGCAGTACACATCTGGCATTGGATTTATATGGTTTTTACTGAGGACACCTGAGTTCCTCTGTTTACTCGTTCATTCCCTCATCTAAGAGATCTCTATTGATCATGTCCTCTGCACTGGCCTTGTGCTTGAACGTCAGCCAAGATGAACCGAGTCTTACTGTAAACAGAACAGAATTTCATGACCCCTAGCATTTACCTTGCTCAGGTCCTGGGAGGTTCAGCAATAGCCTACGTATGTAACAGACAGGTCCAGGCATTTTTTCTGGGTTTGTTCAGCGTGTTATGGACGTTTTATTTCCTCCAGTGAAAATCCCTACTATTTATCCTGCTTTCCTCCCAAGTGAATCCTTTTGGGTCTCCTTTTTCCTCTCTTCAGTCTAAAGAAGCAGAAGTTGAACCCATAAACACACCTCCAACTCCATCGCCTCCTTCTGACGATGCTGAACTTTCTGGTGAGCCTGTACCTAAGGGGACTCCAGAAACCACCAACTTGAGCATCACCGAGCACAGCAGCCTGGAGCAAGGCAAGTCCCCACTGCGCCTTCACTCACGGAGGTCTTCCATGAGGTGACGCCTGTGTGCCCAGCCTGCACAATGTATGCCCCATAGAGTCTCTCATGGAAACTTTCCCTCCGTCCTTCGAGGAGGGAATTAGAACCATTCTCATTTTATAGACAAGATGAGGAAATCAACTCAGAAAAGTTAGGTGACCTAGCTGGGGCTCTTTGGCTTATAAAGGGCAGACCTGCATTTGAACTTGGATACTTGAACATTTTTTTCTTTTAAGAGTTTACTTATTTATTTGAGAGAGAGACTGTGTATGTGTCTGTGTGCTAATGTAGGGGAGGGACAGAGGCGGAGGGAGAAGCAGACTCCCTGCTGAGCAGAGAGCCCCATGCGGGGCTCAATCCCAGGACCCTGAGATCATGACCTGAGCCGAAGGCAGACGCTTAACTGACTGAGCCACCCAAGTGCCCCTGACACTTGAGCTTTTAAACCCCAGACTCTGGAAGGGCTTGAGTTCCAACAGAAAAGCTTGCAGTAATTTGCTGTTAATTAAATACCTGCTTTGTACCAAGTGCTCACATACTTCATCTCCAATCCTGGCGGTCCATGTCCTGGTTGGGATTATTGGCCAGTATTTTATGGGTGGAAAAATGGATGCTTGAAAATGTAAGTGATAAACCCACAGTCATACAGCTACTGAGTGGTGGGACGGACCTTATGCCCAGGCCCGACTCCAGAATCCCCACCCTTCCCAGCTTTGGCCACAAACTCCTGACTCTCAGAGGATAGGATCAGGTCCTCTGAACTCCTGTGGGGTACACAGTGGAAAAAAACTGGTGGCTGGAGAGGGACAGGCAGGCACTCACAGGTCAGCGGCAGGCCGTGGGGGTGCTCTGGCCTCCTGTGTCCCCATCCAGGGCTCTCACCCCTAACTCTTGTTCCCCAGTGTGTGCAGAGGACACTGGTCAAAACCCAACATCTGCTGGGACCCCCAGGCAACAGGGTGACATGTGTCCAAGGCTGAGAGGGGTCTGCACTTCCTGCCCTTTATCAGGGCATATTGGTTTCGGACTGAGATTACCGCCCGCAGCAGAGCACCAACGTGCAGGGCAGAACACACAGACAGAAACCCACTCTGCCCGTGGGAAAGATTGGCTGGGCAAGCTGCCTTTCATGCATGTGTACGGCCTTGATATTGACGATGCAGGAGATGTACGGACCCGGGGACGGACTCGTGCGATACGCCACAAGGAAAGCGGATTTCAGAACTCTGTGTGCTGCAACCCTAACTTTGAGTATATTATTTATATCTATTTATATATAGCCGTGTGTGTGTGTGTGTGTGTGTGTGTGTGAGAGAGAGAGAGAGAGAGAGAGAGTAATAGACAACAAAATGTTCCAAGTCGTTATCTGGGTGGTAGGATTTTGGCAGGCTTTTCTGTCCTTACCTCTGGTTTAACAAGCCTTCTGTAATCCTGTGTATCATTCTTCTTCTCACTTCTGCCATCAGTAAATGCACATTATTTTAATAACTAAATTGGGAAGTCTCTGGGAGAGAGAAGGTATCCAGGACTGAAGAGGAAAAAATTTGTATCATCGTGTAATACCGTCACAGAGTCAGGGTGTTGCCAGGGAAGACTGGGAACAGCAGACAGCTTGGACAGAAGCCCTGCTCAGCCACCTATTTGCTCTCGGGCCTAGGGCACATTGCTTAATATTTCCAAAATTCAGATATTTTCTTTCCTTTTTTTTTTTTTTTTAGATTTTATTTATTTATTTGGAGAGTGAGCGTGAGAGAGCTCAGGGGCAGGGGAGAGGGAGAGGCAGGCTCCCCGCTGAGCAGAGAGCCCAGTGTGGGCTGGATCCCAGGACCCTGGGATCATGACAGCTGAAGGCAGACGCTTAGTGGACTAAGCCACCCAGGCACCCCAAGCTTCAGAGTCTTTACCTGCCCCCTGGGAGTGTTCACGATCCCTGCCTCCCAGGTAGTTTAGAGGGTTGAGTGCAGCCAGGGATGTGCAGGTGGTTTATGGATTGTGGATGCTGTTTTCCTGGGTGGAATTAGGAGCTCTGAGGAGGGGCACGGAGCCGGCAGAGGCTACAGGGCCAGGCTGGAGGCTCTCCTGGACTCGGGGGTGAGTGCCGAGGAGGTGGGAGCCAATGCAGACAGAGACAGGGATCCAGGCACTGGCTCTTCCATTCCCTGGGATCAGCCAGACTCTGTTACTGTCCGACGAGCTTGCTGAATGAAGTGTTCCTGTTCTTCCTGTCGGATTGACAGCCCAGATGGTGAGGAGGAAGGGGCCTGAACCCTGAGCCCTGTCTCCGTCTGGGGAAAGCTACCTAGTAGTTTCAGTCCAAGCTTTCCAGACACCATCTTGGCCCAGGGCACCCTTCCCCCCACGCTCCAATTAACATCCTCCAAGGAGTGGAGACTCAAGAGGTTTGGGGTCTGGCCGGCTGTTTGCACAGCACCCCCTGGTGGCCAGATCTGGGAGGACAAGGGAGAGCGGTGATGCCTGCCGGGATTGGCGGGGTGGGGGATCCTTCAGCACCTTCCTCTGCCCACACTGTTCTCACCGTGGGACCTATGTGCGCACAGCATGCATGGACCTGGCCTGACACGAGGAAAGGCTGACCTGGCTTCAGGGCCCCTTCTAGTCACTTTCTGTGGGGCCCTGTTCCTCCTCAGCAAAATGGGGTTAATCGTAATAAGGTGTTCATGTGTGCATCAGGGCAGCACACACATGCCCTGGGGTTATAGGGAGGAGCCTGGAAACGTGGGATCCCTGTCCTGGCTCTGCTCCTCCAGATGTCAGGTGGTGGGAAGGTCCTTGTGGGTAGGACAGGTGGGCAAGCGGGAGGATTAAATGGGGTACTGCATGGGATATGCTTAGCAGGGGACCCAGCCCATGATAGGTGTACATTCATATTAGTATAATTTCTTTCTCTTTGCTTTAGGATCCCACTTGTTTTAAAATTTTTTTAATTTTCCAATAAAAATTTTAAAAGATTTTATGTATGCGACAGAGACTCAAAGAGAGAGGGAACACAATCAGGGGGAGTGGGAGAGGGAGAAGCAGGCCCCCTGCTGAGCAGGGAGTCCAATGCAAGGCTCGATCCCAGCACCCTGGGATCATAACCTGAGCTGAAGGCAGACACTTAACCAACTGAGCCACCCAGGAGCCCCTCCACTTGTTTTTTAAATTGCAAAGAAATACATGCTACTGGTAACAGTTCAAGCAATGCAGAGTTGTATGAACTCTCCAAAAGAGTAGTTGTGTTACCTGTCCTCTGGAGGAAACCAGTGTTTAGCCTTTTGGGTTAGCCAATGTTGTGTGGATTATCTGCACAACCATATGTTTCCATATATTACATGTATTATTTAATAATCATATTAATTATATAATGATAATTATATATAGATGATGATGATAAAACCTGGATACTCACAGGACGCCTGGGTGGCTTAGTTAGTTAAGCGTCTGCCTTCAGCTCAGGTCATGATCCCAGGGTCCTGGGATCCAGACCTCCCGTCGGGCTCCCTTCGCAGCCGGGAGCCCACTTTCCCCTCTCCCAACCCCCTGCTCATGCTCTCCCTTGCTATCTCTCTCTCTCATAAATAATAAAAAATAAATTCTTAAAAAAAAAAAAACACGTACACTCACATAGTTTTTTTTCCCTTTACACACAGAACCACGCTGACAGTGAACATTTATGAATAGCTAACGAAATTGCTAACTCTATTGAGGGACAGTCCTTAGTGCTTTTTTGTGTGTGTGTTCACTTATTGAATCCTTGTAGCACATAACCTTCTAAACACCCTTGTAAAATAGGAATTATCCTTCCCAATGTATGGATGAGGAACCTGAGGCCCCCGGGTTCCCACCTGCAGGTGGTGCTGGAGCTGATGGAAGCACCGTGTGATACTGCCCTTCAACATCGGTTTTTCTGCAACTTGGTTTTTTTCCCCTCTTAATCCTGTATTATAGACATCTTTTCAAGTTAATAGGTAAAGCGATGCTTCATTCTTTTCCAAGGTTACAAAATACAGTCATCAATTATAGAATGCCTGTTTCCGTAGGGTCTGGTGAGGTCCTGAATGACACGCTGGAGGGAGTTCATACTATGGACAGTGCCCCCGTTACGGACGGTGTCCCCATTACGGATGGTGTCCCTGTTACAGACGTTGGTTCGGGGGGTGGAGCCTTCATTCATGTCACTGAAGAGGTGAGTGAGTGGTAAATTTCATTTGCCAAGTCGGTAGTCAATTTGTTTGCTCGTTGCAGACTTGATGGGAACTTGTACAGGGCATGGTAAAGAATCAAGGGGGTTTTTGCTGAAGATCCTTGTACGGAGGAGAGTAGACCACACACCAGGTCAGGGGGAGGAGATGCAGCACAAGATGGTCCTCACACCTTCCCTGGGGGATGGGTGCCGGGTCTTCCCCACGGTAACCACCTCCCTCCTGCTCATCTATGAAGACACACAGCCTTTTCCTTTGGAGCCCCTTTTAGACAGAACCAGATTGCTTGCACATGTGCGTGTCCACTCCATTGTTGGGTAATTGGCTTTTATACCCGCAAAGCCATTTTTTTTTTAAATGTTAGACACAGTAAAGTACAAAATGAAAGCAAATGTCTTCTTTTCACAACAACCTCTGCCAAAATCCCACAGATTCAGCTCATTCTTTCTGTTCTCAGGGGATGGAACTCAGACACTTCTCATGCTCTCCTGGATGTCACCTGATAATAACCTATTTTCACAGCTTTTTCCAAAGTCTAGTCTAGCATAATATCAAAATTCAGCCCCTTTGTCTCTCAGTTTCCAAGGAGCACATATCCAGCTCACAAATGGTTTGCAGTGGGGAGAAGGGAGGAGAAGGTCCCCGCACACAGATGATTGTCTCCAAAGAAATTCTTTACCTTTTCCTTATAGCCTGAAGGCAGGTGGCCGCTAACCTTGATAGAACTGATTTCCTTTCTTGTGTCTTAGTACATCCCACACAAGTGGTCTGGTCCCTTCTTCTGGCACGGGAAGTGTACTTAATTGTACAATGAATTAATTGTTCTTAATTATACTTTAGCGTAAGGCCTTTGGGACTTCAGCTCAATTTGAAGCAGAGTCTCATTTTAAAAACTGTGACACCACCCTCTCTTTTTTTGTGGGGCGGTGGGGATTAATGCACCGATTCATGTTGTAGGGAAAAAGGTTCTGTGGTCAAATACATTTGGGAAATACTGCACTTTATATCCTCCTTATGATCCTTATAAATCCTGCAGCGAGGAAATCTACCTTGGATCAGCTTCGTGGTTTTAGTATCCAAAAGAGCTACTTTTTGTGAAACAAAACAAAATAAAATGACCCCCACACCCTCCAAATTTAAAAGAAAAAAAAAAACACCTTTGGAAACTGAGATATAACATAGTTTGATGCCACTCGCAGCTAAACTGCTGTGTCCCTTTCATGCATCAGCTTTGTAGCATTTCCCAAGGAAACTGAGTCACAGGGAGAGACGAATCATGGGGGCTCAGTCTGGAGAAGCCTGGGGAGGTCAGAGTTGTTGCCTGCATCTCTCTGAATCTCCATCAGGGGCTAAGGCTTTCAACTTGTTTTTATGGCTCCTGGATGGGCACCTGGGGGAGGTCACAGGGACACAGATGTGTTTAGACGGAAGTGTCTGGAGTTGGAACAGGCTGACCCAGGAGACAGGGATCACCCGGTCACTGGGCATGTGCAAACTGATGCTTGGAATCAAACAGGAGAAACGTTTGCCTTGCAGTCTCTCCTGTCCCTGGGATTCTGGGATTCTGGGACTGTCGTGGTGTGGGGGTGATGTCACAGATAAGAAAGCGCTGTGAGAAAAGGAAGCTACAGAAATACAAGCTGGTGGAGAGGGGTGTGAGCCGTCTGATCCGTCCAGCCACAGGCACACTGGTCAGAACCACGGGCTCAGTGACATGGTCCCTCACGATGCTTTTGTTTCAGAGTGTGCGTGCTGAGGAAGGTTTGGCGGCCACAGCAGCAGTCAGGGAGGCCGAGCTGCCCCCCAGCCCCACTGGGGAAGCAGAGGCCAGCAGTGTGCCCACCGGGGGGCCGGCCCTGTCCTTGTCCACTGAAGACACAGGGGAAGGGGTCACTCTGGTAAGTAGCTCAGAGCTTATGCCATTTCTGGGGGAGGGCGGCCATCTCGGGTAGGGGCAGTCACTGGTCTTCCTTCTCAGTCTGCAGAATGCAGAGTGGGGGTCTTGTGGGATCCAGTCTGAGTGGACACCGATTTGGAGGCTGAGGGCTCTGCTGAGTCAGTCAGCAGCTGTTTGTGGACAGATGTGTTATGCTGGGCACAGGCAAATAGGATAGACCAGTTCCTGGGGACAGAGCTCTAAGAGGTACAATAAGAGAAGCACTGAAAGGGGCCTAGAACCCAGACTTGGGGGTCCTAGAAGCCTTCTTGGAGAAAGGATGCCAAAGGCCAAGATCACGGGGATGCCTGGAAGGAGCCCAGCAGCTGGCAGGCCAGCAGGAACAGAGGCCTGGAGGCATCAACAGGAACATGCAAGGGGCATGTGTGAGCAAGAGGGGCAGGGAATGTGGCCAGAGAGGCCCATGAGACCCGGAGAGCCACGAGTTGGAGCTGGAGTGTGTTCAGAAGTGGCAAGTCACTGAAGGGCTAGTGGCCTCATCAGAGTAGGGCTTAGAAAGTGGAGAAAGGGTAGGAGAAGCAAGCCTGGAGGCTGGGGCCTGGGATCGGAGGCTGTCACGGTCCGGGCAACAGGTGGTATTGGGTTGCTCTTGGTTTGGTCAGTGATGTCATATCCCGCCACGAGTCTCGGTGAGTAAAGGCTTGTAAGGCACCCGTGACGGCTGGTGACTGTGGGGAGGGCAGGGTTAGGCACACGGGAGGTGTCGAAGGAGAGGGAGACGAGCAAGCTGTCAGTGAGGGCAGCCAAGTCCTCTAACAAGAAAGAAGGCTGGGCGTTGCGAGTCCCTGGGTTTTGTCCCAGCACCACGCCTGGGGCATTGGTGAGAGCCCTCCTTCTGGGAGGAGCAGAAGAGAGAAGGCGCGGCACCAAGGGTAACAGCGAGGGACGGAGTGAACCACGTAGGTGGCCTGCTGACCCAGGGCTCATGCCTCGAGTGGTGTGCAAGGCGTGGGTTTCTGTGTGGGTGCCATGTTCAGAGCATTAGCATGAGGTGAGGTCTGGGAGCTGCAGGTGCCTTGAGGGCCAGGAAGTGCCAGCAGGCAGGCACTCACGGGGCCCGGGTGGTCTGCTGCCTCCGGCTCCCTCATGATGTCTTCCTGCTCAGGGTGTAGACGCTGAAGAAGGCTCGGCAGCTACTGCAGCTGGGGAGGCCGGCAGCACCACCGGGGAAGTGGAGGCCAGCAGTGGACCTGCAGGCGGAGTGACCTCGTCCATGCCCATCCAGGACGCCGGGGAAGGGATTACATGGGTAAGGGGTGCGAAGTGCCCCAGCGCTGAGTTCGCAGCTGGGTGGGTCCTGACCTTCTCTGAGGACCCATCTTCATTCTGCTCAGCTCACCTAAAGGAGCCTGAATGGGGCACTTCTCTGAAGGGGAGCTGGCCAAGGCCGGGGTATGCGTGTGCTAGAGTCCAGCTGGCTTGGGGACTTCATGTGCTGACAGCCCCAGCAGGCCGGTGGGGAGCCCGGTTGGGGGGATGTGGAGAGCCAGCGAGTGGGGCAGTCTCAGGGACCCACCACCTCCACCAGTGGTGGGGCAGGAGCCAGGGTGGGGGAGCCTGGATATGTGCAGGACAGGTAATGGTGGGCACAGCCATGGCCGATTTCTGGACACAAGCACAGGCTGGCAGAGGGCAGAGGGGATCAGGGTCAAGGGCAGGGCCAAGTCTCCTCAACCTTCTTCTTAGGCAGCATGGAGATAGTGTTCCCAGCTCGTGAAGGTGGGATGCAAATATCTCAGGACATGTGGCAGGTCTGTCCCTAAAATGTCATTCCAGTGGCAGTCCTGCAAGTTCTTCAGACTCAGACTCAAACCTGGATTCCCTATGTCCACTGTTGTGTCCCCACCTCAAATGATGGGGACCATTGCCTCCTAGTTGGCCAATTAAGAATTCTTTTCCGTCTTCTTTACTCCCCACATCCTGTCAAGCATCAGGTCTTGTTGGTTTTCTATCTAAATCTCCTGGGCACCTGCCTCCTTCTCCCCTTCCCTGGTGCCAGCCTGTGGACTAAGACAGCATGTCCCCAGTCCAGATGACAGCTGAGGCCCCGGGCTCATGTCCTCCATTCTCTCCCCCAGCTCCTCCTGTGGGGGCAGCCCTCTGGTTGGAGCTTCCCATCACCGTTGCTGCAGACCCTGGTCCCCAGCCCCTAACCACAAAGCTTTTCAGTATCTGGCCTGGTCATCCTTGGTGACCACACCTTGGTTCACTGTCTCCCCGGCTGTCAGGGCTCCCACCTGATTGACCTTCCTTCAGTTTCTTGAACATGCCCAGACCTTCTCCTCTCTGCCTTGAACCTCTTCTTCCCTCTGCCCAGCCCTTAATCCTGGCTTAGCCTTCAAAGTGCAGCTCAAATACCACTTTGTCAAGGAAATACCATCCCAGGAGCACCTGGGTGGCTTGTCGGACTTTTAACCAGCCAAAGCACTGGGCAGCGGGGTGCTGTGGAGGTGTCTGGGGGACGAGCGCCCTGACCTGAGAGGTGCACTCCAGCCTGGGGTTCCGGGGCTCTGTGGGCCAAGGTGGGTCTTGCTCGAGCAAAGTTACGGCCACGTGAGTTATCTATCTGGTGGCCTGGCGGCTTCCTGTCCTGCAGCCATACACCTGCTGAAGCAGGGCGGGTAGAAGAAGGGACCTATTCATGCCATCTTTGTTTCAGGGTGCAACCAGGGAGGCAATGTTCACAACGCCGGCAGCTGTGGCGGAAGTGACCCCCAGCACTTCTGAGGAAGAGGAGACTCGCGGGGTCCCCACCGGTGGCCTGGCCCCTCCCACACCCACAGTGGCCCCTGAGCAAGCAGTCGCTTCTGTAAGTGTCTCCTGGCATTTTCTGTCTGGCTCGCAGCAGGGAGAGGGGTCAGCATCCTGGGACAGGAGCTAGTCACTGGCCTTCCCAGCTTTGGGAGAGCCCAGATCAGGGTCGGCGCCCCTGGAGGGAGGCAGGGTGCTTGGAAGGAGCGTGAGAGAGCAGGTCAGGGAATCAGGTTCCCAACCCTGCGACTTCCTAGATTTGTCCAAGAATTTTCTCAGAGTGCTGCCAAGTCGGAAGGGGTCGCTAGGGGTGGGGGTGGGGTGGGCAGAGGAGGTGTGGGAAGAGGAGATGCATGTGTGGGAGGGGAATTTTGAGTCTAGGCTTCTGTGAATGTCGCATGTACTGACGGTTGAAGGTAAGCAAGTGTTGTGAGGTTGGGCAGGCACTGTCGGAATGACAGTCACCCAGACTCACGGGCAGCCTGCCGCGCGCTGCGTCACAGGCCAGGTGAGGTGATGCCTCTTGTTGGTTTTGCTTTTCAGGGTTCTGGTGAAGAGGAGGACCTAGCAGCAGCCGCAACAGGGGAGCCCCTGCCTGGGACTGTGGCAGAAGAGCTGGATGGCAGCCCCCCCGAGGGGCCCCCACTGTCCATACCTACGGTGGCTTCAGAGAGAGGGGTCACTCTGGTGAGTGGCGTAGAGGCACAAAGATTTGGTGTGGCCTGTCTTAGGAGAAAAAGAAAGGCCGGCATCCTGGGAGGGACCTGCCCCTGGCTTGCTTAGAGGAGGGTTTCATTTTGGTTCATGAAGTTCCACATTTGGGCATTTGAGGGGCCTGCGACCTGGGAACACACAAGGAAGCCACAGAACGCAGAGGAAAAAGCAAGAGGTAAAAAGGTAGGGTACCTGGGTTCATGTCCCCAGTTGTCCCCAAGTTCACATGAGAACTTTGTAACAGGCAGAGCGGGCTGAAGACACCAAGACCCTGAGGTCAGGTGAGTCCTATCCCAGATTCGGGGAAGCTTCTCGGACTCAGCAGGGACCCAGAGGTGTGTGGGGGTGACCTCCATGTCCCTTCTCCTACAAGCTTCTGTAATTCTGGGCCTTACCTGCATGACCTCAAGCAAACCTGTTCTTTTCCTAGGCCTCATTCCCTCCTCTTCACGGGAGGGCGGCTGTGAGGCCGAGTCAGAGGATGCAGGTCTGGGAATGTTTGGAAAGCTCTCTACGCATGCCCAGCATTGCCCTCACTTAAGGGCTGTAACTTCGTGCTTTGGAACTAGAGCCCCAGAGCTGATTCCCAGCATGGGCAGCTGTGAATCTGAAGGAAGCTGCTCTTCAGGTGTGAATATTTTTAAGGGACAGTCTGGTGACCAGAGTCACACCCGGTCACCTGCGCTTTCAAAGCCTTGACCCATGTTAACGGCATGTGACCTGTGGGACCCATCACAGCCCTCCAGGACTAACCCCCCTGCGGTGGTCTAGTTAAACCAGCCCCGTTGCTGGCAATGCCCCTGGGCTCACTTACTCATGAGAACCTCTTGGCGAACACATGAAACTACGCAGTGTTGACCCAGAGGCTCCTGTCCTGGGAATCAATGCTAAAGGAGATAGTCTGCTGTGTAAAAAGGCTTGGTTGTAGACACATTTGCTAATCTCCATATTACCCATAATAGAAAAAAGTCAGACACAGTTTAACGAGACAGCCATAGGGAGGTTGATCGAATAAAGTATATTCAAATAACGAAACATTATGCAGCTATTAAAATTACACTTATTAGGAGTATTTAATGGTGGGAGAAATACAACATAACAAATGAACAATGAAATCTGATTATAAGCTCGAGTACATTCTGTGGTCTTCACTATTTAAAAATAAACTCACGCACGAACTCGGGAAGGACACACCCTCCTTGAGTGTTAGCAGTTGTGTCCTCAAAGTGGCAGGACTGGGGAGGCCTGGCAGGTTCCTAATACATTCTAGTGTTTTCACCAGGGGTGTTTATGACTTTTACAGTGGGAATTTGCGAAAGGTCTAAGGAGAGTCCAGGCAGGGGGGACAATGGGGAAAGGGGGAGCCACACCTATTGTAGTTCGCTCTGGCACGTGACTGATGAAGAGAGGTCACCCCTAAGACAGGTCACCGTGCCAGGAATCGGCAGGGAAGGGAAGTGGAAACCTCGGTTCATGAGCAAATGCTTTAAAGGCACAGTAGGGGCAGCGAAGAGTGCACCCACGCCGTCTTTCGGATCCTTGTGAGTCTCAAAGTCACCCAAGGCCGTGGGGGAAAGGGACATCCAAGGCTGGCTCTGCCACAGCTCTGTGACGCATTTCTCATCTCTCTCTCTCTCTCTCTGTTTATGTAACACGGGGTCTCAGCACCTATTTCATGGGTGGTGGTGAGAATCGCATGAGGCAGTACATGGTAGAGCTTACCTAATGCATGGCTGCACCCAGTCAATTACGTATACAGGCCCAGAGAGGGCTGGCAGTTTGCTCAGGGTCACACAGCTCCCAGGAGATGAGTAGGGGTAAAAGCCTTACTGTCTGGACTTTGTCTCTTTGTATTTTGCACTGTCCCCAGCCGTCCATCTTCAGACATGAGCCGGAAGCCTGTCATCAGGGTCCAGGTGGCCCAAATGAGGTCACTCCACTAGTCATTTGGGGAATACTTATCAAGACCCTAGTGTCTGCTGGGTGTGAGGGGCATGGCAGAGGCTAGGTGACCAAACCTCTGTGCAGAGGCTCGCTGCGAGCCCCCAGGCCACACTGAGCTCATGAAAGGGCTCCCATATCAGAGCTGAGCTGCTCTATCATGTCTTTGGGACACGGACCAGGGCTCAATAACATCTTCTTATCTTGGCTCAGAGAGGACACGTGGGAAGGACAGGGCAGGTTGGGCCCCAAGCAGAAAAGGCTGGCACTGTGACCATTCTGGGGAATACATTGGCTCTGGTCAGGTGCCTGGAGCGTGTTATTTGGGGTAAATAGAGTCAGTTCTGATCAAGGAAATAGCAGAAGCAGTAAGAGGACTGAGTCCCAAAGAGACTGAATTGGGAGTCTGGGAGAACCAAAAAAAAAAAAGGTGTTGGGCTCAGGTCTGGCCACCTCTCCTCATTGATCGGTGTCCTTAACCTCTGCAGGCCTCAGTTTCCCCATCTGTAAGGGGAGGGTCCTTCCAATTATGGTGTTCTCCAGCTCGGCTCCCGTCTCTGCCCCTGAGTGTCTTCCTGGGAAAGCCCAGGAGCATGGGGGCTTCAGACACTTGAGTTTGCTTCTTGGGAGTTGTGGGATTTCCAGAGAGGTCTTTGCCACTTCTGTGCTCCAGTTTCTCCATCTGTAAAATGGGGGTGGCGAAGACGACCCCTCGAGGATGTTGTCAGGATGAAATCAGGTGGTGTTGGTGGGAGTGCCTTGTCTGGTGTCTGTCCCCACAGACAGATAACAGACTATTCCAGAAGCAGCAGTGAGGTTGAACTGTCACCGAGGGGCTGTGCCCATGGTAACCGGAGCCAGGGCCCCTGGGAGCCCAGCCTGCTGAGATCCCACCCACGGAGCCTGCTGCCTCTGGGGATCTTTTTGGTCTGCCTGCTGGTCCCGGTCCTCTTGCCTCCCTTCCACCCTCCCCCGGATGGAGGGTGTTCCGGCCCTGTTGGGGTCGGAGGGGCCGCCGGTGGGGATGGAGGGGCGGGAGAACTTGGGGTCTGGGGAGGGTGGTGTCCTCCTTTTAGGCTGGCCTCCTCGGTGGACTTCGGATGCTAGCAGAGTTCCCAGGAGCAGGTCCCACCACACAGGCTCTGTGCAAATGTACTGTTCGTGTTTCCATTCCTTCTGGTGGCTCAGGCCATTGTGTCACCTTTTTTGTCAGAGCAGCCATTTCTCTGCACCCTTTGTGACAGCTGAACGCCCCCTGGGATACTGCATTTTCTTATGTTCTGTTTCCTTTTCCTTTCCAAGTGGGTATTCCTGTCACTCTGAAAGCTTTTCCTGAGTACCCACCAAGGGCCATGTGCCAGGCACTGGGGCCTGGAGGAGATTCGGGTGCCACACCTGCCCTCCAGAAGCCCCCGGTGCCAGGGAGACAGGCCTACAACCCTGTGAACAGGGTGCAGGGCTGGTGGGGGGAGCAGGGTGGCCAGGACTTCAGAGGGAGGCACATGGGCCTGGCTACCTTGTTCTGGCAGCACCTAGACCGGGGTGTGGGGTGGGGGGACCCTAGGTGATGGGATGGGGAGGGTCCCTACTGCCTTCTTCCTTCCATCATTCCCATGCACACTATGCGTGTGATGCAGAGAGGAAGGGCTCCTGGCCCAGGGTGGTTGAGTGTCCCTTGGGCTGGCTTATGAAGAACAAAGCCTTCTCCCTCCCTGCGTAAGCCTCCTCTTAAAGATGAGCGGTTTCTACAGGGAGCTGAGGGGACAGTGTGTGTGTGGAGGGGGTGGGGGGCGGCCAGCACTCCACTGACCATCTTGTTCTCTTTAGGCTGAAGCTGGGGAGGGGCTTCCTGGCCATCCCGAACCTGCCAGGCCGACCGGACCCACGGTGAGACCCCCACCCAGGCTCAGCACACACACAGCGTGCAGGGGCTGGGAAGCCAAGAAATAGGCCCAGCCTAAGGTTCAGGGTGTCTTCCAGTGACACGTGGGGCCTTGACCTCTGTCAGAACCCTCAGTGAGCCCAGGAGCGGAGTCTCTTTACATCCCGTTTATATCCGGTGCTCTGAATGGCCCATATGTCTCTCAACCACATCCTGAACGACTTGTCGCAATGCCCCAGACCTGTTCCTCCCTCAGGATGCCTCCTTTCTGGGAAGTGGTGCTCCACCTTCCTGGATACCAAGACAGAAATCAGGAAGCCTCCTCCAGGGGCCCTCTGCCTCCCACCCCCCATCCAGTCAGTCTCCAAGCCCCGAGTCTAGCTGGTCCCTCAGACGGTGTCAGCAAGCCCCGCAGTCCCCACCTTCCCTCTCCCACACCACTGCTCCCTTCTCAACCCAGCCCGGACCTCCAGCCCAGCTTCTCCTCGGGGCCTTGGAGCGTGTGCACGTTCTGTGATTGAGTTCAGCCTCCCCTGGTTCTTGGGCTCGGGAATTAAGTTCCAGAAAGGGATTTTTAGAAATTCCCTTTTGTTCTTTGGAGGAATTTGATGGCATTCAACAAGTAAGCACCGAGTACCTTCCTGGTACCAGATCTTGTGCCAAGATACTGGACATCCAGCCGTATCTCAGGATGGGCCAACCCTGTAGGGGTCCTAGTCTGGAGGGGCTGACAGACATTCACACAGCTGAGCTTCAAGGCGGGTGGTCCTACCACCAAATCGAGACCTCAGCAGAGGTTGGTGAGGAACACAAGAGTAGGGAGAGATGAATTCCGCCTCCACCTGGAAATGGCGTGGGAGGGCTTCCTGGAAATGGTGACAGTAGAACTAGGCCTTGAAGGATGAGTAGGGGTTTGGAAGGCAGGAAGTGAGGCTGAGAAGATGTGAACGAGCACAGTATGTTCAAGGACGGGCTGCCCGTTGGCTGTGCAGCAGGATGTGGTGGGGGAGGAGGGGAGGGGTAGAAGGGAGCGGGAGGAAAGGCCAGAAGGAAGGTTGGCAGCTGCAGTTACAGGGCTACAGAGTAAGGAAAGACTTCTGGCGACAAGGCTGTCCTGGGGGAGTGGTAGGTGAAACCAAGTGGTGGGAATTTCCTCTCTCTCCAGGTAGGAGCTGAGACCGAGGGCTCTGGCCTGGGCTGGGGCTCGGACGTCGGCTCCGGCTCTGGCGATCTGGTGCGCAGTGAGGAGCTGCTGAGGGTGAGTGTGAAGACGGAACTACCTGGTGTCTGAGATTGCCTTCCCAGTCATCGGGAGGATTATATTTCTCCTCCACGTGTGTCTATGTTTGGCATTTTCCACTTTGATCAGTTTTGTTTCAAGTGAATATGAGCCTTAGTTTCTCTTCAGGACCCCTACTTCACCCCTGCCCCTTTCCCGGGCATCCAGGGCTGTCCCACAGCATATGCCTGTGACCTTCACCTCTTACTTGGCTTTGCCCCTATTCCCTGTACCCACTATAGAGAACCACTGGCCTCTTCTCTAGGTAGTATTTCACACTTGGACTTCCAGACTCTTCTGGAAATCCTTCCTACCCTGAGGCAGCCCCTCCTACCTCTTCAGCCACTCCTTCCTCTTTGGTCTTACCCGCTCAGCCTCCCGCCCAAGGCAGGGTCCCCACTGGTTCCTGGTTCCTGGGCAGCACCTCCCTGCTCCAGCTGCAGCTGGTGGTTTTGTCTTGAGGCCCCCAACCTCACTCAGACCCCCCTGTGCTGATTCCCCACCACTCAGTTGCCTCCCCCACCCCCTGCCCACACCTCAGGGTAGAGCAGGAAGGTTCTGGACTCACTGGGTAAATGGAGTGGGAGCCACATGGCTCTTCCAGGCTGGTGGGATCAGCCAACCCAGCAAGAGGCTAAAGAGTTTTAATAAGGGTTAGCAACAGGAAGTTTTTGACTGCTCTGTCAGGTAATCAGAAAACTAAATTAGAACACCTCTGAAAAGTCTAACTGATTGGACTTTTATTGTACACATATAACTGGGGAGAACACATGATATGAGGGGCTCAGAAAGACCCTGGTTCAAATCCCAGCTCTTCTAATAATTAGCTGTGAGTGTGTGAGCCCAGACCAAGTCACATTATCTCACTGAGCCTCAGTTTCCCCCATCAGCTAAGTGCAAACACCGCTGTCTTCTTGTAGTTTTAGTGCAAGGAACGGGAAGAATGGATGGAACATAAATGCTTGGTATATGTTTATCCCCTCCCCTGCTGTTTCTTAACAGACTTTCTGGGTTTTTAGGGTCCCCCAGGCCCCCCAGGCCCACCTGGCCCACCTGGGATTCCAGGAAAACCAGGAACTGATGTTTTCATGGGACCCCCTGGATCACCTGGAGAGGATGGAGCTGCTGGTGAACCTGGACCCCCGGTGAGCTGCTGGGTCTTCTCCCCCTCTCAGTGGCCATGAGGCTTTCTCTAGCCAGGGAGGCACGTAGAGCCCCCAGACCTCAGCATGAAGGCTCATAACAGAGAGTGAGCAGCTTGCTAATGTTTGTAAGCAAAAAAGGCCTCAGCTGAGTCATTGCTAAGACTCTTAAGAGGCAGAAGCCAAGAAATACACCATCCTACCCCCTCCTTTGCTGCTTTATCTTAGTCATTATAGGAGAGGCAAACTCAGGTGGAATCTTGGAATCCTAGGACATCAGAGTGCTAGGCCTGGAGCACAAGGCCACTAGAGGCCATCTGGTCTGACCCTGCCCTCAGCTCCCCTCCAGAGAGGAAGATGCCATCCAGAGAGTGAAGGACACTCATCCTCGGGGCAAGGTCAGCAGTGACCATGCTGGGGCCAGAGGCCTGTATTCTGCCCTAAACTGACACAAGGCTCCTGGACCCACTGACCTCAGCAGCTCAGTCCTCCTTCTCTAGGAAAGGTTCATTCTTGATTCTTATCAGAGATGCTGTGGCCTGATTGTCATTGTTGTTCCCAGGGCCCCGAGGGACAGCCTGGAGCTGATGGAGCCTCCGGCCTTCCTGGGATGAAGGGAGAGAAGGTAAGGACAGGGTGGGAGGGGTCCAACGTATGGGGGCCACCAGGCCACACTGCCTCTCACTTACCCCTAGGCCTGTCCTTGCCTCTTAGGTGAAGGACCCTTTCTAATCCCCTCTGAATCCTCTCTCTGCTGGATGTCTCCGTCCCAGGGCTCTTGATACCCAAACCTGAGCTCAGCATCTTCCAGCTTCAGTGAATGATGCTGCCTTCTACCCAGTCCCGAGAACGCAAACGCAGAATCTTCTCTAAGTCCTCCTTTATCTCCCTTTCCTGCCCTGCCCCACCATTTCGGGGGCTGGCCCATCTGTCATCCACCTGCCTTGCCTCTCTCCACCCTGATCTGAGGTTCATCTCCCCTCGTCCGCACAGCAGCTTCAGGCTTCTCGCCAGTGTCCCATTCTTCCCACCCACAATCCAGCTTCCCCCCACCTGCCCTACCTGTCCATCCTCCTGCAGTGGCAGGCTCCCTCTGGTCTCTGCTGAGAAGGTGTCAAGCCTTGCTGCTGCCTGAAGGACCAAACGCTGACAGTGCCCAGACCAGCCTTCCCAGCTCCGTCCCCTGCCGCTCCCACACATGGATTCTGGGTCAACCTGCAGCCCTGCTGTGGTGCTCTGGGCCTGCCCTTCCTGGATGGCCCCCTGCCCTTTGCACATGCTTTCTCTCCATCTCAGGTGACTTTCCCTTTCCTCGTTCTCCAAGGGCCGGTTCAGATACATCCTCTGAGAAGCCCTTTCAAACTCCTGATGAGCAGAAAGCAGCTGTCCCTTTTGCACTTCCCATTAGCACAGCATTGATTCTGCCCAGGACCCCTCTGAGCCCGTGTTAGCTTATCTGCAACAAACAGCTCTAGTGCTGTCTATGTGTCCTTCTTTAGAATCTGGCTCAGGCCTCTGTGAGCGTCTGACCAGCAAACGGGCCATTCCCTTCAGTCTCTTCATTCTCTGTAAGCTTGTATTGTCCTCAGTCTGCAAACCCCACATGATGCCGCAGGGGTGGAGGTCCTGCCCTTCCATCGGTCTCCAGCCTCTTTGAGGAGATAAGCCATATCCTGCAAAGGAGAACAATCAAAATGAGGCATACATGCAACTAATGAATGATGGAACTAAAAAAAAAGTAAACCTCCTTGCGGGGATGCAGTTGCGAGTTTCCCTGGGGATCAGAGGAGGGAGGATCCCTCCCAACTGGGATGGGGGGCAAGGCCTTCTGTGGACCCCACTGTATGAAGCTGTGGAAAATGCTAACTCCCCAGACACCGCCATCTTGGCTGAAATGAGTTTCCAGTTTCTATCAGCTCTCAAGGGTGTTTGTTTTAATTGAAACAGTAACTCGATTTCCATGGAAAGCTCATTTCTCAGAAAAAGAAGAAAGAAACTAGTTGTCGAGCTTTATAGGACTCGTTTTTACATGTACCAACTATTTCATAAGAAATTAGATGTTGCAGGAAACATCACAGACCTACACTGTTCCTCCCTGTCCTTCTTTCCAGCTCTCCCCTACCCACCCGCGCACACCCCTCCCATGCTCGTCTGGTATTTAAAAATACCCATAGCCACATCCGCACACACGGACATGGGGCGGGTACTGTCTGCAACGGCCCGAGGCAGCCGGCTCGCCCAGGATCACTGTTGGAGATAAATTACAGTTGTCTCCCCCAAATTTGCATGAGTCCAAATTTGTTGCACCACGTGTAGAAGACACTTTCTGGTCAAGTGAAAGCAGACTCGAGAAGGACTTGGAAATTTAGATCTAGAAAGCTCGGAAGAAACTTTGCAGATGACATTTACCTAAAAAAAATCTCTTAAAGGACAAAAGTAACCCGAGGTCCATAGTAGGGATGTCCAATAACAGAAGGGTGCCTGAGAACATGAGCAGTCTCCGGGTTGTCACACAATGCAGGATCCAGTGACACATCACTTGATCCTTGACTCCCCTGCACGGTATCTGTTCCTCAGCTTGCATACCTCCCGTGACAAGGGCCTCATTTCCTGCCACGCGGTACATGGCCACATAGAAGGGGATCATTCCTCACGCTGCCCAGAAAACAGCCTCTCTTCTCTCTCGCCATGTGTGGAGACCAGTCTGGGCAGTTGTCCAAAGGGCAGGTTTCCCCCAAAGAATAAAGAATTTTCCCCCAAGGAATTATTTGGCTGGCAAAAGAATATTATCCTATATATTCATTATTTTCAAATTGGGATTGTCATCAAAATGTGGATGGTCATTTAGAATTTATGCAATAGATTACTTTATGTTGAGTTCGATGACAGGCGTTCTCAGCTTTTTTTCCCCGAATTAAGAGGAGCTGCAACCCTGAGATCTTTAGCTCATGAAGGAACAGGACAAGAGTAGCCTGCTTTCCCAGCTACAGAATGCTTCTGGAAAGGACGCTTCTGCAATGTGCTAGAGATGGATCTCTGGAACATTCCTTCCTGCTTTGTGGGTGGCACACTGTACCACCTGGATCTTCAGCACACGGGGGTTCGCAATCCCCACTCTTGTCCTCCTTTTACAATCTGAGTCATTCACTGTGTTCTTCAATGTCAAAAGGTGCTGGGACAGCCAGGCAGGAAGGAATTTGTGTTTTGAAGTTTTCTTCAGTGCCCAGAACTGCGAAGGGGCATTGAGCTCCCAGTAATGGGCTTCGAGTGATCCCACTGACCTGCCAAAATGTCGTCGCTGGGCCTCGTATATATAGGAGATTCTGTCTTGCCCATGAGATGAGGGGAAATGCAAGTCAATCATTATCAGCTGCCCTTTCTCTACTGAACCCCACCGGGATTTGAGCAGTTCTCTAAATTTTACACACGGCAGAGCAGGGTGCTCTTGAGAACCTACACGGTGAACCACGCTTAATAAAGGTCCAGTTATGGGTTTGGGGCTGGTAAACAGCTTAGGTCACTTGAACATTTCAGTACTGGCCTGATTTCCCGTTTCATATCTTCTTTGACTGTCAGACGTGTTTGGTACAAAATCAGGATCATAGACCCCCATCAAAGCAAATCGACCATGGTCAGTTCTAATTGTAACAAGTTGAAGTTATCAGTGTAACGAACACCAAGAGCTCAGCTGACAGACATGTATGAGGCAGTAAGTTGTAACATCTCAGATACCACAACAGGAAAAAAAAAAATCAATGTATTTATTAGGTTCTTTGATGTTCTTATACTGTTGAAGTCAAATAAAGTCCTTAGCAAATTTAGTTCCCGTAAGGAGCGGAAGTTTCTAGTGAATTCTGCAGCGTGATTTTGTAGCACTCCTGCACCTCGGTCTTTGGCAGTATTTCCGTTGTGGAACTGGCCTCTCCATACCTCACTGCCACAGCCAACCCCGCAGCTGGGCTGGTTGGAATTCCAGGATCCTCCAGAACCCACTGGACAGTGAAGGACGGCTCTACCCTGTCATTTGGGGAGCAGAGAGTCTTTGCTGACTCTTGTCATTGGGGTTGCCAGTTTCCACTGTATGTGTTCACGTAAATTCCAAGATGAGCTCTTCTGTGCCCCAAGCTGATCCACTCAGGTTCCAAAACGGTGGCCACCGAATCTGTGAGCCAGTGGAATGGGTCCAAGTAGTACCTTTTTGCATGTACAAGCTGGATAAAATCATCTGTTTCTGAGACCAGTTAATCAAGATCCAAAACTTCCAGAACTTCCAGAACTTCCTTTGAAACTGCTACAAGATGGACTCTCAATTTGAAGAGCTGGAAAGGTAACGTGAAAAAGACCGTTTTTCACTCTCCAAACATCATTTTCTTTAACAAGATCAGCTGGGAACACAATAAGGTTTTCGGAGGATGGAGTCCAGGAGTCGAGAGAGGAGCCTCGTTTAATTTCTCTTTCACAATATCCCTGATTGACTGCGATGTGACTTGTGACAAGGTCGGCACTTCCTTCAAGGACAGATGGCGACAGGCCGCAGAGGACGGCTTGGCTGGTCACACCCGAGAAAAGCCGGCCCAGAAACCGCAGCCTCCAGATTAGGAGGAGGAACTGGAATACAATTCTTTTCTGTTTCTGCCCATGGTGAAAAGTCCCATGTAGTTTCTCAGTGGTCAGGTTGGTAGGCAGAGAAGCCTCTGAGCCCGGCCACCACCGCTTCCTTCTCCCGGCAGCCCTTCCCGTCCCGCCACCCACTAATGTCCCCGCTGGAAGGCAGGGGAACTCTACAGCCAGATTCTGTAAGTCTCTTCTCCGTTGCCTCTCTTGTGATTCAGTCGCTGTAGAGCACTTCTTTTTTTTTTTTTTTTTTTAAAGATTTTATTTATTTATTTGACAGAGAGAGATCACAAGTAGGCAGAGACGCAGGCAGAGAGAGAGAGGAGGAAGCAGGCTCCCTGCTGAGCAGAGAGCCGGATGTGGGACTCGATCCCAGGACCCTGAGATCATGACCTGAGCCGAAGGCAGCGGCTTAACCCACTGAGCCACCCAGGCGCCCCTGTAGAGCACTTCTTTCGACGGTTATGTATTTTTATTTTTAAGATCTCGAAGTGATCTGTGCTTATGCCATGATAGGTTGCCCACGTCTCGTGGCTAGAAAGCCCTCCCTTTTCTCCCTGAGAATACGGATTGTATACACTTAGCGTCCCAATTGGCTTGTGTTCTTCCTGCTCCTTCCCTGGGCGTGCATTCCGTCGGCACTGCTGCCTCCCTTACACAGTGTTGTGTTGTCTTCCCTCCGGATGTGTGGTGTTTCTTGCTTGTCTGTTTGCTTTCGGAAATTGGAACCGCTCTTCGGTCTGTTTTCTGCCTCTGTTGGAGAACTGGGCAGCATCTATTTCAGAGACTTGCAGGTTTCGGGGAGAGGATGGGGGCAGTGGGGTGTACCATCAGGCAGGGCCCCTCTGCAGCTGGTCTTATGAGTTTTGGGGTACTCCTGGACCTCCCTGGGTTCCCTTAGCCACTCGAGGCTCGGCCCTATGTCCTGACTCTAGTAAACAACGTTCATTGTTCATGTAGGCGTGAGACCAGGAGGTGAGGGGGAACGGGCACCGCTTGCCAGCATTCCTGCTCCAGAATTTGAACTTATCTGCCCATCAGAGCCACATCCAGCTCCTGGCTTCCGCTGCCTCCGCTCTGCAGGATCCTTTCTCCCCTGTGTTTTCTCTCCACCATTGAAGTCTCTGGCTGCAGCTTCCTGTGTTTTTGCCCTAGCGTTCCTTGCTATTTTCAGTTTCGGTGTCATTTGCCATCTGACTTTTGAGCATATTATTTTGGAACTCTCTGTTCTGTCCTTTCTATGGATTTGATATGAAGGGCCATCCAGCCCAGGGAGAGAGGGATTGGGGAGAATGGCAGAGCCGCAGAAGGCGGGTACATCACAATCAAGTGTCAGGACCTTTTCCTGGCTCCTTCCTTTGTGAATCCTGAGAGGTTCTCCCACTGGGGGGCCCTGTCCACAGTCCCCTGACGTAGGGCCATGTCTCTTGTGGTTGACCGCTCCTGGCCACCAGCCCCCCATTGGTCCTCCCCTCTACTCAGAGCTCATCGCTGGTTCTCATCTATGGAATCTACATCTAAGCCCCCTCTCTCAACCTGTACTGTGGTTCCCATTGGGAATGGACATGCAACCCACTTTAGAGTGATACCCTCCCCCCCCAATCCCATTCCGGGGCCACCCCAACCAGCTTTTGGTCTTTAGATATATCCAGAAGAAAGTCCATCATCATTCCACAAATCTCCAAAAGTCTAGGAAATACATATAAAGTTCTTGAAGCCCCTTTCTTGGCTTCAGGTAGGAGACATATCCCTCTACTTGCATTGTGGGAAGGTGGGAAAAGGGACCAGCCAGTGTACAGATAATTCTCCAAGGGAATTATTCCTCCCCAGTCTCTCCCTGGTTCATCTTTAACTTCTCCTTTTCACTCTTGAGGTAGGCAATGAGCTAACAGTTGAAAAACGAGATTTCTCCAGCTTTCAGTGTAACTTGGCTCGCAAACTGACGCTCGGCTCGGAGACATCAGCCCCTTTTAATATCCTGTTACTTAAGAGTCATTAATTCTGCATTTTTTCTTCTGATTATACCAAATGAGATGTATATTAATTGGTCCCTTTTCTTGTTTTTTGTTTTGTGTGTGTGTGTGTCTTTTGTTTTGTTTTTTCCCCCCCAGGGCGCAAGGGGGCCTAACGGCTCAGTCGGTGAAAAGGTAAAAGAAAAAGAAAAGGAAAATACTTTCTTCTCATTCGTGGCCTTTCTCTGGGTTTGCTCCATTGGGCTGGAGTGCTGAGGGTCTGCGCGTCTGGGAGCAGAGAGAACAGATCCCAGGAAGTGCTTGGGGAAAGCAGAATGGATATCATGTCTGCTCCCCTCCCCCGCCCTCCACCCCAAGGGCCGGATGCACAGAGCGCATCAGTGTGTCTTTACGTAAAATGTCAGTTAAATGTCAGTTAGCAAGACGGAGGTTTCCGTACCTCGAAGCAGTGGCTGTCAGAGAACCCATCAGCCTCATTAAGTACAAAGAATGATTTTCGGACTCAGGTGTGTCTTTTGCTCCTTTCACCGGTGAACCCAGGGCTGCACAATAAACCTGTCGTCTTCCTTACAGGGTGACCCTGGCAACAGAGGCTTACCGGGACCTCCAGGGAAAAATGGACAAGTTGGCTCTCCCGGGGTCATGGGACCCCCAGGGCCTCCTGGACCGCCAGGACCCCCAGGCCCTGGGTGTACAGCGGGACTTGGACTTGAGGTACTTTGCCCCCTTTTTGTGGCTAACGTACAACATGCACTAGGAACTGTGGAGCAAACCAGCTAACAGATGTTGGTCCAATAACAGAGACGGTGGTGACCCTCCACTGAGCCTAGCTTCGGGGCCCAGCTCCCCACCTGGCACCAGTAGCTGCTCGGGAACTGGGTAAGAAATACTCATTCTCTTTCTTTCCCAGGATCCTGAAGGGTCTGGAAGCATCAGGCTGTTACATGAACCTGGACTCTCCGGACCAGTGGCTCCCAGTGTAGGTTGAGTTCGGAAGCCTTCGTCTGGGGGGGGGGGCTGCCATCCGGGCTCTGCTGTTTTCAGTAATTCACCCTCTCTGTGCCTTTGTCTGCCAGCCATGCAATGGGACACTAAGTGCTCTTTATAGCTCGTTTCTTTGAGGAGCGGCACAGACGTTTTGTATAAAACATCATAGGGGAAAACTTGAAAGTCTTCTCTTTGTCCCTTACAATCAAGCATCTCAGCTTCCTTGCCTCCGACCTGCTGCTCCCTTCAGTACTAACACTTTCCTCATCTCAGAACCCTGCGCTCCTGACAGGGGCTCCTTCCGGCTGCCCCTAGCCCCAGGGAGGTATTATCCATCCTCTGCAATGATGCCTGCTCTCAAGAGAACCACCCCTCCCCATCTTTGTCCCATCTGACAAAGATAATGAGTTAAAGACCTCATTATCCTTGTCAGATGGGACCCAGAGCTGAGCATACCAGTCCAGGAGAGAAGCCTCACAGGGGCAGGCGGCATAGCCCCCTCCGCGATTAAATAAGACCCTTCCCTCTCCTGCAGATGCAGAAGGCTCTGGGATTCAGGGTTAAGAGGACACTTGCTCCATGCTGGCGGAGACCTTCTATGGGTGTTCATTCTTTCTGACTCTGGAAGGGGAATTTGCCCATCATCTTTTACCCCCATTATCTGGGGGCAAAATTCATGTGGGTGCTTAGGGAGAGACGGCAAGGCAGGAGGAGAGATGGAGAGGAAGCAAAGTGAAGAGAAGAAAACCCAAGAGTGTCTGTTTGTTTCACCAGGGTCCCAAAGGAGAAAAAGGAGACCAGGGACCCAAGGTGAGGACACAGATCTGAGATGGGGGTGGGGGTTCCCAGCCAGGTTCTAGGAGCGTTATCTCTGTACAATGACTTTTTTTTTTTTTCCCACTATCACTGCTGTATCCAGGGTGAGAGAGGCATGGATGGAGCCAGCATTGTGGGACCCCCTGGACCCAGGGGGCCACCAGGTCGCATCGAAGTCTTGTCCAGTGTAAGTATCATCCAGGTTGGAGAATGACTATTTTGTGCCTTTGCTGAAGGGGAGATAAGGTTGTCCATAGCTTTTGGGGCCTTCAGTGCTGGTGGTTACACAGAGGGCACAGAGCTGGCTTCTGGAATTAGAGTTCCCAGCCACCAGCATACCCCGTGTGTCTGTTCTTACCCCCCAGTACCACCGTTCTCTCACATGGGGCTTCCAGAACACTCCTCTGGTTGGCAGCATTTGCAGTCAAGAGAACGGCTGTAATAGAGCTGTAACAGAGAGGCAGAGGAACCTAAGTGAGGGAGCAAGTACGGAAGATGTTTTGGGTTATGAGAAATTCAGGAAGACTTTCTGGAGGAAGTGTCTTTGAGCAGAGACTTAAGAGCTGAGAGGATCTTCAGGTACGTGTAAAGGACAGGACCTCCAGAATTCCGGTGGCAGGCCCACAGTTCAGAGTATAAATGTGTATCCAAGGCCCAGGGAGCTGATGGCTGTGGACGGGGTGGAGAGAGATGGAAATTTGTAGAGAAGGCTGGGATGTGGTTGGGACCAGAGCAAGGTCCGTTTCATGTTAGGGCCTCACACTGGTGAGAAACTATGGCCCTTTGGAGACACAATGACGTCATACCAGTAGATGACAGAAAGACAAAAATCCCAAATAACTGGAAAAAAGGATGACTAGAGTTTAAAAAGGGGGAGAGAGGGGTATTAAAAATATCCAGCACGGGTAAGGGCATGGTGAAATAATCTCATATGCTGTAGCAACAGTGTGAATTGTATGGCCCTTTAAGACAGCTTTTAGCAATACCTTAAAACTAGAAATGCCCCATATGGTCAGTTCCACATGGAAAGATGGCCATGCTGTGTAGTTAGAGAAAGCAAGTTGAAAAATCATACAGGTAGCCTGATGCCATTTATGTAAAACAGGCCCATGGACACACACCCACACACACCCCGCCAACACTGCAAGCTTACTGTGCGCATATATATATATATGTACATATATATATATATAGCTTAAAAATATAGACACATGTTTAAAATTTTAAAAGAGAGCAGGCATGTACGTATTGTGCAAGTTTAAGGTTAACTGAAAGAAGAAAGTGCTAGGGCAGCTCAGTGCTGTTGTATAAGAAGTGGGGGAGGGGACGGGTGTGTTGGCAGTCAGTTTTGGATGTTATAGTGTCTACCTGTGTTCTGTCACCCTGGGGTGACCTCCGTTAAAGCCTGCCACCAGTGGGATGTGTGCTACCCTCTGTCTCATTGTCTGCTTTCTTTCTTTTCAGTCCTTAACCAACATCACCCACGGATTCATGAATCTCTCAGACGTCCCTGAGCTGGCTGGGCCTCCGGTGCGTATCCACAGCTGCCGCCAGAGTGCGGGTCCTACCCAGAGGCCCCTGCGGAAATGAAGTTGGGTTCGTTTGGAACCCTTTTAGCTCCTGAAGCGTGGAGCTAGAGTGTATCAGGATAGAAGGGAAAAGGAACTTTACATTTCTGAGAAGTTGCCATCACATTAATTTGATTGTCCTGGGAGTTTTGTCC
This sequence comes from Mustela nivalis, assembly GCF_964662115.1. Taxonomy (NCBI): domain Eukaryota; kingdom Metazoa; phylum Chordata; class Mammalia; order Carnivora; family Mustelidae; genus Mustela; species Mustela nivalis. Next base: position 62,251,447 of record NC_139032.1, read on the forward strand.
AATGCAGTGGAAGCTTCCAGTCTCATGTACCAGAAGTATGTGTCATGGAAATCAGAGAATCAGAAGTAACAAACCCAGTGACGTCCGTGTGATGGCTTTGGCCTGCTTTTCTTAACACGATCTCATTTCACAGAATGCGAAGAGCCTAGAGAGACCTAACCTTGTGCTCATGGGAAAAGTGGTACACAAGGAGAGAGTGTGACTTGCTTCAGTTCTTCTAGCCCCTGTTAGAGACCAGGAACACTCAGGGAAGCTAGTCCACAGAGTTGGTCTAAGGCATAGCAGGACCTAAGAGGAAGGAAACTCCTTCCTGCAGGCTGTGCCATACATTCCCATCACCCCTCCCAGCATGTGCTGGTGACAGCTGGGGAGAGAGGTCAGCTGAGCCCCTGAGCCTATTCTCTGATAAGACCTCACCAGCCTCTGGGGCAGCTCGTGAGAGGCTAGGGCATGGACCTGCTTTGCCCTCTGTGGAAGCCCACATGGAGACTGAGGCTCATACCTCCACAGTTGGCTTTGGGGGTCATCCCCCAGCAGTCCCCACTGAGGTTGGCCTGGCCCCACCATCCATGTCCAGGGGCCCTCGGTGCCCTCCCCAAGGCTTCTGCAAATATCTGGGAGGTTCCTCTAGAGCCAGTCTCCTGCAGGGTCACCTCTGTTGGTGGGGTCTTCTCCTGTCTCTTCTGCACTACATCCCCTGGGGCTCCCTTCCCTGGATTTCTAGAAAATCACTCAAAACACCCCAGTGATCAACCCCTAAAGCAAACCCACTGTCAAGCCAAAGTCGTCTCACAGAGGCTCTTGGTATTTCCCAAACTATTAGAGGTTTAGGGTATTAGGTGGGTTATTACTAAAGCAATATACAGGCTCAAATGAAATATTTGGCCTCTCCATTCTGAGAGTCCCTGGGCCTTGTCTGCCCCCGCCCCTTCTCCCTCTGCCCACCTCTAGAATCTACCTTCCCTGCCAATCCCTGTGTCCCCCCTGCCCCCACCTTAGCAAATCCAGGTCCTCAGGGGTCCTTTTCAGTCCCAACAAAGGGCCAAGAGTGTCCTCCTCAGAGGACCTTCCCTCCCTGACAGGACTCAAGTCTCAGCCAGCACCCTCGTGCTTCCCCACCCCCCTGTACGCACAGGGCATTGAGAAATGTGTTGCTTTCCAGTTGTCTCTCTCTTTATGTATTGTGTCACACTCACAGACTTTAATGGATATGTGGGTGCCCGGGTCAAGAGACAGAGCCCTGACCAATGTGTAGTGAACCAGACCCTGTTTATTCTTCTCTGAGGGAGAAGAACGCCACCCAAACGCCCCCATTTCCACCCATAAATATCTCAGTATGCTCTCCGGGCCCACTCCTCAGAAATGAGGGGCTTATTCTCAAGAACACAAGTTGAGGTTGATGCTGAGTGATCTCCCAGAGCAGGAGTCAGCGACTTCAAATATAAGGTCCTCCCTGGCGGTAGAGAGGGAGTAGGGCTCCCTCTGGCTCTGTCACTAACTAGCCATGTGACTCTGCATGGTTCCTTCTCCTCCCGGGCCTCGGCATCCTCGTCTAGGAGAGGATCATGGGGTCCTCCACACGGAACATGCTTGGGCCTTTGGGAGGTGCTGGGAGGGGTGGGCCCTGAGGCCCCGCATTCCTGCTGGTCTCCCTCCTGCTGGAAATGCTACTCCTCACCCATCTGCTTGGTTTTTCTTATGTCACAGGGTCCGGAGGGCATACCCGGGCTGCCAGGATTTCCAGTAAGTACCACAGTGGCCCTCCTCCCTCTGTGCTCTGGGGCTGTGTTCATTCTGTTCTTTCCCCGTGGAATGCCACTCTCGTTCTGCATGACCAAGCTCTGGTGCCACCTTGTTCATGTAACCTGTCCTCGTTGGCCCCCACGTGAAGGGATCCTTTCCTCCTCTGAGACCCATAGGCTTTATTTTCAGCTCTTCTGCCCTGAATAACAGTTATTTGTGTCCTTGTCTTTTTTTCCCTCAATTTTACCATGAACAGCTTGTGGAGGTTGGGTCTTATCTCTCTCTTCCACAGTACCAGCGGAAACCAGACCCCGTGGTTGGCTTTCTATGAATGCAAGTGGATGAGTCAAACATTTCAGTCGGTAGATAGATAGATACGGTCGATACAGTTCCAGCAGATCAGTTTCCTAAAGTGAGATGGGGGATGGGGGAAGTGGAATCATAGACCGGAAGTCCAATAGTTCATAGGAAACCCCATTGGGGTTTCCATTGTGGAAGGTGAATATGCATTTCTGTGTAGAAACTGATCAGTTCTGTCTAGAACTTGGAACATGTGCTGAAGCTCAAGGCTCCAGAGTGAAATCTACATGATTTCTCCAAGACACTACAGCTCTGGAACGTCCCATTGCCAGCAGGCCTATACACGGTCTCGGGGAAAATGAAGGGAATTTATCAAAACTGTGACATAAATTGATTCTTCATGGTGGGATGATAAGCAATTTCTTTTTCTGTTTCTTTTTTACTTTTCTGAACTTTTTACGTTTTGTAAAAGGAGCATATCCGAAAATGACACTGAAAATACGTATGAAGTAACCCTTAGACACAGGAGAGAGCGGCAGCCGAGGAGGACACCTCTTTGTTAGGAAAAGAGGCCACACCTCTGAGCCCCGGCGTGGTGGCTTCAAACTGGTGGCATGTTCCAGAATACGTTTTCCTCTAGATGAGTAGTTCTGCGTTCCTGAGGGAGCCTACAGGGCCACTCTAGGGAGGAAAGAGGAGGCCACAAAGGCAGCTTCCAATAAAGCAGCTCTGTTTGACATATTTTATATATTGGGTTTTCATTTAAGTCTTGTTTGAAAAGGGATGGCAGAGAGCTTCATCGCTAAAAAATAGTAATCACAAATATTTGAAAGCCACTGCTCTCATGCATAACTCACCCATTACCCCAGCGGAGAGGACAGGGACTAGTGGAAAGTTTCATGGCAGTAAAGCGTGTGAGCCTTTTTGGGGCAGACATCTGGCTGTGAGTCATCGTCACAGGTATTGAGAGTCTGTTGGAGTTGAGAAGAGGTCAGCTCTGGCTGGGTGTGCAGAACTTAGCTCCTCAAGGGGGTGAACGGGCCTTCCTGCAGGGGGACAGGCGTGGGCGGAGGCCCAGAGGTGAAGGGGAAAGGCTCACCCTGGTGGGGTGACAGGGAGAAGGGGGTGAGGTCTAAGGCTGTCTGGGCTGGGTTTGGGTGTCAGGCTGGGCTGCCTGGATCTCGCCCCATAAGTGGTAGGGAGCCAGAGAAGAAGTAGGAGTCACGGAAGGTGAATGGTGGGTGGAGGCCGGCTACGGGATGGCCTGGAAGGACCCACAGGGCCACCCGAGGCAGCAGGATGAGGCTGTTCCAGTGGCGGCTGTCAGAGGAAGCCTTTGCTCAGTGTTGTCTTCTTTCTGCCAGACCCTGCCAGATCACGGCTTCCTGGCTCATGGGGATTTCTTCCCACCAGCAGAATGACCCTTAATATTCTACTTTTTGAAAAAAAATAATTCCACTTGGCTAAAGTATTTTAATCTTAATAAACCATAAAATAGCCTCTGATGATTCCTTCCAGGGCCCTCGAGGACCAAAAGGGGACACCGGTGTGCCTGGATTTCCAGGACTGAAAGGAGAACAGGTAAGAGGGAGCCGGGTGTTGAGTGACATCACGCTCCAGAATTGGCCAAGTATTTCCCAATGGCTGAAAGTCACTGTTAACTTCTGTAAAATTTCTGAGATATCCTTCACGTACCACAGAAGCTATCCCTTAAAGGATTGTCACCACTATCCAATTCTTGGACATATTCTTTCTTTTTCTTTCTTTATTTCTTTTTAAGATATTATTTATTTATTTGATAGAGATAGAGAGCACAAGTAGACAGAGCAGCACATAGAGGGAGAGGGAGAAGCAGGCTCTCCGCTGAGCAGGGAGCCTGATTCGGGGCTCAAACCCAGGACCCTGGGATCATGACCTGAGCCAAAGGCAGACACTTAACAGACTGAGCCATCCAGGTGCACCCAATTCTTGGACATTTTCATGCCAGGAAGAAACTCTGTGTTTATTAGCCATCAGTCCCCAGCTCTTAACTTTTCTAATCTCCATGGTCCTCCAAGGTATAGGTGGGCCATGGGAGGAGAAATGGATTCTCATCTCGGATTGGGAAAAGATCTCAACACGCCCTTGAGTGTTGTTGTCACAGGTGCTGTGCTTTGTCTAACTCCCTGTTGGGCACCCCTGCATTAGAGTGTGTACTCCCCAAGGGCAGGCCACATGCCAGTTTCTTCTCTATAGTTTCTGTGCTTTGCGTGGGTCCTGATACACAGATGGCAGTCAAGACATTTATTGAATAAAAAATATATAATTAATGAGTACAATGAATGCTGACATTTAGAAATTATAAGCTAGGCATTCTGCATTTGGACGGCAGTCTTGGTCCAAAAGCTTTGGAATAAAAAGCATGTCCTTGGAGCTCCCAGGACAAAGAGTGGACCTTTATACCCTTCCACCTTTGCCTCTTAGAATTAACTCCCCACTTGGTTTTTATAGATAAGGTGGAGAATGACATCCCTACACAGATTGCAAATGACTGGGGACTGGGTCATTAATTCATCTATCCATTTGTGTGCTCATCCGCCGCATTTCTGTTCCCTGGGGTGTGCCAGCCAGTTTCCCATAGTAGGCACTAGGGACACAGAAGTAAGATAGGAGGAACGGACGTGCAACTAGCCGACAGAAAATATGTCCACTGCTGCATCGAAGGTCTGTGCAAAGCCAGTAGGAGCAGCCCTGGAGCCTGCCTTGAGAGTCACAGAGGGTGGTTATTTCTCCAAAAGGAGGGAGCATTAAGCTTCTCTCTTTCTTTCCCCCGCCAACACCCGACCCTGGTCCCCCAACAGAGGCTCTGATGTCTGTTGAACCACAGTCTTGGGGGGAGGGGGAGCAGTGTGCTGGACGAAGGGGGTCTAAGTTTGGCGCCACATGGGGCAATGTCTGGGATGCTTTTCACTGCCTTGGGCCTTTGGCAAGCAGCTGCTCTGGCTTGGGAGGAAGCCTGGTCAAGCAAGAGTGGCTCTTGCCTTACACAGTTTCTAGAGGGATCTACATGCCATGGCCGCCCCTAATCTCCTGCCATCTTGAAAACTGGGAGGGTGCCCAGCCAGCTGCCAGGCCTCACAGCAAACGGGCTTTCTCTCGCTCCGCCTCTAACGCTCTTGTGCTTGTCCTTCTCGCTGCTGCCGTGCTCAGGACTGCCTTCCCTCACCGGCGGAGGGGTAAGAGCTGAACATGAGGTGGGCGCTTAGGGGGACGGAGGGAAGAGGCTGCTCTGCTTGCTTCGGCATCACTGTCCTGGCTGCTTGTGGCCCCGTGGGAGGGAGACTTTAGTGGGGTCCAGCCCAGCCCCTCCCCCCCAGGGGCCAGCGCTGAAGCTTGGAGCCAAAGCCTCAGGGTGGTATCGAGGGTTCCTCCACCAGCTTTTTCTGTGCACCAGTATCTTCTATCCACCAGCCTCCTGGGATAAGGAGACGGCTCTGCTGAGGACAGGATTTGGGGGTGGGATTTGCCACCAGTCTCCCTATCCCCCGAGCTCCCGGCAGCTGAGATAACTTTGCCCGATCAGGTTTGCCCGGGAGCCTGGCACTGGGGACAAAGTTCCACATGGAGACACAAGTCCTCTGTGTTGAGAGAGGCTCCTGGTGTTCTCACCTGTCTCTTTTCCAGTTACAGATGTTTTAACAAGAATAAGAATTGTTAGGAAAGAAAGCCACAAAATAATTGGGAGTCCGAGGTTCTCAGAGGGGTGCTGTGTAGCAAGAGGTTGGGGGGGACCTCGTCAGGCTGGTCCCAGGAGGGTAGGGGATGACAATGCAGATCTGTCAACACTGGGGAGCCCTGGGCAGGGGGAGCTTGCAGGACCCCTGCCTGGTCCTGTGGTGTTTGGAGGCAATAACCCTGAGGAGGCTGCTAGTGGTTCTTTCTCCAGACCCAGGTTATGTTGAAGCGGTGGGGCTGGAGGGGTGGGGCAGGGTGACAGGAATGTGGGGCTCAGGCAGTGAGGAGGAGCCCCATGTCATCAAAGGTTCTCTGAATTGCAGGGCGAGAAGGGAGAGCCAGGTGCCATCCTGACAGGGGACATTCCGCTGGAACGGCTGCAGGGGAAAAAGGTAATTGTGTCACCGACCCTGAAGGCAACCATCTGTGTCAGCATCCCAGGTTTGTTCCCGCCATGGACTGTGGCCCTCTGAATGACAAGTTCATGTCTTCCTGCTTTAGGGTGAACCTGGAGAGCACGGAGCCCCGGGACCAATGGTAAGCCAGTGCGCCCCTCCGCCGGGTCTGGTCTGGGGGCTGAAGGGTTTATCATACATGGGTCCCATTAGACTTAGTTGTCCCCATTGTGAAAATAGAAAGGAGGTGGCCCGATGCGTGTGGATTAGGGTAAGCTAATTGTAAAGCAGTAGAAGTCTCCCCGGTTTAACATGGCAGAGGCGTGTTCCTCACTCCTGCCAAGCCCATGGTGGTGGTTCCTCGGCGGGCCTCTCCCCTTCCCTCCAAGCTGTGACTAGGGGACCCAGGAAGCTTCCATCCTGTGACTCCACCATCTGGTGCTTCAAGACCACACTGGCATCTTCCAACTGGCAGGCTGGGACTAGGGAGAGGAAAGAGGCCATGGAAAGTGATGAACATCACCTCTAGCACATTCTACTGGCCAGAAAGAGCTCAGATGCTTAGGGTGGGATGTGGGGAGGGCGCACTCAGAAATGTGGTCGAGCCACGTGTCCAGGAAGGTGGGGAGGCCAGGATGGTGCTGTGCAGGTACCCCGTGCTCACCAGCATTGCCCTGGGAGCCCCTCCAAGGAATCCCAGAGAGCCTCTCTGCTTTTCGGATTCTAGTTGTGGATCCATGGCTCCTTTGTCATGAGGTCTGGAGCAAGTCCACTTCTCTCTGGGTTTCTGTTTTCCCATCAGTAAGGGAAAGGTAGTGGATTAGTACGAGGTGATATGATAGGGCCCTTCCTGCCTTACTTGCTCTGGGAATCAGTAACCCAGTTGGGCTGCTGAATGGTTTTGGAAACTGCCAGTTCTCTCCAGAAGGAACTACAAGCCTCTCTTGTCATAGTCTCCACCCCCTCCACTAAAGAACAAGAAAATTGAGGTGTAGGGCCCCCCACTGTGGCTCAGACACACCAACACTTCACGCCATCTCATTTCATCCTCAGCACTTGGAAGGGTGACTATCAGAATCCTCATTTTAGAGACCAGGACACTGAAGTCAAAGAGAGTCAGGAGCCTGCCATCTGTCACACAGTTTGTAAATGGTACACTGGGGATCTCGACCAAGCCTGTCAAACTCCATGTTCAGGGTTTTCCCACTGCCTCCAGGAAGCGTTTCTTCAGAAGCCTTTTGGCCTGAAGATTTGCCCCCAGAGTTTCTTCAGTTGAAGCTGGACCTCAGGCTTGGGGATAAAGGACTCAAAGACACATGTCTTCGGTGAATGAATGGGCCATAACCTCCAAGGTGCATCCTTCAAGGCCCTTCTGAGCCCTTTGGTCCTTTAAGTCAGGCAGAATGGATTGCCCTGCAGAGGAGAAACTGTGGGTTAAGGCAGACTGGGGGAGTATTGTGTTCACCACTGGTTAACCACTTATTATCATCTGGTCCCATGGGAAATAGTGGTGGTTAGCAATGGTGGCCAGCAGGCTTCTGGGAATGGCTGCTTTGATGGTTCCTACTGAAGTCTGGTGTGAGCACAGCTTGCCAAGTACAGATTGGAAGGAAGCACCTCCTAATTTGCATAAAGGTCCTAATAGGGCAGCCGTGGCCCTCATGACCTGTACAGCTTACACTTCCTGTACAATTTCCCTCGAGCCATGTTGCTTGTGGCTCATGGATCAGCATATCAGCACCCCTTGGGAGCTTGTTAGAGATGTGAAGCCTTGGGCCTCACCCCAGACCTCCTGGGTCTGCATTTTGACAAGACCTGAGGTGATGCCGGGCACACTGACATTTGAGAAGCTCTGCACTAGAACATACCACCAAGTGGCCTGTGCCCTGTGATTCCTTCTGTTCTTGCTTTTCTTTCATGAGGAGTAATGTGGGCTGGGTCCGTTATGTTCAGAGCGTGTTTCCACTCAGCTTTATTTGCCAGTTTCCAGGGCGTGAACATATATGTTAATGGCAGCAGGAAGAAGGGGCTTAGCTTAAACTAGGCATTCCCTTGGGAGACAGGGCAGACCCACCTACAGAACTAGGGAGGGGCAGACTGGAGGTAGAGCCTGTTCTGGGAAGAGGTCGTATGCATCGTGGATCTCCCAGATGCCAGAAGGCATGAGGGTTCCTGCAGGAGATTGGAACAGGGCTGTGTCTCTAGAAGGATGAAGACATAGAAAGCCAGCGCTGGAATGAATAAGGGTCCACAGGTCAAGGACTCTTCTGGAGAATCGGGGCGCTAGCCCAAGACTCTGGTCCTGAGAGTAGGAGCAAGGCAGAAGCCCAATCCTGGGGCAGGTTCTCAGGCTGGGCGGACATGAGGAATGAGGCAGGATTACATTACTCCAGTTGGAGACATGTCCTGGGACCTAGACCTAGAGCATAGATCCAGCTTCTAAGCTACCTGGGGCTCAAGGCCCTGAGCTCCTGATCTCTTGTTCTTTCCTAAGCTCTAACGGAAAGGGTGGGGTTGGGAGCCTGGGGCGGGGCAGAGCCTACAGGAGCTCCAGGGGAGGTAAGGGGTGGAACAGGTGGTCCCAGAATAGAGCAGAGAGGCTGGGAGAAAGGGGACAGGCAGGTGGCTACTTCATAAGGCTCTTGTCCTCCTTCCTCCCTTCCGTGATTCATCCTCACCCCTGCTCATGAAGGCAGGCCAGTGGCCCCCATCGCCTTGGCTCTTGACTTTCTGTTCTTTCTAATCTGGTAATTGTTTTGCCTCTAGGGGCCCAAAGGACCGCCTGGACACAAAGGAGAGTTTGGCCTTCCCGGACGACCTGTAGGTGTCGGTGTTCCTCCCACTGAACATGAGGGGCAGACGCGTGGGCTGGGCTAGCTGCTGGGGAGTGGGTTAACTAAGGCATGACCTGTGGGTTTCAGGGTCGCCCGGGACTGAATGGCCTCAAGGGCGCCAAAGGAGACAGAGGGATCATGATGCCGGTGAGTGACGTGACCACTGTCCCAGCCTTTCCCCCCACCCCCTGTGGGATAGAGCCCTGAGTTCAGTACCCAAAGGAGGACCGAGAGTGTGCCAGGTCCAGCAAGTGGGGCTTGCAGACAGAATCTTTAGGAGTGTTTTTCTCCTTCCTCCATTGCCTTTCAAAGATCCTTCAACCCCTCCCCATCCTCCAGCTCACCCTCAGGAGGATCCGTGTCCCTGAGAACACCTTAGTGGAACAGAAGCTTCCTTGTTCAGATCCAAGACAGAGATGAGAGAAAGCAATCCAGATGTGGTCAGGAAATCTGGTCTCCAACCCCAGTCTTCTGACCCTGGGGTAATAATCTGTCTTCCCTCCATACCCAGTCCTGGGATTTCGCCCATCTCTAGGGGCTCAGGACGTGTTCGTGAGCTGGTATCGAAGTCACCTTCTTAGGCGGAAGCTCCCAAGAGGGCAGACATGGGGGACAGCAGCAGGCTCCAGGGTCTACAATAAGGAAGTCAATGTTTATTGAGCACCTACTGTGTCCCACACTCTCTGCTAAGTCTCCTTTTGTTGGCGCCACACTGTCTCTCCTTTGAATGTGTGGAAATCAGGAATGTAGTTTTACTAAAGCTTGTGGGGACTGGCTCAAGCTCGTCAAGCCGCTGCCGCTGCTAGGGAAAGCAGGCACTCCTGCCTTCACTTAGGATAATGAGTGTGGCTTCCGAGCAGGCCAGACTCCTCATGCCTGTGGTCAGAACCTCGCCCCTCCTGCTGAGCAGTCCTGCTTCCAATCCACGCTCAAGAAATCTTTGTATGGTGTTAAGGCCGGGCTGACCTGACTTTGAAAATAGCTCTGCTATTGAGGAAGAGTTTTTACATACATTCTCCCCAGTACCGAGTCTGGTGAAGGACCCTCCCCACCCCGCCTGCCCCCCCACCCCATACCAGGGATGTGCTGGTGGAGAGGTGGGGGGTTCTGTTGTTGGCTGAGCCCCGCTCTGGGAGTTAGAACCTGAGTTCCAACTGTGTGGCCTTGAGCAGGTCACTTCCCCTCTCTGGGCCTCTATCTCCATTTGTAAACCAGGGAGACTGTCTGTTCTGCTGCCCACCCCCACCTCCCCCCACCATGGGCTGCTATAAAGATGCCCTGGGAGTCCTGGAGGCAGTCGTGCTCTTTAGAAGTGTCAGGCCTACCTGTGGGAGAGGTGAACTTTAAGAGGACTCTTCTTTTCGCGTCGTGTCCCCAAATCCTGGAGGAAATAACCCACATCACTTGTGCACACAATAACCAGAACTCAGAAAAGACCTTTCTTCTCCCTTCAGGGCCCGCCTGGCTTACCTGGTCCTCCAGGCCCCCCGGGGCCCCCTGGAGCTGTGGTTAACATCAAAGGAGTAAGTTGAGCGGGGCGGTGGAGGGAGACCTTCCGCGGGAATGACCCCGGACTGGCCTAAGCTGGAGTCGGGGGTCCTGATGGCCTCACTTCTGTTGTTCTCATTTTGCACAGGCTGTCTTCCCCATACCAGTCCGGCCACACTGCAAAACGCCGGTAAGTAATGGGGAGTCACTGCCTTACGGGCCAGACTGGGGCATAGAAAGCAACCTAGAGGAGGTGACCAGTCTTTGTCCTGAGCCCTTGCAGTCCAAGGACATCCTCTTCGATATCTCCCATCACCCCGAAGTAACTGGCTGGAAGCTTCTAGAAAACAGACGGTGGCAATGAAACATACTGGGTCTTCTAAAGGTGCATGTGCTGTCAGAGTGTTCCTTGTTTTGGGGTCAGGAAAGCAGTGTCTTGTTACTGTAACCACATCAGCTTCCTGCATGGAACCGCCCAGTAAGAAGGAAGACAAACCCTTTAAAAGTATCGATGGGAAAATATAGCAATTCCAATCAGTGTTCTTTGCATTAGGAGCTGTGGGCTAAGACCTACAACTGAGTTGGGATGTCCCTTCCTAACTGGGGTGCTGCATAGCACACAACCCAGAGAGGCGAGCACTCCCATCCACTTTGTAGCGAGTGAGCAAACTGTGACTCAGACAAGCTCCCTGACTTGTCCAGGTCTGTGGTCCTAACAAGCTGGGGTCGTCCCTCTCGTCCCCTGGCCATCAGGCACCAGGTATAGACACTGTAACTTTCAGGATTCAGGCATGTGCCTGGTCACCCAGCTAGGCAGTGGCACTGTCGCTGAGGACTTCCCTGTTTTGGGAGGGTCCTGTTTCCATGGGGAGGGTCAGGGAGAGAGGGACTGTCCCCATGCACAGGCATTAGTCACAGAACCATGTTTGATCACTTTCTCATTCATTCAACAAGTATTTATTGAGGACTTGCCCAGAGCCGAGTACTCTGCTGGGCCCTGGAGACACAGGGGTGAGCTAGACAGGCGTGGCCTCCCTTCTCAGGAGCTTGCAGATGTCAGTTTACAAAGATTCCTTGCAGTGGGTTCATAATTGATGCTTATTGGGTGTGGTGGTGAGGCTTGGGTCAGAAGCTTTAAAATGACGCAGTCTGGCTGCGTGTTTGCCTGGACATCTGTCTGTGTCAAAACTTTGAGGCACACAAGTCTGCAGCCCAGGGCCTGGGAACTCTGGCTTAGAAGGCCGATGACAGGACCCACTAAGATGACCAAGGGGCCTGCCGCCTCCCAGATCTCCATGAGGACCACAGGAAGCCAAGTCATGTTATGGTGACGGCCTGAAGGGACACCTCCAAGAGACGGCTGCATCCTGCCTCCTTATCATACAGAAGGAGAGCCTGTTTGCTCTAGGGACCCCGTGAGTTTGTGCCCAAAGCCCCTCTCCGCTAACACGGTTGCAGGGGTCAATGGAACAACCATGGGTCAGCACTCGGCAAACTTGGAGATCTTTGTAAATATGCTACTGCTGTCACCACAGCCTGTACTAGAACCTTTTGCCGTAGCCATGGCCCCTGGGGTCATGAGGTCCCTGAAAAGAAACCAGTGATGAGCTCAGAGCATTTTTTGATGAGTTTTTGATTTCACATTGTCTGGCTGGACACCATGGACCTTTCTGGATCAGCTCTCAAAATGGACACTTGGAGGAGAACTGCTCTCTGTCCACAACCATCATGCTATAAGCCCCTTCTGCTTTCAGCCCCTTTCTTTTTTTTTTTTTTTTTTAAGATTTTATTTATTTATTTGACAGAGAGAAATCACAAGTAGGCAGAGAGGCAGGCAGAGAGAGAGAGAGAGAGGAGGAAGCAAGCTCTCTGCTGAGCAGAGAGCCCGATGCGGGACTCGATCCCAGGACCCCGAGATCATGACCTTAGCCAAAGGCAGCGGCTTAACCCACTGAGCCACCCAGGTGCCCCTTTCAGCCCCTTTCTGACACCACAGTGTCTGCCCACGTTGGGAGTGGAGAACCCTATCGGTGTAGCTGCATGGTATCAGCTTCGCACTGCAGCCTTCTTCCCTAGCTCCAAAGTGTTGTTTGTAGGGGTTCCCATCCATGCCCCCTGTTCTTCTCTTGGTGACCTCTGAGCAGCTCGTGACCCTCCATCCAAAAGCAGGAGGATCCCGGTACCAGAGTGGTCACTTTGATTCTACATATCAGCTGGCAAAGGGTGAAGCTGGGTATTAAAAGCAGGGCTGCAGGTAGCTCTATTTTGTAGATGAGAAAATGCAAGAGTCTGGGAATGAACTGCGAAGGAGTGATTATCTAGGATAACTTGGGGGCCGGCCCCTGACTCCAAATATGGAGTCTAAAAGAGCCCTTGAACCAAATGCTAATCCCCCTTATTAATTACCACTCCCATCATCAGCTCCTGTTCGTTATGTCCTTCCTTGATCCTATGCCACAGCAGAGCTCATGGCTGGCTCAGCCTTGTGACCGTGAACATCGCTCACTCAGATGCTTGACCTCTGGCGTGAATCAGTACGAAATCATAAGAAAGGAGGCTAAGGACCCTCATAGTTGGCCACGATTTGTTATCTTGAAGCTTTGTGCCTTCCCTTTGCAGAGTTGTCCAGCCAGTGAGTGTCTCCCAGGCCTCTGGTGCCCACCGCCCCCACCCCCTCCACATTGAAGGCCTGGTTTGGCCTATGCAGTGAGGGCTACTGGGGAGCTGAGCGTTTGGGAGAACCCAAGAAGGGCCTGACTCCATGACAGGGTGCCTTATGACCTTGACTCTCTTCCTCTCCAGGTTGACATCTCACATCCTGGGAATTCAGAACTCATCACCTTTCATGGTACAGTGTCCCTTCTTCACCTTATGGTTCTGTGGGACTTTTCCAGACTCTTGTAGCTCTGTAGAAGGTGGTTTCCACTCCCAGCACTGGACTCATGACTGGGAAGATCTAGCTGCGTGTGGTTGGGAGCAGGGGTCGCGGGGACAGTGCTGTGGGGCTGGGCACCTCTTGTGGTTTTGTCACACATCTGCATGTTCTGTACATCTTGGTGGGACTTCTAGCTAGCGGGAAGTACTCTGTGCATTTGTTAGTTTGTTCGTAAAACATCCACAGAGACCATAACTCATGACAGAACCCCATGCTGTGGGATGGGCTGCGGCAGGGGAATCCTACGCCGTTCCTGCCACCCAGGCCCTTAGACCCCATGCGATGGAACTATTTTAAGAACCATGATAATGCAGTGTGTGAGGAACAAATACAGGGAAGGGCCATGGGAGCTCAGAAGCCCTTTGCTTCTGCGTGTTCTCAGACCAGCAGCAGCAGCACTTCCGGAAAGCACGTTAGAAATGCAGCATCTCTAGCTCCACTGCGGACCTGCTCATCCGAGGCTCCCTTTAAGCTCCTCCTGGAGGTCTGTGCGCAGGAGAGCGTGAGAGGCGCTGGCTCTGGGTGTTTCATTAGTAGATACCCACAGAGGGCATAGGTCAGGAGACAGGAGCCTGCAGGGGAGCAGTCACTCTGCTTCCCTGTCCCCACACCACTTCCCTGCTTGTCCCCCTTTTGATTGGAATCTCTGAACACTTGCTGTTTAAATGGGTAAAGGTCATTTCTCCCCCCAAGACTGACCTCTCTTGTCCATGGCCTGTCAGGCAGCAGTCCCACTGATGATATCTGGCCCCGTGGTTTTTCTGTTGCTTTTGCAAAACCAGACGGCTTTGACCCTCCATGCTCAGGTCCAGTTCAAGGCTCTGCCCCTGCCCCCAGTGCAAGGTGGACATTGGGGAGGCGGCGTGGGCCTGGATTTGCTGTCTCAGATCCCTGGGGGTTCCCTGTCCTCATAGAGCCACTCTGGGAGGCAAGGGGGAGGAAACAGACATTTCTGGACAGGACCTGGTAAGCGTGGGTCCTGCTACTTACTGTGGCTGTCACTTCTGCTCCCTGCGGTGAGCACCCTCATCCGTGGTGGGGAGCTCAGTAGCCCCTTCCTGGGGCTTCACCACTGCATATGATCTCACCATGGGTGGGTGGAGGCGTTCCCACCCTCGCCCTGAGATTGCATCTCCCTGCTGACCCCCGGCCAGGGTGGCGGCATCATGCCTCTGGTACTCACACCCCTTCCCCCATGCTGAGAAGCCTGAGCCCCCAGCCCCATCTCTAGGCTCAAGGGTACTGCTCTGTTTATCTCTCACACCTCTTGGGAACTAGGAATGCAGAGATCTGGTGTCTCCCCCACCCATCAAAGTGGGCACAGGGGATTGCTTCCCTTCCCCAATGCTGAAGTTCCAGAAGGCTCCCTCCCTGTCTCTCCTCCATAGAAAGAGTTGGAGAGACAGGTCGCTTCTCATAAGTCCTAAGAGATGGTGGTGGGGGACACAGCTGGGATCCTTCCAGCTTTGTACATGGAATACTTAGCTCCCTTGGTGTCCTCTGAGGGCACCCCTGAGAGAGTCCTTTCCTCCCCTGCACCACTGTATTGCACAGGCAGAGAGGAGATGGCACTGGAAGCTTGACGGGGTGTTGAGCCTGTGAGGCTTTGTGCATACAGCTGTCCAGGAGAGGGTTACCGGCAGCCTCCGCTGGGCCCCCACCATGCACTACAGCCCCTAAGTTTAGCACTCACTCTGTCCTGCCTTGCGTTATCCTTCATATATCCATCTCCCCAGGCAGACAGAGCTTTGCAAGGTGAGGAATTGTGTCTCATGTATCTACTTCTGCCCTCCCCATCATTTAGCAAAGGATTTCATACCTTCAATAGGCCTTTGTTTATTGAGTGGACTTTGCTAAAGGGGCTCAGTGTGAAAACTTGTCTCAGAAACATTTTATATAGAATGAAGATGATTTTCCATTTTTTTTTTTTAAACAAAACAGAACATATATGTGTTTGATGACAGGTGTTAAAGGAGAAAAAGGATCCTGGGGTCTTCCCGGCTCAAAAGGAGAAAAAGGCGATCAGGGGGCCCAGGGACCACCAGGTATTCCAACTCTTGTTCTGGATCTTGCCTTGGATCTTTGTTCATGAGAAATCCAACCGACTGAGCCAGAAAGTAAGACACATTTTACTACCACACTGACCGCAAGCTCCATGGAGTTCTAGAGAGACCCAGTCATGGGCCACACATACATGTGATGGAACATTGGCAGGAGAGACCAGTTCCAATCATTCATGCTTCCTGTGCAAAACAAGGCCCACAGAGGGCCAGGGACATGCCCAGGATCCCACAGTGTCCGGGTTGTGGGGCCCAGCCTAAGGGCCCAAGTCCAGCGCCTACTCTGTGAGCTAAACCAATGTGAGGTCACCTCCACTAGGGAATAATGATGGTTGCCAACTTGGAGACTTATTTATTTATTTATTTTAAAGATTATTTATTTGAGGGGGGCATGCTAGCAGGGAAAGGAATAGAGAGAGAAGGAAAGCACAGAGTCCAGTGTGAAGCTCGATCTCACAGCCCTGAGATCATAACCTGAGCCGAAATCAAGAACCAGACGCCCAACTGACTGAGCCATCCAGGTGCCCCTTGGAGACTTTTGGTTTTGAATTGCTGAGGTTATACTTGTGAATTTTACACAGCATTTCCTTTTCAGGCCCTCCCGTAGATCCGGCTTACCTGAGACACTTTCTAAACAGCTTGAAGGTGAGTTTTTCTCTACCAGACATTTGGCGGGTGTTTCCGAGTGCTTGGGCTTAGGTCATAGACCGCTTCTTCTTATTCTTACTGAATGTTCTCGGCTTGCAGGGGGAGAATGGAGACCAGGGGATCAAAGGAGAAAAAGGAGACTCTCACAGTGACTTCTCTGTGTCGGGGCCTCCAGGCCTGCCAGGAAGTCCCGGCTTGGTTGTGAGTAGTGACTTCTGCTCGCCATCTGCCTCAGTGAGCCCAGCCTTCCCTGAAGCCCCCCAGAAGGACCAGGCAGTTGGAGAGTCAAGGGTCTGTCACAGCACCACAAGCTGGAGACAGGACTTGGGGATTGGCCTCCCTCCCTTGTATTTCTTTACTGATGGGGAGGTTGGTCAAGATCCATGGAGGAAAGGGAGCAGGCTATGGCCATATGCATTCCAGCAACTTCCAGGTCATTCACCACATTGCCTTGTTCACGTCAATGGTGGAAAATTCACTCAACCCAAGGAGTTACTCATTGTGAACATATCAGATAATGAAGGCGGAAGGGAAGGGGAGGGAGATACTTTAGGAGGGGGGCTCTTTGATTCTTCTGAAATGTCATCAAAGAAGGAAACCCTACATAGGTTCGGTCTTCTTAGGATGCCAAGTTTCTCCAGCTCACAGGAGAGAAATACAGGTTATACCTCCAGTGAGATAATGACCGGATCATGACCCTCAGGAGCCCTAAGCATACTCTGGTTCCAGAGCTCACCATGAGGGTGGACCCCGCAGAGCCAGGAGACCACGGGTCCACTTCCTCCTCTGCTGAGAATTCGCTTGGACACTGAACAAGCCCCATCCTCTCTCTGTGCCTGAGTTTCCCAATCTGTGAAATGCAAATTTGGGGCCCTTCTGACTCCAGGGCTCTGTGGAGTTGGACACGGTGCATAGACATGGACATGGACATGGACATGGAACATGATGACTGGGCTGCTGTCCTCTGGCTCTTCTTTTGCCAGAGCTGTGCCTGGCATGGAGGCTAATTACTGACTTTTAACCAACCTACAGAGACAGCTGGGGCCTCTAGAGAGTGATGCTGCGTTTTCTTTTCTGTTACTGTGCTCTTGCCTTGACAGGGCCAGAAAGGGGAGACTGTCATCGGGCCCCAGGGACCCCCAGGGGCTCCTGGCCTGCCCGGGCCTCCTGGCTTTGGAAGACCTGGACCCCCTGGACCACCAGGACCCCCAGGGCCACCAGGACCCCCAGCGATCCTTGGAGCAGGTTAGTACCGTGCGTCGTGGTCTTTCATGCTTCCCTGCTGTTGTGCTCAGGGTCAGCTGCCCTAGCTGAGTGGCATGTCCGGGCCACACTGAGTGACAGAGAGCTATTTCCTGGACAGGCTTTCCTTTCTTCTCTCTTTTTTTAAACTGGTGTATAATTTATATGGTGTATAATTTATACACCATAACATTTACCCATTCAAAGCGTACAGTTCAGTGGACTTTAATACATTCACAAGGTCGTGTTGCCATATCCTCTCATTCCAGAACGTTTTATCATCCCCAAAAGACACCCTGCACCAATGAGCAGTCATTCTTGCCCTCCTCCCCCCACCCCCCGCCCCGGACCTGGGCACGCGAAAGTGTACTTGCTATTGCTCTGGCTTGGCCTCTCTGGGCCTGTCCTGTCTGAGGGCTCACACCCCACATGGCCTTCTGTGTCTGGCTGTCTCCCCTCCGTGTGATGCCCTCTGGGCTCAACCGTGCTGTAGTGTGCCCTAGCTCCTCCTTCCTCACTCGGGCTGAGTGCCAGTCCGCCGCGTGCACCCGCTACCTCCTGCTGCTGCGCTCCTCGGCTGCTGGACACCGCGTTGTTTCTGCTTCTCGGCTATTGGGAATAATGCTGCTGGGAACATTCGCATACGCATTCTTGGGTGGACATATGTGTTCAAGTCTCCCGGGGGTGTGCTGCTCGGCCTGGCCTTGCCAGGTGCCAGAGACACGTGTTCACTCTGTTTCGCCTTTTGAGGACCTGCTGACCTGCTTTCCAAAGTGGCCACCCTGTTTCTGCAGCCCCTCCAGCAGCGCAGGCCGGCCCCGGTGTCTGCTCACTGCCACCCACCCTTGTTAGTCTTCTACCCGTTTTATTCCAGACAGCGCCCAGCGCCATGAACAGAGAGCTTGCGCTGGTTTTTGTTCGCCTTTCCCTACAGCCTAGAGACATGGAACACCTTATCATGTGTGGGTGGGAACTTCTTGGCTGCTTTGTCAATACCCGGCCCTCAGGGGACTCGAGGACAAGTGTCGATTCAAACCCTCTATAAAACTCTCCCTACCCAGAGGTCTCTCACTCCCTCAAACAACAAACAGGTGAAGTAGAGGAAAATCTCCCTTTCCTGAACGTTCACTAAGCGCCAGCACTCCATTCGTCATTTCATGGAATTCTCACAGAGCCCTTCAAGGAAAGTACTAGCATCTCCATTTCACAGATGAGGAAAGTGAGACCCACAAATGTTTCCAAGGTCACATGGCTAATTAGGGGCACTGATGGGAAGCAGACCTAGATCAGTGTAGCTCCAAAGCCCGTGTTCTGCCTCCCGGCCCATGGTGGAAATTCAGCAGCAGTCAGAGCATGAGTGTGTCACTTTTGTTGTTTGTACCGGCACGAGCCATGTGTGACGAAAGGACCCCTGGGAAGGGAAGTGTCAGGGACATCAGGGAGAACCTTACACAGGAGGTGGCTTTGGGATTGGCTTTTGGGGGGTTTTGGCGGCAGGTGATGGAAATGTAACTCAACCTGGCTTAAGCAGAAGGGAAATTTATTGGATGTGAAGAAGGAGGTGAATCTTTCTTTGTGGGAGGGCCCGGCCTACAGCTTCACCTCAGGCACAGCCTAGAACCGGGGACTCGACCCCTGCAGGGATTCTCTGGCCATCTCCGGTCTCGGCTTCTCTCTGTGTGCTAGCTTCACGTTTCTTCACCACAGACCACATCCCCTGCACGGTGGGAAATATGGTTACTGACAGCTCAGACTTTCCACCGCTCAGCTAGAAATCTTGGCCTTCTTTCTCGGTTTTAGTCTGAAAGGTCCTGGGGTGGAGAAGGCCTAGGGAAGAATTCTGACCAACCTGGCCTGGCCCCGATGCCCAGCTTTGGGCCAGTCACCTGTGGCCAGAAGGTGGGATCACGTGAGAACAGGACGGTGCCTTCTGAATCCAAATGGTGGGGGGTCGTAGGGAAGGAAGATCTCAAGAGAAAGAGGAAGTGAGGATCCTCATCCAAGAAAGAAAGAAGTTGCTGGGCAGATGAAACCAGAGGAGCCAACATAACCTTGGGGGATGCGCAGCAGTGGCGGGAGGAGGGACACTACAGGACGCAGGGAATCTGTTGTTCACAGCCACTCAGGTCTCCTCGCTCCACTGACGAAGGACTGTGTCGCACCTAGGGCACGCCATCCCCGGGTACAAAATGTCCTATCAATTAGCCCACTTAATCTTCGCAGCGACCCTGGAGGGAGAGGGAATGGATATTATTATAAAACTCATTTCATGGATGAAGACACTGAGCCTCAGAGAGGCTAGGAGACTTGTGCAAGGTCACAAATCATCCTAAGGACTTGGCTGAGATCCAAACCCAGGTCCTCCAACCCTCTCTTCACCGGACATTCAGCATCTATGTAATGATTTTCCAGTCCTATGTCAGAACTGCGGACTTCCTTGCCCAGGAGCAATCTCATAGGATAATTTTACTGGGAACTTGCCAAAACATCCTGAACTGCCAAGAGCTTTGCAGATTTGGGGGTGGGAGTGGGGGGCGGGGTTTGGAGAGGTAGAAGGAGAGCACGGGCTCGAGGATTTTTCTAGGGAAGAGGGCTCTGACTCTTCAGACACTGCGAACCTCTGGCGGGATCCTGTGTCGTTTGTGTAAAGCACATCCCTGGTTTCGATCTTTTCTCCGTTCTCACTAGGGGAAGAGGAAAGGCTGGTTTACGTTTCACAGGTGAGGAAGCAGGGGTTCAGGGAGATTGTTGTTTCCTCAAGACATTTTTGGAAACTCCACTCAGACTTGTCCTATATGAACAACAGAAACAATAGGGATGCAGTCACTTGCGAAACTGAGGAAGTCCTAGTGTGGCTTCATGTGGAGTTACTGTCTAGAAGCCCGGCTCTCTCCCAAACCTGTCAGCATGGCGGAGTCCCAGGCTGGGCCCACAGCCCCCCAGCTGCGCTTGCAAGGCTCAGGGCTCCACAGTGCTCTGAATGGGGCTGTGAGGGCTCCCCTCGGTGACCGACCGCCCCCACCGACACCTGAGGTGTTTTGTGGAGAGGGTGCCTTTTTGTAACTTCTCTTTTCTGCTTTGTCTTAGCTGTGGCCCTTCCCGGCCCGCCCGGCCCTCCAGGACAGCCAGGGCTTCCTGGATCCAGAAACCTGGTCAGTATTATTACCACTGCGCATTTCTCCTTCTGCTCTGGCTGGGTTTCCTTAGAATTTCAGCTATGGGGTGTAGGGGCTGGCACACTTTTTAGATAAGAATTAGGTCTCCATGACCATAGAATTGGTACAGTTCCACGTAAAGAGGTTCTTTACGGTGTCTTTAGGTGACTTGCCAGGTAAAAAGAGGAGAGAATACAAAATCATTTATGACTCTGGTTCCACCCTTCTAATCCTTAATTGACTAAACGGTCACAAGAACCAATTCGATTACATCCAACACCAGAAGCATCAGAGTATCAGCAGGCTCAAGGCAGGGCCCCTGCTGGTCAGATTTCCCCTGGGTCCTTGCACCTTCTTGTTCCTTCCCCCGGACATCTCTCGTACATTTGTTCCCCTGCACACCGTGGGCCCAAAGCGTAGCGAGTGCTCAGAGATGATTATCATGCCCAGGAAGAGGGACAAACACCTCGCAAGGATGTCCAGAGTCCTGGGAATGCTCTGAGATCTTGGCTGGATTTTAGCTGAAAAATGTAGCTGTCAAAGGGAAAAAACCACCCAGCAGCTGACAGAATGTTGACATTGGGTGACTTTGGGGCATGTCTAAGCCATTTTGATGCCCAATGTCATGATTTTCAAGACTAGGTGAAAACTAACTTTTTATGCTCTTTCTCACTCAAGATGAAAAAATATAGGCTCTCTTGGCCGATATTTCTCAGAGGTATGATGCCTCTCAGCAGGTTTTGGTCACTTTTGTGGCTGCTCCCAGAGTGGCCAAGATGGACAGCTGATCTTTTCCTAGACGATTTCTAGACGGAGAAATTACAGACCCCCATTGCCTCTCATGTATTTAATATTACAACTTTTTTGTTTAATTTTTTATTTTTATAAAAATAAAATCTAATTTATTTAATTTTTACAATTTTACAATTTATTGTAATTGAAATCTATTTAATTGTACAATCTTTTTTGCCCAACTGGGCAAAAATTTTCCAGACCTAAGTGGAATGGCCCACTGGCTTGCGTTTCTTATTCCAAATGAAAGCAAACTTGAAACTCTTTAAGGACTAGCAGGAGTTGGGGCACCTGGGTGGCTCAGTGGGTTAAAGCCTCTGCCTTCACCTCAGGTCATGATCCCAGGGTCCTGGCATTGAGCCCTGCATCCGGCTCTCTGCTCTGCAGGGAGCCTGCTTCCCCCTCTCTCTCTGCCTGCCTCTCTACCTACTTGTGATCTCTCTCTGTCAAATAAATAAATAAAATCCTAAAAAAAAAAAAAAGGACTAGCAGGAGTTAAACTCATTTAACAACGTCACAGCCACCAAGCCATCATACAGATCCAAGTGGCAAAATGTACCCATGGTTTTGCCGATGCCAAGACCCAAGAAAGATAACCTTCTGTATAGTTTAACTGTCTTTGTGCCCCTAGAATATCATCTTCCTATTTTCCTTTATTCATTACAGTTCCAATTTGTGCTCTGAGCTAATTGGTGTTTTTGTTTCCTCATAAAGAAATGTCCTTTGGCTATTAATGAAGTTACATATGTCTCAAAGGCACAAAGAGCCTTTCACTGCCTGTGAGGGGAATTCTGCCACTACTCTAGTGATAACGGCACTGTTGGGAATGGAAAACTTTCTGACAGGTGACAGCATTTAGCACCATGGATGACATGCTGCAGAAAGCACATCTGGTCATTGAAGGGACCTTCATCTACCTGAGGGACAGCACAGAGTTCTTCATTCGAGTCCGAGATGGTTGGAAGAAATTACAGGTAAATTCTTAAGCTTCCTTTTAACAAGCAGCCTGCAGATACCCTCTAAAAATAATGATCTACCCCCTGGAAATGCCATTTTTCTGTTTTGAAACTAGGCTGACACTCTCCGGTTGATGTTTCATTTTCAACGTATTGTTTTCTTTCAGCTGGGAGAATTGATCCCCATTCCTGCCGACAGCCCGCCACCCCCCGCGCTCTCCAGCAATGTGAGTAGTTGCCCTGCCTTCCTTCTCACGCCTTTGCTCATCAGCATCCACGAAGTCCCCCTCGGTGTCCAGAACCAAGCTTTCCAACCTCTGCCCAGCCAGCTCTGCATGGTTTAGTCCCTGGCGGAAGCCCAGAAATTCCCAAATGCCAACAGAATGCTCTCATGGGAGAGCAGAGCAGGAACCGTACCCAGAGGGTGGAGGCCTGCTATTTCCATGTCGTAGCTAAATCCTCTTGGGCAATGAGGGGTTTCCAACCCCTTTTGGTCTCAGTTTATTCCCCTGTGAAATCGTGGTTGGCATACGTGTTCTAGAAGAGCCCTTTACTTTTTGCACTCTGACTTCTTTGCCTGATAAGACCATCAGGAACTTCCATTGTCCATTTTTTTGGCCCTGCAGCAACCCCCCTGAGGCACGTCTTGCCATCCCCACCTTGCCTTGCGGGGAAACAGAGGCTCTGAGTTGAAGTGAATAAGTTGGTTCTAAGACACGGTCTTCTGCTTCCTCAGTTCTGTGTTCTCTGTAAAAGATTGGAGAATATTCCCTCCCTTCCTGAGGATCCTGTCTTCCTGGTTGGGGAGGGGGGACCCAAGGAGGGGGAGGCATTAAACTCCTAAGAGTGTCCTGGAGACAATAACAGACAATGCAAAGCATCACAGTCGCCCCTTGGTGTGTGCTGAGGATCAGACTGGATGCTTATTCAGGACCATTTGTTTCCTCTTTTATGTGACAGCCACATCCGCCTCCGCTGATGCCGCTCTCAAGTGTCAGTTACGACAGACCTGTTGTAAGTACGGTTCATGCTTTTTCCCCCCTGCAGGTGCTGGGTGTGTGTCCACCAATGTGTACTCCCCCGCCCTGTGCCTGGAGCCCTCCCCCTTCCCCTCAAGATGCATAGAGACTAGCAGGGGGGGCAACCCAAAAACCAGGGAGTTACGATAGTTGGTAAGTCATTGAGGCGAGGCACACACTGGGTGCTGGGGGAACAAGGAACCTCAAAAATTCCTGCCTTCTTTATTAGAGGGAGCCCCTAAACTAAGACCTAAAGGAGAGTTGAGAGCAGGAGAGAGGCAGGGGGGTGGGAGAGAGTGGACATACTCGAGGCAGAGGGGATTTGGAACAGCGGGAGGCAGGGGGAGGTACTGGGCATTCGTGGAACAGCAGGTTTTTTCATCTGGCTGAAGAGGCAGGTTTTAAGGCAGAGAAGGGAGAAGTTTAGTTTGCAGAGGGCAAGGGCCTGTAAGTGAAGCTAAGGGCTTTGACCTATTCCAGAGGGCAATGAAGAGCTACTGAAGGGTCGCAAACAAGAAAAGAGTCTCTAAGATTGGCATTTCAGAGATTACCTTGGTTACGGTGTACACATGGTTCGGAAGGGACAGGCCCAGGAGCCCAAAGACAGTCAGGTGGCTATTGTATTCCTTGAACCAGGATCACAGCGGTGAACACGTAGAAAAATACGATTGGGGAGAAAATAAGAAGGCAGGAGTGACAGATTTGGTCCCTGGTACAGATATGGAGCAGCGGGGATGAGGGCGATCGGGAACGACGCCCGGGTTTCTGCTTGGATCGTCAAGGGTGCTGCTTTTCTTCCGGAGGGTCGTTGTGTTGCCAGAATGACAGTGCTGACCCCTTTTCCTTCATGAGCTTAAGTGAAGGTGTTTAGATCACTGCAGGAACCTCCTGAAACTCAACGGCAGGAAGTACAACTTCCTGGGACTCCTGTGGGACTCCTGCCCCTGCTGTTTGTCCGCGCTGGGACAGGGCGGCTTCTGCAAGGTTCTCTCTTCCTGCCGCCTTTCCACTCCCATCCCAACACGCAGACATAGGTCACATCCACAAGCTCGCATGCCACTTTGGGTTGTCGTGGCACTGACCTTGGTCCCAGCTCCAGGGGGTCTTGCAGCTGGAGAGCCCAGTACACCTGACTCGGTCCAGGGTCTGTGTGGAGAGATCATCTGCAGGGGTCATCTTGGGCTCATTGCCCACTCCCAGCCGAATCGAGTGTAGCCAGGACAATGAGATTGAATGGCCTAAGGCCATGCCTTTTAACGAGGGTTCTGGGATGTTTTCAAAGAACAAGGCCTGGATTCGCAGCAGAAACATGTTTCTTGGGGGTGTTGCCACTCACCAGTCAGGACCCCCTCGGGGGCACAGTGAGTCTGAGCTACCCATAGGATATGTGAATGGAGGCCGCCCAGAAGGAGTCGGATTGGGGGCCTGATCTGGAGGTACTACGGACCTAGGAGACTTCTGCCGAGCTGTGACCTGGGTGAGGAGGGTGGTACGATTCCCAAAAGAGAGTGTGTGCACTGAGCAGGGCTGGAGAGCATAGAGCAAAAGCAGAAAGGAGCCGATGGAAGAATCATGAGAACAAATAGAAGCCATACCCCGAGAGGAGGAAAGAATGCCAAGCAAGGTAGAAGCCAGCAGTGTCAGGAGATGCCAAGAGGTCCATCCGAAGAACAAAACGGTGTCCTCCAAATTTAGAAGCCAGAGATGAGCATATCTGGGTCATGGAGGGGATGCCAATGAGATTCCGAGTGCTTGAGAGGACATAGGAGGTGAGATGAGGAAAGAGAGACGCGTGGGGAAGTCACCCTTCCAAAAGTTCGGCCAGGAAGGGAGAAGTTAGGGCAGCAGCTGAAGGATGTTTTTAAGTAGTATTTTATCCATTCTAAAGTCATGTGTATTTTATAGAAAATCTGGGCAATAAATGAAAATAATGGAGAAGGGAACAGTAAATCCCCAATAACTTTACCAAAACTACAACCACTCCCCAGATCACCCTTTTAACATTTGACTATTGGACTTGTATTGTCTTCATAAAAATGATAGCATGTTCATTATTAAAAATGTCCTGGCTCTTAGATAAATACAGACATGAGAGCACAAAAGCCCCCCGTCTTGCCATTTGGAAACAGCCATCATTCCAGATAGTTCCTTATGCATCTTTGTTTAAAAAAAAAAAAAGGTGGAGATGGATGGGATTAGAGGGATGCTTGCACCTGTGCCCCTTCTTCAGGTATCCCCTGGTGTGGGGACGCTGTCCTCTGGTGACTGCACTTGGGTGTAGCCACAAGAAGCATGCTGGATGGAAGGTTGTGGAACCCTAGGGCCTTGTCCCTCGGGTGCTGGTCCTCAGGTCAGTGGGAAGGAGGAAGACAGAGCCTGTGTGTGAGTCTGGAAGTTCGGTGGCCTGAAAGTGGTCTTGGTGAGCGAGCAGCGGGCTGCAGCTGCCTCCTCATCCTCAGGCTGGTGCTGGGAGGGCTGTGGGGGAAGGCTTGTCTCAGGTAGGGGGCAAAGGGTGTGCTTGACCTGGACCTCTATCCAGCTTGACGATGCAGGCAGAACCAGGGATGGAAAAACAGGAAGAAACTGGGAGGTGTGGCATGCGTGGTCTCTTTTCTTCAAAATGGGGAAGGAAAGGGGTGGCGAAACAGAGAAGAATGTTCCAAGAAGCATAGGGGGGACTGTATGGGATGGTCTAAATGTTGTGGTTCATGGCGGCCAGACCCTTGCTGAGTGGGAGAATGCCAACATGGCGACCCTTGGTGTCGGGCCATGTAGAAGCTTGGTGCTGGGGACGTTCAGCCCGGAGAGGCAGCTCAGGAATGGGGAGAGAAGCGCTGACTACCTCCTGCCTCACCCCACAGGGCTCATTTCGTGTCTTTTGGTTTAAGACCTTGTGAAATATTTTTCTTTTCTGGGGACTTGGGCCAGCCCTCTCCGAGGTGACATCAAAGAGGGAGAGGGTGACTCCTGGACACATGCCACAGAATGTATTCCAGGGGGCACAGCACAAAGGCTGGGAGAGAGGCATGGGTTTGGGGAGAAGAAGTGTGGGAGAAAACAGACTATGGAATGACTTTTATTTTGGCCGCTGCCCAAGGTGGCAGGAATGTGAGGCTTGAGTTACTGTGTGACCCCTAGTTTCTAAAAGGGTCTACCCAGCAGTCTTAGCCAGAAAAGTCCTGACTTTCTCCTTTCAGTGCCTTTCCCTCTGGACCCTCATGATCAGCCCCAACCTACTCGTGGAGTAAAGGAATGGGCAAGGCCAGCCAGCATGGTGGAGTTCTGGGATCCAGTACCAAAGCTGGCTTAAATCCCTCTTGGAAGCTGAACTAGGGCAGACCCAGGAGTCTCCAGCAGATGGCCTGCACCCTGGGTTCAGATCTCTGAAGTGCTTGCTTTTGTTTTGTTTTCTGCTATACGGAGGACATGGTCACCATCTAGAGGGGGTCAGAGAGCTGTAGCCCGCTGCTTGGGCTCCGAGCTCCCTGCCCCAAAGATGGTCAGGCCAGGGCTGGAAAGCCTCCCTCAGGCAGAGGCTGAGGGACACCACCTGTAGCACTTTCCATCCTAGGGAGTCCAGGGTCTTACCAGCAACCTGAGATGGGTATGCGGGTTGGAGTTGGCTTCTAACTTTTAGCTCTCACTTACTTTTCACAGCTGCACTTGGTTGCCCTGAACACGCCGTTTTCTGGGGACTTCCGAGCTGATTTTCAGTGCTTCCAGCAGGCCAGGGCTGCGGGGCTGTTGTCCACCTACCGGGCTTTCCTGTCCTCCCATCTGCAAGACCTCTCCACGGTTGTGAGGAAAGCAGAGAGATACAGCCTTCCAATAGTGAACCTCAGGGTAAGCATAAGTATTCTTCCCAGTGGCTGCTGGAGGCACTGGTTTCACAGAGACCGAGATCGTCAGAGGCATGCTGGTTCCAGACCCTGCCTCTCCCTGACTGGCTGTGTGCCTGGGTGGGTCAGTTGAACCTCTCTGCGCCTTGGCTTCCTGACATATACCATGGTCCTTCCTGCTTAGATTGTATGACTCTCGGAGCAGACAAGTACAAAGTGCTTTCTACCCATCATCTTAATAGACACTTCCAATAAAAAGGAGTTATTCTTTCCTCAAATCATCATATGTGGAAACTGAGGCACAAAGGGAGAGAGGAATTTGCTGAAAATCACTAGAAACCAGAAGTCAGGTCCTTGATGCCCAGTTTGGGATTCCCAGTTCCAGAGAGGAGCTGGTGAGCACTGGTCCCAGAGCAGAGCCCAATTGTCCTGGCCCCTACTTTGGTCCTCTTGGCACATCCAAACTGCCTGAACCTGGCAGGTATTTCTCTGCCCCTTTTTGCTGGCAAGGCGCGGCCTTGTAGGACCCCTGTTCCACCAGGGAAATGGCCGGTTCCTTTAATTCCATGAAGGGACAGCTCTGTTACCGCTCACACGCAGCCTGGACCCTGACCTCTCACTGTATTTCACTTACTCTGAGACCTCCAAGGCCCTGTGACCCGTCGTGCTCCAATTTGGTACCTCCAGATGCCACACCTGGTCCTTTCCTTCTCTTTCCCTGAGGTTCTGTTCTGCCACATTCACCCACTCAGATGACCAGTATTCTTGGAATACAGATAACTGAAGGGCACTAGGCTCCTTCAGGAAAAGGAGTGAGAGGGTCATCTCCATACAGTGCAGTTTGGCACAAGCCCTGGCACAACTCTGAAGTTCAATATATATGTAGAAAATTTTTAAAAAATAAAAATTAGTGAGGCACCTGGGTGGCTCAGTGGATTGGGCCTCTGCCTTTGGCTCAGATCATGGTCTCAGTGTCCTGGGATTGAGCCCCGCATCGGGCTCTCTGCTTGGCGGGGAGCCTGCTTCCCTTCCTCTATCTCTGCCTGCCTCTCTGCCTACTTGTGATCTCTCTCTCTGTGTCAAATAAAAGAAAATAAAATCTTTGAAAAAAAATTAGTAAAGACCTAAAACACAGTTTTGATGGGGGGAGGGAACCTTTATATGCCTATAATAAGAGAGATTACCTCAAGAAATAAACAATAAAAGCAAAAGCGTTCAAGGATGGATTGTAAAATCAAACCACAAACATTTCCTGAGTTCCCAGTCAGTCCAGGTTCTGGGCCTGGGGCTGGTGGCTTTGGCATGGGGTGGCCTCTCAGCTTCAAAGAATGAATAAATAGGGCACCTGGGTGGCACACTTGTTAAGCATCTGCCTTCGGCTCAGGTCATGATCCTAGAGTCCTGGGATCGGGCCCTGCATCGGACTCCCTGCTCTGTGGGAAGTGTGCTTCTCCCTCTCCCACTCTCCCTGCTGTGTTCCCTCTCTTGCTGTCTCTCTCTCTGTCAAATGAATAAATAAAATCTTTTTTTAAAAAATGAATGAATAAATAGCTAGTCCAATAGCAGGCCCATAGCACAGTAACTCCAATGAAGTATTTCTATCTCTACAGGGCCAAGTACTTTTCAACAATTGGGACACAATTTTTTCTGGCCACGGAGGTCAGTTCAATACACATATTCCAATATACTCCTTTGATGGCCGAGATGTGATGACGGATCCTTCCTGGTAAGTTGGGGGTAAGCCCTCAAAGTATACGGAGTGATAGACAGTTTTAGGAGACATTCTAACAATGAGATGCTTTTACCAGCCACCCCTCTGGGCTATTGCTAACACAGAGCCTCAGCCATGCAGCTGAAGGCCATAGAGAGAGCCCTGGTCTTGCAACCGGGAAACCTGAGACCAGTCCCTTAATAAGGGACTTTTCAAGTTTCCTCCACATGATGAGCCTCAGTGGCCTCACTGTGAAATGGACAAGATTATCATATCTATGCCACAGGGTTGCTGTGAGCATAAAATGCTAAGTATGAGAATGTCTAGCATGCTGTAGACACTCAGCAAATGGTAAGGAATGCTGTTCTTCATGATCCTTTAACCCTGTGCTGTGAGCTGTGCTCTAATTCTTTGGAAATGGTGTGTGCTATTAAGATCAAGACAACTTGGTTGGGGTGCCAGGGTGGCTCAGTTGATTGACTCCTGATTTTGGTTCAGGTCTTGATCTCAGGGTCATGAGTTTAAGCCCCTCATTGGGCTCCACACAAGGCATGGAGCCTACTTAAAAAAAAGAAAGAGAGAGATTAGAACAAGTTTGGCAAAGCTTTCCTCAGTGTCTACCCTATGCCAGGCCCAATGCCCACCCAGAAGGCATAGTAATAAACCTTTACAAGGCTCACAGTCTATAGGGGAGGACAGTCACCACATAGCTACAGTTCTAGATGGAACACTGTAATTGTAAAATGGAGTAACAGGTATGATGATGGGAGCACAGAGGAAAGCTTTTTCCTTATAGGGGGCTGACAGTCAAGAATGCTGCCTGTAAGAGAAGGCATTTAGGGGACTTTGAAAGACCAGAAGGAATCCATGGTCTGAAAATGAAAGAGAAGCCACTCCAGACTATGAGACCTTGTGAGCAAAGGTTCAGAGTCACAAAAGAAGAGAGTATGGTCTGAGGACAGGTCCAAGCTGGGTGGGGATAGAATACAGGGTGTTTAGCTAGTTGGAAGGAGTGACGTTCCCCGTGGTGGGGAGAGACTATGATGTGGGGTCAGACCATGAAGAGTTCAAGAGTTGGACTTGATTTGTGACTTAGGCCTATTTGTTCTTCAATGAGGTACGCCACAAAGAAGCAACATCTCGAAAGTAACGTGGCACAATTCCTTTGCAGGCCCCAGAAGGTCATCTGGCACGGCTCCAGCCCCCATGGAGTGCGTCTTGTGGATAACTACTGTGAAGCATGGCGAACGGCTGACATGGCCGTCACGGGACTGGCCTCCCCACTGAGCACGGGGAAGATTCTGGACCAGAAAACATACAGCTGTGCTAATAGGCTCATAGTTCTGTGTATCGAAAACAGTTTCATGACAGATGCCAGGAAGTAATGACCTTCCAATGATTCATAAGGGTTTCCCAGTTTTTCTTATGTGAAGAGTTGACACTGAAATCTAAAAGGTTTAAATGTTGTAAATATTAGTTTATTTTTTATTACACATTCATCACAACAGCAACCAAAGAAAACATACCTCAATACACTCAAAACTGAAGACATAAAGGACTCAGATCAAAAATAAAATCTGATCCATCTATTGGTGCTAGATTTTGCAGGAGGTCCCGTGCGGTGTGGACACGTTCCCACCACGGTTAAGAGCGAGTTGAAAACAAAGGCCCCCTGCATTCTTCAGAAAGGAATTTCTTCCTTTAACCATTGTTGCTGAGTGTAAGATGTCTTTCATGTTTTCTCACAAAGTCAGTGTTTAGACATGTTACCCTTTCTAAGTTATGTGCCGACCGAAGGTCTTATTCTTCACGCATCTGTAATACGTATCCGTCCTTTGCTGTTCGTACAGAGACAGAACTGCTCAAAGGATCCCATTTGTATTTTCTGATATTACCAGACTTTAATGTTTATTTCCTAAACTATTATTGCCATCATGCTTTAGGAGTTTTATATTTTTACACAATCGTATTTTAGTACGGCATCTGTTTATATAACTCTGACTTGCTGGAAAAGTTTAAGCACCAAATGATCTGAAACTACAAAAGAAATTGCGCCTAATGGCTATCTTTCCCTTGGAGGCCCTCCTCCCCACCCCCAGCCCCTGATTGTATGACTTCCTTGGGGCAACACTCGAGAATTTCAACTACCATTGAACCGACAGGTTCATGAAAATGAATTTTCTGAGATGCATATATCTTCGTGCTGTATACTTCGATTTTTTTTTCCATGTAAGTGAACATAAAAACATCTTTTCCAGGCACTTTCTTCTGTTTGACTCTTTGCCCCCCGTTCCTTTATTCTCCACCGCTGATGTGGAAGTGGCCCTGGGCCGAGTTGGGTGACCCTGCCGCTGCCACACAGCCCTCAGGAGATGATCAGAGAGCAGGAGGATTTCCCATCATGCTCCTCCAGGCCTGCCTGTTGTCTCCCCCTTGGTGGGGGCAGCATGGAGTGGGCAGAAGAACCCCAGCCCAGGAAACACGGTGAACTGTGACTGCAGCAACACGTGGCCTTGGGCACGTCTGCTGGGTTCTTTCAAGGAGGTTGGCATAAAAGAGCCCTAATATCAGCCGCCAGTTATTGAACATCAACCTTATTATATGGCCCATTTGCCTTTCTTAATAACCCTGCAAGGTGGATATTTTTAGCTCCACTTTACAAATGGAAAAAAAAAAAAATTTGAGGCTCAGGAAGTCCCTTGTTTCTTGTTCCAGGTGGCCTAGCTGGTGAATGGTGGGGCTGCTTTCAGACTTGGTCTGTGTCAGCTCTTTGCAAGGAATCCCTGCAGGAGGCTGCCTGTCTGCTCTCTCCAGCTCTGAGTCTCTGATGTTCTGGCTCTTGGCTTGACCCTGCAAGAGAAACAGAATCACCAAATCCACCCAAATAGTCCTTGAGGTAGGAAGGAAATTGAGGACAAAAAAAAGCACACAGCTCAGAACCTCCACTTAGGGGCTTCCTAAATGAAAGAGTGATGAAGAATGTCTAATGAGTCACAGAATAAAAGGCAGTTACAGGTTGGAAAGTCCCAGAAGCGGGTTGTTGAGGACTGTCCCACCTACCGAGTGACGGGGGGCTGGGAACTGCCCGGCATGGACGGGAACGGAGAGAGGAGCAGGGCAGGAGGCACCGGAGGTCACGACGTGAAGACGCCATCCATTTTAGTCAGAGCCCACCACGGCCGTGGGTCACAAAGTGGGCAGGGCAAGATGGGCGTTCAGGGAGAGCCAGAGGAGGAGAGACTCCTTCCGCTAACCCCAGGAAGGGAGGGGAGTTTCCTGCCCTGGCTTCTCAGTCCTGCTTGGGCGCTGGACTCAGTATAACCCGCTGGTCCTCCTGGAAGAGGCCCCGAAGCAACCCAAGCCCTTTCAGTCTCTGAGAATGAAGGTCAAAATCCTGGGCATCCAAGACCCTTCCCTGAACAGCAGCTTTCACGTCACTTGCCAAAGGCCACCAGCCTAGTGTCCTCATGGGTCACTTCAGTGAGTCACACAGGCTCCTCTGCCAGGCTGTTGTTCGTGTCCTACCCCATGTCAGGACAGCTGTCACCACCATTTGCGGATAGCCAGTGTAGACTGCTTCTTCCGCAACATTTCCCGGTCCCCTAAACCTGTCTACCTCTTGCCATTCCTCCTCCTCTGAGCACCTGGGGTTCTCGTCGCACCGCTGAAACACAGAAGCTGAAAGGTCTCTAAGCCTTCACTCTAGTCCTGGATGACCTCAGGCCAAGAAGCAGACTGATGCTCTGAGGTACACTAAGGGAAGGAAGTATGCCATGGACAGCTCGTCTTTACAGTGCTGGAGGCCTTTGGGTACTGAATCTGAGTCTGTGTTATAGAGTCACAAGGTCTGAAGCCCACCACGTCCAAGGTCCCCCGTCTAGAAGCAGAACCAGAATGACAGAAGCAGCTGTCGACCTATGCGAGGGGCTGGGCCCCATGAAGAGGCAGACATTGGAGGGCCCAGAGGAGCCGAGAGACGAAGGTATGGGGGATAGTGGAGACAAAGCATGAAGGAGAAGGTCCAGGGTGATACTTTCTGCCAACATGAGCATGACCACGTGCTGGTTTGGAAGGGAAACTGAGGAAACAGGAGGCCGGATCCCAAGAGCCACTCTCACGTGTCCTGCACCTCTGGACTTTGTATGGCGGGTACTAGGGTACTACAGTGTCTGAACCTGTGGAGAGTGCCAGAAGGAGACCGCATGGACTTTAGGGAACTGTCAGCAATCCAGCACAGATGAACACTAGTCAGTAAGGGAGACACAAGCCAAATTCATAAGCCAAAAACACAAAACAGCAAACACACATGAAGGAATGTATTGGTTCTGAAACCAGGAGGAAGGACGGGAAGTACAATAGACTCAAATAATGTGATCACTTACTCTTTTCTGTGTGTGCGTCTGTGTGTGTGTGTGTGTGAGAGAGAGAGAGAAAGACAGAAAGAGAGAGAGAGAGAGGCTGTCTGTCTGGTGTCTTGCTTCTGCTTTTCTCTGTATTTGGTCTTCCTTCCCTCCAGGGAGGAACAAGAGTTCTTCATGTGGTAGGAGTAGTTCACAGACATCCCCAACCTTACATTGCCCCCCATCCCACCCCAGAGGCTGGCCTCAGAGGATAGAGACTTCTTCTCCCTCCTGGGATTCTGTGAATTCCCAGAAAGGACTTGATCCGTCCCACGTGTGTTGTGTGTCTGAAATGGATCAGCAGCTCCACCCAGGATGAACCGTGCAGAAGGAACAGTTCCTTCACCCAAAATGTGAGGGTTACACTGACCAGATAAAGGGGACTCGGGAAGTTGAGAAAACAACAAACTAGCAAATAAAAA
Organism: Mustela nivalis; assembly: GCF_964662115.1. Taxonomy (NCBI): domain Eukaryota; kingdom Metazoa; phylum Chordata; class Mammalia; order Carnivora; family Mustelidae; genus Mustela; species Mustela nivalis. The sequence continues at coordinate 62,285,100 of NC_139032.1, forward strand.
TTCCAGCACACACAGGGAAGGGCCGAGTGTGGGGGATGTGGCGGGGGTTGAGGTGGGTGAGAGCACACTGGCCTTGAATTCGAGGATGAGGCATTTGAACTTGATCCTGCAATTGGGAGCGCATGTTGGGAAGATTTTAAAAAGGTGAGATATGGGATCAGGAAGGTCTTTGTTGGAGAAAAATCTAGTAGATCTTTTGTTTATTCTTTCAAACATTCGGAAATACTTTGAATGATGAGTTTGCACCCAGGACTAGGTTTGGATTTGGAAGTACAAAGACAGATGATGCTCCCCACTTTTTAAACCCACCAAACGCCTTCTCATACCACCGATTATTGCACACCTCCTGTATATCTCCTTCTCCCTCAAGTCCACAGAGACCTCCCCAGTGGGGGCATGGACATGGGTATAACCTCTGCCTAACCTAGCAGCTGGAGAAGTACTTTTCTGTTTATGCCTTGAGCTCCTGGGTGACTGAGACCCCACTGAGCCCCTCACAGCTCTTTAGTCCCCACTGGCTGACTTTCCCCTTTGTCTCCCACTTTATACTTGGCCTTGCAGGGCAGTCGAGTATAGGCAGGCCTTAGTTTGGGTTTGAATTTGAGCTCTGCCCCCAAAGAGCCTTGGAATCATCCGCAAGTTATGAAACATCGTCCCCTACACTTAACCTTTTCCTGAAGCTGCTTCTTCACCCAGAGAACAGAGATAGCAATGGAAAACCACTCTCTGTTAAGTTGTTGGAAGCTCTAGAAAGGGTTTTCTCACACTGAGTAAGCATCCGTAAGTGCTCGCTGTCTTTGGCCTGATGTTTCTTGGGAAGGAGGAGCTGGGGGTCTGGCCTCGCTCAGTGATGTCTTCTGATCTGCCTGGTTTCAGGCCCAGGGCTTGGGCTCTGATCTGCCTGACATCAGGCCCAGGGCTTGGGCTCCACCTGTAAACCCTAGTACAACTATACCTGTAGTGAAGATCCACTGCCCCAAGCCCCTAAGTGGGTGAGAGGCCCAAGCTTCTGGCTCCCGTCACCCTCTGCTCCTCCTCGTAATCCAACAACTCGTGCTATCATTTGGCTATGCAGGGGCTCCCAGATTCCGCTCTGCCCTGGGACTGGATTCCACCTGATTGACAGGAGCACGTGCTACAGCAACTATGAAATAGTCTGATGAGTCCCCGGCCTGCGCCTGCCCGGCACCCTGAGTTCCAGAAAGTACCCAGAGTGTCCTGTTATCTGATATGTCTGTAGAGGAGATTGTCTGCCTCCCTCCTCCCTCAGACTTGCTCTTTTCCCCCTGGGCCTTCTCTCAGTGAATGGCACTGCGGACCCAGCCAGCAGCCAAGGAGTCATTTATCTCGTCCTCCTCTCATTCATTCAACAAATATGGACGGAATGCTTCCTTAGAAGTAGCAGTAATGACAGCAGCAACAGCAACAATTTAAGAAAAAAAAGTAAAGGTAAATGCTAGGAAGGTCGACAAAGTCTAGATATGTTCACAATGGCTACTTCTAGTCCTCTGAATGCCACCATATTTAACCAGTATCTCAGGGCAACTCTGCTCTGCTGTAGGTGTTGGTCTTTGAGACACAGTGAGGTCTTGACCCCTCTCTTACCTTCTGTGGGACGGCTGCTCGCACCTCCAGGCTGATCTCCTGGCCTCCGGCTTCCCCCTCCAGCTTCTCCTCCACACCAGGAGAGAGAGCTTTCTAAAGAGCCTGCCACACTCTGTCATTTGCGTTCCCCCTTGGATGAGCGTTCATTTGCAAGCAGTTTATGTGGGAGGTGGTCCCGGGACACACCCGACAGGGAAGTGGGGAAGTGAGACAGAGAAGGCAAGGCAGGCTCTAAAGGGGGCATCCGGTCACCACGGTGGATAACGAGATCATGTCTCCTCTCAGGAACTCTGGGAGCCTGTATTCAATGAATAGACCCCCACAGAATTTCCCATCTAAGGGACAAGGGAGCTGTGCTTATGATACACCAGCCATCACTGGAAGGCAGGGGTGCATTAAATTCCAGTACTTCTGAGCAGCTGTGCCCAGGCAGAGTGGGCTCAGGCTGCCAGAGCAAGCCCTTCGGGCAGACTCTGCAAGGACAGGTTGGAGGTCTCTGGGCTGGGCACCGCAAAACCTGCAAAATCAGGGCTCCACCTAATGGGAAGCTGCACGGGTTTTATTCCAAGAACAGCGCCCACCAGGCGGAAACCTCAAGAACTTTTTGGGAGACAGAAACCTGGCATGAGCGGGTATGTGACAAACATGACAAAGGTAACATCTGCCTGGGACTCTGTCTGGCCACTGATTTCCGCAGGACCATGCCAGCAGGGGCTGGAGGCAAATGTGCTCTGGGGGCAGCTAGGAAAGCTCCCACTGACCTGTGTGACTGCTCGCAGCACTCGGAAGACCCATCCCTCCTTTTCAATACAGACTTTCTTATTTACAAATACCGGAGAATGACAAGCATCTGTTAGTCATCCGAGGAGATTAAGTGGCCTCAACATGGAACCAGAAGATCGATCAGAGCCAAAGAAGAAGAATTATACAGAAAGCAGGAGGTAATTTCTAAAACAATTCAAGTGTTTATTTCAGTGAAAAGACAGAGCGCAGAAGAAGCACGGAGTAGAATACTGGGACACCGAGAAACAGTCCTTGGAAATAAAATAATTGTATGCGCCCCCACATCAAATAGAACTACGGCATATACACTATTGAAAACTGACTTAGTGAGTTGTCAGATAAATTCATAAGAATTAACACAATCCCCTCAGAACACAGACAAAAAGATAAACTTATCACATGAAACATAGAGAGGAAGATAGATATAATATTCCATATTTATGTAATAGCAGTGTTAGAATCAGAAAGAATGGATAGAATTTTTTTTTTTTTTTTAGGATTTTTACTTATTTGACAGAGGGAGATACAGCAAGAGAGGAGAACAAGTAGGAGGACTGGGAGAGGGAGAAGCAGGCTTTCCACTGAGGAGGCAGCCTCTTGATCACAGGACCCTGAGATCAGGACCTGAGCCGAAGGCGCTTCATGACTGAGCCACCCAGGCGCCCATTTTTTTTTTTTTAAACTGTCTACACCCAACTGCAATCTCCTATGGGGGACCCAAGCCCAACCACCTTTCTTAGTGTTCACTTCACCCCACCACAAATTCTTCCTTTCTTGCCAGACAGCAGTAGGAGTGTAAGTACCTCCCTTCTGCCCCATTCCCAGCTGGAAACAATGCCAGCCATCCTACCTTTCACAAAAGTCTAAGGGACTTAGACTTAGGGCAGTTTAGAAAATGATAATCAGCTTGGGAACAGCAGGTCTCTCAGGGACCCCCTCTCCATGGCTGACTTCTTGGCGCCTCCCCGGTATTTGGCTTAGGGCGAGGGTTGTTGCTTATTACAAACATTGCTCTCCCCACAAAGCAGAGGATTCTGGCTCTAGCCTACCTTTTTTTTTTTTTTTTTTTTTCCAGTCCCAGTCATCTCATGAAGATTAGAAAGGAGGCCTGGAGGACAGCTGATGGGCACATTCTGACACCTTTCAGTAAACCCCAGCAAGGGAATCTGGTACTCTGGGGTGTGGAGGGGAAGGGGCAGCTCTCTTGAGATGGTGGATGCTTAGAACCTTTTTGTCTTCACCTCTGGGCTTTAGCTGGAATTCCTGGACAATAAAAACCCCACTGAGTATCCTGTTACCTTTGACCATTGGAAAGGGGACAGGCTTGCAAAGATCTGGGGGAAGGGTGTCCCAAGAAAAAGGAACAGTAAAGGTAAGGCCTTGAGATTCAAACTCGGTTGGTATGTATTAGGGGGAGAAAAAAACTGGTAGAGCTGAAGCAGGAGGCAGTGAGGGGGAAGACAGCGCCAGCAGAGGGAGGATAGGAGGAAGCCACAGAGGCTTCTGCCCACTAAGGTAAGGTGTTTGGATTTTATGTGTAGTTGCTCTGAGAAGCGACTGCAGGGTTTTAAGCAGGAGAGGGACACAAACTAGCTTTATTTATGTTTTGGCAGAAGCAAATTATACAACTGAATGCATCATTATGATATTTTCCACTGTCAAAGAACACAAAACCAGCATTGACTCTTCACAGACACCAAGTGAGTCTCACAAACTCGTACTCGCCTCCTGCTAGTAGCATTCATTTTATTACTGACATAGCTACAACTATCTAGATGTTTGCTCTCAGCAGATCTGTTAGGTTTGACAGTGTATGAACTGATATTTTGTTTTGCAAAGACCACTGTGACTTCTGGGTGCTGAATGGACTTGGTGGTGGCGGAGGCAACGTTGGAGGCAAATGGCATGCTCGGAAAACTGTCACAGTGATTTAACCAAGACACCATGTCGTTCTGGGCCCCGGCTAAGCCGAGGACATAGTGAGAAGTGGGCAGATTTGGGCTGGGTTTAGGAGGAGCCTCCTGAAAGGGCTCCATAGTCAGAGAAGGATTCCTGGGATTTGGCCATGGCCAGTTGGCTGGATGGTATCCCCACTTCCTGGTACGGGAATGACTCCCTCAAGTCGTAAATCATGGTTGGTTGGTTGTTTTCTTCCTTGTTGTATCCCCAGGATCTAAGAGATCCAGCAGTTAGTAGGTGCTCAATAAATGTTGTTGAGTAACTGAAAAAGCAACAACTGGGCCAGGTTATAATTAAGAAGCCGAAGAGACCTACTCATCCTCTTGCCATCTATGATTAAATGATGCGTGAACCCTCTCCCTGTACGTTTGCAAAATTGTATTTTTAAAAAATGGAATGGGGAAGCAGTTCCGGTTGTCATTAGCCAACTACCTACACCCTATCCTTCCGGAGAGAGGTGGGAAAAACTCACTTCTCTGGCAGAGGAGCAAATTCCCCTACCCTCCTCTTGGTCCTGCCTCTTGCGGGACTTGGAAGAATTCCACTGAGTAATCCAGACCTCCTAGCAGAGGGCTGTCTTCTCTTGGCCACAGGCCTGGAGGAGTGTCCATTTCCTGGGGGCTCAGCTTCCTGGCCTGAGCTGGCTTGAAGAGCCAAGAGACGAGGAAGATCCATTCAGGCCCTGGGCTGTGCCGCATTCAATACTGCTCCAAGACAAGATGCTTCGTCTTTATTCCCATACTCTCCTTCCCAGCCCCAGACCTCTGCTTTTGCAATTCTTCCAGGAAAAGGATCACACGACTTTGTACCCTTGGCATCTCACCGTGAGGAGAAAGACCTTCTCTTGTATCTGTCTGCTGATCCCTTCCACTTTTAAACAGCCCAAATTTGACGAAAGCATCCTTTTCGGTAGTGCATAGACGGCCCATTCTAGCATCCTGACATCTTTTGATGGAGACTTCTTGGAACTGCTGCTGACAGCTCCAGGCCTGGAAGGCCTACTTCTCCCCCAGCAAAGAGGAATCCCCGAGGCTCTGCACCACCTTGCCCGAGCCAGTCCCCCCTTTTAGGGTCTCTTTCCTCATTACCTACAAATCTCTCGTGCACGCATCAGTTGCTGTATTCGTCACCCTTCTTTGGTCGTGGGACAGAAATCCAGCTAACCCTCACTTACCTAGCGAAGGAGAGTTCCTGGTGCTTGTACCAGGGCGGGGGAGCCCTGGGACTGGGATCACTGCGTCCAAGTAAACAAATTGTACTGTCAAGTTTTTCCACTCTGGACTCTCCACGCCTTTCTCTGCACCACTCATCTTGACTTTTCTGTGTGCTCGGGCCCCATTTTCTCTTACGTGGGATGGCTTCATCCTGGCGAGGATAGGGCACAGGAAGCATGGCCACCCGAAGCTCCTGACCGGTTCCTTAGCTCAGCGAGGCCGAGGCCGTGAGGACGCTGCTCTTTCCTCTGGGCGCTTAACCTGATGTGGGCCCCAGAGGCCGCTCGGGCCAGCGTCCCCCAGTCTCCGCCCCCAGTCTCCAGGCTGCAGGACGAGGTTCTGTGATTGGTCAGGCTTCGGTTGCGTCATCACACGGGAGTGAGGGTGGGGGGAAGGGAGGAGGTGTCCGGAACCTGCGTCCGGCAGCCCGGCCAGAACCCAGCAGATTTTTGAGGGAGGGGAGGTGAGACTGCACTTTCCGCAAAGAAAGTCGGGGAAAGGAGCCGGGCAGGCAGACACAGCAGGAGATCGGACTGAATGCAGTCCGGGGACCGGAGAGAGAGTGCGCGCTCAGGCTGGTGTGGTGTTCGTTGCTCACTTCCACCAGAAATGTGCAGGATGCGGGCGGGAATGGTAGTGAGGAAGTGAGCTCTGCGGTGTCCTTCGCGGAGACGCGTACGAGCGAGGGGTTAGCGGTGAGAGGAGGTCCTGCCCTCGCGCAGCAGCCCGCGGGAGGCCGGGGGAGGCGGGTGGGATCCGCTTCAGGGGATGACTCAGTGCGGTGTATACCGTGCCTTCCTCGGTTCTGCTCTGTCCAATTCTCCAAAGCCAAAAAAATAGGAAGTGTGGCAGACTGGATTCTTTTTAGCAGCAGTACACTTGGGTTTGTTTTCGTGGGCATGAGTCCACTGGAAAGCAATTATTTTCTCTTTGCCTTCTTGCTGCATCAGAGAAATGGAGCAATTTTAAAGAGATTTCAAAGAAACAATTTTGTAGCTTACAAAATGGAATCACAGAGGGACTGCCAAGTTGGCTGTGCTGGTATGTCAGGACTGGTTCTTTAAAAAAAAAAAAAAAAAAGAACTGTGTATATTTAAAGTGTACAACATTTTGACATACATATACATAGTGAAAGGATTACTACAGTTAAGCTAATTAACATATCCATTGCTCCATTTGTTACCATTTGTGTGTATTTATGTGCGAGTGTGTGGTGAGAGCACCTGAGATCTACTCAGCAAATTACCAGTATGCAATACAATATATATATATATATATATATATATATATATATATATATATATATTTAAAGATTTTATTCATGGGACATATTCATGGTGGCTCAGTGGGTTAAGCCTCTGCCTTCTGCTCAAGTCATGATCTCAGGGTCCTGGGATGGAGCCCTGCATCTGGCTCTCTGCTCAGCAGGAAGCCTGCTTCCCCCGCCCCCATATCTGCCTGCCTCTGCCTACTTGTGATCTCTGTCTGTCAAATAAAAATAAAATCTTTTTTTAAAAGATTTTATTCATTTATTTATTTGTCAGAGAGAGGGAGAGCACAAACAGGGGGAGTAGCAGGCAGAGGGAGAAGCAGGCTTCCCACTGAGCAAAGAGCAGGATGTGAGACCCGATCCCAGGAGCCTGGGATCATGACCCATGCAGAAGGCAGATGCTTAACCGACTGAGCCCCACCCAGGTGTCCCTAAATACAATATTATTAACTATAGTTACCGCCCTGTACTTTAGATCTCTAGAACTTATTCATACCACATAAGTGCAACTTTGTGCCCCCTGCCCAACATCTCCCCATTTCCTTGCCCTCCCCACCTCCTGTAATCACCTTTCTATGCTCTGCTTCTAAACTTTTTTTAGATTCTACACGAGTGAGATTGTGTAGGATTTTTCTTTCTGTGTCTGGCTTATTCCACATAACATAACATCCTCTGGGTTCATCCATGTTGTCAGAAATGGCATATCTCCTTTTTAAGCCTGAATAATATTCCAGTGTGTGTGTGTGTGTTTAGGTTTTTTCCATGTTCTGGCTATTATGAATAATGCAGCAATGAACATGGGAACATGGGAGCACAAATAGATCTTCAAGGTACTGATTTCATTCCCTTTGGATACGTACCCAGCAGAGGGGTTGCTGGATCATATGGTAGTTCTAGTTTTAATTTTCCAAGGAGACTCCATACTATTTTACATAATGACTATACTAATTTACATTCCAACCAATAGCATATAGGAGTTCCCTCTTCTCCACATCCTCTCCAATATTAGTAATCTCTTGTCATTTTGGTAATAGGCATCCTAACAGGTGTGAGGTAATATCTCACTGTGGTTTTGAGATACATTTCCCCCATGATGAGTGATATCAAGCATCTTTTTCATGTACCTTTGGCCATGGTGGTTGTCTTCTTTGGGGAAAATGTCCATTCCAGTCCTTAGCTCATTTTCAAAATCAGCGTTCTCTTTTGTGTGTTTATTGTTGTTGAGCTGTATGAATTCTTTATATATTTGGGATAGCAACCCCTTATCAGATATATGGTTTGCAAATATCTTCTCTTCTGTAGGGTGCCCCTTCCTTGTGTTGATGGTTTCCTTTGCTGCAGAAGCTTTTTGGTTTAATGTAGGTCCACTTGTTTGTTTTTGCTTTTGTTGCCTGAGCTTCTGGTTTCCTATCTCAAAAAATCATTGCTACAACCAGTGTGTCAGGACTTGCTCTTGATCATATAGCTTCTGCGAAAGTCACATGCTAGAGTCAGGAAATATCTTACAGATCACAGCCAACCTGTCACACAGCAGAAGAGGAAATTGGGGCCCAGAGAGGGGAAGAGAGTGATTTAAAGGTCCCTTGTGAGTTTGAGGCAAAGTGAAGTCTCACACCAGGTCTTCTGAACTGTTGCTCCTGAATTTTGCCGCTAAGTCACTCATTTGCCGCTAAGTCACTTATTTGCTTCATAAAGTAAATCATGGAGCGTCTCCTACAGCATTGCTTCTAAATGTCCTTGAAGACAGTTGATGGGAAATTTCAACCTGCTGCTGCAAGGGCAATTGCTAAATGAATTTGATTCTTGCATGCCAAAAATATCTCTGCAAAGATGTGCCTCTGTACTTGTTTAAACATGGGACACTTGAATTCAGTCATCAAGGACATGCCTTGGCCTCCCAGGGGCCTTCTAGATCTCTGAATTCCTGTGGTCTGAAGGCGGTGTCCCTGAATCGACTCCTTGACAGTGTTTTTGTCATCTCTGGTACTTTCTGTGTTCCCCCATCCTGACTGTTGTGCCATGATGCTCAGACTGGCCCCCCTTGACCTGACCCCCCCTTTCACAATGAGGCCATGTGGGTCCCTTGCTTTTCCAGACCCACCTGGCTCTGTGCCCTGCACCCTGATCCATCTGGAACACAGCACTGGGTTTTCTTGTGCTTTGGCTCCCAGGTAGGTTAGGCCAACTGGCTAGAGAGGGGAGGGAGGGAGGAGTGTGAGTTCGGGGGATTTCTCTGCCAAGTTTCCTGCTTTGGGGCTATCCAAGCTCTGGCTGCACCCCTCCATAGAAAAGAACACCATTGTCAAGTGGCATCCTGGGCAGGCCTCTCTCCACGTGCCCAGAGCTCCTCCTCCCTGCACCCATTGTTCAAGCTGGGCTAGTGACAACAGCTGCTGTTACCGGTGCCTCAAGGAGCACCGTGGGCTTCTGCGTTCACCAATGCACTTTCCCCATAGCTACCATCCCTTTGAAAACAGTCCTTTTATTAAATGCTCCTTAAATTACCCCGTTTACATGTGTCACCTGTTTGGCTGGGGCTTGGACTGAAAAACTACCTAAAGCCAAACTGGGACTTCGGTCTCCCCTCATCTCTGGGACATACTCTATTCCAAGAGAGACAGTGTTTGAAGTCTTAGTTCAGGAGTCTGTTTGCCTGGAGTAGACTTGAACCTAGACTCCTAAGTCTTGATCATGAATTCTCACTTTATTCCTGAGAACAAACCTCGAGACCTAGGAGGTTTGTTCTCCTCACATGGAGATAGCAAAGAGCCAGAAATCAGGACCTTGAGCAAGGAGCCCATTGAGTTGTGCTGCTGTCTGGCCAGTGCTCCATGTCTCCTATGGTAGAGGGGCAAGGACAGGCCCAGGAATCCAGAAAGACAGCTTACCCTGCAAGCACCAGAGTGCTCCTGCACTTTCTCGGGCTTTGAGGAGCTAGGAGAAGGGATTTGTGTCCATGTTTCGGCCTGAGCATGAAGGATGAGCAGCACCTGCCAGGCCTTGGTGTGACAATGGCAGTGGGGGGTCTTCTAGCTGGACTGAAAGAGCCCCTGGGGAAGGGGAGGCACAGTACTCTCCTCTCTGCACTAACCCTCTGTAGCCCACAAGTTCAAAGTCCTGGTCCCCCTATACTAGTCCCCCCTGGCGTCCCTGAAGCTCCAAGTCTCCGTTTTGGCAATCACGAGCTATTCAGTAGTAGCCCGTGCCGCCTTTATTTCTGTCCCTCATTGTGCTAGACACAAAATATGTGCGATCAAGAATAATTTACAGTCACTTACAACCTGCTTCCTTCAGACTGCCACTTGAGCACAAAACTGTGTGGGATAGCAGATTCACAGAAGAAATAAGCAGTTGCAAAGATGCCCAGAGTGATAATATTATCTCACATGTTTTACAGTTTGTCAGACATTTTCTCATGCAGTACATACCAATTGAGTCTCACAATAAGCCTATTGTATATGTGTGTATCCATCTATCTATCTAGCTTTCTGTCTATGTATCTACCCATCCATGTATGTATCAAATGCATCAGAAGAACCCCAGGCTTCAAGAAATGAAATGACTTACCCAAGGTCTTATAAACAGCCCGAATGAATTCCTTCTTTATATTTCTTGTGATGTCGTTGTGTAATATATTAGTTGTGATTATGTTTGTCTTCTGCTTGAGTCTGTGAGCTCACCAAGCATAGGGCCTGTGGCTTATTATATTTTTTGTAATATAGGCCAATAGGTGTGTGTTTGTGTATGTACATGTGCGTACACTGTATCTTTAACAGTTAATGAATAATAAAACAACCAACCATGTATCTACCACTCAGATTAGGAAATAAATGTCTTACCATCCCTGCTGAAGGCCCTTCTAGTCCTTTCCCTATCTCTCTCTCTCTCTCTCTGTCTCTCAATCTACTAAACTACCATTTTGAATTATTTTATCATATTAATGAAACCTTAAGAATGTCTTCTTTACTTGTGTATGTCATTTAATGTTATGTAAATGGGTACGTGGCCCATTTATCCTCACTGCACCCACACAGCCTCCGCATTGTATACAGACACCTCCCATGTACCATAGCGGCTTGGCCTAGCCTGGATCAGAAAACACCTGTCTACTTGCTATAATCCAGTCACCAAGGGGTTGAAGAAGGCTGGTCAGAGGTTGGAGTTGGGTGCCGGGTGACAAAAATCATGGAACAAAACATCTTGGTGCCCCCAGTTGTATTGCATACCCATACTGCCTCCAGAGAAGCCCGCTGTGGCCACAGATCTGGTCTGTTCCAGGGGACCATCCTGCAGACTGCTTACTGCTTGAATCAGGAGTCCCACTTTGGAGCTCAAAACTCTCTGCTCTCAAGGCCAGTTTTCTGAGTCACAAGTGGCAAGCGCCAACCCTCTATGCTTCATGACCTTGTACTCTCCATTAATTCAGCTTCCACTTCCTTACACACTTCCCTGTTACATTCCTGGAAAATTTATGACCCATTTTAACAACCATTTAAACAATGCAAGTGGTCCATGCAAATCGTAAGGGCAGCATTTTTCAAACTGTGGGCTGTGACCCCCTAAGGAGTTGTGAAACCCATCTAGTCCATGTGGACCAGGGTTTGTAAAAACTAAGGAGATAGTATTGAGTGGTACCTGGTCAAGAAGCCAGGACTACACAGTATCAGCAGGCATTCCCAGCAGCAAGCAAAGGGTAAATACTGGTTTGTGCAAGTTCTGATACAGCACTGCGGGGTCTGGTGGGGGATAGGTACTGGGTCACAGCGTTAAGTGTATTTCTTACTATGGATCATGTACAAAAAGCGTTTGCTAGCTGTTGCTCAGGAGGAAGTTTGCAGAGGACCCTGGTTGCTTCCTCATGTGCCACTGAGCCTCTCTTTCTCTTTCTCGGTGGGATAGCCTTGTGGTCTGGGTGAGCTCTAAGAGTATCCATTGACTGATACAAACCAACAACTGTAATTGCAATCAGTTTCCACCATGATTGGTTCATGGGTGGGCTGTAGTCCTAGACCAAGATATGTCTTAGTCTATGGCCACAGTGAGGGGACACATGACCCAATTAATCCAGGGATTCTGTTTCTTAGGAAATCCAACCAAATCCTTTGATGGGCCTGGAAACGACATATAAATACTTTGGAGATGCCCAGTTCTGGTCTGAAACACAAAAAGGCTATTCATTGTCCACCCCTCCCCCATGCGGGCCAGAACTTGCCAGGGAGGGAGGAGAGACCAAAAAAAGCAAACAAGACGCGGGGTGAGTTCCAAGCTACACCACTGATAACCTACTTCTTAAAGTCCTAAAGTCCTGGTTTTGCTGTCCTAAAGAGAGTGTGGTAGTTGACCAAGGGTCCCTCTTAAGCTCCAGGTTCCCCCTGGGAGGTGTTTACCTGTTAAAAGAACCTGGGCACTCAGCAGCTGAATTCCTGGGGAAACAGGGATTTGGGAAGTCATCCGCATGTCCGTGCCAGAAGAAGGCTGGGGAGCAAGTGAGGTTGTCCCGGAAGAGGTATGAATTGAGTCCAGATGAGTAGACCCGGGACAGACCCTAGGGAGCAGTAGTGCTTGGGGACAGACAGAAGAAAGTGGTAAGACTGCCACCACCGCTGCACCTGTTCCGCTGTACCGCGGGGGCACCACCGCTGCACCTGTTCCGCTGTACCGCGGGGGCACAAACAGCGGCAGTTGTCCCACCTGCCTGCTCTGGCAGCCTGCCAAGACCCGGTGTCCATTTGCCCACCAGAAGCCCAGGACTTTCGCGATAGAGATCTGGGTAGTGGAAGAAGCGGAGGGAGAAGGCTAACTGGGTTGATGTCAGCATGGGCACAGGGCCTGTCCGGAGGGAGGAAGAGGATGGGGTGGCATCGGCAACATTTGGTCTCTTAACTGTAATCTTTCTGGCACCATGACAAATTTCATTTTCAATAAAAATGCAAATGACTTTGTGTGTGTGTGCTTTGGAAAGTCAGACTGTTGTGTCTTTGCTCAAACACAGTGCAGGATCTGGGAGGTGGTCTGGAGATATTGAAGTTAGTTAATTGTATTCAGTTAATTAATATAATTAACAATAAGTTAATTGTATGCAGCCATCTCCTTCACTTACGTGTGAGCTCCTAGAAGGAAAACAAGGGCTGAGCTGAAAGGAGGTGACCTATCTGTGTTTGAGAGAGGAAAGAGGAACAGTTGCATGGAAAGACCTCTTGCTTTAGTCCTGTCCTTCCAGGGCCCCTGCCCTTCCCTGTACAACCCGGCTCCTGAGGGCTGGGAGACAGAAAGCTGTGCATCCAAAAAGCCTGACCCCTTTCCCCTCACACTGGCTTTTTGTTGGGATTGGAAGGAAGGAGCCCATCTCAAATAACATGAAATCATCTGTAAACGGACCTCTCAAGTAGGGCGAGCAGCAGAACCTTCCAGAAACTGAAACACAGAGATTCTATAAGCTTGGTGGTGTACAGCATTTTCTTCTTTCATTTCCTTAAGTCTCATGGTCGAATTCTTTGGAAAGTACCTATTGTCTCCACTGTCTTACCAGAAATGAGGAAAGAGTTTGAATTACCTTCTGGGTCCTGAAGGAGGAGTCGAGACCTGTACTCTGGGGGTCAGAGTTGGTGATGCTAGCATGGTCTGGGCCTACCTGAGTGGAGCTCATCCAACGCTCAGGCTCTTTGAGGTCTCTCCTAAAAGTGTGTCCTGCCCATTGCTCTTGACTTGGGGGAGATGCTTCTCAGAGCCTGGCTTCCACGCCTGCGTGCTGGATCTGCCCGGCTCAGCCTAGACACGGAAACGAGGCAGAAGCCTAGGTGTCTTCCCAGTGGAGGCCGGGTCCCAAAGAGAGAGGCTGGGACTGCTTACCATCCAGGCCTCTGAGAGCAAGACTGGTACAGAGCCATGGTGTGCGGTCTTGGGACTGCTTTCCGGGGTCAGAGAGAAGATGGCTCATGCCTGCTAACCCTCAGCCCGAAATCACAAGAGCCAGGAAGCTGGCATTACTTTATGGTTTTATGACAAGGTAAGGAGGGTGGTAAAGGCCAGAGAATGTATATCTGGGGATACAGGGAAAGCAATGGGGAGAGCTTAATGCACGGCTATGTCTTTGCAGATCAGGCAGTCAAAATTAAGCAAAGATTAACTACCAGGATTAAACCTACACACACAAAAATTCACATATGCCCAAGAGTCTGCTTCTGTTTTCCAGTATTCATGGGGGCGTTTACAAAATTAATAAAAAATTAACAAATAAATAAAGCCCCCAAAGCGAAGAAAGTATCCAGAGGACAAATTCTTTCTCCATAGTGTGTTTAAAAGGAGACATCCATAACAAAAGTCTAAATGAAAACAAAACAATACAAAACACAAAACAAAACATTTTCTTAAAGCAACCCAAGCATTTGGGGAGACCAGCTTGACAGAGGCGAGTGGGATAGACAGCCTGTGAGCATATTTTTAATGTTTGAAAAGCAGCAGAGACAATGGCAGAAGCTGAATCTCTTTTGCACTGTATTGGCAACATAGCTTTTGTTTGAATCCCCTCTGATACTTATAACAGTTAAATCTTCTTATGCTGCAGCAGAAAATTTGATGATGATTTTTTTTTAAGATTTTATTTATTTATTTGACAGACACAGATCACAAGTAGGCAGAGAGAGAGGAGGAAGCAGGCTCTCTGCTGAGCAGAGAGCTTGACACAGGGCTCGATTCCAGGATCCTGGGATCATGACCTGAGCTAAAGGCAGAGGCTTTAACCCACTGAGCCACCCAGGCACCCCTCGGTGATTTTTAAGATGTCTGCGCAATAGGAGGTTAGGCAGTAGGTGTTGCATTCCTGAAAATGGGTGGACTGATCCTCCCATGGGATAAACCTAAAAATGCCTGGGAAATATGGCTTCCTAAATGCCTTTATCAGCTGGCAGGAAAGTAAGAAGATTCTTGGGCCAAAATACTAAGAGAAAGAAGGGACTCACATCATGGTAATGGGAGCACTGTAGCCGGCTGATGCTCTGAGGGCACTTACTGAACCGGATGAACTTGACTTTCTGATGTCTGGTCTCACAGAGTACAGGGAATCACAGAGCACAAAGATCAGGGACCTTTCAAGGACTCCGGACACCTCCTCCATAAACACGAGACCCCGAAGTTCTATAATCCCAGTGAAAAGGTGAACCAGAAATTGCTATTAACCACCAGTGAGTTGCAGGAACATGGGTGCTGAGCACAAAAAAAAAAAAAAAAAAGTCGTCACTGAGAATCTGGAAGCATAGCTGTCCCTCATGTAGTCTGAAGCCCCACATCATATTACTTGTGAGTTCTAAACAATAAACACATTAACCTCCCCCACCCCAATTCAAGCCAATAATTTCTTAAAGTAACCTGAGACTGCTAGCAGTAGATTGCAAGAACAAATGTAAATATTCCTCAGAGGACCCGACTTTTACCTCAGACCTTAAAGAATTTTCGCAACTAAAATCCCAAAGAAGATGCACCACTTCCTTTTTTTTTTTTTTTAAGATTTTATTTATTTATTTGAGAGATGGAGATCACAAGTAGGCAGAGAAGCAGGCAGAGAGAGAGGGAAGCAGGCTCCCCGATGAGCAGAGAGCCCGATGTGGGGCTTGATCCCAGAACCCTGGGATCATGACCTGAGCCGAAGGCAGAGGCTTTAACCCACTGAGCCACCCAGGTGCCCCGAAGATGCACCACTTTCAATAAAAAGGAACAATAAGAATATAGATGCACTGTAAATAAGAAACAACAGACACAGAAATAGACCTGCAAGAGTTCAAATGCTGGAATTATCTATACAAATACAAATATGAAATAACTATGATTGCAATTTTTTTTAACATACCAATGCTTTAAATGCTTAAAAAAAAAAAAAAAGGCCAAACTGAAAAACATATATTGGAAACAAGGAACAATAAAGGAAGACCAAACAGATTTGGAAAAGTTCCAAATACAACTTCTACAAATGAAAAAAAATTAAAATTAAAACTGAATGAAAACGAATACATGGAGGTTAACTGGCATGCTATTGAACAGTGAGTGGATCAACCAAGAAATCAAAGAAGAAATTAAAAAAAAAATACATGGAGACAGATGAAAACAAAAAACAATGGTCCAAAATCTTTGGGATGCAGCAAAAGCTATTTTAAGAAGGAAGATTATAGCAATCCAGGCCTACCTCAAGAAGCAAGAAAAATCTCAAATAAAAAACCTAACCTTCACCTAAAGAATCTAGAAAAAGCAGAACAAACAAAACTCAAAACCAGTAGAAGGAAGGAATTAATAAAGATTAGAGCAGAAATAAATGAAATAGAAGTTTAATAAAACAGATCAATGAAACCAGGAGTTGACCCTTTGAAAAGATCAATAAAGTTGGTCAACCTTTAATCAGATTCACTGAAAGAGAGAGAGAGAGAGAGGACACAAATAAATAAAATAAAAAATGAAAGAGAAAAAATAATAATTATAGTATACAATTGTATAATCCTTATAAAATGTAATTATAAGAGAATATTAGGAAGAATTATATACCAAAAAAATTAGACAACCTGGAAAAAATGAATAAATTCCTAGAAACATATAACCTTCCAAAACTGAATCAGGAATAAATAGAACATTTGAACAGACCAACTGTTAGCAATGAAATTTATCAGTAAGCAAAAAACTCCCAATAAACAGAAGCCCAGGACTAGAGAGTTTCACAAGTGAGTTCTACCAAACATTTAAAGAAAAGCTAATTCCTATTCTTCTCAAATTATTCCAAAAAATAGAAGAAGAAAGAAAGCTTTGAAATTCATTCTATGAGACAAGCATTACCTTGATACAAAGGCCAGATAAAGACACACACACATACACACACATACAAAATTACTGCAGGCCAATATCTCTGATGAACATAGATACAAAAATCATGAATAAAATATTAGCAGACTAAATCCAGCAATATATTAAAAAACCATTCCCCACAATTAAGTGGGATCTACTTCCAGCATGCAAGGTGGTTCAATATTCACAAATCAATCAACCTGATACACCACATTAAAAAGAGAAAGGATAAAAATCAAATGATTGTTTTAATAGATGCATAAAAAGGACTTGACAAAGTACAACATCCATTCATGATACTACAGTTGATCTTAGCCATGATAAAACCCCTCAGCAAAGTAGATTTAGAGGAAACATACTTCAACATAATAACATAACTTCAACATAATAAAAGCCATATATGAAGAACATGCAGTAACATAATACTCAGTGGTGAAAAATTGAGAGGTTTTCCTTTAAGGTCAGGAATAGGACAAGATGTCTACTCTCATCACTTTTATTCAACATAGTATTGGAAACACTAGCCACAGCAATCAGACAAGAAAAATAAGTAAAAGTTATTCAATTTGGCAAGGAAGAAGTAAAACTTTTGCTACTATACATGACATGATATTATACATAGAAAACCCTAAAGGCTCCACCAAAAAAAAGCTATTAGAACTGATAAATAAATTCAGTGAGGTGATAGGATACAAAATCAATATACAGAAATCTATTGCATTTCTATACACTAATAATGAAGTAGCAAAAAGAGAAATTAAGAAAACAATCCCATTTATAATTGCACCAAAAATAATAAGATACCCAAGAATATACTTAACTGAGGAGGTGAAATACCTGTACTCTGAAAACTATAAAACATCAGTGAAAGAGACTGAAGACAACACAAATAAATGGAAAGACAATCCATGCTCATGGACTGGAAGAACAAATACTGTTAAAATGTCCACACTATCCATAGCAATCTACACATTTAATGCACTCCCTATTAAAATACCTATAGTATTTTATACAGAACTAGAACAAATAATTCCAAATTTTGTATGGAACTACAAAAGACCCTGAATAGCCAAAGCAATCTTTAAAATGAACAAAACTGTTTCAAAAATAAAATAATAAAAAGAACAAAACTGAAGGTATCATACTCCCAAGTATCAAAATTTACTACAAAGCTATAATAATCAAAACAATATGGTACTGGAGCAGAAAGAGACACATAGATCAATAGAACAGAATAGAGAGCTTAGAAATAAACCCATGATTATATGGACAATTAATCTTCCACAAAGAAGTCAAAAATATCCAATGGGGAAAAGACAGTCTGTTCATCAAATGTGTTGGGAAAACTGGACAGTCATATGCAAAAGAATGAAACTGGACCACTTTCTCACATCATATACAAAAATAAACTCGAAATGGATGAAGGACCTAACCTGAAACCATAAAAATCCAGAAGAGAGCACAGGCAATAATTTCTCTAACATTGGCTGTAGCAACATTTTTCCAGATATATGTCCTGAGATAGGAAAAACAAAAGCAAAAATAAACTACTGGGACTACATCAAAATAAAGAGCTTCTACACAGCAAAAGAAACAATCAACTAAACTAGAAAACAACTTACAGAACAGGAGAAGATATTTGCAAATCACATATCAGATAAAGGGTTAGTATCCGAAATATTTGAGAACATATTCAACTCAACACCCCAGTAAATAATCCAACTAAAAATGGGCAGACGACATGAACAGACATTTCTCCAAACAAAACAACCAGATGGGGCGCCTGGGTGGCTCAGTGGGTTAAGCTGCTGCCTTTGGCTCAGGTCATGATCTCAGGGTCCTGGGATTGAGTCCCGCATCGGGCTCTCTGCTCAGCAGGGAGCCTGCTTCCCTCTCTCTCTCTCTGCCTACCTCTCTGTCTACTTGTGATCTCTCTCTGTCAAATAAATAAATAAAATCTTTAAAAAAACAAAAACAAAAACAAAAAACAAACAAACAAACAAAACAACCAGATGGTCAACAGACATGTGAGAAAATGCTCAACATCACTTATCATCACGGAAGTGCAAATCAAAACCACAATGAGATATCACCTCACACCTGTCAGAATGGCTAAAAGCAACAATACAAGAAAACAACAGGTGTTGTCGAGGATGTGGTGAAAAGGGAACCCTCATGCACTGTTGGTGGGAATGTAAATTGATGCAGTCACTATGAAAAATAGTGTAGAGGTTCCTCAAAAATCTAAAAATAGAACTCCCCTATGACCTAGTAACTGTACTCCTGGGTATTTAGCTCCAAAATATAAAAACCTTACTTCAAAGAGATACATGTGCCCCCATATTAATTGCAGCATTATTTACAATAGCCAAATTATGCAAGCAACCCAAATGTCCATTTATAAATGAATGGATAAAGAAGACGTGAAAGTGTGTGTGTGTGTGTAATGGACTATTACTCAGTCATAAAAAAAAAATGAAATCTTGCCATTTGTAACAACATAGATGGAGCTTAAAGAGTATAATGCTGGGGCACCTGGGTGGCTCAGTGGGTTAAGGCCTCTGCCTCCAGCTCAAGTCATGATCTCAGGGTCCTGGGATAGAGCCCTGCATCAGGCTCTCTGCTCAGCGGGGAGTCTGCTTCCCCTCTCTCTCTGCCTGCCTCTCTGCCTACTTGTGATCTCTGTCAAATAAATAAATAAAATCTTAAAAAAAAATAAATAAAGACTATAATGTTAAGTGAAATAAGTCAGTCAAAGAAAGACAAGTACCATATGGTTTTACTCCCATGTGGAATTTAATAAACAAAACTAATGAGCAAAGAAAAAAGAGAGAGAGAGAGAAACAAACCAACAAACAGGCTCTTAACCATAGAGAACAAACTAGTCGCCGGAGGGGTGGTGGGGGGATGGGTAAAATAGGTGAAGGGAGATTAAGAGGACATTTATCATGATGAGCACTGAGTAATGTAGAGAATTGTTGCATCACTGTATTGCACAACTGAAACTAATATAACACTGTATATTAACTATACTTGAATTAAAATTAAAAAATTTTAGGAAACTTAATGGAAACAATAATTAAAAATTAAATCTAAAATGAATTATATTTACTGTAACAAAAAAATTTAGCTAGAAATAAATTTAACAAATGTTATGACTTCTACCAATAAGAACTATAAAATATTATTGAGAGAAATTAAAGACCTGAATAGGTGGGGAAAGATGCTATGCATTTAGATCAGAATAATCAATACCATAAAGATGTCAGTTCTCCCCAAATTGATTTATAGATTCAAGGCAATTCCCAATAAAAATTCTAGCAGGCTGTTTTTTTTTGACAGATATTGACAAATTATCATTATAATTTACTTATTAAAATAGGCAAAACAATTTTGAAGAAGAACAAAATTGAGAGGCAAACTCTACATGATCTTAAAAGTTACCATAATGTACCGTAATTAAGACAGTGATACTGGCATTAAGATGAACAATGAGACCAGAAATAAGCCTGCAAACATGCCCTCAAATAATTTTTGGAAAAGTATCAACGTAGTTTCAAAGGGAAAGAAAAGTTTTTTCAGCAAATCATAGTGGAGCAACTGAATGTTAGTACAGAAAAAATTAAGCCTTGAATCCAAGACTTAATTCAAGGTGGCTTAAAGATTTAAATGTAAAAGCTAAAACTTTAAGGTAACAGGAAGAACACATAGAGGACTAGGTCTGGGGTTGAGAGTAAGCAATTTTTTCAAGACAAATCACGACTAGAACTAATTGTAAAGAAAAACAATTAAAACCACTACTCTTTAAAAAATAACATTAATAAAATAACAGAACCAAAACGTTCACCATACATACATTTGGCAATGGACTCATATCCAGATAATAATTTAACTCCTATAAATCATTAATATGGGACTGGAGCAAAAGGCTTGGACATGTCCCAGAAGATGATATGCAAATAAATACCAAACACGGATACTCAGCACTTCCTCTGATTTGAGGAGGTAGAGATCGGTGCTCAGGGAGCCTGCAGCTGCTAGAATGTGCCAGGCCGAGTTCTGGAGAAGAAGGAGTTCTCCAGAGAGCTTGAGAAATCCACATCGGGGCCCTCTGGACTCTTTGGCTGAATACTAATCTATGAATGCAGAGAGTGAACCCCAACAAGACTGGCAAGAACAACTTTGGAGACAAGAAAAAATGCTAAGAAGCTATAAAACAGATTCTCAGAGTTCAGACCAGCTCAGGAATCATTTGTGATCTCTCCAGCCAGAGTGGAGAGATCTTGTGGGCCATACAGAGTATTTAACAGAGATCCCAGAAAGAACATATCTTATAAGTGATGCAGAATTAGTCTTAGAATAATGGTTATTTTGGACTTGTCCCAAAGGAGTTTTAAAATAAGCCTCAAAAGGGTGAAACTAATCTTCAGGTAACTTCACTCACTGTCAGAAAAAGTTTAAGACTCTTCAGGAAAATAAAGCATTCCATACCCTAAAATTTACAATGTCTGGCATCCAATAAAAAGTCACTAGACATAAGAGGCAGCCGGAAAATGTGAGCCTAAAATATCAGTAAACAGAAACAGACCCAGAAATGACAGAGTAGATGGAATTATCCCATGAGTACATTAAAACAGCTATTATAAATATGCTTCATATGTTTAGGGATATAAAGAAAAATGTAGACATAATGAGAGGAGGAAAGAAGATTTTTAAAAGAACCAAACGAAACTTCCAGAGATGAAAAATTCAATAAAATAAAAGCAGCCAGATAGGGAGCAACAGGACTCTCTTTCGCTGCTAGTGGGAATGCAAAATGGTACAGCCGCTTTGGAAGCTAGTTTGGCAGTTTCCTACAAAGCTAAACATACTCTTATCATATGATCCAGCAATCATGCTCCTTGGTATTTACCCAAATGAGTTGAAAACTTATGTCCACACGAAAACCTGCACAGGGATGTTTATAGCATTTCATCCATAATTGCCCAAACTTGGAAGCAACCAAGATATCCTTCAGGGGGTGAATGGATAAAGAAACTCTAGTGAATCTATGTAACGGAATATTATTCAGCGCTAAAAAGAAATGAACCATCAAGCCATGGAAAGATAGAGAGGAAACTTAAATGCATATTACTAAGTGAAAGAAGCCAATCTTAAAAGGCTACAGTATGATTTTGACTATATGACATTCTGGAAAAGGCAAAATCATGGTGACAGCAAAAAAATCGGTGGGTGCCAAGGATTAGGGGGAGAGAGGGGGAGGAGGCTGGGCACAGAGGATTTTTAGGGCAGTGAAACTACTGTGTGATACTGGAGTAGTGGATACACATCATTAAACATTTGTTAAAACCCATAGAATATACAACACAAAGAGTGAAGTCTAAAGTAAGTTATGGATTTTTGGGTAATAACGTGCAGTGCAGGATTCATTGATTATAATAAATGGACCACGCTGATGGGGGATATTTACAGTGGGGCATGCTGTGCCTGGGTAGAGACAGGGAATATATGGGAACTCTATGTAATTTATGCTCAATTTTGCTGTGAAACTAAAAAATGAATATTTTATTTGTTATTTATAACATTTATAAACATTTTTATTTATAAAAAATAAAGTCCATTAAAAAAAAGTAAACAAAAAAGACCAATTACCTACAAAGAAGAAGTGGACTTGATTTCTCATGAACTACAACAGAAACCAGAGACAGTGAAATGGTCGCTTTAGTTGTTGAGAAAAAACAATTGCCAATCTACAATTCTGTAGCCAGTGGAAAAAAACACACTGTCCAAAAATAAGGGTTAAATGTAGTCATCTCTATCAAACAAAAACTAAAATTGTTTGCTACCAGTTAGCTTTCGTTAAGGGGAAATTGAAAGGATGTACTTCAGGCGGAATTAAAGTGATTTGAGATGGAAAGTCTAGGGATAAAAAAAAAAATGGAGATCAGAAAAAGTGGTAAAAAGTGTTTGCAAAAAATGGCCACACTTGCATCTCTCCTGATATCTACACCCCTTTGCAATGTGATTTTGCAGTTCCTTTTATCAAGGGGTGGAATCTATTTCTTTTGAATTTGGGTTTGGCCTAATTCATTCCCAAAGCAATGGGAGGTGGCAGAAATGATGTGCCCATTGTAAACTGCCTTTCATTATCTTGGATCCCTGAACTGTCATGTTAACAAACCCAGGCTAGCCTGTTAGAGAGAGAAAAACCACATAAAGGAGCTGAGCTAGACCATTATAGATCTGCTTGGTTCCCAGATGACCTGCCACCTGATAGCAGACTCATATGTGAGCTCAGCTGAGATCAATTTAAATTGGCCTAGACCAAGAAAAACAGCCCAGCCTACCCACAGTCTCATGAGAAATAATATATGGTTATTATTCTAGGCCACTAAGTTTTGAGGTGATTTGTTATTTAGTTAGGAGCCTAGGGGTTAGCAATAGATAATAATGGTATAAATCAATACTAGCTTGTAGGCTAAAAAATAAGACAGAAATAAAAATATATAATAGATAGCATTGACCAGAATTAAAGTGTTTTAAGGTTAAAAAAAAGGAGACGTTTATTTTTCTCGTATAATATGAACATCAGTGGTAAGCATTTAGAGCTGGTACGGTTGCTCAAGGAATTTATCAAGGACCCAGACTCTCTCCACTCCTAGTTATCTACTCTATTCATTCCTAGTTTTTCTAGGAATGATGGTGTAGATGGTATTATGGACACCATCCTTATGCTCACAAAATGGCTGCTGTACTTCCAGGCGTTGCAGCTTTGTTCCAGATGGAAAGAAGGTGAGAATGTGATGAGTCTTTATAAGGAAAACAGTATGTTCCAGACAAGCTCTTCCTCGTAGACTTCTTATATTTCACTGTCTAGAACTCTGTCGCATGGTCATATCTAGGTGCAGATGCCTGGGAAATTAAGATTTTTAGCTAGGTGAATGGCTTTCCCAAAGGAAATGAGGATTCTGTTCATAAAGTGAATGAATGTAGGAATGAATATAGTTTAGGCAACTAACCGTGTCTGCTCTCCATTTAGGAGAAAACATTTTACCTGAGGGAATAATCCAAAAGGAAAAGAAAACAATGTGCTTGGCATAAGGACTGAGAAGTAGCATTGTGCATAGGACAAAGCACTGGAGGGAGAGTTTCTTAGTCCTGGCTCTGAAGCTGACTTGCTGGGGGCTGGTCCTCAGTTTCTTCTCCATCAAACCAAGACAGAGTAAAAAAGCCTTTTCCAGAGCCATAGAGACTGTGAAAGGAATTCATATTTATGATAGATTTTTCATGTGCATAGCTCATTTATACCTTACAACAAATATACAATTCAGTGTCATTATCCAATTTCACACTGGGGGATGTGAAATCTCAGAGAATTCAAGTGGCATGCATAGATCTTACATCTAGTAAATGGTAGAGCCGAAATTCAGCTAGGCCTCCAAAGCCAGAGGCTTCTTTCCACTGCCCTCCCTTTCTCAAAAGGTAAAATAAGGGGTGCCTGGGTGGCTCAGTGGGTTAAGCCTCTGCCTTCAGCTCAGGTCATGATCTCAGGGTCCTGGGATCGAGCCCTGCATCGGGCTCTCTGCTCGGCAGAGAGCCTGCTTCCTCCTCTCTCTCTGCCTCTCTGCCTACTTGTGATCTCTGTCAAATAAATAAATAAAATAATATTAAAAAAAAAAAAAGGTAAAATAAGTACATGCATTTTTATTTACTGAATTTCAAGGTAACACTTTCTAAACCACTGTCTTTCCAAGTGTGGCCTGGTGACACCAGCCTCAGAATCACCCGGGGCCTCTGTTCCATATGCAAAGTCCTGGACCTCCTTCAGATGAACTGATGCAGACTCTCTAGGGCTCACACCTGGGAATCTGCATTTTTTAAAAAGTTCCCCATTAATTTGGAGACGTTTTAAAGTTTGAGAACTATGATTTTAAACTTATAATTTATTGTTCCATTCCAATGTAGTTTATTTGTGGATCCATGGCTCATGGAAATTTCTTCCTAATATCAGGAAAATAAAATTTAAAAATAGTCTGTTTCTCCTTCCTGTTCTTCAGTGTTCTAACGAAGACACTCAATTCCATGGAAAATGTTAAGGAACTGGAAGTGTGTCATAGAAGATAACCCAACACTGATTAACTGAGGCTCTGTAAGGCAAAGGCACAGGTTAACCGAACATGAATGCTGATTAGAATCAAACAGAGCCTGAAGGGGCTGGGCAAAGGAAATGGCGTTAACTAAATATTTACTATGTTCTTTAAAAAAATGTATTTACTATTTTCTAGACACTGTTCCAGACACATTACGTCATCTAAGGGGTCCAAGACATGTGATTCAATCCCTTTTATTTATAAATGGGGTAAGTACAATATTTCATTTTATTTTTTAATTTTTTTAAAAAATAAAATATTTATTTATTTGACACAGAGAGAGCGAGCACGTGCACAAGCAGGGGGAGCAGCAGAGGGAGAGAGAAGCAGGCTTTCCGCTGAGCAGGGAGCCCGATGGGGGGCTCGATCTCTGGACCCTGGGATCATGACCGGAGTAGAAGGCAGAGGCCCAACTGACTGAGCCATCCAGGGGCCCCTACAATATTTCATTTTAGAGATGAAGAATCTAATAAGAGAATCTGATGAGAGGACAGACACCTCACTTGTCTGAGGAGACTCATTCATTCATTCATTTATTCATTCATTCATTTATACAATAAACATCTCCTGAGCTTTCATGGAAGACACTGAGACTAGAGCAGTGGAAAAACAGTCTACAGACATCAGGTATCCTAAGACCTGTACTTAACCCTCCACATCTCCTCTGAAAAGACTGGAACTGAGAGCGCAGATTGGGACTGGAACCAGCCAGAAGCTGTCTTTCCCTGCTTGGTCGGCCCATGGCAGGGAGCAGGCTGAGAGCTTGCTGCTGATGGCCTCCAGCAACCAAGAGCCCAAGAGAGCAGGCTATGCCATGTTTTTGTTAGTAGCTGCATCCCTAGGTAGGCAGTTCCGTGTACAACCCTCCCCGCCCCCAACCCTTACTCGTCCAGGGAAGAGGATGAAGTGTCTGGAGGAACGACCTAGAAATAGAACTTGAAAGAGGGGTAGAAGAAGCCCCAAATCTTTTATCTTCTCACTGACCTTGGGAGGTAGATACTATTTCCATTTTACAGATGAGGACATGGAGACTCAGAAAGGTTAACGGACTTGTTGAAATAAGAGTCCTACTCAGGAGGGGAATAGGGCAGGTCCCAGATCCCAGCTCCAAAACCCCCACTCTGGACGGAAGTCTTCGCAGGCAGGTCAAGTGCTCACGGAGGAGCCGCGCTGAAGTGATTTGCAAATCGATCCTACAGGGTGACTCTTGATTCCTGCTGCCAAGGTTTATTTAATTCCAAGCTCAAATCACACAGAAAATAAAATTTTCTCCTTAAAAGGTTCTGTGGAAAAATGTTCTCTGTTCTATGTAACAGCCTCCTCGGCTGTGTTTGTGTCTGAAAAGAGGACTAGTCTGACAGGAAGAATTACAAATCTGGAGCTCATTTTGGTGTCCCAGAGGGAAGGTGGGTGGAGCGTCTCACAATAAATTAGGAATTCAGAATGAAAACGTAGCCGAGTTTATTTGGGTTTCTAGTGACACCTCAGAATTATTGTGCAGGCGTGTCAGAGGCAAGTCAAAGTATTGACTGCTCCCCCTCCGCCAAAGGAGGAGTGCTACGAGCTAAGAAGAGGAGTCCTCGTCCTTTGGGGGTGAGGATGGGGTCCTTCCCTTTCCCACCTGGATTAGGAAGAGGTCAGAAGGAAGGAGTGTGATTTGGAGCCCCGTTCTGGGTCTGCTCTTTGTTCCGAAGGAGAGAGGCTATTTGGGGGGCGTGTCGGAGCTCAGGATCTGAATGAAGTCCGAAGCCAGGATTTCAGGACTTTCAGGGCCTGGAATTCGGTTGGGATTAGACACTAACAGCGGGAAGAAACAGAAGACTGAGTCGTATAGGGAAGGCACTGAGGAAAGATTTGGGGGGCATGTTGAAAGTTGAGGCGTGGATCTGGGAAGTGGAAGTTGAAGGCTGCGTGGCGATACCTCGGATCTGAGTGAACGTGTTGGGGATTGGTGGTGCAGGGCTGTGAATGGGGTTCGGGTGGGACTGAGGTCAGTACTAGATCTTACGATCTTGGAGAAGGCTACAAGAAAAGCGCCTAGAGCGGCCACAGCCTTTTTCCAAAAGCGACTCACACCCAGACACACCCCTCGCATAACCCTAGACCTCCGGGGCCCGAGGCTAGGCCATGCCAGGGCGCGCTACACCCTGCCTCTAGCCGGCCTCCTCCGTGCGGGGAGCGGCTCTGGCTGGGGCAGGGGTCTGGCAGCACTGCCCCCGGGGAAGTCTGGGGGCGTGGCCAGAGGCCGGCGCCCGCGGCTGTGGATTGGATGTCCAGTGGGCCTGTAGGCGGGGCTCCGGGCTGGGTCCCGCTCGGCCGCTCGCAGACGGCTGGGAGGCGGGGCCGGCGGGAGCCCGGCAGCCAATGGACGCTCAGCCCCCGAGCAGTTACAAAGGGCCGGAGCGAGGCCGCCGCGGCGGCGGGAGGTGGGGCGAGGCAAGGCTTGCTGAGGCGAGGCGGCGGCCGGGCCGGACCGGGCCACAGGCGGTGGTGGCGGGACCATGGAGGCGGCGGCCGCTGCTCCGCGTCCCCGGCTGCTCCTCCTCGTGCTGGCGGCGGCGGCGACGGTGGTCCCGGGGACGACGGGTGAGCGGCAACGCGGCGGAGCTGGCGGGTGGCTGCGGGGCGCGCGGGCCGGGCCCGGCCTCTGGCTCGCTCCCTCTCTTTCTCAAACATGGCGCGGGGCCGGGGGCGCAGGTGGCGGCGCCGGCCCGGGGCCGGGCTAGCCTGGCCTGGCGGCCGCCACGCAAACC
The DNA here is from genome assembly GCF_964662115.1 of Mustela nivalis. NCBI lineage: Eukaryota > Metazoa > Chordata > Mammalia > Carnivora > Mustelidae > Mustela > Mustela nivalis. The sequence goes on from NC_139032.1 coordinate 62,312,656, forward strand.
GCGGGCAGGGAGCGCGGGCGGGGCGGGGCGGGGCGGGGCGGGGGCGTGTGTCTGAGCGCGGGTGGATGTGCCCGGCAGCCGGTGGCGGCCCCTGCTCCCCGCTCCCCTGGGGGAGGTGGCGTCGGGTAGAGCGGTCCGAGGACTGGGCTGCCTTCTGGGGAGCGAGGGGGCGCGGACCGAGGGCCAGAGGGTGTGCGGCTGGCCGGGCCTGGCGGAGCCGGGGCGCTGTGTGGCGTTGTCTGGGCACCCCCCCAACCCCGGAGCGGGAGGGTGCCCGGGGCTCCCGGAGCCCGGGGCGGGGTTGGGGGTCGACCGAGGCTTCCCGGGCGGGGTAGGAACTCTGAGCCTGCCGAGCGGTGGGAGGGGGCGACGTGTGATGGAGACCCCCGGGTCACAGGGCCGCCCTAGCTGTGGTCGCCGGCCCGACCCCGCTGAGAGGAGCTGCTTCTCCAGCCAGGGGTGGCTTTGGAAGGGGAGTCGCGAAGCTTTGTGTGAGGAGGAGGAGGCACGAAGATGTGCGGAATGTTTCTTCTTTCGTGCGTCTGGGAAGTGTTGAAGTGAATCCAGTAACCAGAAGGCTACAGATTGTTTTCGTAGTAGAAACTTGAACGTTTGCTCACTCTGCGGGGTTTGGAATGTTTGAATGGAAATGACTCTGTGAATTGATCAAATGCTTTTATTTCCTCGAAGGAATATCGCTAGTGTTCCTTTTCTTGAGTGACAGTGGTTTGAATCAGTAGTCTCTGTGTAGTGGGCTTTCAAGTGAGAATGTTTGCTCCGTTTTCCAAAATACTAAATCAGGATGGGGTACGTGGTCATATCCAATCTCCCTGGAAAGAGCAGTGAAAAACTTTGTTAACATCCAGGTTCAAATACTAGAAACTGAAATATAGATCCTTAGTGTTAGAAACTAAATTACAGTGAAAGTACATTTCTGTCTCTAAAATTGAATACCAAATGTTTTCAAAAACAAAAGCTCAAGAATGAGAGTGCCAGTAGCTGTCTGTTAAGAGCTTACTATGATGTAGACGCGTAAAGTACACCAGAGTACATTATCTAACGCTTATGATAAAACCCTTAGGGTTAGTGGCATTTGGCCCATTTATAGATGAGAAAACTGAATTTGGAACAGGTTAAATACTCAATTGCTAGGGACTAGAGTTAGGATTTGGACCCAGAGTTCAGTGTTTCCAAAACCTACGCGCTTTAATTAAAAACAAAACAAAACAAAAACCAAACTCTGTGTGTGTGTGTGTGTGTGTGTGTGTGTGTGTGTGTGTATACATGCACACACATGACTGGCACAACCCATCTTTCTATTTAGTCCACTAATGAACAATTGGTCTTTATTATCTAATTTTTAATTTTACCCTTAAAATATGTAAATCAGGTTGGCTTCCTTCTGACTCTTAGCACATTCCTGGAGTCTCTTCATATTGGGCCTACATTAGAGGAAACTGGATATTTGACACTGGTCTAAGGAGTGGGGGCAAGGTAAATATGTGGACAGGTGGGAGAATCAATAGTTACCTATTGTCATTAAGTTCACCCTTTTCCACTTAGCCTGGCACATTAAGCGTTCATGTATTCAAGTAACAGTTTTAGACTTAATTGATATAAGGAACATTGCTCAGTCCATGTTTGGGAGAAGCTTATAGACTACACTGGCATGTATACAATACAAAGCTGGTTCAGGTGAGTAATAATTCTTAAGTCTAGACTACCTCAACTGGTCTGCCCATGCTTGTTGGTTATGTTGATGCTGATCTTTCATACATTCTGAAGAAACTCAAATGCACTTTTAAATTTATAATTTGGCTTCCTTTTTAAGACCTTGCAGTTGTTCCTTATTGTCTGGTATCAGTTTTTTATTTCTCTGCCTAGATTCTCCTCTTTCTAACATTGATTTCTCTAGGGAAATTAGTTCCCTGTCCCTAGTACACAGATGAGTACTGTACTATGTCTACATATATATTCCTTGTGAGATATATATGTATATATATACACATATATCCATTTTGAGAATCTGGTTTCCTTTCTGCTGTCATGTGAGTTTTTTCTTTGAAAACATGCCTAGAACCCAACTCTTCTTTTTATCAGTGCCTCTTGAATGTCTCTTCCTTTCTTTGTATGCAGCCATCAGTTTAGTCCTGCCTGTTACTCTTAAATTTAGTTGCTTTCCAGTTTCTCTCATGTAGGCTTTTCTATAGGCTACTGCCAAGCTAATCTTCCTCAGGCATCCTCACAAAGGGCTTACAAGATTTTCCATTTGTATTCAGCACTTAGAGAAGTACTTGTGACTTATGATTAGAGCCATCTCTGAGTATTCAACCAAAGAGCTCACTTCTTGCTACTACTCTAAGCCCTCAATTCCAACCATTTCTGTTTTTCCACTGACTCCTGATTTTTTTTTCTTTTTCTTTTTCCCTTTTAACTACATACTTAATTTTGTCCCTTTTGAGAGTATGAGGTGAGAAGTTCTCAGTTCTGGCTTCATGTACTGGTTTAGTTCCTGAATTCTTTATTTCCCCGAACTGTAGAGCACTTAGGGCTACAGTTTGGTTGTTTATTTCTACCATCTTGTGCTGTTATTTACCTGTAATTGTGAATGTGTTATAGGTCCCCAGAGGGCAAAGGTATGTCTTTTCTTTCCTTTATGCTTTCAGAACCTAGCACTGTGTTTTATATTCTGTTCCATTTACATGCTTGTTGATTAAATGAATTTCATTTGACTGAACATTCTTTGGTATTTATACTGTTTTACATGAGTACAGTTTATGCAATATTAATTGACCATTCTGTGTATATAATAATAGGAAAATTGTGTAATGTGACAAAAGAGCAGTTGGTTATTAGATTTGATTATTAGTCCCAACTTCACCTCCAGTTATGCAGAAAATCTAAATGGTACCCACATTTCCTAATTCATGAGCTCTTGAAGACCAAATGAGAGTTGTTTTGGAGTTTGAGATTGCAATTTTGTATTGACAGTAATAGGTAGGGCTGATGTTCAAGCAGCAATTGCCACCGGGTCACATGTGTTTTGATTGATCAGACATCCTTTCTGATTGGTTGGTACCATTTTGGAACCAGTTGTTAAATATTTTTAATATCACCCCTACAGAAAGGCATCAACAGTCAAAGAGAAAAATGATTAATGTAGGCTGATGTGATTGGGGGAGGCTTCCTGGACACTTAAGGACTTAAATTGACTTTGAAGGGTAGCTAGAATTCTAGTGGGCAGAGAGGGAGATTTGATGAGTGGTAAGCTGTCCTGAGGCCTACTCCAGGGCAGAACCAAAAGTTTTATTGACTGGCTGGCAAGTTCCTCTTTAGAGTTGAGTTCCTTATTCTATACTGTAGGGTTTGGATGTATTAACCACTATTTCTTTCCCCCAGTTCTGAAAACTCTGTAATCTGTGACTGGAAACAAAATAAAAAGGTAATCTAAGTGGGATGAATAAGGGAAAATAATACTATGGGCCACCAACTAGGGGTGAGCATTCAATTGGTGAAGATTCTAAGTCACTTCAGTTTATAAGGGAAGAAAATAACATCAGAGGTTAGGTGAATTTCTCAGGGTCAGGCAGAACTAAGACAAGAATTTAGATTATCTCATTCCTAATCTGTGCTCTTTAAGGTATGAAGGATTTGGAAGGGGGAGGGCAGGATTAATGGAGTGATTTACCTAAGTGAAGTTATCTTGAATTTCACAGAACTTATGAAAAGTGACTTCTGATGGACTGTGGGCGGGGAGGGGTGGTGGTGGTGGTGGTAGTTAAAAAGTCCTCAAGAGGAGGTCAATATCTTTTTTATATTGATGATAAAAAGACCTGGTGTAGAGTTTATTGACTGAGAAGAGTAGGCTTTAGTAGTTTAAAAGATGGTGAAACTGGGGTTTAATTAAAATGGTTGTAATTGCAGTTACATGGTCTAGGTTTAGAATTTTAGATGACCTCCTCTGTTGTTGAAATTAAATAGGAAACTGACATGAACAAAGTAATGGGGAGGGAGATAAATCTGTTACTCTGTGAAGGGCTGCTTATGTGTAGATCTTTGCTGAAAGGTTCTTTTAGGCCTGTTGAAACAGTTTATCTGAACCTCCTCACCATTCAGGTAGTATCTTTGTAGTGTATCAGATATGTTCATTTCTAATGACATGGGTTTTGAAAATGCCATTATTTTATGGATGGCTCTTTTGATGTGAGAACATGTTTCTTCAAACCACAGAGCCCTCTGCACATGTCAACAAACTGTCTGTCTTTTGCTGTTCTTTCTTGGTTGTGGCTTACATAATGCAAGTTCTCTGAACAGATGGACTGTGGTTTATTATCATGTGATTGGGTCACATCTTTGCTTCCTGCTTCTGGAATTGAGCAGATGCTGGCATGTTTCTCAGTGATTTTCATGCTTTGTCCCATAGAACTGGCTTGAGAAAACTTTCTTAAAAATTATGGTTTATCTTGACTGAGCCTAGCTCCAATACTTAAAGTAATTAATGCCTTTCTTAACTGAGTTTTCTCAATATCAAATCCAAACATTATTCATAAACATTAAGTTTGTTGCTACTTTGAAATAGATCCAGTTTTAGCTGTACAGTTTTGGCTCAGATAATGCAGATAGGTTTCTTATGGTTACCTTTTTTGATATGGACTTATGATTGGTTGATTTGTAGGGATTTTGCCTTAAGACCATCACTTTCAAAAACATTATGAAGAGTAAGAATAGAGTAAGTCTGGATTCAGTTTGTATGGGTCCAATTTTATAGATCAGCTCTGGCCTTTTGTAAAACTGCTCTGTTGTTTTGGCATTCCAAGAGAATACACATTAAAAGAATGATTCCTAACTTTAAAAAAAAAAAATATATGACTTGCAGGGGATATAGGTTGCTTTGACATTTCTTGAAGGTTCAGTGGTCCATGTACCATTTTATCAGTCTGGAAAGAACATATAAGAATGTGCCAGGGGAGCTTGGGTGGCTCAGTGGGTTAAACCTCGACTCTTGGTTTGGGTTCACTCAGGTCATGATGTCCTGGTTGTGAGATGGAGCCAGGAGCACCATGTAGGGCTCCATGCTCAGTGCAGAGTCTGCTTGGGATTCTCTCTCCCTCCCTATCTGCACTCGCCCTGCTTCATGCTCTCGCTTCCTCTCAAATAAATAAATCTTAAAAAAAAAAAAGTGGCAGGATTCTATCTGCCTATGTCATTTAATTCTCATAGCCAACCCTGGGTGATAATTGTATAATAGCACAAAATCTTCTTACTTATGTACCAGGTAATTTCCAAGAGAATTTTTATTTTTCATTTATTTGTTTATTTGTTTGTTTGTTTTGTTTATTTATTTGACACAGAGAGAGAGAGAGAAAAAGAGATCATAAGAAGGCAGAGAAGCAGGCAGAGGGGGTGGGGGAAGCAGATGCCCTGCTGAGCAGAGAGCCGGACGCGGGACTTGATTCCAGGACCCTGAGACCATGCATGACCTGAGCCGAAGGCAGGGGCTTAACCCATTGAACCACCCAGGCGCCCCTTCCAAAAGGATTTTTAAAAGATGTATTTATTTTAGAGAGAGAGAGAGAGAGAGAGAGAGCATGTGAGAGAGCACAAGCAGGAGGGGGAGAGGGAGAGAATCCTAAGCTGACTCCTCACTAAGTGCGGAGCCCATCATGGGGCTCCATCTCATGACCTGGGTGGAAATCACAACCTGAACCAAAACTCAGAGTCAGTTCTCAGCTGACTGCATCACCCAGGTGCCCATTCCAAAAGATTTTTCTAACGTCCGTTTGTTACTAAGTCCAGGTGACCAGTGCTCAAGAGGTAACTGTAGGTTTGATGACATTGGTTCCAACCAAAGATTCTTTTCAGCTCTCTTAGATGTTATCCAAAGATATTAATATTCTTTCATCTTTTAATCATAAATATATATATATTTAAAAAGATACTGCTTCAGATAGAATAGAGGTCTGTAGACTAACAATAGTCTAACCACCGAGGTTCAGATGATTGTGCATAACCATTAACTCCATCTGCTTGGGTAGGCAGAATGAACAGGATTTTTGCTCAGATCGGAACTTAGTTTGTATCTATGAAAGTTTGTCAAAATAAGAGGTTCTGAGTTTCCATTTTGCAGACCAGGAAACTGAGGTCATGATGTTAATAAATGGTGGAACCTGCGCTTGAGCATTTTGGATGGTGTACTCTTTCCTGTATATCATGTTGCTTCCATAGACAGTAAAGTCTTTGTTTTGGCACTTGATCAGGAAGGGTTCCTCTTTTTTTTAACCATGGGCCTTTGCTTTGGCTTGTCTTGACTATAGTTTGCCTCTCCACAACTCCAAGTTACTCAGAGGCTTGTGGTCTTAGAATTATAGTTTTAGGTAATTTGAATCTCTCTGATGAGTCTAATGATAGTTCATCACTCATTAGTTGTATTGATTTATGTATTTTCATAGCAAACTCTTTGCTTTTCAGAGTAACATGAGCACAGACCTGAAAGTATCTGAAAATCTGAATTGAGAAAAGAAAGCTGTCACTGTCCACCATGAACACTTTGGCTTGTTCTACCCGTCCATGCTTTTTTTTAATATGACAAAACCATTTTTTAATCATTCTGTCTTTTTCAGTAGTTTATCAAAGCTAATAAAAGTTTGTGTGTTTTTTTTAAAGCAGATATTTATTTATTTGAGAGAGAGCAAGCGAGATGGTGCACAAGTGGCAGGGACGGGCAGAGGGATAGAGAGAGAGAGTGAGAGAGAAGCAGACTCCCCACTGAGCAGGGAGCCCCATGCTCCATCTCCATCCCAGGACCTCAGGATTATGACCAGAGCTGAAGGCACATACTAAACCAACTGAACCACCCAGGTGCACCCTGCTAATAAAAGTGTTTTTAGGGGCGCCTGGATGGCTCAGTTGATTAAGCATCTGCCTTCAGCTCAGGTTATGACCCTGGAGTCCCAGATAGAGTCCGATATTGGATTCCCTGCTTGGTGGAGAACCTGCTTCTCATGGCACATGCTCTCTCTCTCTCCTTCTCTCTTTCTCAAATAAGTAAATAAAATCTTTGAAAAAACATATTTTTAAGTTGGCAAAGAGCTTCAGCTTTGTAGAAGAAATAGCTCATTCAATCTTAACGAATATTTAGTAGAGACCAACACAATGGGAAATATAGAAAGAGGTGAACTTGCTTTCAAGAAATAAGGTGGTTGGGAAATATGATAATTACAGATTCAATAATAGCAACCACAGGCACTGCTTTATAGAAGTGGTAGGAATTGATCTCCTGCCTTGTGGGATGGGTAAAGTTAGAGTGGATGAGGCATTAGGAATGGAGTAGAAGGGTGGTCAAATTTCTTTGACATTTCAAAGAAATCATAGGAGCTGGTAGTGGGGCCTTTGTTTGCATGGCTGTCACTTTGCCTCCATGCTCTTCCCTATGTACCTGCACAGCCTCCTCCCTCACCTCTTGCACATCTTTGCTCAGATGTTAACCTTTTTCTCAATGAGACTTACCCTTACCACCCTTTAAAAAATTGCTGTTATCCGATTCTGCCTTTCTTTTTTTTGGTAAATTTACTACCTCCTGAAATCCTTTATTTACTTACTCATATTTACTTATTTACTATGTCTGTTCTCTCCTTCTTCCTACTAGAATATAAGCTCTGTGATAATGGATATTTTTGTCTTGTTCCCCAGTGTAAAGGACATAGACAGTATGTGGTGTGTTATAGGCTCTCCGTAAGTATTTGTTAAATGGCAGTCGATCTTAGTTGTAGAAAGCTGAAGTACGAAAATTAAGGACTACATGAAATCAAAAAAGAATGACCAGGATTTTTACACCCGCATAATGCCTAACTATGCCTAGCAATGCCTAGTAATGAAATAGCTGAAAGATTGAGGGGAAATGAAATCTGATTTGAACATGTTGAGTTTGAGGTAAAGGTAGCATCATCAATTGGAGTAGGCAGCAAGATGTAAGACTAGAACATGGCTGGTAATGGGAGGGAATCTTAGGCAAAGAAGCAATTACCAACATTTACCTTCCACCTCATTCTCTCTCTTGCTCTCTTTTAATTCCGGTGCCCTAAAAAAGCCACCTTAAGTGAAGTATTTATTTTGACCCTGAACCCCTAGCTTAGATCTGGAGCTTTGCACTGTTCGCTGAGATACCCTTCTCTCCTGGATTGCAGATCTGTGCTTTGTTCCCTTTACCCCCTCCAGTGCCAAAGAAGTATGTACTCAGAATTATTTGTGATCTTTTGATTGTACTGACATTAGCCTTCATGCTCTCTTTGACTTCTTGGAAATCTGCTCTGGTTCCTGGATGAGGTAGAAAAGAGGCCAACATACAGGCTCTCAACCTCCCTAGCATTCATAGCTTTGAGATGAGCACTATTTTGTAACTTTCTTATGTGGGAAAAATTTATTCACTGATCAGCTTGTGTACTCTGGCTGTTTTCCAGAAAAGGATTTAGGAAACTTGAAATAAAAACATATGCAGTAAGACCAGAACTAATGATCAGAAAGATAAGAGCCAATAAATAAAAGGGGAAAAGAAAGAACAATTATCCATAACTTTTAGCTGAGGAAAGCTTTTGTAGCTGAACACAATAGTTAGCTCTGAGTTTTCAAGCAGTGAGAGCAATAAGGGAACCTGATAATTTGCATTTTGTTGCCTATTATTGAGCATTTATGGGAGACTGCCACTTTCCTTAATAATGAGGAACCCCAGGCACAAAGATGCAACACAGGGAGAACCTCTAAGTGGTAAGAGGTTGCTGGACCTCAGCCCTGATTCTCTTTCTCAGAGAATCTCTTCAACATGTATTGAGGAGCATGCTACCATTTTACTTCTTCATACTAAGTCTGTGATCCAAGTATAGACGCACTAGTCTTACCCTAATGCCAGTGGAACAGCTGAGGTAAGACTGTAGCGTTTAAATCAAGCTTTGCTAAAAGCTGGAGGTTAATGAATAGAGAAAGCAACATGAAACTGCTCAGGCTGGCTTACAAAGACTTTTTCCTCATGTCCTTATCTTTTGGCCTGTCTCCATCATCTGAGTGCTGCCACCAGAAGTGAATAGAGCTAGGCATTTATCTTTCTTCAAACAGGGCCAAAACAGCAAGGTCCAGAGAGTATCTTTGCTTTGGTTTTCTTTTTGAAGAGCTGCCTCCTTTCTGGGTGATGGATGTTGGGAACGATGACTTCCTTTTGGAGAGACCACACTTAACTCGGAGAGTGTGGCCCTACACATGTAGGTTGCATAGTAACCCCAATATCCATGTTAAAGATACCCACGGATGTTACCATGAAGGCTATTCTTTGATTGGAGACATGCCGAGTTCAATGGGAAAAATAAGTTTCTTCGTATTCATGAACATCATCTATTATAGAAGTCTTTGTATGGGGCATGGGAAATTAAGTGAAAAGTTTGGGTTTATCACTCTCCATGACTTGAGTAGATTCAGTTTCCTTTCTTATCCTGCAGTTCCAGGGTTTCGTTCTCATCAACAGGGCTGAGCCTCCTTATTTTTGTTCATTTGCTTTAGGATAACCATTCCATCCAGATTTCCTAGGTGTGAACCTCACTGATTACATAATAGTGCGTATTTATAGTTCTAGGACACCTTGTGCGGGCATCCTGTTACATTTCTACAATATAAGATCTTAAATATGCATCGAAATACAAATAGCTCTCATGGAAAAAAGCAAAAACAAATGGCTTTTTCTTTTAGAAGTGAGAACTGATAAATATATTTGACAGTAATGAACATGGAGATAGTTAAGCCTGAAGAAGAATGTAGAGATAGAAAGTCACTAATTATGGCTTTTCATTTGTACAAACACGACAATATATGTATGGTCTTTGTTGGTTTTTTTCCTTGATGTATTCATTCCCAAATCAAACCATAATGTGCTCTAATTGAGTCTCTTTGTTTAGCACATGGCTGTTGATTTGAGTACTTTCTGCAATTGAAAAACTGACATTTTAATTTTGTTATTCAGTGTGCAACAGATTTAAATAAAAACACCAAGATTGTGTATTGTAGATTTTCTTCAACAATAATTATATGTAATTATTTTACCAAAATAAACAAGTTAAAGTAGTTTTAGCTGTTTTATCTCATTTCACATTTGGGAAAAAATTACAAACCAGGGACTAGAGGTTGCTTGTTTTTCTCAGTGAGCATAGATAATTTCTGTTTGCTGGTTCCAACTAGTTCATCAAAGCAGTACAAAACTGATGCTAATAAAAAGTACTGAAAATGTGAAGGGGAAGTACAACTGGAAATAGGTCAGACTGGCTACATGCTACTAAAAACAGTTGGTAGTTTTCATGTGGTATCTCAAAAATTTTAAAGGACCTGTGAAGAGTAAATAAAATGATAGCATACCTCCTGCTACATAGAAAACAAAGTAAATGGCAGTTATTGAGGAAACTATTTTTTCATAGAAACAAAATTTTTAGGCTAGAAAGGATCATAACTAAGGGGATCATGATTATCATTTTGTCTCACTTTATTTTACAGATGAGGAAACTGGGGCTTAGAAGGTATGTGGTATTTCAGGATAATCAGGGTAATTTCAGGATAATAATTAAGCTAATGACTAAACAGGAATCCAGCGTCTTCCTCAGTTAGAACCTCACTTAGCATCCCTTTTCATCATGACCCAAGTCTCCATTAGGGAGAATGATTTTTTTAATTACCTAAATTTGTGGAAGATCTTTTTAAATGCTATCAAATCAGACCCTCAACAGTTGGATACATAGATGGATAAATAATGATGAAATCTATATAACAAGATAGTAACAACTGTAGAATTTAGGTTGTGAGTATATAGTTGTTCGCAGTTGTCAGTTTTTCTGAATATTTTGAAAATCTTCATAATAAAAAGTTGCTGGAGCTTAATTTAAATAAATCTGTAGGGGTGCCTGGGTGGCTCAGTGGGTTAAGCCGCTGCCTTCGGCTCAGGTCATGATCTCAGGGTCCTGGGATCGAGTCCCGCATTGGGCTCTCTGCTCAGCAGGGAGTCTGCTTCCCTTCCTCTCTCTCTGCTTGCCTCTCTGCCTACTTGTGATCTCTCTCTGTCAAATAAATAAATAAAATCTTTAAAAGAAATTTTAAATAAATCTGTAGTATCTCCTTATCATCCCAGATGTGTTTCTGTCATTGATCTTTCTAAATATAGACAAACCAGCAGTACTTGCTTTAGCCAAAGGAAATAAAACAATCAGGATCCAGTGCCTCTGGTATACACATTCTAGGCCATTTCTTTGACATTCTTCAAGGATTGATTGGGAACCACAGTTCTGTCATGATGTTTTCTTTTCCTTTTCTTTCTTTTCTCTCTCCTGGTTTTTTTTTTTTTTTTTTTTAATTATAAAGGGTATTTGTATATTGCAAATTTGAAATTACCTAATCACCAACAAACAAACCAATTAACATAGTCATCACTGTAGATCACTTTCCTATGAACAAATGCTCTAATTTATTTTCTTTCTATTGTTTTGCTTTCATCATTCCCATGGTAAATTTTAACTTTTGTTCTCTTCCTTATTTATAATGCATTCATAAGCTTGGGTCTCTCTCCCTTCATGTAGTCTTTTTTTCCAAGATCACAGTCATTTCTTCCACTTTATTCTTTAAAAACCAAAAAATAAAAAACATGGCCACGTATTCTTTTAACTAAACTTTTTTTAAGTTTTGTTAGATCTAGCCTTCCCTTGCCTTATGATGGGAAAATGAGAAGGAGGGAGGAGTTTCAATAAATATGAATTTAGGAGTCAGGCAGAAACTGTGGGGGATGGTCTTCAGGGAGCAACAGACTCAGAATTAGCTGGGCATTGCAAACAGATGGTATATCCTAAGAAAATAGCTGTTCTAAGCAATTGGGTGCTTGCATCTAATTTAGCTTAGAGATCCTGGAACTGGAGAAAAAATCTCATGGAGCAAATGAGTACAATCACCTGTGAAACATAATAAACCATAGCTGGGGCCCAGTAATTACTGACTTCTGTATAGATGTCATCAATTCTATACATATGCTACATAATTCTGTACAGCATAATTCAATGTTGTTATCTTCAGTTCTCCAAAGGCTAATAACATCAAGCCCTGGCAGACCCTTAAATCTTTTAATAACCAACCCCCTACTAGAGGTCTTCAGTAACCAAAATGCTAGGTAGCATCAATGCTAACAGCAATTTGAAACCTATATTCACAGTGCAAAGCCCCTGGATATTTGTTTCCTGTTGTCTGAAAACTTTCCTTGGTTGGTTCTTCTGAAAGGAGCTCAAAGAGCACTAGATGCTCACATCTTGATGCCCCCAAAGAAGTCATGGATTTAATGGTGAGAAATATTATAAAATACTATAGAAACATGAGTATTGTAAAAGTATAAAAGTCCCACCATTTTAGCTGGCCTTTTTGTCCTTGCTTGGTTTAATTTAGCCATATTCCTCTAGGAGACTGCAACCAGAATTGAACAACTTGCTTTGATATTTTGTTTGACAAGCAAGATGAAAATTTCATACTAGGGAAGTCAAGAAATTAAAACTTGAGTAACTGTATTTGTGGTTCATCAGGTTCCTGAAATTTCCAGCAGTGTCTCTACCATCCCTCTTTTAGCTAAATTCAGTAAGTTTTTGTTCTGAAAATGTATGGGAATGACATAAAGCTAAATACTAAGAGACTCAAGTATAGAAAGTGTGATTCCTTCTGTGGAGCAGGAATAGGAAGGGCTGGATGTTGGGGGGCTGAAATCTTCTTTTGTTGTGTGTGTAACAGTCTTGTAGAACCATTTGACACCTTAAACTCTATACATACATAACTTTAACAAAAATAAAACCCAAGTTAAAAAAATAAGTGGTGGATGTGTGGCAGTTATAAGTCTATGAATGCTTAATAAAAATGAGGAGTTGAATTTCTCTGTTGAAAAGTCAAATTCTCAGGTTGGATTAATATGTACACGGAGGGCTTCAAACTTAGCTATTTTTTTTTTTTTCAAAAGACACCTAAAGTGACATGAAAAAGTTGAAAATAGTAGAATAGAAAAAAGCAAATCTGACCCCAAAAGATTAAATACAGTAGGATTAATACATGACAAAATTCAAGCAATAAAAGCATTAAAGGGAAGAAAGAGGTGTATTTTATATTGATGAAGTACTGTCTCTCAAGACATGTCATGAATCTTTATGCAACTAATAATGTCAAAATATATAAGGCCAGAACTGTTAAAAATACAATAAGAAATTGATAAATTCACTATAGATGAAGAAAAGAATATTTGAATAACAATAATAAAGATATAATACATTCCAGTTTTTGATCATGAACAGTATTCTTTTAAAATACTTCTTGAGGGCGCCTGGGTGGCTCAGTGGGTTAAGCCGCTGCCTTTGGCTCAGGTCATGATCTCAGGGTCCTGGGATCGAGTCCCGCATCGGGCTCTCTGCTCAGCAGGGAGCCTGCTTCCTCCTCTCTCTCTCTCTCTCTCTCTCTCTGCCTCTCTGCCTACTTGTGATCTCTCTCTGTCAAATAAATAAATAAAATCTTTAAAAAAAAAAAAATACTTCTTGAGTTTTTCCAGAAATTGATGATAAGAAGGTCTACAAAGAATACCCAAAGTAGAAATTCATAACAACTAAAAGAAAAAGTTAAAATAAATAATACATTCATTTATTAAAAATTTACAGATCACTTTGCAGAATATTGATATCTTATAGTATTGAATCTTCCAGTGAGGAGACTGGCATGTTCCTCCATTTACAAATAAATAGATTTTATTTTATATCCTTCATAATTTATGTCAAATAAGCAATGCTTTGAAGCATTCCCTTTAGAGGTCAGGTCTTATGTATTGTTAGATTTATTCCTAGATATTTGATTTTGGATGCTTTTGTAAATGATATATTTTTGAATTTTTGTTTTCTTTTTTTTTCTAAGATTTTTGTTTATTTATTTGTCAGAGAAAGAGAGAGAGAGAGAGAGAGTAAGCACAAGCAGGGGATAGTGGCAGGCAGAGGGAGGAGCAGGCTCCCTGCTTCTCATGTGGAGCCCCACGTGGGATTTGATCCCAGGACCCTGGGGTCACAGCCTGAGCCAAAGACAGGTGCTTAACTGATTGAGCCACTGAGGCATCCCTAATTTTTGTTTTCTATTTATTGCTTGTTTAAGAAAAGCACTTTGTTTAAGAAATTGGCTTTCTTTATATAGTGACTTTTGTCTTTTATCATGAATAGGTGCTGAATTTTGATTTTTTTTGTTTTGTTTTTAGTTTTGTTTATGTCACGATTATATGATCCATTTACATTTTTCTAAACTACTTAACTCTCTTATTCCGAATCTATATACAAATCTTTGTACAACATGTTCCTGGGAACACTTTTTCCTTTCTTCTTTAGCCTTCTATAAGGCTCAGGGGAGGCACCATCTTTGAGACAAGTCTCCCTTCTCTCTGCTCTTTCAGCCCCTTGTGTGCGCTACCCTCCATCTGTAGCGTATCGGCTCTTCTTCACCTTACGTTGTGAGCTCTTCAAGAGCAGGAATCTCATGGTAGGTATCTCTCCCCTCCTAAAGGTCTTTTTTTTGTTCCTATACAGGTTGTATACACTGTTCTTTCCTGGTAAAAGATGTTTAGGCCTTACTCTGTGCTTCTAAAATAGTGAACTGCGTAGTGCCACCAGCTCTTTTTTTCAGCTGTGCCTCTAGGAGGCCTTTTGCTGTTTGCAGGCTCAGGTGTGACTCTTGACTCTGCTCTTCCTTTAATTCAAAGGCAGCTGGTGGGTGGTTACCACTTCCTTCTCTTACCACAGTTCTGTTTCAACTTTATTTTACCCCAGAATGATTTGCCACTTTGATTTAGGTTCATCATTGTACCTCAGTACCTATGCAACCAAGTTACATCACCTATAGCCACTCTTGCTCTCCAGAGGAAGGCTTGAGTCCTTCATCTTGTCCTACTTGGGGGAAATCACCATAGATTTTTCTAACAATCCTTTTTTTCCCTGTGCCTTTAGAATATATCTAGATTATGTAGATGTAACTATTTGGGCACTTCTGTTTCCTCATCTGTAAAACAGGAGGTTAAGATCAGGTAATTATCAGGTTTTTCTTTGCATGAACATTTTATGAGTTATTTTTTTCCCCCCAAAATTAGCTCCACCCCCACGATAGAGCCCAACAGGGAGCTTGAACTCACTACCCCAAGATCGAGACCTGGGCTGAGAGCAAGAGTCAGACACTTAACCGACTCAACCATGCAGGTACGCCTAGTTATGATGATTAGTTAGGGATATGTGCACACTGGCTGTGTTCCAACACTTGTTAGTTCGGGTTGGAACTGAAAATAAACTTTCTTGTAGGTACATCTCATGCTACTACAGTGAAGTTCTTGGACCTAACCCTGTTCAAACAATCGTATTGCTGGAAAAACTCTGTGGGTATCTGTGAGTGCAGAGATACAGAGATAGCTCTGGGGACTGTTCACTGCTTTATGTGCATACTGTTTACATTAGATATTGTGTGTCAGTGTTGTCTTTTCTACAGTTGTGTAGGGTTTTCTCTGATTTTCTGTCCAGCATATATAACAGGAGCTGGCACATGATAGGTGCTATTAAATGCCTGTTGGATGAGTGCATAAATGAATTGACGAGCATTTTATCTGCCAGGTACTATGCTAAGTATTCTTATATCTGTATATATTATCTCAGTCCACATCTTCTGAAATTGCTATTGTTACAAATTTAGAAAAAGGCTTAAAAAAGTTAAGCAGTTTCCCCAAGATTACTTAGAGGCTGTCTGGCAAAAATAGGATTTGAACTTAAGTCTTTTTGTCTCTGAATTCCATTATGTTAACTACCATACTTTTGTAATACCCACTAGTCAACATAAAAATATAATGAAAGGGGCGCCTGGGTAGCTCAGTGGGTTAAAGCCTCTGCCTTCGGCTCAGGTCATGATCCCAGGGTCCTGGGATCGAGCCCGGCATCGGGCTCTCTGCTCCGCGGAGAGCCTGCTTCCTCCTCTCTCTTCCTGCCTGCCTCTCTGCCTACTTGTGATCTGTCTGTCAAATAAATAAATAAAATCTTTAAAAAATAATAATGAGAAACTATAAAAGTGTGTTTAGATTGGGAAAAATAAGATATTCAATTATTGTTTTAGCATTAATAATCATAAATAAAAGTTTCTCCATTTCTTTTTAGGGGCTAGGGTAAGGCACAGTGCATACATCTGTTACATATACCAACATACCCCCCAACTCGTTGACGTGGGAAAAAAAAAGATGACCACTCGATAGTGATGAAATTGTAATCCCATTATATATAGTTTTAGTAGTTGACCATTTTCCTGTCCTTAGAAATGCTTCTGAAATATCAGCTTTAATGTCTATATAGTCTCCCATTTATGATTTTATCATAATTTATTTTGTCACTGCCATATTGTCATTCATACAGGGTGTTTTCAACCATAAAATACTGTAACAACCATCTGTGTGCTTATGTCTTTGCTCTTATCTCCTGTTATTCCTTTAGACTAAATTCTAAGAAGTAGCATTCCTGAATTAAAAAGAACTAGGCTTTACAGTCTCTTACTTGGCAACTTGTTTTCCAGAAAGAATTTAAAGTTTTGAAATCAGCATGAAGTATCCATGCTCCATAGAGTAAATATCCTGAGTTGGAGTTTTGAAGATAGTATAGGGAAAAGGGATGGGAGCGGAAAGACATTTTTAATTTTTTTGTAACTTTGAATAGATCTAATATACTCACATTTTTTCTAAATTCAAAAGGTACAAATGAGTGTGTAGTGAAAAGTCTCCTCCCACCCCTATCTTCTGGGTATCCAGTTCCCTTCCTTGGAAGCCAGTGTTTTTCTTTTTTCCCAGAGAAATACTTTATAGATCTGTGTGTGTGCATTTTCCCTTCTTCCTTTGCTTTTTAGCACAGATGTTACTGTATCAAATACACACTTCTGCACTAGGCAGATTTTTACTTAATACATCTTAGGGGTCAGTCCACATTAATACATTATTACATATATAATACATATATACATATATAACACATATATGATACATTAATACATAGAAAACATTTTTTTGATATTACACGCTTCCATTTTATAGTGGTACCATTATGTTATTTTACCGGTTCTATTGATACGTGCATAGGCAAGATTAGAAAAAATCTAGTATAAACTCTTAGGAAATTAATAACCACGTACTTAAGGCATATTAACACATGTAAAGTATATCTATAAGCTACATTCCTTCTGGGTCACAGGTTATGTTCATTTGTCATTTTGAAAGTGTCAGGTTGCCTTCCATTTATATGGAGGAATAGGTTATTCTGGATAATGGGATATTTTTTATCACTTGGGCACCAGGGAGGTACCTAAGTGGGAGTTTCGGATAGTTGAAAGAGCATTGAGAGATGGGAAAAGGACTTCAAAAATGAAGATAGTAAAGGATAAAAGAGAAAGTTTGCTTGCCATTTTATTGAGGACCTTGGTGGTAGTGGCCACCCACATACTAAAGAGACACTCCTGAATGTTTATTCAAGAAACATACTGGATCCCTTCCTGTGTGCCAGGGTCTAGTAATGCAGAGATGCATAAAGTACTCATAAAATACTAACCCAGGCCCTGACCCAAAGAAGTTCACAGTTTAATGACGAGATGAACAAACAATATAAAATGAGATGTGCTGCCATAATTGCCGTACCTTGAAGATGTGAACTTAAGTCAATTGGTCAAAAAATGAAAACATGAATGTTTAATATTTGATATAACTTGTAAAATAATAGAATCTTACTTTTAAAGAAATGTAGAAGTGACTTTGGGTGGCTCAGTCAGTTAAGTGTTGGAATTTTGATCTCAGCTCAGGTGTTGATGTAGGGTCCTGAGTTCAAGCCCCAAATTGGACTCCATGGTGGGCCTCACACTGGACCTGGAGTCTACTTTAAAAAAAAAAAAAAAGAATTATAACGTTTTAGATTAACCTTTTACTTAGTGCAGGAGATCCCTACTTCACAAATTCTGACTACTGGTTATTAAGCCTCTGCTTAAGTATCTCTAATGACAGAGAAGTCATTATCTTCTGTGGGGCAGTCAATTCATTATAGGGAGGAGCTGTAGTTCGGAAATGATTTTTATGAAACAAAATTTACCACATCCTGACCTCATGATTTGATTTATTATTGGAGTAAGGTGAATGACACTACATCTATAAAATGAGGTGGTTGTCTCCACAGATCCAAAGTTTCAGATTGAACTTTGTTGAATTCATTCTTTGATTTTTTGACTCATATTTACACGGCAGATTGATGTTCAAGTAACATGTACTGATTACTTATTATTTGGACATTTGTGGAATTTTGTGTCCAATTCTCCCTCTGTTTCCCCCATCACCATGGCTACAGTTAATAGTAAATGCTGTTGACTCTTTTCAAATCTGTTGTTAAACAGATTCCCCAAATCTGCTAAGCAAATCTTTATTCTATACTTGTGCAGTTTATTTTATTTTGAGACTAAATGAAAGCCTTTATATTAATTGCCCCTATTAAATCTCATCTTGCCATTTAGGCAGCCTGTTCTTAGTGTGGGTTTCTCTGATATCAGTTAACATAATATCAACTAATTCCATGGAGCTCAGGAGATCAGCAAATGGAGGTATTGTGGAGAAGCAAGTGATTGAGAATTTAAGTGGGTCCCTAGTCTTGCAAGTTGGAGTTGTATGTGAATCAAAAATGATGTTTCTTAAGTGTTTGGACTTTCTGGAGAAATGTCTGGATAAATCATATTTTTGTTTTGAAGCCCTAAATTTGAAACTGCAGTGTTAGCTGAACTAGACTAGAGAATTCACTTTAATGTTGTATGGTACTTGTTTTTTGTATTTTGTATTTTTGTATTTTGTATTTTGTACTTGTATTTTGACAAGCTGACTTTGACATTACTGCTGCCAGGTGATCTAAAGGGGTAGAGGTGAGAAGAACTGAGTTCTTTTCAGTTGAGTTCTTTGAAGATCAAAACTCAGTTGATGGTCAGGGTTTTAGTCTTATTCACAGAGATTTGCAGCATATTCAAAAGAGGAAGAGAGCATATATATGCTTTCCCCAGAGGTGGAACTGGAAGAGGAAGAGGACAAATCCCTCAAGAGAGGGCATGGCTTTGGGAGTAGTGGGGAGGGGAAGGCCGAAGAGCTGGAGTACAGACATAGACTAGCCTGTAATAGGGTAGCCATTAGTACCTGAAAGGATTTGTTACAACTTCTAACTTTGCTTTTGCTTTCATCTTTGATAGCAGTTGTGTGAGCTTCTGTGTTTCTTTTTTTTTCTCAGTGTTCCAAGATTCATTTTTTTAATGAACACCCAGTGCTCCATGCAATAAGTGCCCTCCTTAATACCCACCACCAGGTTCACCCATCTCCCATGCCCTCCCTTCTAAAACCCTGTTTGTTTCTCACAGTCCACAGTCTCTCATGCTTCATCTCCCCCACTGATTTATTCCACTTCACTTTTACTTTCCTTCTCCTAATGTCCTCCATGTTATACCTTATGCTCCACAAGTAAGTGAAACCATATAATTGACTTTCTCTGTTTGACTTATTTCATGCAGCATAATCTCCTCCAGTCACATCTATGTTGATACAAAAGTTTGGGACTCATCCTTTCTGATGGTTGTGTAATATTCCATGGTATATATGGACCATATCTTCTTTATCCATTCGTCTGTTGAAGGGCATCTCGCCTCTTTCCACAGTTTGGTGATTGTGGCCATTGCTGCTATGAACATTGGGTTACAGATGGCCCTTCTTTTCACTGCATCTGTATCTTTGGGGTAAATACCCAGTAGTGTAATTGCAAGGTCATAGGGTAGCTCTATTTTTAATTTTTTGAGGAATCTCCACACTGCTTTCCAGAGTGGCTGCACCAACTTGCATTCCCACCAACAGTGTAAGAGGGTTCCCCTTTCTCCATATCCTCTCCAACTCTTGTTGTTTACTGTCCTGTTAATTTTGACCATTCTAACTGGTATAAAGGTGGTATCTCAATGTGATTTTGATTGGGATTTCCCTGATGGCTAATGATGATATGAACAGTTTTTCGTGTGTCTGACCAGATGGGATTTATCCCTGGGATGCAAGGGTGGTTCAGCATTCACAAATCAATCAATGTGATAGAACAAATCAATAAGAGAAGAGAGAAGAAACACATGGTCCTCTCAATTGATGCAGAAAAAGCATTTGACAAAATACAGCATCCATTCCTGATTAAAACTCTTCAAAATATCGGGATAGAGGGAACATTCCTCAACTTCGTAAAATCTATCTATGAAAAACCAGCAGTAAATATCATTCTCAATGGGGAAAAGCTGACAGCCTTCCCATTGAGATCAGGAACACGACGAGGATGCCCACTCTCACCACTGTTGTCCAACATAGTACTAGAAGTCCTAGCAACAGCAATCAGACAACAAAAAGAAATAAAAGGTATTCCAATTGGCAAAGAAGAAGTCAAACTCTCTTTCTTTGTAGATGACATGATACTTTATGTGGAAAACCCAAAAGACTCCACCCCCAAACTACTAGAACTCATACAGCAATTCAGTAATGTGGCAAGATACAAAATCTCACAGAAATCAGTTGCTTTCTTATACACTAACAATGAACATATAGAAAGGGAAATTAGAGAATTGATTCCATTTACTATAGCACCATGAACCATAAGATACCTTGGAATAAACCTAACCAAAGAGGTAAAGGATCTGTATTTGAGGAACTACAGAACACTCATGAAAGAAATTGAAGAAGACACAAAAAGATGGAAAAGCATTCCATGCTCATGGATCGGAAGAATAAATATTGTAAAAATGTCTATACTGCTCAGAGCAATCATACCTTCAGTGCCATCCCAATCAAAATTCCACCAGCATTTTTCAAAGTGCTGGAACAAACAATCCTAAAATTTGTATGGAACCAGAAAAGACCCCGAATTGCCAAGGAAATGTTGAAAAAGAAAAAGCTGGGGACTTCACGTTGCCTGATTTCAAGCTATATTACAGAGCCGTGATCACTAAGACAGCATGTTACTGGCACAAAAACAGCACATAGATTAATGGAACAGAATAGAGAAGCCAGCTGTGGATCCTCAACTCTATGGTCAACTTATCTTTGATAAAGCAGGAAAAAATATCCAGTGGAAGAAAGACAATCTCTTCAATAAACGGGAAAATTGGACAGCTATGTACAGAAGAATGAAAATTGACCATTCGAATATGGTGTGTACACCATACACAAAGATAAACTCGAAATGGATGAAAGACCTCAATGTGAGGCAGGAATCTGTCAAAATCCTAGAGGAGAACATAGGCAATAACTTCTTCAACATTGGCCACAGCAACTTCTTTCAAGACATGTCTCCAAAGGGAAAGGAAGCAAAAGCGAAAGTGAACTTTTGGGATTTCATCAAGATAAAAAGCTTCTGCACAGCAAAGAAAGCAGTCAACAAAACAAAGAAGGAACCCACAGAATGAGAGAAGATACTCGCAAATGACCACAGACAAAGGGCTGATATCCAAGATCTATAAAGAATTCCTCAAACTCAACACCCCAAAAACACAATCATGACAAAAAATGAGCTTGTTTTTAACAGTAGCTAAGTAGACTGAATAAAAGGCATTGTGCATGTCCTTCACTAGCCTGTTGGTGCATATTTGTAATATTTAGAAATACTCTCTCTATATAGTAAAGTATAATTGTGCTGTAATGGGAAAGGAAAGGAAAAGAAGGATCATGACCAGCAAAATCAGAATTCAGTCTCTGGTGAGAGAAATCTTCATCCCTTTGTACCTTTTTAACTGCTGAGCTGTCTCAGCATGAAAGGGGTCTTTTTTTTTTTTTTTATCACATATACCACTATTAGAGGAATAATGTTGTATTTGGTTTTAAATGTTTTGATTTTGTACTAAAAAGCAAGCCAAGCAGAGCATTTCTTGGAAGTTACATTATGAGTCTGGAGCACAAGTATAAGGTCAAGAAGTATAGAGACGTAGATCTGAGATATCCCAAAGGACTATCGACTAAGTTAGGGAAGTGTGATGTCATATAAACTAACAAAGTTGTGTCAGTGTGTCTCATATCCTAAAGAATTTTAAAAAAGAACATTGTGAATTCACGAGTGAATTTCTCCAGACGTTTTGGTCAAGTTCTTGTTAGAGTGAAGGAAGGATTGAAAAAGGAAAGAGTATTGAAGTATATACATCAAAAGGGGGATAAGCTTTATAGACACTATCACTCTTGGCCTGGAAGACAAGGTTTCTGATACTAGTTTTTATTTAATCAGCAAAGGTCATAGATATCTGTTTTGTATACTCTTCACAGGCTGTCTACTATCCCAGTTGTCTAGCCAGATACTTAAGCTTGTGAATCAACCCATGGTGGTCTTAGCATTTGGTAGAAGTATGGTGTTTTGATGTTTGACCTCCAGACACTGAAATGAGGCAATGATGGAAATTTCCTTTATAGTTGGGATGAAGAGCTGGAATCTCAACTTGAGATTTATCACCATCACTGAAGATGATAACCTCAATGATTCTGCCATCTCTCATTACTGTTGCCGCTTTCTTTGATGACATCTAGATGTTCAGTTTCTGACAGTCTTTCACATCACACCAACATCTTCAAATTTTGAAAATTCTTTGATTTATTCTGCAATCTTTGGAAATTTCTATTGCTAGTAATTTTATTTCCTGGCACAGGATTGACAGTTTTCTGTGAATACAACAGGTATGTGCTGAGCCATAATGAAATCTTTATGAAGACTAATGGGGATTAAGGTTAAGTTAAATTTTAGTTTCAGGAGAGCTACCAGTGCAGATGAGTAAGATAGTGATTAAATGAATAATCCCTTCCATACGTGGCCAAGTTTGCACATGCAGAAATCGCAACAACTGTAATCATGTCTTAACTTTCTGTCTAGAAACTGGAGTTTTCTTTTTACCTTGATTGTAGTGCAGATGCAAATTTCAGAAGTTTAAGTGTGGGCAAATATGTATTTTAGAATGGAGGAAGTATTGGCTGCTGGTAGATATTAGGGCACAGAAGCAAAAGGTCACCAAGGTAGGAGAAATGTCCTCAACAGGGAATTTCATTCTTATCTTTGCTGTCGGGCAAAAGAGTCAAACTAGAGGTCCAAACAGGAAGCTGTACTGCTGAACCACAGGGGGAGTCCTGAAAGTTGAGTTACTTAACATAAGGATACCAACACAGAAACATACAGATACCAACACCATCACATTTGTGATGTGATGTAGTAGGAATTTACATTGACCTCTAATATGGATGGAGTATTGTTAAATTATTTTGGTACTCTTAAGGTTTGTTTTTTCATTGATAAAATGATAGAACTGAATTAAAATGAGATGATCTTCCAGGTTTCCTAGGGCCCTGTTTGTTTAGATTGTAGAGTGGAATTTTACACTTTACTTTGGGGAAGATGTGTTTTTCTAGTGGCCTACAAATAAATTGTGTTTGGAACAATGCCATTTATTATATTTGATAATTCTATATGGCCACATATGATTTTATATTAATAGTTTCAAAATGTGCTGATATATAGTATCTCATTTGATGATTTCATTGAGATGATGAAATAGGTCAGGAATGTATTATGTTCATTTTGTTGATAAAATGAAACCATTATGGTTAGTATCTTGAATAGTTATTTAAATTTGATAGTCTCATTAACACATTATAGCCACTGATGATGAAATCCTACCACAGAGAAAAGAAAACCCTGTCAGGACTGCTTTCTCACCTTCAACTATTGATCAGTTTTACATATTCTCCAAGTTCTGATTTGGATGTCCTGGGCAGCTTTTCTTGCCTTCCCTTCTACGTTGGCAGAGTTAAAGCACTTTGATCATTCTCTTCCAGCATCTGGATTTTAATGATCTGTTTAATGCCTTACTTTTCCACCCTGGTGAGCTCCTTCAGTCCAGCTTGTCTTATTTATCCCTCCACCCCACAGCCTGCTCAGCATCTGGCCTATGGGTATGCTCAATGAAAAATGGCAGAATTAAATGAAAGTCAAGTTGACGAGGAGAGGCTGATGTTAAGGGATAGGGTGGCATGGGGCGTGAAATTATGGGCTGTGGGGTGGGAAGAAGCCATTGTTGTATACCTTTGTTAGGTAGAAATTTTGCCCTGTACATGCATTTGAAAATCAACAGAAACAACAATCTAATTAAGAAAGGGAGATAAAGAGGGGTCAGATCTATCTATTAATAAAATAAGTTTGAATTTTTTAAAAATGGGAACTAAAGTTCATGAGTTCATGGGGATTTTTAAATTACCTTATTTTTTCCCTAAACTATATTACTGCATCTCATATTTAACAGCAGTCTTGTATTCAGTCTCAACTCTGATTTAAAGTGGTAAAATAGAAGTTTAAAATTCCTTCAAGAGGTAAACCCTTACCTGGTTAAGCTTCATGTTAAGTAATGTTTCTGTTTGTCCAGCGACCTGTTCCTACTGAAAGACTCTTGTTAAGAGAACCCCTTTAGCACAGACTTTCTCAAACTTGCCATAAGTAATGACCTCTTTAAAAGAAAACATATGGAATGTATTTGTCATGTTACTTTAATTATATAGCTATGAAACTAGATATAAATTTTTTTATTTTTGGCTCATTTAAAACTATAAACCAAGCCTGCAAATTAAATATAAAGACAACTACACAACTAACAGATTTCAAGTTAATATTGTTATTCAGTGTGACAGGTGATGTTTAGGTTTCACAGTAGGAAAAAAAAGAGCCTTAGGTCTCATTCCATTTTAAATCTGTTTCTGTATTTTAACTTCAGTGATACTAAAAGCTGCAAGTACCCATTCTAAGTAATGTTGTGCAAGGTGCTATTAATGACTTCAAGGCTTTGTTTCTAAGTTCAGGATTGTCAGACCTCATATCTAACCAAAACACTTGCCAGCAAGCATTCCTCAAATACCAGTTTTAATGAGATGTCAGCTGTGGTGTTCGTTTGAAGATGAGGTTAACGTTATGTCATTACTGAAATCTTTATTAAATGGTTCTCTACACTAGCTCATGCTGGAAATGGGAATGGAAAAATGTCACTGGATACTTCAACCACATTTAATTCTAATCAACTTTTGCAATTGTACTACAAAGATAGGATCCATGTAATTATGGTAGCATATGTATGGTATTAGCTTTGAATATACCATGCCGGTCTTATCATATGCTATGATGATTCTAGATTCCTTTATTTTTCACTGTTGGTTACAGTTATTGTCAGAGCTTTGCTTATACAGAGTGCCATTAGGCCATTTGGCCTGAAGAAGATTTTAACAGAACTGAAGAAGCATCAGTGAAAGCCTTCTGATAGTATTTGTTTAGATTGTGGTTACTTTAGCATTTTTATCATTCATTTTAGATTATCTTATTTAGTTAGATTATCTTTTAAATGAAAACATTAGCAAAATTTTGTACACAATTCTTAGACTCCCCTTCTCCCAACATACTTGTGACCTCCTGTTTGGGTAACACTTGTTTTAGCATACATTTTTGTGATCACCAAGTTCAGGATTCAGTGGTGGGAAAATGAATTTTAAAAAACGTGGCCCTTCTTAGTGTGATGAGAGACACTTTAACAGCAAACTATAAATAGATTGATTTGTTCTATCTGAAAGGTATACAAAGAGGACTATGGGAACATATTGTAAGGACCTGCCACTTACCTTAAGAGTAGGGCAGAGTTTAGAGCCTATCATGAAAAATCTTGTTTGAACTAGGCATAGAGATAGTATATGTAAAGACCATGGCCATGAAAGACATGACTGTTATAATGGTAAGAAGTATGAGGCCCTAGATTGCATTTATAATGTGAGTGGTAAGTTGGACCCCAATAGTAAAAGTCTTAATTGTTAGACCAGGTGTTTAGGTCTCATTTCATATATGCTAAGGGAGAAGATGAAGATCTTAGAACTGAGAGGATATTCATGACAGTATATATATATATATATATATATATATATATATATATATAGCAATTATCACATTGTATCATGTATTATTAATCACTTATATATTAATAATATATTATAATAATACTATTAATTATGTATTATCAATTAATTATGTATTAATTAAGTAATGTATCGATTAACAAGGCCTCTTTCTGTAGGCCTTGGAGCTCTTCAAGGTCTGTGACCATGGATTATACCAATCTTTGTACACTAAACTTTTGACACAGTAACAGATAAGAATAATGATTAGAAAATATTGGTTGACTAACCACAAGTAAAGGGGATTCAGGAGAGAATAATGATAATCTCCTATGGTGGTGGTTTTAATCTTTTGTGGGTGATAGACCCCTTTGTGATTCTCTTGAAAGCTATGAACCTCCAAAATGCAAATACATACAACATTTGACAGTTTCATGGCATTCATGTATCCCTGAAACCAGTCCATGGGTTTCTTATTCAGAATTCCTCTTTAGGGAATTGAATCTGTAATAACCACCCCTAAACCTCACCATGAATAACCACCATCTCTTTTAATAATCTTTATATGTTAATATAATTTCACTTTTGGAATTTAAGAAACAAAACAGATGAACATAGGGGAAGGGAAGGAAGAATAAAATAAGATGAAAACAGAGGGAGGCAAACCGTAAGAGACTCTTAACTCTAGGAAAAAAACTGAGGGTTGCTGGAGGGGAGGTGGGTAGGGGGCTGGAGTAATTGAGTGATTGGCATGAAGGAGGACTCTTGATGTAATGAGCAGGGTGTTATATGCAACTGATGAATCACTAAATCACCTCTGAAGCTACCAATTTACTGTATGTTAACTAAATAGAATTTAAATAACAAAATTGAAAAAAATTAAATAATTTGTAAATGTTAAACTATGATTGTGTCTTTTTAAATACTCATTTTGAGTTCTTACTGTGTTTGGGAGGAGTTAATTCAAACAGTTGAACGTCTAAGAAGAAAGAACAAATTTTTTTTTATAATGATTAAGGTAAAACTTTGCTAATCTGTAAAGGTAATAAATATATTAATTAATCCAGCAACCAAGAATCACTTCCTCAAGGGATCCTGACATTCCTGAATTTGGTTTAGCAAGTGAGGTAAGGTCCCCTAGACCACCCTCAGGCTGAGTGATTGGCCAGAAGGACTCATGGGACTCAGAAAAGCTATACTCCTGGTTATGGTTTATTACAGTGGGAAAGATACATATTAAATTATCAAAAGGGAAAGGCAAATCCCAGGAGAAACCAGATGCCGGCTTCCAAGTGTCCTCAGCCTGTGCAGTAGCACAGGTACATGCCATAGCTCAGCAACAGTGTGACCGCACGTGTACGGTGTTGCCAGCGTGGGAAGCTCAGCAGAGCCTTCATGCCCAGTGGTTTTATTGGAGCTCAGTCACACAGGCTTGTGACTCCATTCTTATCATGGAGAGTATTTCAAGGGCTCAGAGGTCATTTCCTAGGGACTGGCCAAGGGCCAGGCCTGAAAACAGGTCTTTCTTGGGAATGTGCAGGATTTGAGCAACTCAACCCTGTGCAGAGAGTTAGCTTTCTTCTGGCCTGTCTGCAGAGCTGTTCTTTTTCTAAGTACACAGTCTTTGTGGACCTCCTTGGTCTCATCATAAGTAGCCATTCGTATACTACATTACCTGAACTGTAACTTTTTCCTCTCCAAAAAGTAATTGGCAAGTTTCTTTGGACTTAAGGACATACCTGTGTTTTGCAGTTTCATGAGATTGTAAGTACCCATTCTATCATTGATTTAACAAAAAAAATTTTTTGAATGCTGGTTTTTACCAGGCCTCATGTTAAATATCGATTTACAGAAATTATTACTATGGATCTTGCAGTTTCATAGTGTAGAGTGAAAACTAGCAATTCTGGTAAGCAGTGTGTGCTTTGGACAGCATTTTACCTCATTGGAGAACATGGTGGAGAGGGTGTCCGTGTGTCTGTGTATGTTGGAAGGTGTTGGTAATTAGGGGAAGACTTCCTGAAAGGAGTCACCTCTTGAGCCACGAAGATCAAAAGATACAAATGGTCATGGAGCATTGTGTTTCTCGAACAGTGTATGGTTGGGTGTGTGATTGGAGCATTTATGTATTACTGGTGCAGTCTTCTTGGCTTACTGAGCAAGTACACTAACCCTAACTAGAAGATGTATGTGCTTCTTAGCATTTGCACAAGAGGAAAGAGTGTCTGGCTTAGTACAAATCTATTTCCATTTTACTCCATTGCCATAAATCCACCCAAATGACATTTCTAACCTACTGTGAGTAGGTAGAAGTACTTTCACACATTGCTTCCCAGTGGGGGGAATATGTGAATACATAGCTTTCAACTGATAAGAATAAGTATGACCGTTAAAAATTTAAATGTACTGTGTTTCAAATAGGAGCGCAAATGCTTGCCTTAACTTAATGAAATTACTTGTCAGAATTTGTACTTGGAAGCAAAAAGGCTTTAGAAAAAAACCTGGGTCCAGATTTTACCATATTTGGCTCATATGTATGTGTGGTTTTCACAGAATTTGGAACTTCTGAGAGTAATAAGAGTTTTGTTTTTTGAACAGTGCAGAGAAATTGTATGATTATAATAGGATCAGGAATGTATTATTTTAGGGAATATGGGATAATTTCAAGTTGTTAACCTGGAGAATTTTTTCTAAGAGAATCTTATTCTCTTTTTCCAGCATTACAGTGTTTTTGCCACCTTTGTACAAAAGACAATTTTACTTGTGTGACAGATGGGCTCTGCTTTGTCTCTGTCACAGAGACCACCGACAAAGTTATACACAATAGCATGTGTATAGCTGAAATTGACCTAATTCCTCGAGACAGACCATTTGTATGTGCACCGTCTTCAAAAACTGGGTCTGTTACTACAACCTATTGCTGCAACCAGGACCATTGCAATAAAATAGAACTCCCAACTGTTGGTAAGTTGTTGTATAAGATTTTTTTTCTTAACACTACAAGAAAAGCTGATTCCAACTATGGTTTTAGAACTGGAAGGAATCTTAGAATCCAGTTCAGAGGCAAGAAGGAACTTGTCAGTGGTTGTAGAGTTACAGGAGTAGCCAAGATCCTGACTTCTGGGTGTTGTGTTGTTTGACAACGTGGTTCCAGTAATAGACTTTCTTTGAGGTCACTTAGGTCTAAAAGGCGAGCCTCTTAAAGGCGAATTCTGACAAAGCTGCCATAGCAGTATGTCCTCAGGCAGTCCCTACTTTATCCTTAGAGTGAGTTTCTTTTCCTTGTATAATCATCCAGCCTTTTAAAGTAATTGATAATGGGCAGCACTAAACAGCCCAGATGCCTTTATTTTGTAATTTTAACCTTGCTTTATCATCTTTGTGTATAAATCATATGATTTCTAATTTTTTTTGTCCTTCACTATAGTTTACATTTTACAGTGTCCAAGCAGAGCCAGGAATTTGAAGGCTTTATACCCTCTAAGGATTAGTTTAATTTTCAGGTTCTGGTTTAAGATCTTAGTCTGAGCCTATCCTTCCTCAAATCCCAAATTTCAACTGTCATAATCAAAGGAATATAAAAATGCAGGAAACTTGTATTCATGCTAGCCAAATTGATGGAAGAATACCATCCCCATTCCTGTGCTTGTGAAAACTTCTATAATTTATACTGCAGATAACTTCAGACTAGTGAAGATTGACTACCCATATGAAAAGAAGTAAGTGAAAGGACCTCTTACAAATCCCACCAAACCTTAAACTCTGAGGGGTTTGAGGTGAGGACGTTACAGAAGCAAAGGCTCCATTCTCCTTTAGGAAGAATCACCTGGTTTCATTGCTCTGGGAGGCAGACCACGGTGCTCACTCTCCACTCAGCTGGTCCAGGCATCATGCTAACTGAAGTAGGAAGCACTGCTGTGGCTCAGCAGAAAAGGGCCAGTCCCACAGGTTACAGGGGGAGGCAGTCTTGCCCTTCATTCGAGTGCTAACAGCAGAGTAAAACCAGATATTCAGCATTTTAGGGAAGCTTCCCCATGGCAAGTTTCTATCGGACTATAATTTTTCCGACTTCTGTTCAGGGTATCTGCAATTCTAATATGAAAAAGAAAATTCTAATTCCAGAATTTCCCATTTCCATTGTTTGGGCTCGAAATATCTAAATGAGGGCTCATAAAGCCTATGAAGAACTAACTTCATTTCTAATGCTAAGCATACCTAAATCCCTCATTCCCAGGTTTCTGTTAAGCAAACAGCAAAAAAATTACCAAATAAAAAGATTCAGTGGTTGAAAAGAAGTGAACTGAACTGGGTAGATGTCATGATAGGGAAGAACTTTCAGATAGTCCAAAGTTCGTTTTTGGTTAAAGATCACTTTTTTAGATGGAAAGCTCAATTGATTATTTTAAAAAATGTAATATTGAAAGTGAGTAGCAGACTGGAGACTAATATTTTATAGCCTAGTGTGAGAAAAGCTTGAGAAATTGTGTTACAATTCAGGGAGAAAAGATAGTAAACAGATTAAGATATAGGATAAATCTAGGTGACCCAATATACTTACTGCAAAAATTCCAGAAAATGGCATAGAAGCAGACAGAAAAGAATGTGCTAGCAAAATTAATGAAATTAGTGAAAAAAATACTTTCCCAAATACATATAATAAAAAAAATGTCAATTTTAAGAACAAAGAAAAATATTGTTTATACATTCAGCATAAGGTAACACTGCTTATCTCTTAGAGACAGAAAAAGTTCAGATTTTCTTTTTTTTTTTAAATACCAAAAGGCAGTGAAGCATCATATATTAATTGTTAACCAGAATTCTTTAGATCAGCCAAGATTTTCCATATATAAAAGCAATAGTCATCTTTAGATAATTAAGTATTCAGTGTATAAGGACCCTTCTTCTTAAAAGAAATTACTAGAATTAGGATTGGATCATAAGAAATCAAATAAATATCCCAAGAATGGGAAAGTTACTTCCTTAGTCGAAGGCTGAAGAGCAGAGGAAGAGTAAGTGGATGTTGACTGAGCTGGTGATCATGAAGCGGGTAGGGGGGCAATGGGTGAAGACAGGATGATTCACTTGTTCTGGATCTGAGCCCTGTGAGCTTCTGGAATGGATCTCTGACTAATGGGAGTAGTGGCCAAGTATAGGAAATAGGGAGGATTAAGAAATTGCGGTTGCCACCTTCAGTGTTTTTGCTATTGTTGATGTTTATTTCATTTGAGGCCCTTTTTCAGGAAAGCCATCATCTGGCCTTGGTCCCGTTGAACTGGCAGCTGTCATTGCTGGACCAGTCTGCTTCGTCTGCATCTCACTCATGTTGATGGTTTATATCTGCCATAACCGTACTGTGATTCACCATCGAGTGCCAAATGAAGAGGATCCTTCCTTAGATCGCCCTTTTATTTCGGAGGGCACTACATTAAAAGATTTAATTTATGATATGACGACATCGGGTTCTGGATCAGGTAAGGAAATTATTTTTCCTTTTTCCTAAGGAATCTTCTAAAAGTTAGCTATATTATTTATTTTATTAGTTGGTTAAGCCAATTTGGCTTAGTGTGTTTAAAACTTAGTTCAACCTTAAGCCCAATAGAAGTCTATGACTATTTTAGCATAGAAAATTAGAATGTACTTTTACTGTTGAAATAAGTAAGTCAGCTTCCTGTTTGTATAAATTGAAAAGCTTTCTCACCTTTTGACTCCATGAGATAGAAAGAATAAGGATAATTATTTTCTAATGGATGAGGCTGAAGTTGACAGATACTCAAATGATCTGCGGCTACCCATTCTATTCAGGATTGTTTAGCAGCTTTATTTTTATACTTGAAAGCAAGCATGACTGAAAATGTGTTTGGAATTGTGAAGGTTATTTGCTTTTTTAACATATGAAATTGCTGTCTTTAGCTCAGACCTATTTTTTTATTAAACTAATGATTTTCTCACTTTAAAAAATGTCTAACCACCTTGTAATCTCATATAGTTTTATGGATCCATGGCCTCTGTGATGTTTGCTTTTCTCAGTTCCATTTGCTGATTCTTGTGGTTTCAGAAATAGACTGGCTAATTGCCAGAATCATTCCTTGGAGTAGATTTTGGTACAGCGGTGCTTCATCTTTAAACTGAAAGGGATTTATTTTTTTCACTTGCATGTGCTTTGAAAGGATGCTAAGAGAGGCAGACCCCTGTCCTCCACAATATTGTAATTTGACACTGGGCTAGGAATCAAGAGATCTAGATTCCAGTGCAAGTTTGTCTTTGGTTGGCTCTGACCTTGTTAAACTGTGTTTCTTCTTTTGGGCTTCTGTTTCCTCATTACAAATATGGAACAGATACTGAGATATACTGTCTTTTGAAAAATATAAATCAACTTCAAAGAAAGCCCTGGTTTGTGGATAAAATGAAGATTTGAAAATATGTATATTTGAAAATATACATAATGAAAATCTCACTAGGGGCGCCTGGGTGGCTCAGTGGGTTAGGCCTCTGCCTTTAGATCAGGTCATGATGCCAAGGGTCCTGGGATCAAGCCCTGCATCGGGCTCTCTGCTCAACGGGGAGCCTGTTTCCCCCCCCCTCTCTCTGCCTGCCTCTCTGCCTACTTGTGATCTCTGACTGTCAAATAAATAAATAAAATTTAAAAAAAGAAAGAAAATCTCACTAATTTTATAATTATATATTATAATTTTATAATTAAGTGACTAAACGAACATTAAAGCAGAAGTTGTGACTGGGGGTAGAATATGAGTGAAGCATGAAATCACATACAGTACAACAAACGTTCATGCAATGACAAATGTCTGTTTATTTTAAGGAAATGAATATATATTGTATGCATATCTGTTGAGTCATAAAAGTATGAAGAAACTGACTTCTTGCCCTGAAGTTGTCTGTTGGCCATGTATATACAGCACGTGACTTCTGTCCATGACACTGAACACACACAGGCTTGCCACTGGAACCTAGGTCCCTCAAAACAGCCTTTAAGGATCCCTGAGACCATAGTGAGCAGGGAGGCAGCAAGAATTTGGGTTGAGATGGAACAGCCTTGGCACTGAAGATGTGACAGTCTTTGGGCCAGAGTGGTAGAGGAGAGGAGAGAGCTTGTTTTAGGATTTCCCTGGAGTTTCCAGTTGATTCTGAGTTAATCCAAAGCATTCCCAAAGGAGATCTGGCTCATTCTAGAAGTCATCCTAGATCAAAAAACTATGATAAACAAAGACCAAAGTCCCAGAAAATCAGGGTGTCTAAAGCTCATTTGGAATTAGTCCCTTGTTGCCAGACTTCCACCCAGAGAAATCACAGCTGCTTATGCCACTTGGCACGGTAGTGCTGTATCAGGCCTCCGGGGGAATCAGCCTACCTAAAGGATTAGAAGAAATTGCTGTCTGGATGGCACCTGATTTCTGAATAAGAATACATTTATTTACTTTTCAGGATGCAGACATGAAGTCAAGAATGAAATCACTCTTTTTCCATTTTACCTGTATTTTTAGATGCATCAGGAACTACAGCTCTGTTATCTGAGAGTTTCTCTCTTTCCTTTTATGCTTTA
This sequence comes from Mustela nivalis, assembly GCF_964662115.1. Taxonomy (NCBI): domain Eukaryota; kingdom Metazoa; phylum Chordata; class Mammalia; order Carnivora; family Mustelidae; genus Mustela; species Mustela nivalis. The sequence goes on from NC_139032.1 coordinate 62,346,228, forward strand.
CTCTGCAAAAACTTGTCTACATTGTTTGCTAGCTCTGTGGCTTCGGGCAGTTAGTTGATGTCTCATGCCCAAGTTATTTTATCTTTAAAATGAAAGTAATGAACCCTGCCCTGTACACGTCATTGGATTGTTATGAGGTTCAAATGAGACAAGATGTTTTGATAAATTGTAGTTATGTCCAAATGACAGGTGTTACACTTATTGGAAAGATACTTGGAAGAACAATCTGACATATGGTATTAATTTGCTGCATTGTACCAAAAAAACTTAGTTGAAGGCCTCCTTTCCCCGTCATAGTTCATTATGTGCTGAATGGCCTCCAGATTTATTGAGACAGAAGCTATCCTGTGTTGAATGATAGCAGAAAATGCCACCTGTTTCCCTCCTTTCATTATAAAGCCTTAACACTGTCTCATGCATGGGACTCATGACTGTGAATCAGTACAGTGGCTTTATGTATACCCTCTTTAGTTCTTTTGCTCATTGAGAAAAGGTAAAACTAAACATTTCATGTTATATTCATATGTTTATTATTCAGTACCTTGACTTTAGTGGAGGAAAGGTCTCTCTATTTCTCAAAGACTGTATCTTTAACTTGGGAAGGCAGCTCTATGTGTGAAGCTAACCTAATCCCTGTTGTGTAAATTTGAATCACAGGTTGTATGTGTGCCCTTATTTAAGCTGCTGTTAAAGTGTGTGTGCACATGTGCTAGTTTCTGAAAGAGAGTGAGTCTCTTAGGGCCACTGCTTTCCCTATGGAAGTTTTTCTCTCAAGCAGTTGTAAGGAGAGGAGAGGAAAGCAGAGAACATAGAGATTTGAATTAGGCCTATTTATTTTTCTCTTTAGAAGAAAATTACTACTTTTTAAAAATGCTCATGTATTCCTGTCGGTTATGGTAACTAAATATAGATAATATGATGAATCTTGATTTGGCTTTGAATTTTAGTTTGGGATCTAGAATCCAGTGATAATGGGGAGACAAAAACTTTCCTTGTCCTGGTAGCCTTTCTTGGCCATATCATTTACATGGCCATATCATTTTCAGACTTCCCGTGTGTAATTCCCCTTTCTTCTGTACTCCTTGTCTTTCTAACTTCCAGAATAGCCTCCTGAAGTTAACTCTTAAGTATACTTTAAATCTTTAAGTATATGGTATGACCCCATTCAAAGGCTGTAAGAAAATTTCATAAATTAGTATCTATACTAAACCACATAATTAAGAATCTTCATAATATAAAAGAGCTCCTTGATTTAAATAAGGATTTTTCACAGATCTATTTTTAGCTAGCAGCCTCCTTATAAACATAAAAACAATTATTTATAATCAGACTGCTAACTGCTTTGCCGGAGGTGGGGAGGATAGAGAGCAAGAAGAGGAAAAGGACCCATTTGAGAAACTTAGAGATGAAAAGAGAAAAAACTTCTGATCACTTTAAAGACTTAACATTTCAATTAAGAAATATTTCACATCAGGAAATCAAAGACAGCACATAATTTCATGTACTACCATTGGGCTAATTTGGTCTAGCAAGGAACTCTGAATATAGATTATAAATTACACAAATTTATGTGTATAGATTGTCTGAAAGAAATAGTAGTTTGCAGAACATGGTTGATACTGGTATTTTTATTGTCAGGGTCAGTATAATATAACACTTAACTTGGTCTATGAGGGGATATGATACTGAGTGAATTGGAATAGTCCCATATATAGTGATACTTAAATGTTGTAGGTAGTGAAAAATCCTTTTCTGTAAACAAGTAAGTGTGGCAATATTTTAAAAATACATATTTTATTTTATTTATTTTTTTTTTAAAGATTTTATTTATTTGACAGAGATCACAAGTAGGCAGAGAGGCAGGCAGAGAGAGAGAGAGAGAGGAGGAAGCAGGCTCCCTGCTAAGCAGAGAGCCCGATGTGGGACTCGATCCCAGGACCCTGAGATCATGACCTGAGCTGAAGGCAGCGGCTTAACCCACTGAGCCACCCAGGCGCCCCTAAAAATACATATTTTAGAGTAGGGCATGTTCAGATGGTGAAATAATGCCAGCGTCCCGTCACCACTTTCAGTTACTTGGCATCATTCTTTAAGATACTAATGTTGCCTATGCAGCCAGTTCCTAGCACATAAATTACTTGTCTTGAAATGGTTTGTGTGGTAATTTTTACTGATTTTTTTAAAATCAGTATGGATTGTACATACTGATTTTATGTTTGTGTTCACATAGTTTTCTCCTCCCATCAATAAAACCGTTACCAGATTCATCCTTCTAAAACAAGATTTTTAAATTGCTTCGTCTCATTCATGAACCCTTTTCAGAAATTTTTAGTAGTTCCTGTTTTATCCATAGCTCTCATTGGTCATTTTTTCTTTTTTAAAGATTTTATTTATTTCACACAGAGAGAGTACACACACAAGCAGGGGGAGCAGCAGGCAGAGGGAGAGGGAGAAACAGGCTCCCTTCTGAGCAGAGAGCCCAATGTGGGGCTCGATCCCAGGATCCTAGAATCATGACCCGAGCCAAAGGCAGATGCTTAACCACTGATCCACCCAGGCACCCCTCTCGGTGGTCATCTTAAGCTCAGCATTCAGTACCCTTCATACTCTGACAGCTTTCCTCTCTTCCACTGCTTTACCATACACATCACCATCTGTTTAACTGAGCTGGTTCCATAAACATCCATTCATTTCCCTCTTCTACCTTTGCTTTAATATTCCTTCTACCTGAAAACCTTCTCTCCCCTTCTCCTGTGGTCCTATCCCTTCCGTAAAGGACAGTCAAATTCAACTTACTTTATAAAGCCTACCTGGACTCTCTAGGCAGATTCTAGATTCATCTGTTATATTTATTATCTTATTTTCATTTTATTATGAATTACTATTTTTTGCAAATGTAGTTTGTCACTCCTCAGTGAGATTGTAAGTTCTTTAAAGATAGAGCTTTTGGAGTTACTCTGTCACTGCCTATTTTCATTTTCAGGTTTACCATTGCTTGTTCAGAGAACAATTGCAAGAACTATTGTGTTACAAGAAAGTATTGGCAAAGGTCGATTTGGGGAAGTTTGGCGGGGAAAGTGGAGAGGAGAAGAAGTTGCTGTTAAAATATTTTCCTCTAGAGAAGAGCGCTCATGGTTCCGTGAGGCAGAGATTTATCAGACTGTAATGTTACGTCATGAAAACATCCTGGGATTTATAGCAGCAGACAATAAAGGTCAGTAACATCTGCTTCTCCTTTGAGTATAATGAAATCTGCTTGAGCCTTTCTACAAATACGGCTACTAAACACTGTCAGATTTGATGAGAAATAAATGTTTGTCATACAGATTAAACCCATTAAGTCAAATAGAATATATGAGAAACCTTTACAAACAGGAACTTTTTAAAGATTTTCTTGACTGATGACATGCTTCTAAATCTCCCAATTGTTCTATAAGATAAAAGAGCTATATTTAAATTTAAAAGTGATGTGCTTTTGTTATTTTGGTTTTAGGCAGTTAGTTATTTGAGTATAGTCATAGCATAGAAAAGATAGAGTTTTATAAACTCTGCGTGCTCAAAATTTTGAGGTAAGTTAGAGCCCAGAGATCTGTTTCCTTTACATTTCTTCATGACCATTAGGGCATTCTAATAGATACTAATGACCTTATCTATTAAAAATAACTTCTCAGTGTGTTCTGTGTTTTAAGTTGGCAGGGGCTAAGTAGTCTTTTAAATAAACAAACTTTTAAATCAATTCCATTAAGTAGAGAAATAGTTTCTCCAGGGCCACTGTGCCCATAGGTAACCAACCGTCTAGCTGCTTTCTTGCCTGTAGTACAGATGCCTGGGGCCCTGGCCTCAGTTCGATGCTGCAAGAAGCACGGAAGGTATGTCAGGGGAGAGTCAGAATGAGTGCTGACGGGGACCAGTGGTTTCACCCTGTACTTCATCTACCGTCTTGGCTCTGGCTTCTACTGTTGTGCCCATAGTTCCTGCTTTTGTAGCTTCATCAGAGACTCATGTTAGCACTCTCATCATCCCCGCCTGCAATCAGATGCATGCTGTCCCTTTCTCTTTGAGATTGGCCTGAACTATGGTCCTCTTTTTCCTTTTCTCCCTTCCCATTTTCTTTCAAGTATTTATTTCTTCAGAATACTGTTTAATGATTTTCCCTTTTGCTTTCCCATATTTTTGAATTTATTATCAGTAAGCAGTTATTACTTGTTTCTTTTTTAGAGTTTATTTCTAGAAAATTTCCAATATATAAAAAGTGGAGCAAATAGAGCCTATCACCCATCTTCAAATGTGATTAGCTCATTGCCAATCATATTTGATCTGATTCTACCTACTCTGCCTCTGAATTATTTGAAGCCAAAGATATGATAATATATCTTTTTATCCATAAACATGTTTCATTTGTATCTTTAGATTAAGGAATCTTAATGCAACATGACCACACTACTGTTGTTAATTTTTGAAATGTCATCAGTATCCAGTCAGTTTCACATTCTGCAGTTGTGTATTCTTTTTTTTAAAAAAATTGGCTATTCACTTTTAGGATGCAAAATCCACACATGGCATTTGGTTGATATTTAATTTAAATCCCTTAAAATTCCTTTGTTCCTCTTCATTTTTTTTTTTTTCCTTGTGGTTTCTTGAAGAACTGGATTGTTTGTCCTATAGGGCTTATCACATTCTGGATTGTGTTGATTGAATTTCCATAGTATCTTTGATCTTGCTCCTTGTATTTAAAAACTGGTAGTTAGGATTAGAGACAATCTGAGTCATTTTATTGGTTTCCTGAAAATATTGTATACCTGCCTGTATATTATGCACTTTATATGATATTTGTATAAAATGTATTATATATTGTTTATTACATATCGATATATATATCACATTAGGAGCCATATAATATTTGATTATCTCTTTCTATTAAAGAAAATATTTTTATTTATTTATTTTAGAGAGAGAGAGAGCATGAGCAGGGCGGAAGAGCAGATAAGGGAGGGCAGGGAGGGGGAAAGGGGAAGGAATCTTAAGCAGACTCCCCGCTGAACTCTGAGCACCACCTGGGGCTTGATCTCAAAATCCTGAGATCCTGAGCTGAGCAGAAAAGAAGGGGTTGGATGCTTAACTGACTGAGCCTCCCAGGGGCCTCTTGATTATCTCTTTTTGTGACTTGGGGCAGTGATGAATGTGATGGATGTAGGCAGTGATCTATCAGTGGTTACTTCCAATTCAGTATTACTTAATGTGAAAACAAAAGCAGTGGTTATAGTTCCATTAAGTCCTTTGTTTTCATTTTCTTCTGCTTTGGCACCATTTAGTTTCCCTTTTAACTATTAAAACAACCTTACAGACAATGTTCTGTGACTGTAGATTTTCTGTGTTCATTTCTTACTTCTTAGTAGTTATGTTTGTTTTCTAAAAACTCTTTTTATTGATTTGTGTGAAGGCTCTAGGTCTACAAACAGTAATTGCTCCCTTTAAGGACTTAGCCACATGCATAGTTTCGAACTTGACTGTGGTGGTTGCTTTTAAATCTGCCTTTTGGGGCTCAAACCTTACCCAGGCCCAACATGTTTTAGGCACGTTCCAAGTTGCAAACAGCCTGGCAGAAAATGCCCTTGCTGCTGTGCCCTGAAATTTTTTTCCCCATTTGCTCAGGCAGCAGCCAAGCTGGTGCTGTCATCTGGTGGTCACCATGGGAACTGGCTCACCCTCTTGCGTCTTCACTACCCTCTTCTTTCTTCTTTGTCAGGGGTTAATGGACTTTGTCCATCCTACACACATTGTAGGATGGGCTACATCCACCCCAGTTCCCTTCTCCTTTATCTTTATCCTCCTGATTTAGTTAATCCCCCCTCAGGCAACCCTTTATATTACACAGCCTCTTACATATCCTTCTTCTGCCTCTCTTGTTAATTACCTCAGAAAATCTCTCTTTCTTCCATCTGCCTGTGTTGCTCTTTGTCAGCCTTTCAGAATTCAGTCATGATTAATAAGCATGCAGATACAAATGGTGATGCATTTGTATCAGGGAAAAGAAAAGGTATATGTTTGAATAGAATCAGTTTATAAAGTTTAGGAAGAATAAACTTTGTTTATATATAAAGTTTGTAAAGAACTAGTGTCCTGAGTATCTAAATTCTTTTGAAAATACCCAGAAATCCCCTCCCGAATCTTCTGAAAATACCCTTCTTAATCTCATCTAATCAGTTACTTTCCTTGAAGTAACAGCCTTAAAATATAGAATCTATTTTATGTCAGTTGGGGTGGGTTTTTGTTGTTGTTGCTGTTTTTTGCAACCATTAGGGAGGGGACAACCCATTTTAAGTTCTTATGAGCCATGCATTCTACTAAATGCTTAATGAAGGTTGTCCTGTTTTTTTAAATCTTCTTAGCAGTTTTGCAAAAGTAAGGTGTTCTTGCTGTGTAAAAGAAGGAACAGAGCCTCACTTATCTGAGGTCACATAGTCAATAATAACTAGGCCCTGGATTTCATCCCAGGGCAGGATGACCCCCCAAGTGTGTATCTTTTACTGAATTGTGCTGCTTCCTAGTATGTGGTTTTCTTGCTATTCCTATGCTAGATAAGCTTTTGTGGACCAGCCTAACCTAGAAGCCTAGCCAGAAACTTTACCACGATTTCCATGGGAAAACATATTTCAAATCCATGTATTAGTTTATAGACAAATATTTGGAATCCATATTCCTGGTTGTTGAGGTTCAAAATCACCTTATGTAAAACTGGATTCAGCCCCAGCTTTTTTTCCTCCTGACCTGTCCCAGCTTTCCCATTTATCAATGATACCACTATTTTTACATTTTTTCTGAGTTGGAAACCTTGGAATCATAATCCTCTTATCTGACTTCTTTGTAAACTGAATGTACAGTCTGTGATTAAAGCTTGCATTTCTTCATTTAAGCTCACTTTCAGTTTTGTCCTATACTATTCCATTCCTACCTACTGTGGCCACAGTGGGCTCCAGATACTTCTCATCTTCCTCATGCTCCCCTTTCCTTTCCTCCTTCTAGAAAGAACCACTGAGCACCCAACCTGAACCAAACATTTTTCTAACTTCTCAGGAGTCCCAGCTCTGCTATCATCTGTATAGATTCAAAATCACCATCTTTGAACTATGATTCCTTATCTCTTAAGTGGGATTAGTTCTCCTTGCCTTATCTCAAGAATAGGGGACTTACTCAGAGGATCCAAAAGCTATGTATGTATTAGTGTGAGACAGTGTGAAAATATGAGGGAGATAACATACAGACTTAATTACCGTCATCATGTTGCAGTCATGGAATTCAGGACTGAGTAAAAGTGGTAAATTGTGAATGGATAAATGGATGTTCTGCAACCCATTTGAAACATTGTTATTCTCCTCTACAGACAATGGTACATGGACTCAGCTCTGGTTGGTGTCAGATTATCATGAGCATGGATCCCTTTTTGATTATTTGAACAGATATACAGTTACTGTGGAAGGAATGATAAAACTTGCCTTGTCCACAGCAAGCGGACTTGCCCATCTCCACATGGAGATTGTTGGTACCCAAGGTAACTCGAAGTACTTATGTTATTTAAGCTTGAAATTCCCATGAATCTAACGTCCGTTAGAAAATTTTTGTAAGAAGTCAGCCTAAATGAAGATGTTTAAAATAAATTTTAAATTTAAAATGATTTAAAATTTTGATGAAATTATTTTATCTTTCTGTTGAAAATTTCAGGTGGAGTTAGGAATAGGGGAATTTGTTCAGAGAGTCTCTAGTCATTGTAGCAACACTGATACGTGAGTTCTTAAAAGTAGCATTTGGTCTTGTAATTTATGAGGATCCTGATTTGAGAATTCAAGTCTGACAGAATGTGTGTTTTATGTGTAGTATCAAATGTAATATGAAACATGCTTTTTAAAAATCAGCATGCCACCACCGAATGTTATCTGGCCATCTAATAATTATATTTGACCCTGAGATAAGGAGACTGTATGAAATCATTTTATAGTTGAAAAATTATATACTAAATTTTAGTTATGAAATTGTTATGGTATGATTTTTGTGCCATGTAGGGTATCAAATGCCAATATATCTCTCTTCTCTAGTGATTATCCCCTTGCCACCTGGTGGCTCCCTCACTCCCCACATTACTACACACATGCTGTTTCACATCTTAGCCTCCCTCATCTCTGTAATCATTACTGTTGATAATAACAGTTCTATTGCGTTATGATTCACATGTCATATAATTCACCCATTTTAAGTGTATAATTCAGTGGCTTTTAGTATATTCACAGAGTTGTGTATCACCACAGTCTGTTTTAGAACGTTTCATCTCTCCAAGAAGAAACACTATGCCCATAGCAGTCACTCCCCATTTCCTCCCAAACTCCTTAATCCTGAGCAACCACTAATCTATTTTCTGCCTCTTTAGATTTGCTTATTCTGGATAGTTCCTGTAAATGGAATCATATCATATGTAGTCTTCTGTGACTGGCTTCTTTCTCTTGGCATGTTTTTGAGATTCATCCATGTTATAGCATGTATCAGTAGTTCATTCCTTTTTATGGCTGAGTAGTATTTCATTAATTGGGTATACTGCATTTGTCCATTGGTTGAAGGACACTTGGGTTGTTTCCACTTTTGGCTTTTGTGAATAATGCTGTTATGAACACTGGTGTACACTTTTTTGGTGGGTATATGTTTTTAGTTCTCTTATACAGTGGAGTTGCTGGATTATACAGTAACTAATGGTTTTGAGGCACTACTAGACTATGACTCTTTTGTCCAAAGTGGCTGCAGAATTTTACATTCCTGCCAGCAGTATAGGAGGACTCCAGGATTTCCACTGTTAGTATTAAAGGTTGTCAATTTTATACTGCATATATTACAGTTGGTGGGTAAAGGAAGTGGTGTAGATGCTTGGTCCTTGGACTGAAATACCAGTCTGCGACAAGAGTTCCATAAATAATTCATAAGATACCAACAAACAAACATCTTTAACTCCCAGTCTTTGAGTTGTTACTTATGTTTTTTGAGCACCATCTTTTGGAGCATGTTATTTTCTCTCTTTTCTTTGAAGAAATGTAATTTCAGCAACTTTTGGTATAACGACTTACTTGAGATTGTTTAGTCATGTCAGGCATTGCGGGCAATGTGGGCTGAAATGCTGGAGCAGAGGCTTTGGGCCTAAGCGGCAGAACTGTGATTGGTACCACCTTTTAAGCAATCGCATTTACTTTTTGTTTCTTTAGGGAAACCAGCCATTGCTCATAGAGATTTGAAATCCAAGAATATCTTGGTAAAGAAGAATGGAACTTGCTGTATTGCAGACTTAGGACTGGCAGTGAGACATGATTCAGCCACAGATACGATAGATATTGCTCCAAATCACAGAGTGGGAACAAAAAGGTATGCATGTGAAGAGTGTTTAATATCTTCTGAAATCAACTTCTTTTTCATTTCCTTCTTGTTTGTATGTACATATCTTCTGAAACTCAAACCTCTACTTTATTAGATTGCCCACAGGTAGAAGATCTCATGGTCTTGCCTGCTCTGAAGCCAAGGTTACCTGACTTTTAAAGATGCCTGCTGATGAAGGTGGCCCTTCCAGAAAATATTATCATTCGTTATATTAGTTATAATAGTAATGGTAGCTGATGTTTATAGGGTTCCCAATATGTACCAATCATTTTAATTTGTCATATATAATTTATATATATAATCTCAGTTAATGATCTCTTCAAATGCTCTATGATAGCTAGCCCAACCATTTTCTGATTTTTAGTTCCTGGAGATACACCTTTCTTTCTTCCTTAGAATTTCTGCATGTACTGTATCTTAGAGTAGACTTTGCCCTGCTGTTTCCCTGATTTGTACTCCCCCTTTCTCAGAGGAAACCCTTTCTAGACTGAGGTGCCCTTACCAAGGGCTCTCATAGCAGGCTGAACCTGGACTATTAAGGCACTTAGCGTATTCTAACTCTCCATTTACTGTCTGCGTATTACACTGGATTGCAAGCTGCTTGAGAGTAGACTTGTTTTACCAGAGACCATTATAGTGTCTAATACATAGTAGATCCTCGGTAAACATTTGTTGAATCCATGAGTTTTCTAAGGAACGTGACTAGGTAGGTGTCATTGCCCTCATTTCACAGATGAGGAAACAGCCCCATGGAAATTAAGTAATGGGGTCAGCTTCATACAGATGGTAACCTAAGGAGCTGAGACTGAACCTAAGTTTTTCTGACCCAAAAGGCCTTACTCTGTGTATTGTCACAGCATGTTGCCACAGCGTATCTTCACGTTAATGCCTTGGCCTTAGGTAGAGCCAAGCTTCAGTCTATCTCAGTTGTATTTATGATTTCTGGATTCAACAAGGACTCTCAGAACTCTTGACTTAGGGGTCCAGGACAGTGGTTGCTGCAGGTCTTCAGGAATCCTGATCTGTAACCTTAGTAGCATTTTTAAAACTTCAGAACCCTATAATGTGTCATCAGTAGGAGGACTGGCATTCATTTTTTATCTATTATTTTGTTCCCTGGATTATGTCCTCATCCTGCCTTACATCTGTTTTAGTGAGAAGACTTCTAGATTAAATTATGTGGTCCGTGCATAGTACTTGACAAAGTAGGTGGTGTATGTTAAGACATTGATAATAGTCATGATTGTTACATATGTGTCTTTCTTTCTTTCTTTTTTTGTTGAAGATTTTACTTATTTGACAGAAAGAGAGACAGCGAGAGAGGGAACACAAGCAGGGGGAGAGGGAACACAAGCAGAGGGAGAGGGAGAAGCAGGCTTCCCACTGAGCAGGGAGCCCAATGTGGGGCTCAATCCCAGGACCCTGAGATCATGACGTGAGCCAAAGGCAGACGCTTAACCCATTGAGCCACCCAGGCACCCCACATATGTGTCTTCCATTGGAAACTAAGATCATAAGACAGCTAGATAGCATCAAATTGCTATTTCAGCTTTTTATGGCATTTAGTTAACATCATTAATTTTCAAATCAGTTTGTATATTTAATATTTTTCTTGAGTTTAATATGATCTTGGCTATATAATATTTGTGAATGTTGATCAAAGTGTTAACACTGGGTGGTTATAATGGAATGATTTTTCACTTTGTACTTTATGAACTTTGGGAAAATTTCCATAAGAGTTATGAGTCATTTTAAAAAGTAGCAGAACCATGCTGAAAGGGGAGAAAAGTCTTAATACTGATTTTTTAAAAAATTCTCAGGAGAAAAAGAAAATATATGAAACAGTTCAAAAGTAATGTGACCACCATTCCATAGAGTAATTTGCTGACTTCTTTTTTAGGTACATGGCCCCTGAAGTTCTAGATGATTCCATAAATATGAAACACTTTGAATCCTTCAAACGTGCTGACATCTATGCAATGGGCTTAGTATTCTGGGAAATAGCTCGACGATGTTCCATTGGTGGTAAATTTCTCCCCTTCCCCCAACAGTTTGTCATGAACAGAGGCTGTTCCAGGAGAGCCTTTTTTTTTTTTTTTTTAACTGAATGAAATCATATACATCAATAGTCTAAAATTATGTTCACCAGGTGATCACTGAGAGTGCCAAAGAAAGTAAAGGAGATAAACCTGCAGTAAGAGGAAATGCAATGACACACTTCTAGTATATTCTTTTACTGTTTGCATTTGAATCTTGGGAAGCATCAAAAACCAAGCCCTTGTTATCTTGGAATATAGTTATTTAGAATGGAGAGGCCACCCAGGAAGCTGTTTCTAGCATGTACTTGGGTCAAATTCATTCCCTCTCCCCTCCCCTGCTAAGAATGTTGTTATTTTGTCTGACTTCTTAGCTGAAAGTTACATATACAGAATATACTTACATTGCAATTTCACTACTTTTTAAACAAGTTTATTTTAAGTAAATTTTAGATTGAGCACTTTGGATATTTGCTTGAGCAGTAGTTTCTTATCCTTGCGGGGTCCAGGCTTGGTTGAGATTAGGGACTCAGGTTTATGTGGCAATAAGAGGGAGACTGTGTCTCTGTTTTGTAGCAAAGAGGACAGATCCAAGTAGAGGTAAAGGACTTACACCTCAGATTTGCTTGTAGGATTTATATCTTCATGGTAAAGTGTCTTTCCTTATACCAAGGCTGAGTACTCACAGAATAAAAACTCTCATTTTTTGCACATGAGGGTTCTTTGGGAAAAGATAATCAGGTCATTGCAGCTCGTAGTTAACCATCATTAAAAGAGTCTTTGCTGATCCCACAGTGAAACTTAGTTTCAGGGTATAGGCCCAGTACCAACTCAGAGAGATGGGCTGTTGATGGCAGGTGTCTATGAGACAGAGCAAGCTATAAGCCCTGTTCCACTTCACTAATTAATTAATGAATCCCTGAAATAGAACTCTTGGGTGTTCCTAGACAAAGAATAGTCTAGCATTATCTGAGTAAATTTTTTTTAAAAAAATTTCTTTAACCAATATAGGAATTCATGAAGATTACCAGCTGCCTTATTATGATCTCGTACCTTCTGATCCATCAGTTGAAGAAATGAGAAAAGTTGTTTGTGAACAGAAGTTAAGGCCAAATATTCCAAACAGATGGCAGAGTTGTGAAGTGAGTATTTATTTTGGATACTACACCATTTTCTAAACTGCTTCTGCTTGGTGTGTGGAAATTTGGTACTTTTCTTTAAGGAAAATAGACACAAGCATTTTCTTTTTTCTTTTTTTGTCCCCATGGCAGTTAAACCAGTGGGTGAAAAACAGAATAATTTGGTTTTCAGGTTCAGTCTCAAGGACATCAAAAGGGCTGTGCAGCACTTGTAGTGGCCATCAGTGTATCAGAATAGTATTTAAATCTACCAGTGAACCAAAGCAGTTGCATTTTCATTTTATCTATCTTTTACATGGAATGTGCAATCCAGTTACATTAAATGCACTTACCAGTATGGAGGGATCTAAGTTTACCTTTTTTGTTTTTTGTTTTAAAATAAGTGCACTCTCTAGTTCCCATCACCTATTTAACCTATTCCCCAATGTATCTCCCCTTTGGTTATCATCAGTTTGTTCTCAGTAGTTAAGAGTTTGTCTCTTGGTTTGTGTCTCTCTTTCTCTCTCTCGCTTTTTTCTTTGCTCATTTGTTTTGTTTCTTAAATTCCACATGTGAGATCATATTGTATTTGTCTTTCTCTTCACTTAGCTTACTTCACTTAGCATTTTACCCTCTAGCTTCATGCAGGTTGTTGCCAATGGCAAGGTTTCATTCTTTTTTAATATTCCATTGTATATATACCACATTTTCTTTATCCATCCATGTATGTATGGACACAGCTGCTTCCATAGTTTGGCGATTGTAAAATAATGCTACAACAAACATAGGGTACTTGTAACCCTCAATGTTTTTTGTATTTGGGGTGGGGGAGGTAAATACCCAGTAGTGTGATTCCTGGATCATAGGGTATTTCTCTTCTTAATTTTTTGAGGAGCCTCCATACTGTCTTCCACAATGGCTGCACCAGTTTGCTTTCCCACCAACAATACAAGAGGGTCCCTTTTTCTTCACATCCTCGACAACACTTGTTTCTTGTTTTCGGTTTTAGCCATTCTGAAAGGTGTGAAGTGATACCTCATTGTGGCTTGGATTTGCATTTCCCTGATGATGCATGATGTTGAGCATCTTTTTACGTGTCCGTTGGCCATCTAGATGTTTTCTTTGAAGAAATGTCTGTTTGTGTCTTCTGCCCATTTTTTAATTGGATTTTTTGTTTTTTGGGGTATTGAGTTGTATCAGTTCTTTACATATTTTGGATACTATCCCTCTATCAATAATGTCGTTTAAAAGTATCATCTCTGACATTGGGGAAGGGTATGTGCTTTGATGAGTGCTGTGAAGTGTGTAAACCTGGCGATTCACAGACCTGTACCCCTGGGGATAAAAATAAATGTTTATAAAAAATTAAAAATTAAAATTAAAAAAAAAAAAAGTACCATCTCTGAGTGCCTGGATGGTGCAGTTCAGTTAAGTATCCGACTCTTGGTTTGGCTCAGGTCATGATTTCAGGGTGGTGAGATCGAGCCCCCCATCAAGCTCTGCCCTCAGTGCAGAGTCTGCCTAAGACTCTCTCCTTCTCCCTCTGCCCCTTCTCCCACTCTTCTCTCTCTCTCTAAAATAAATAAGTTAATTAAAAAAAAAAATCTTCTCCTATTCAGTAGGTTGCTTTTAGTTTTGTGGATTTTTTCCTTTGCTGTTCAGAAGCTTGTTATTTTAATGTAGTCCCAGTAGTTTACTTTTGCTTTTATTTTCCTTGCCTCGGGAGACACACCTAGAAAAATAATTGCTGCAGCTAATGTTAGAGAAATTACTGCCTGTGTTCTCTTCAGGGATTTTTGTGCTTTCAGGTCTCACATTTAGGTCTTTAATCCATTTTGAGTTTATTTTTGTGTGTGGTTGAACAAAGTGGTCCGGTGTCGCTCTTTTCCATGTGACTGACCAGTTTTCTCAACACCGTTTGTTGAAGAGATTTTTCCCATTGTATATTCATTTTTGTTTTGTCAAAGATACGACCGTATAATCTGGGTTCATTTCTGGGTTTTCTGTTCTATTCCATTTATCTCTGTGTCTATTTTTATGCAGGTATCACCTTGTTTTTAATTACTACAGCTTTGTAGTAAAACCGTCTGGATTTGTGATACCTCCAGTTTTATTGTTTTGTTTTTCCAAGATTGGTTCGGCTTTTTTTGTATTTCCATACAAATTTTAAAATTGTTTTAGTTCTATGAAAAATGCTGCTAGTATTTTGATAGGGATTGCTTTATATTTGTAGATTGCTTTGAGCCGTACAGACATTTTTAACAATATTTGTTCTTCAAACCCATGCGCATAGAATGTTTTGAATTTCTTTGCATCATCTTGAACTTCTTTCAGCAGTGTTTTATAGTATAGGTCTTTTACCTCTGTGGTTAGGTTTATTCGGTTTATTCCTAGATATTTTGTTGTTTTGGGTACAGCTGTGAATGGGATTGTTTTCCTAATTTCACTCTTGCTGTTTCATTATTAGTGTGTAGGAATGCAACAAGATTTCTGTACATTGATTTGTATCTTGTGACTTTACTGAATTTATTTCTCAGTTCCAGTAGTTTTTTTGGTGGAGTCTTCAGGGTTTCCTATGTATAGTATCATGTCTTCTACAAATAGAAGTCACCTGCATTTTAAATGGATCCGTCCTTTTATCAGGGCAGCCCAGAACAGCAGGGTGGATGCTGGATGGAAATTAGGAAAACTGTATTCTAGACTAGCCTGGCCACCGTTCCAGAGTCTGACTTTGGGCAAATCATTTCAGTTTTCCAGACCCTAACGTGCCTTTTAAAGGGAGGAAGTTGGGTAAGGTGATTGAGAGGATGGTTCCGATGATTTGACATCTTACTCACCTGATTTCCTGTGTGACCATTCACCTGGAATGTGGGGAAAATGCTTTCCAGCAGGGCCTGAGAGTCTCAACCCCAGCTCTTAAAAAAAAATTTAGGAATGCTTCTGTACTCGTAAATTTAAAGAATTCATTAGACAAATTTTATTTAATCTTTATGCAATTGCTAGCCATCACTATTATAATATTGGCAAGGCAGAACTTTTTCCTCCAGATGTGAAGTTTTATAGCTTAAGAGGAATAAGAAGCTGGTGACTTAAGTAGTTGATTTTACATCTTAAATTAATGTAGGACTCAATAGTCAAGACATTGAGAGAGTTTCAATGAAATCAAGTATCCAGGCCCAGATAAAAATACTTCTTAGTGTGGTCAGAGAATTTGCATGTTTAACAAATGAAATTGGGCTAGATTTTTTCTTTTACAAATTTGATCTTGATGTTATGGAGTTCAAACCCTAAGTATTCATGCATTCATTAAATAAGTAGAGCACATTATTAAGCAGATTTCTTTTTAAACATGAGGAAAAGTTAACAGAAAACATGAAGAGCACAAATGCAATTTGCAGTTACTGTCACAATGTACTGAATTAATGCTATTGCTGTCATTTTTGTTTTTTCTCTATTTGGTTAGTTTTCTATTTCACTTTACAGTAAGTCAGTCTTTCACTTTTCTGTGGTTTATAAATCACCTCTCAATAGTTGAAAAACATTAAGAACATGAAACCGATAGAATAACTGAGGAAGTATCTCCCAGAACCTTCTGATTCTTTCCAGTCAGGAACTATAGCTCCCTAGGCCAGCTGTGCACTTTTCATCTTGGAATATCCCTCACCTTTTGTCCTGGGATTCCCTTTGTTTCTGTTACAGTGAATCTTCCTTCCTGGACTCCAGTGTCTTCCTGTCTCTTGGTGTATTCAACTTCCCCCATCTTTTTAAGTCTCTGCTCAGATGTTACCTTGTTAGTAGACATTATACCCATTTAAAATATCACCTTCTTTCCCTGGCATATTTTGTCTCCTTCCCTAAATGATGTTTCTCCTTAACACTTACCACTGACTGTCCATGTATCTTACTTACTTATTAATGAGATACTTCGGCTCCCTAGAACGTGAGCTTTACGAGGGTAGGGATATTTTGTCTGTTCTTTTTTGTATCCACAATACCCAAGATAGTATCTGATAAATGGTAGGCTCCCCATAAATGTATAATTATGTGGAATAAGTATATGTATGTGATGGGCATTTGGTTGTTTTTATATGGAAACCAATGTTCATTTCTAGGAAGTGTCCCTAGAAGTACAAAGAAGTATTTCTTTGATTTGTTCCTTTCTGTTTTCCTCCATTCTCTTTCTTGCGCTCTAGTTTTGAATGTTAGGCCCCTTGAAGAGGCCTTCTCATTTTCTTATCTTTTCCCTCTTATCCATCAGGTTTTTTTCTAAAATTTCTGAGAGGTTTATCAACTTTTATCTTTTTTAAAAAATCAGGTTTATTTTCCAATTCTTCTGTCACATTTGTCCAAAATCAAACAGGAAGCAAAAAACTGTCAGTGATGACTCTGAGTATTTTCTTTATCTCTTTGAGGATATTAATAATAAATTGTTGATATTTTCTTCTCTGTACAACTATTTTGTCCAAGTTACTTTGGTCTCTTTGTATCAGCTTCTGTATTCATACTGCTTTCTCCAACGTCCGATCAAACTCCTGTTCTCCTCATGTGTAAGGACAGGATGCTGGAAGCTGGTGGAAACTTTGTGCATGTGAATGGAGCTTATGCACTGTGACCTTTGGAGTGACCTAACTGGGTTACTTCTGTCAGTGATTGGGAGTCACTGATGTGTTGGTTTCTTCAGGTCTTTCCTATTGGGCTCACATTTCCCAAATAAGACTCTTTCAGTCTCTTGCCTGGAGAAGTATCTACAAGTTGCTGCCCGTGTTTTGGGGAGAAAACCTATGGTCTTGTCATTTAGCGAGTTGTCAGTATGGAACTTTGCCCCCACCTTCCCCAAGTCAGAAATCTGTTTTACCCTCTTGGATACAACCTCTAATCTTTTGCTGGGGTCGGAGTGGGGCAGTCATCCAACTGTGTGAAGCTTGGGGAGGGGCAAGTACCTGGGGTTCCAGCTCTGGTAGCTGATTGATCCTCCTGTTTTTAGCTTGAAATTCACATCAGAGGAACTCAATGCAGTTAATTCCTTTCCTTGATTCTAGGAATCAAGGTTGAATCAGGTTCCTCTTGTGCCTTGACAGTTCTGGGTTAGGATTCAGCTTTTTCAGGTCTGCTAAGTTGGTTGGCCCTCATCCATCTGCTTTCCAGCTGCTGACACCAGTACTCTCTCATGGGAATTGAAGTCATTTCTATTCATTTGCTATTACAAATAATGTGGAAATATAACAAAACAAAAAAATTGAACATATAATACTTGGAAATAAGATGCACAGAGTAAGGGTCTTATTCAGATGAATGGAAAGCACTCATTGGCACTCATTAATTATTTTTCTTCTGTTTTTTTGCAGGCCTTGAGAGTAATGGCTAAAATTATGAGAGAATGTTGGTATGCCAATGGAGCAGCAAGACTTACGGCTTTGCGTATTAAGAAAACACTGTCACAACTCAGTCAACAGGAAGGCATCAAAATGTAGTTCTGCAGCTTTGCCTGAACTTTACTTTTCCTTCAGATCTGCTCCTGGGTTTTAATTTGGGAGGTCAATTGTTCTACCTCACTGAGAGGGAATAGAAGGATATTGCTTCCTTTTGCAACAGTGTAATAAGGTCAACGGAAACTCCCCAGGATTTCTTTGGACCCAGGGTCCTTTCTGTGCACTATGAACACTTCTTTCCCAGGACAGTTACAAAATGTTGTGTAGTCTACCTTTATTTTTTATTAACACAAAACTTGGGGTTTTTTTGGTATTGTTTTTTTTTGAAAAGATGATTGCTGGTCTTAACTTTAGGTTAACTCTGCTGTGCTGAAGATCATCTTTAAGGGTAAAGGAGCTGGATTGTTGAGTTATACGAAACATTTCTTATTTTTAAAGAAAGTGATTTATTATTCCTGGTTAGTACATTCTCAGAGGATTCTGAACCACTAAAGAGTTTCCTTGATTCAGACTTTGAATGTACTGTTCTATAATTTTCAGGATCTTAAAACTAACGCTTATAAAACTCTTATCTTGAGTCTAAAAATGACCTCATATAGTAGTGAGGAACATAATTTATGCAATTGTATTTTGTATACTATTACTGTTCTTTCACATATTCAGAACATTACATGCCTTCAAAATGGGATTGTACTATACCAGTAAGTGCCGCTTCTGTGTCTTTCTAATGAAAATGAGTAGAATTGCTTACAGTCTGTGTGTCTTAAAAGCTGTAGTATTTTAATTCAAAAAGTTTATTTATCTGGGTAACCCAGACATTTTCTGTTTTGTTTTTTGGAAGGTTTTTTTGTAGTATGTCATTTGGTATTCCATTTTGAAAATGCCTTTCTCCTACCCAAATGTGCTTAAACCACTAAAGAAATGAAGTGGCATTAATTGGTAAATGTTATTATGGCCATTTTTGAATATTCTCACATCAAGTTTTTGCATCTAAATTGTGTTGTCTGTAAGTATACCTTAAAAAAAAAAACCAAGTGGCACTGTAGATGCTTATAGTACTCTAATAATTTAAAACTTGTAGCATACAGACTGATTTTTCTAAAAGGGAAAATTTGTCTAGCTGCTTGTGAAAAGTTGTGTGGCATTCTGTAAGCCATTTTTTCCTTTATCTGTTCAAAGACAGTGTTATTTTTTTAAGAAATGAGTTACATTTAAAATTAGGGTATGGTTAATGTTAAATAATAGGCCTTTTTTCTAGGAAGGTAAAGGTAGTTAATCATTTGAGTAGATAACAGGTGTGCAAAAGAGTCACATTTGTTATGTAGGAGTCATTGTTCAGTGGACTTTCTGTCTTTGTAACTAAGGTTAGAGTTAGCATGGTTCTGAGGTCTCACTACACTTTGAGGAAGGCAGCTTCTAATTCAGTCTTTCCTTCTGTGTGCAGATACTGCAACTGCTTATTTACATGGTTAGGTAATAAGTTTAGTACACCCTTAACATTTGGGAGAGTGGTAGCTAAAGAACGTTCTGGGTATAGGTTCTCCCAGAACAGATGTTTTCAGTCAGATTCAATGTTTAAAGCCAACTCTTCCCAGTAAGTTGAAACTAGCTTATAATAACTGATTTTTACTTCCAGTGCTTGAAGTCTTAGGGCTTTTCAGAGTTTTCAGAGTTCTCTTTATCACTGTGATCTTATTCTGATGGGAGAAAAACTATCATAGCAGTGAGGCAAGACATTGACTTCATAGTGCTATCAATTTCCAAATGAAAGGGTCAGAATTACCTTTATAGTATTTGGTCAATAAGAGGTAGTGGCCATTTACACTGACTGAGCTGCATTCTGATTATGTCTTATCTCTTAAACATAGAATAAATTTGAAAGACTATTTGGTCTTAAAGCCAAAGTAATTTTAGAATGAATGACATATGCATAGGAATTTAGTGTCAGTTTCATGTGTTTAAAAACATCATGGGGAAAATGTGCTTAGAGGTTAATATTTTGACTCCCAAATTTGAGTTTTTTTCTGTAGTTACCATGATTTTGTCAAAGCAAATGAATGAGTTTGAGGGGTTTGTTTTATAATTATGTTTTATTTCCTGATTAATCTCTAGCTCTGTGATTAGGTACTCCCCCCCCCCCCCCCCCCGCCATTCTAAGCCTGCCAGATCTGCTTTATGAAATCCAGGGGACCAATGCTAAAACTATTTTTATATAATTTTGAGAACATACCAAAAGTTCTTGTCTGATCTAAAATTGAGATACATGATTTCTCACTCTCATATAAGGTAATCAACTTTTACTAAAGATATTCTTTATTAAATCAAAGATTGAATTGTAGTTATACTCTTCTTGTCTAAGTGGATAAAATGTACTTTTGATGAGTCAGGGAACTTTTTAAAAAAATTCGAGTTTAGTTGTAAATTCAGTTTACAAATTACTGCAGCAAATTCCTTTTATGGGTAATGACAGTTTGATAAACCCCGATTAGTTATTATTGAAAATCAAAGTCACTTAAAAATGAAATAGATCATGATTACTATGGCTGTAACTGCAGATACGTTTGACTAGAGTATTAATTTTGTCGTTTAGATACACAAGCCTTTGTTTATACTGCCCATCTTCACGTGCTCACCTTTCAAAATTAAACTTGGTTTAAAATATACCTTAAGACCAATAACCTGTCCACATCCATTTCATCAGTGCCGCGGAGGAATGGGGATGAGGGAGGTAAGACCCCATGGGGCACGGGTATCCCTGGTCTTTCCTTCTTAACTTCAGCCTACATTTCTCTCAGCCTGCCTTCCTGCTGGCCCCTGACTCAGAGACAGATTGCCTTGCCACCACCCCAGCCATCTCCCCTCAGCAGCCTTTTGAATAGCTGTGGAACATGCTTCCATTTCCTTGAGTCACTGGATGTTGCTGGGAGGGTTCTCTAAGTTTGGAGATGGGGTGGATGATGGCCCTGCTGGCTGCTTTGTGACTTCGGCTATGGCCAAGCAGTGGAAGGCAGCAAGGTCGCAGTTACGGCGGCAGGAGTTCATTGTGCCCGAAGCAGGGGCACAGGGCGCCGTCAGAAGAGAGGAGCCTGTAGTTCTGCTATAGTGAGAGGGCTCAAGAAGGGCCTCGAGTCCGCGCACAGTGACATGGTTAGTGACGTCAGCAATTGCACACTTGGCCATTCTGCAGCTCACACGTGAGCTCCCTTCAGTTCCCCCTGTACATCTGAGAGCTGTCCCGTATAGAATATTTTCTAAAACAAGATGGCATAGTGCCAACTAAAATGCAGAACAAAATCAGTATCCTGTTGGACATGTCCTATTGACATTTATTTTTATCCTTGCACTGAAAGAGTGATTGTAAGTCAGCTTTCTTTTTGTTTCTTGACTGTGGCAGTGTTCTGGCTCCAAATGATGGAGATTCCAAATAATGGTTCTGTTACAGCATGGCAGGAAATGCCAGTTCAGATATTTTTGAGATGCTAAAGAATGGGTCTGGACATGTAATCTGTAGCTCCTTGTGTCTACTTTGGAATGCTAGACTACCCACAGGCCCTCTCTCTAGGAATGCTGAAATTCTAAGACCTTCTGAGGATTGTCAGTACTCCTAAACTTGTCAGCACCATTATGCAATCTTATTTGTAACTGTAGACTTTAAAGAATGTGTTTAATAACATTCAGCCTGTTTCTTAAAGCTTAAAAAAAGAACTTAATTGAATTTGTTTTTATATTTTGACAAGATTTGTGAATTGAATATCATGAACCGTGTTTTGATATCCCTTTTTCACTTTGTGCCAATGGAATGGGGTGTTTGGTATTTCTTTATATGTCAAGGAGATGCTTCAAAATGTCAATTGCTTTAAACTTAAATTACCTCTCAAGAGACCAAGGTACATTTACCTCATTGTATATATAATGTTTAATATTTGTCAGAGCATTCTCCAGGTTTGCAGTTTTATTTCTATAAAGTATGAGTGTTATGTTGCTAAATTACTCAAATGGTACTGTATTGTTTATATTTGTACCCCAAATAACATCTTCTATAGTTTTTGTTCTCTGTATTTTATTGTATTTGTGCAAAATTCTTTTGGCTTTATCAGTGTGATTTCTGCCCTTTCAGATGTGTACAGAAAATATCCATATAAATTTTCATTTAAATTGAATGATTTTGAGAAACCTGTAAAGAGGAAAGAAAAACAAAAACTGCAGTTCCCCATAAGTTTTTAAAGTTGTATATTGTATTTGTAGTAATATTCTGAATGAGTTGTAAATAGGAAGTAGAAGAGCGATGCTTATGTCAAGTCCTAACACTACAGTAGAAAAATGGAAGCAGTGCAAATAAATGACTTTTTTTCCCAAGTACAAGTGGCATAATTTAAAATAAAGTGTGTATATTGGACCGAGCCATGCTGTTATGAAATGTAGTTGCTGTAGATAGACATTAGAACTTTTGGATTATTCCCCAGTACAGGTTAACATGGTTGAGAAGTGCCCCAGCCCCAAGGTGCCTCCTACATGCGCAGGGGTGCTGACCTGTCGGTGGGCAGGATGGGACCTGCCTCCCTGTGAACTATGTTGTCTCTTGCTCAGCAAATTTGCTAAGGTTGTGTTAAAGTGAAAGTATTTTGATTCTCAAAAGTTTTGCACTTGTTTTCAAAGGAAATTTAGAGGGTTCTCATCTTTTCCTAATTTAAGGATCTGTGAGAATTGGCATAATTTGTAAAAATAGCCTTTCCTTTTTTTTTTTAAAGATTTTATTTATTTATTTGACAGATGGAGCTCACAAGTAGGCAGAGAGAGAGGAGGAAGCAGGCTCCCTGCTGAGCAGAGAGCCCAATGTGGGGCTTGATCTCAGGACCCTGAGATCATGACCTGAGCTGAAAGCAGAGGCTTTAACCATACTACTGAGCCACTCAGGCGCCCCCCCCCACCCCCTTTGTTTAAAGTAGATTTAAACAGTTAGTATGCGGGGAGTGGGAACTTGGCTCATGAGAAAACGGAGCAGAGAATGGATGAGGAGATGTGGCCCCCAAACTCTTGACTAACCGCTGGAAGGGGTTTTGCAGACTGGCTTGTGGCTCTTGCATTACAGACTGTCACTTAAGTTCAAAGACTGGATTTAGGGGTTTTCTTTTTCCTTCTCCATAGTAAAGAAGACACATCACCAGCATGTAGAGCTTTTGTCAAAACATGGAAAAAAGTTAAATTATTTTTAAAACACAGATGTAGAGAAACAGCAGAACCAGTTTCGTACTGGCCTCTTCTAATTTAGAAAAAATGTTTCTTCATATGTGGTCTCACAGACATATCTTGCAACTCTGCACTGTTTGTTTGTTTTACAGTTGAGGATTTACAAAACAATGGGGCTATTCTGAAAGAGGAGTAGAAAAAGTTGATGTTATAAAAGCTGACGCTCAGTCATGCATGGTTCAGCCATGCATAATTTTTAAGAATTGGGAAAGAAATAATATTAAATCATTATGGAAATAAAGGATTCTTTGTGAGAGCTAAAGAGAAATGGGAAAGGTAAGAAATTTAAGGTAACTTTTCTATCAGAAGGAGTAGAATTATAAAGGAGTATTGGCAATTTAAGTATTTCAAAGGGGAAAGAATCCGTTGAGAGGATAAGAAAAATCGGAAGGAAAGGGGAATATTGGCATAGACCGATAATAGAATGTGCACATACTGTGGTAGGCAGCACGAAAACACTTGGGGTCTTAATGTTGTAGTAGATGGTGTAGAGGAGGTCGTTTCTTTGCTTAAAGGAAGGTGTGATTGAGAAACTTTGGCGATCCTAGGCATTTTTATCTATTTTAAAGGTTTATTTTAGAGAGTGTGTGTGCAGGTGGGGGGAGGAACAGAGGAAGAGAATCTTTAAGCAGCCCCTCCGCTGAGCCTGAGTGGTATTCCTGTCCTGGGGACTTCGTCCACTGACCCATGAGATCACTACCTGAGCAAAACCAAGAGTCGGACGCTCAACCGGCTGAGCCACCTACGTGCCAAAAACTATGTGAGGAAGGTTATGGACATCAACCATAAAATAACATTAGAACTGTTGCTTGGCACCCCTGATACTCAAAAGAGGAGCCAGGTGGTCATTGGATTCATAAGCTGAAATAGATGTGGTCATTCAGTGCAGAGTGGATTAAATACACTTTTGAGACTTAATTCCAGATGCGGACAGATGATTGCACTTGTCATTACCTAGTGTTTGAGTTTTTCCACGTGTTTTCATATATATGATCTCACCTGATTTTTGCAACTAGGAGAGATGGTGGCCAACAAAGTGCCCTAAGGAGGGGACAGAGGACTAAGAAGAGCGTTTAGGGAATGGGTAAAGGTGAACTGGGTGTGGATTTTGGGGGGTGAGTCCAGAGAGAGCAGATAAGAGGCTCAGGAGTCGCTGTGTGTCCTTCACTGGGCTTCCCCTTTGTGAGCTTCTTTCGCTTCTGGCTTGTTCCCTGAGAGTCTGATGTGGCAGTTCAAAGCCTTGCAGCTTGGGAGGCCCAGTGGTAGCTGGGGAGGTCCCGAGCCAGCCTTGGTGCTCACCTCAGTCTCAAGGAGAGAGAGTGAGGCCGCAAAAATCTCTCAGAACAACAACAGGGGGGCGCCTGAGTGGCTCAGTGGGTTGAAGCCTCTGCCTTCAGCTCAGCTCATGATCTCAGGGTCCTGGGATCGAGCCATGCATTGGGCTCTGTGCTCAGCGGGGAGCCTGCTTCCTCCCCTCTCTCTGCCTGCCTCTCCGCCTACTTGTGATCTCTGTATGTCAAATAAATAAATAAAATCTTCAAAACAACAACAACAACAGGACCCCCCTCCCCCAAACTTAGCCGAACATTCTAGATGTTCTCAATATGCAGCAGACCTACCTAGATCTGAACAGGCTACAGCAGTTACAAACAGGACAGGCAGAATATGCCATGGGCACATTCATCTCTAGTTCCTGAGTAGGGGAGGCTCAGGGAGGGCAGTGGGTACAATGGAGCAGAATTTTATACGCCAAGCCCAGACCTTTCCTTCTTTTTCCAATTCTTGGATACACAGGAGTGTAGGGAAGGTGACTCCTGCTGCCCTGAGGCTCCTCCAGCAGCTCAGAAGGGCTCAACATCCACCCTGTGGGTGTGACTCAGATTTAGGGCCTACAGTTTCGGATTAAGTTACCACTCTCCAGTAGGCCCCAGAGTGTCCGTATTTCCACATCTAATCTTAAGCCTGCTTAGGATAACTGTCCTAAGTTATCCTAAGAGTCCCCTTGGGAATCTCTGACTCAAGGCCAGTGGAGGGATGTTGGGCTCATGGGTGATGCTTGCACTTTCAGGAAGCTCCAGAGATTTTTGGTTGGGAGGATTTGGATACAACTGGCTTTCAAAAATGAAGGCAAATAAATAAATAAATAAATAAATAAGGTGGCAAAGTAAAGAGATAAAAAGACTCCGTTTGTTGCCTGTGGATCTGCTTTTAAAGAAACCCTTCAGAATGAAAATAAATAACACCAGATGGTCACTCGAACCCACAGGATGCAAAGAGGACTACTGGAAATGGTAAATACATGAGTAAATAGAACCATGTACATGCATTACTGACGTAACAAATGACCACCAATGTCCTGGCTTACAACAATACCCGCTTATGATCGATCAAATGCTTCTGTAGCTCAGAAGTCCACGTATAATGTGGCTGAGATGGTTCTCTGCTCCATGTTTTAGGTCAAAAGCAAGGTGTTGGCTGTACTGCATTCCTTCTGGAGGCTTAGGATAAATTCACTTCCAAGCTCAGTCAGGTTGTTGGTAAAATCGGCTCCATGCGGTTGGAAGACTGAGGTCCCCATTTCCTTGCTGACTGTCCCAGGAGTTATTCTCAGCCTCTGGAAGCCACTTGCAGTTCTTGGCTATTGGTTCCTTTCCTCCATCTTCAACAGTAATAAAGCCAACAACAGTAATATGGGTCCTTTTCATACTTCATCTCCCTGTTCTCTCCTGCCTCATCTCGTTTCTCTCTCCCATTGCATTTCTCTCTGATGGACTCTTCTACCTCCCTCTTCTATTGTTTATAGATTATGTGTGATCACAGTGTGATTACAATGGGCCCATCTGGATAATCTAGGATCATTTCCCCATTTAGTAACTTTAATTT